>NC_069686.1:8648555-9343396 GCF_023699985.2 Odocoileus virginianus | reverse complement strand
CTGCCGTCCCCTTCTCCTCCTGCCCCCAATCCCTCCCAGCATCAGGGTCTTTTCCAACGAGTCAACTTTTCGCATGAGGTGGCCAAAGTATTGGAGTTTCAGCTTCAGCATCAGTCCTTCCAATGAACACCCAGGACTGATCTCCTTTAGGATGGACTGGTTGGATCTCCCTGCAGTCCAAGGGACTCTCAAGAGTCTTCTCCAACACCACAGTTCAAAAGCATCAATTTTTCAGTGCTCAGCTTTCTTCCCAGTCCAACTCTCACATCCACACATGACCACTGGAAAAACCATAGCCTTGACCAGATGGACCTTTGTTGGCAAAGTAATGTCTCTGCTTTTTAAAATCCTATCTAGGTTGGTCGTAACTTTCCTTCCAAGGAGTAAGCGTCTTTCAATTTCATGGCGCGCCGGCTGTGACGGACCATGCAGAAGCGAGGCCGTGAGGAGCTACCCCTCACGGGTCAGGGGTAGCCGCCGAGAGCCCCAGGCTGCGACAGCGCAGGAGCAGCGGCCGAGAGGAGCTTCCCCACCTCCAAGGTGAGGGGCGGCGGCCGAGAGGAGCTTCCCCACCTCCAAGGTGAGGGGCGGCGGCCGAGAGGAGCTTCCCCACCTCCAAGGTGAGGGGCGGCGGCCGAGAGGAGGTACCACACGCACAAGGTCAGAGGCGGCTGGCCGAGAAGAGCTACCCCACCTCCAAGGAGCGGCTGCTGTGTGGGCGCAGGAAGGCCGAGAGGAGCTACTCCATGTTCAAGGCAGCAGGGACGGCCATGAGGAGATCCCCCTCGTCCAAGGTAAGGAGCAGCGGCTGCGCTTTGCTGGAGCAGCCGTGAAGAGATACCCCACGTCCAAGGTAAGAGAAACCCAAGTAAGATGGTAGGTGATGCAAGAGGGCATCAGAGGGCACACACAGTGAAACCATAATCACAGAAAACTAGCCAATGTGATCGCATGGACCACAGCCTTGTCTAACTCAGTGAAACTAAGCCATGCCGTGTGGGCCACCCAAGACGGACGGGTCATGGCGGAGAGGTCTGACAGAATGTGGTCCCCTGGAGAAGGGAATGGCAAACCACTTCAGTATTCTTGCCTTGAGAACCCCATGAACAGTATGAAAAGGCAAAATGATAGGATACTGAAAGAGGAACTCCCCAGGTCGGTAGGTGCCCAATATGATAATGGAGATCAGTAGAGAAATAACTCCAGAAAGAATGAAGGGATGGAGCCAAAGCAAAAACAATACTCAGTTGTGGATGGGACTGGTGATAGAAGCAAGGTCCGATGCTGTAAAGAGCAATATTGCAGAGGAACCTGGAATGTTAGGTCCATGAACCAAGGCAAAGTAGAAGTGGTCAAACAGGAGATGGCAAGAGTGAATGTCAACATTCTAGGAATCAGCGAACTAAAATGGACTGGAACAGGTGAATTTAAATCAGATGACCATTATATCTACTACTGTGGGCAGGAATCCCTTAGAAGAAATGGAGTAGCCATCATAGTCAACAAAGGAGTCCGAAATGCAGTACTTGGATGCAATCTCAAAAAGACAGAATGATTTCTGTTCGTTTCCAAGGCAAACCATTCAATATCACGGTAATCCAAGCCTATGCCCCAACCAGTAATGCTGAAGAAGCTGAAGTTGAACGGTTCTATGAAGACCTACAAGACCTTTTAGAACTAACACCCAAAAAAGATGTCCTTTTCATGATAGAGGACTGGAATGCAAAAGTAGGAAGTCACGAAACACCTGGAGTAACAGGCAAATTTGGCCTTGGAGTACAGAATGAAGCAGGGCAAAGGCTAATAGAGTTTTGCCAAGAGAATACACTGGTCATAGCAAACACCCTCTTCCAACAACACAAGAGAAGACTCTACACATGGACATCACCAGATGGTCAACACCGAAATCAGATTGATTATATTCTTTGCAGCCAAAGATGGAAAAGCTCTATACAGTCAGCAAAAACAAGACCGGGAGCTGACTGTGGCTCAATTTTACCTTTAAGACTGTCATTATTTGATCCTAAGAAGCCAAAAAAGTATTCAGAATAACTAATCTAAATCCAAGCTGTCTGAAATTAGCACATGCAGATTCATATTGCTGGAAGGAAGTAGACCCATTGCATGAGACTAAAGCAATAATTTTCACTTGCTAAAGATTGATCTTAGTACCAGGAAAGGAAAGTTCATCTGAGGAGCCAAGGCAGCTAGGAACAGAATGCCACCATCCTGATCATCCAAAATGAATTGGAAGAAATTCACCTAACCAGCCTCCAGGACACTTGAACTTATCATTAGTCTCCCTTCTGGATGATAGAAATGGCACACCTGTGGTCAAGGAACCACTGTGTATATGAAGGAAACAAGGGGAGAAAATAAAAAAGAAATTGCCAGAAGCTACTTATATTGAACAGACAAAAGTAAACATAAATACAAGTAAACTAAACACAAACATATTCATAATAGACAAAATATGGAAACAACCTAAGTGTCCATGATGGATAAATGGATACAGAAAATGTCTCATACAGACACACATGGTGGAATATTATTGAGCCATTAAAAAGGAAATCTTGCCTTTGGGAATGCTTGGATGGATCTGGAGGGCATTATGCTAAGTGAAATGTCAAAAAAAAGACAAATACTGTATGATCTCACTTGTATGTGGAATCTTTAAAAATCTTTAAAAAAAGCAAACAAAACACCCACAAGCTCACAGAGAATGGACTGTTGGTTATCAGAGGCAAGGGGAAAGGGGTAGGCAGAATGGGTGAGGAAGGTCAGAAGGTAAAAATGTCTGTCCAGTTTTAAAATAAGGCATGGTGATGGTGATACAGTCACTCAGCATGGTGACTATAATTAATAATATTCTATTGCATATTTGAAAGGTGGATCTTAAAAGTTCTCATCACAAAAATTAAAATTTTGTAACCATGTTTGGTTATGGATGTTAATGAGACATTGTGGTGAGCATATCAAAATATAAACAAGTACCAAATCATGTTAAACATCTAAATCTAATATATATATGTTACATGTCAATTACATCTCAAAAAATACACATTTGAGATATTCTAAAAATATTTGCAGGCCTAGTCTTAGTGGAGACAAAGGAAAAATGAAATATTTTAATGTAGCTGATCAGTTTTATTAAAAATCCAACTTAATAACTTGCAAGACAAAGTTCATGTTTATTTTTAATATGCTAGGCACATAGGTGATGTGGGGCTTTATTTCATTTCCACCATTAAAAGCATAAAAGCATATACTTGACAAACATTGTTAGGTTTCTGCTTTATTTTTGGCATTCAAAACCTCTATATGAGTAAATTCAGTGGGAATTGATTCACAAAAGAAATATTAAAATGAAGTTACCAATGTAAGGTAGTCAAATATCCTTTTACATTTATTTTCAGTTGGACTTAGGCAAAATGTAAAAATAAAAAACAAAACTATGTTTTAATAAACACACATACAAAAACTATAAATTATGCTAGATAGTTGATACCATTTAGGCTCCTACACACACAAAATATGATCTTCTACTATATATTTGAAATGAAAGCTATTTTGGAGTAGAAGTTAGAAGTTACTTTTTTTCTGAAAAAGCCTGAAATTGATTCAAAGAGTCTGATATGAAAATAAGCTCAATGTTTGACTTTAATGTTCTATATATACACTCTACATATATGATATTTATTCAGCTATGCTCTCAATTAAATAATTTAAACTAATAGTTTCTTCTCCATGCCTTTTGTCATAATAATTCTTATTATGTACTACATGATTAGTACCACATGATATTAGTATTACATGATAAAAGGTACCACAAGTAGTACTATGAAAAAAGGTCAAAGGTAAAGGTAAAAATGTATTACTTGATAATATGAAACTTTTAGAGAAAACTTAACAATGTTTCATCAAGTATATATTTAGTTACACCATATAACATGTAACTGAAGCAAAATAGCTTGTAGGATTAAAGCAAGCCATCTTCCCCACTGCACTAAAATACTACTGTCAGTAATTTTTTTAGAAAGATAAATTTGATATCAATGCGATGTGACACAACTGCATCAAACCTTAATTTCACTCACAGTAAGAAGTCACAGGATTAAATAACACTGTGCAGTCTTTTAGAAAAGTTTATTGCTTCCAGATGGATTCAAGTTTCCTTTCAGCCCTGATTACATCCAATATGCACAGGGTGCCAACATTATAAAGGACAGAGTCAAAAATATCATTTATATAGATAGCAAGGGGCAGGGTGGAGGAACCCTGGCTTGTAAACAGACTGTGCTGACCGGGTTTTGACTATTTTTAAGAAATTATAAGAAACATTTAATAAAAAAGAAATACCATACTATGTAAACATCTTGAATGATGCCTGTTCCGCAGAAAAACAGAAATCTACAGTGAAGTAGACATAAGATGATTCTTGCTTCAAGCTGCATGCTCTCTGCCCCCAGTTGGGTTGTGCCATGTGTCACACGGCATGAGGCTTGCCACCAAGATGTCCACCTGTGCCTCTGTGGCAGAAGAGGCATCTATGTTTATTTCGTTCAATAGCACTGTTGAATATCAGCCATGGTGATCAGATATAAAGACCTTCAAAAACACCGACTACTTAAGGCACGTTTGCTAAGTTTAAGGATGCAAATAAGTCACTACCCCTATTTAAAAGAACATTTTCTTAAGCAACCGAAGTATGACTACCATATAAAATAAAATCCTTTGCATAAAACCCAAACAAAAAAGCTCTCCCTGTAATGTGGATTAAAAAATAAAATCACATCTGCTCTATCTAATCTATGAGAGAAAAGCAATAAAAATTCATGACTGAAGAAGGATTTCAGTCTGGGGGTTGGGAGCCAACTTTTTAAAATACAGTAAAATTCTAATAACACTTCCATTTTCTTATATTCAATTTTCCAAATGTTCTGCAAGTGTTATACAAATTAAAAATTTGACTGAATATAAATGTTAAGCAATTTATGATGCATCCTTCAAAACAGATTAGCAATTTAAATACAATTATGGTCTCAAAGCTTGAAAGAAGAGAAAAATGATTAATTTCTGAAAGGACATAAAGTCTTCTTGTTGGAGAAACACTAGGAAAAGTGGTACTACAATAATTCCTACTAACACCTAACTTTATTCTGTGGATACTCAACCAAAACTAAGACAAACACCAATACAGCACTTTACTACTCACATTTTCTTTAGAGAGAAGTGATTTCATTTATATAAGGGTTATAAATGAGTGTTAGAGTTTCAAGTGATTTTAATGGAAGTTTTGGACTTTTTTTCCAATTAATTTAATACATGATACTTTGTATTATGAGTAGCAAAATTTTTTATTTTATTTACATTTAACTAGTGGCAATATCCTTGATCAACTGCATGAAAATGCTCTAAGACACAGGGTGATGATCAAAAGACGATGAAGTTATACTAAAAACTGACAAAGTTATATGACAAGTCAATAACAGGTCAATGAAACAGAGTCCAACTGATTAGGCTGCCAGGCACTAAAGTAGATAATGGGTTTTGTGTCAGCAGATGACTCAGTCATTAAGTATTTCTGATATTTCAAATACTAATATGTGTTTAACTATCACTAATCAAACAGTGCTTTGTTTTTGATAATGGTCAGCTATTCTTAAACTGGTCACACTGTCTCCTAAACAATACATATTTGAGCGAAAAATGATTTGAGATTCATTTCTTCTTTCAATAATTTTTAACTGGACACTTTCTGCATGCCAAACTTGCTCTAAAAGAGAAAAGCCTATTAGATAGAGATCTCCCCTGACTACCCAATGATCATCGAATAAAGATTGAAAAAAAATAAGGGAGCAAGCCATGTATTGTTACTGATCCAAAATCTCTCATCTGCAATTCTAAAATCCCCAAAGCTCTGAAGATTATTTTTTTGTAAATCATTTGGCAACAAAACCTGAACTGACCTCATTTTGTCCCAAAATTGGACCTGAACTGACAATGAAATTTTAAATCTTTATTTATACCATTTAGCATAGATATTCTTAATGTTTCACTCAAAAATATCAATATTTGAATATTCAGTGCTACCTGAGACTGGTTGTGTTACATACACATAAACTTATGCCCTTAGCTTTCTAAAATCGGGTAATACCAGAATTTTCACATAGCTGGTTCCAGGGTTGCTGAGCAAGAGAAAAAAGTATGAGGGCCCAGTGGCAAGAGCATACTTGGTATATTCCAGAAACAGCAAGATGTGGCTGGAGTTAGTAAGAAAACGGGGAGGGTAAAACGCAAGAATATAAAGGTTGGAAGCAGGCAGACCATGCAGGTGTATGTAGGCTATAGAAAGAACTCTGGATTTTAGCCTGAAAAAGATGTGAAGTTGTTGGAAGTTTTTGAGCAGAAGAAAGAAGGACTCTGACATATACTTTAAAAGTAAAATTCTACCCGATACATACAGAATAGACTGACAGAGGACACGGCTATAGACTCGTTTAAGGAAGAGAGATTGTTTAAGGAAGCTGAAACAATACTCCAGTGAGAAACGAGTGTCTCATACCGAGATGCTGGCAGCAATTCTGTTCAGTTTCAGATACATCTCCAAGAAAGAGGCAACAAGATGTGCTAATGGACAGGATATAGAGTGAGAGTGGAATCTAGCGATTCCAAAGCATTTGGTATGGATAATTAGAAGGATGAAATCTTCATGTACTGAGATGTGAAGATCTATAGGAAGTACATAGTTGGAGGCTGCAGGAAAGAATGTGGAGGTTATTTTAGAACAAGATAAGTTTGAGAAATCTATTAGACCTATAAGTTGAAATTTGAGTAGGCAGTTAGGTTCATAAATCAGGAATTCCAAGGAGCGGTTTAAGCTAGAGATATACATTTGAAGGTCAAGGGGATTTAGATAATATCTGAAACCAGAAACTGGAGGAGCTGAACCAGAGAGAGAATGAAAACAGACAATGAGGTCAGAAGATAGTGATGGAAAAATGAGAAGAGCCAAGAGAAGTGTCTGAGAAGGAGCAGGCCAGTGGGGTAGAAGAAGAACCCCAAGAGTGACCTTGTGGGAGATAAAGTTGTATCAAGGAGCACTGCATGATTAGCTGTCAAACTCTGTTCATAGGTGAAGTCAGATGAGGACTAAGTGAGCTGTGGAGTGATGAGAGTCAAAAGCCTGATCACAGAATATTCACGATCACAGAAGATTCAAGAAAGAATGCGAAACAAGGTAAGATTGAATGTATAATAAGTCTAACTAAACTAAAAAGTTGGTGGTGGGGAGCAGCAAAGAAATAGTACTAAACATTCTACATGGATTATCGCAATTCATCTTTATAATGGTTCTATAAAGTAGAAATTTTCTCACTTTACAGATGAGGATATAGAAGATATGCAGGTGGCAATGATCTTAATAAGAATGCTGGAGTTTTATCTAAGCATTTGTCTGATTATCAAAGCACATTCTCTTATACTACTATACAGCTTCCTAGGAAATAACCATAAAAATAAATACTGAGAAAGTAACAAAGTCTTCTCAGAAAGGACACTGGTGTGGGAGTTAGGAGACCTCTGTTTTAGCTCTGGTTTTGTCACCAATCTTGAGAAAAATGCAGTACCTTTAGAACTTGATAGCTCATTCCTAAAATAAGGGTATTGGAACAGATTTGTTCACTTATTCAGTCAGTCAATATGTATTGATTATTAATTTGCTGGACACAAGTCTAGTTGTAAAAGAAACAGAGGTGAAAAAGTAGGAACTTACCCAGTAGAAAGGAAGATGACAAATATTTAATACAATTGAAAGTTTTTTTCGATGCTAAAATGCTACCACAGTTGCTAAATATTAATAATAGAGAAAAATCCCATTCCGGGCTAGTACAAAGAGGTTCAGATTTATTATATCACTGAAAACTCACAGCACTGTAAGCTGAGTATTATCATTATACTATATCCCATTTTATAGACTGGTGGGGGGCAAGGAGAGATAAGCTGAGAGCTGGAATAGCTTGCCCCACAGTTACATAGGAAGTGACAAAGCTTAGATTCTAACAGACAGTATGACTCCAAAAACCCATCTTTCCATTACTCTCAACAGCACAGTAAGTTAATATTGTAACAGCTCATTTTACTGTTGTTTAACGCTTCCCTCTCTATGGGTCTCTGTTCAAAAAGGGGAAACAGTAAGGCATAAGAGAAACATAATGAAAGACAAATTGCAGAAGTAGAAATGAACATTGATGTAAGGACAAAAATCAAGAAAACCAAAGAAGCAGAGTAGCATGAACAAAAAAAGAGATTTGAGAAGCGCATGAAGGAGAGAGAAGCGGCAGCCCTCGAGGTCTGGCTCAGGTCAGTGACCCACCAGGGGCCACCTGCCTTCAGGAAAGACCGGTGGATGGGTCTGGGGAACAAGGGCGCCTCTGAAGGGCCTGGATTCCCCCATTCCCTCAAACACACTGCTGGCTTAGCAATTCTACTGAGCACCAACACTTCCGATGAGCCTAATGAAGTAAATATGGTCAGCAAAATACTTCAGAAAGGAGCTCTAGATACTTGCTCACACTTTCTGGTACAACCATGGTAACAAGGAAAGCATTCTTTAGGATTCAGAGGTGAAATCATTACAGAGATCTGAGAAGGACAAAGCAGACAGAGGCGGGTTGCCTGATCACACCACCACCGAGGCTGCCCTCTGAATTTCAGCAGACAGCTAGCATCTGTCTCCACTCTTCACATCAGAGATCTCCAGCCAGGACCAGCCACACAGGGGCCCTCACTGGCTGACAGCTATTTTATCTTCCTGAGCTTTCCGCATCAAGTCTGAGTGCTCACTTGTGTCTGCCTCCTTATGCTATGGACTGTAGCCTATCAGGTTCCTTGGTCTATGGGATTTTTCAGGCAAGAATACTGGATTGGGAAGATCTACTCCAGGGGACAATATACAATTCTTATAGCTGGCATTTTCCCCTGGTATTCTAAAGATTATTTAGAGATCATCTTTATAAATTGTGAAGACAAGATACGTATCTCCCACTAGTAATCAATCTAGTCCCAAAATCTAAGTGCTTACTATATGCCAGGTGTTTTCTGACCTAAATGTTGCAGATTTAAGGATGACTGGATATGGTCTTTCCCCATCAAGGTTCAGTATATTGGGGAACAGAAGCATAGTAGGTAGCTAGTCATCTTGTGGGACTTCACCAGAGTCTTATTTCCAAATTATTCCTTTACAAAAGGATATTGGGACCCATCAGAGATTTTAAGAAACAACCACTCCATCTGTTTCGTCATTCTGGTTTCTACCCAGAGTACCTTCTTTACACAGATTCAGATTCATTCACATGTTCCACAAGCCTCTTTTAAAAAACAGTCCTGCATTAAAAGGTGAGATTACAACTAAATTTCCCTCTGAAAAATGTGCTTTTATTTTCTTTTAAATACTCTTCTTTATTAGCTGAATTTCTACAAGTATAGTCAGGAAAAAAAAAAACATTTTAAAGCTGTAGCTTTTATTTGCCTGAAATTAGTTCTCTATTTCAACTCTTTCCTTCATTAACTTCTATTAAGCATCTAAAAATGACTAACTAGATAGGAACTATTCAGATGGAGAAGGCAATGGCACCCCACTCCAGTACTCTTGCCTGGAAAATCCCATGGACAGAGGAGCCTGGTAGGCTGCAGTCCATGGGGTCACGAAGAGTCAGACACGACTGAGCGACTTCACTTTCACTTTTACTTTTCACTTTCACGCATTGGAGAAGGAAATGGCAACCCACTCCAGTGTTGTTGCCTGGAGAATCCCAGGCACAGGGGAGCCTGGTGGGCTGCCGTCTATGGGGTCGCACAGAGTCAGACATGACTGAAGTGACTTGGCAGCAGTAGCAGCATTGTATTCAGAAGCTCAGCTCCCTCCCAACTATCAGCAAGTATGAAGCTAATACTAAGTAGTGAAACTTTTCTTTACATATTTGCCAAGTGACTTTACTACACATTTATTCCATTAATGTGCCACCCACCATACAAGAAAGCAGCCAGTTTTTACTGAAAGCAGGATAGTACAGAAACACGGGGAATGGAAAGCGAGATGACATGCCTGCCAAGCGAGGAACTAAATCAGATATTCCATCTCACTTAATTCTAAGTTATCTTCAGCTTATGGTGATAGTTAAAGGAGACAGCATCCATGGTACAAAGACCAAGCAGATCCTCAGAGAGGTGAAGGGCTTATCAAAGATGGGTGTTAACAGCAGAAGACTGGCTCACAATCTTTTTCTCTGTTCTACAGACCAGAAGGACTTGCAAAGAACAACCTTGTTACTAAAGTTGTATTACTAAATGCTTTATAATTAGGCTTTGAGAAGATATGGTTCGTCTCATAGAATGGGTGCACACTTCAGCAGATTTTTTGCTGTCTTTCTGAAAACCCAAGTTAAAAGCAGCACTTGAGGTTCTATTAAGAAAAAGGTCCCCCCCCCAAAAAAGAAAAAGGTCCCAAAGACACAGCAGAGGTAAGCAATTAAAAGCTATGGCCTTTCAGCAAAGTGGCTGGAATCCAGGCTCCGCCTTTTT
Organism: Odocoileus virginianus; assembly: GCF_023699985.2. NCBI lineage: Eukaryota > Metazoa > Chordata > Mammalia > Artiodactyla > Cervidae > Odocoileus > Odocoileus virginianus. Next base: position 9,332,815 of record NC_069686.1, on the reverse strand, counting down.
TGTTTTTTTTCATTTATTTTTATTAGTTGGAGGCTAATTACTTTACATCATTACAGTAGTTTTTGTCATACATTGAAATGAATTAGCCATGGATTTACATGCCATATGACCCAGCAATCCCACTTCTGGGCATACACACCAAGGAAACCAGATCTGAAAGAGACACGTGCACCCCAATGTTCATTGCAGCACTGTTTATAATAGCCAGGACATGGAAGCAACCTAGATGCCCATCAGCAGATGAATGGATGAGGAAGCTGTGGTACATACACACCATGGAATATTACTCAGCCATTAAAAAGAATTCATTTGAATCAGTTCTAATGAGATGGATGAAACTGGAGCCCATTATACAGACCGAAGTAAGCCAGAAAGATAAAGACCATTACAGTATACTAACACATATATATGGAATTTAGAAAGATGATAACGATAACCCTATATGCAAAACAGAAAAAGAGACTCAGATGTATAGAACAGACTTGTGGACTCTGGGAGAAGGCGAGGGTGGGATGTTTCAAGAGAACAGCATTGAAACATGTATATTATCTAGGGTGAAACAGATCACCAGCCCAGGTTGGGTGCATGAGACAAGTGCTCGGGCCTGGTGCACTGGGAAGACCAGGCTCCGCCTTTTACTACCTGTGTGACCTTGGAGAAGTTACTTGAATTCTTTCTTTTCAGTCTTCTCATCTAGAAAATGGGGATTAGAATAGCCTCTACCTCTGAGGATTGTTGTGAAGAGTTAATGAGGTAATATGTAAAATTCTGGTAACAGTTCCTGATACATACAGTGTGACATGCAAGTGTTTACTACTATTATATTATTATTACCTGAACAAATTCAGCAAATCTTGCAGTCACCACTCAAAATACCTGCACCAGATAAACCATGAAAGCAGCATGTACAACAGAATGGTACTAGGAAAGAATGATTACAGTAGGCCTCTTCTCTCACTTAGAATACAAAAAATGCTCTGGCTTTGGTTTGAATTTATAAAGGTAGCTCCTAAAATCAGTGGGCAACCTGACTACCTTCCCTAAAGCAGACTTGGAAACACCTCCCTTGTTACAAAGGATCTACTAAGAAATTTATGGACTAGGTTAGGAGAAAAGCAGAAATGGAGAGCATAAAGACAATATTAGGAAGATAAATTAGAAACAACAGTAAGACTTACAAGGACTTTTATCACATAATCAAGACAGAACATTTTTTAATTAATTATGCATCTACAGTGACCCTAAATGAAATGCTGTTTTTTGCGGCTTTATCCATTGAAAATAAGATCTGTTCCCATTATTTAACTTAAAAATCTTTTAAATTAAGAAAAAAGGAAGAAAAAAGAAATAATAGTAAAAGGAAAAAATTACCAGCAGCTGACTCACATGTCACTACTACTCTAATTCTAGCTAGGCACAAATATTTTCCCAAATATTGTGGGAAATCTATCAGATATTGCCCAAATATTGTGGCAAACAATGGTTTTGACAAAGACTAACGATGATCTTGGTGATAACTTGCTGTTTGGATTACAACTATTGACAAACTCTTATTTAAAAACTTCAGACCTCAAAAACTGACACCATCAACTTCAGAAATTTTTGTAAGGACCTCCGCAACCTTGTAACTAACTATTTAAGAAATCGTTAATACAGTGCTTCTCAAACTGACCTCCAGATCATTCTAGACCTTCTGTGACAAAGTAAATGAGCTCTGATTTCTTTTATCTATTTGTCTTATCTATTAGTGCTTTAAGATGCCCTTGGAATGAAGAGATCAAAATTACAGAAACCATTGCTTTGGTATGGCTATTCATTCAAGTAACTGTGCTCTCATAGTACCCAATTTATTCAGAGTTACTAGGAGACTTGAAGATCAGGGATCAGTTCATTTGTTTAAAATGGTTTATTTTCAATGGACATTAAATTTTAAAAAGACACATTCTCAAAAGCCTTAGTATATTAGGATTTGGAATCCTGGAAATACTTTCCAAAAAGTTGTTTAAAGAACTTTCTAAAAAAAAAAAAAAAATGAGGGCTATTTCTGCTCCTTAAAGGGGATAGATGAGCTAAAATTTGATACAAGTTCACTTTCCTTTTAATGTATTTTAGAATTACATTATTTTTCCAATATGTATGCAGTTGCTACCTATACAAGATTATTATAATCTCTCTCAGGTAATTACTGCTGAGATCAGCAGTTTAATGCCCTTTGTTTGCCAAATTTTTGTTTTCCCAAGGACCAATCCCACTCTATAAAGATGTGTTTCCAGGATACATATAATTACGCTGGGTATAACATCTGTTGCTTTGCATGTTCAGAGGCTTACTAAACCAAGGTACGAACACTCTTCTATGCCTACCTTAGGAGAATGGCTGAAATATTAAAAGCTTAAAGATTCAGTAGAAATTTTCTAAAGCAGTATTTATCAAAAGTAGAAGCTAATTCTAATTTAAATGTTTCCAAATAGAATTAACTCATTTCAGTCCTTATTTAGAGAAATGTTAGCCCCAAAGTTATATCATTTTTCAATATTGCCACTTAATAATCCTGAGATTTAAGTTTCCTATAACTTCATATAGGAATCCTAGTGAAGTTTCTACTTCAGTTATCTCTCAGAAGCAGACAGTCTAACCAAAAACAAATGAAAACCCAAAACAAATCCCTTTACTCCAGGACAACAAAGAAATTAATAATGGTGACCTCTTTTCTGTGCTTTACCCTTTTATAGCACAGCAGATTTAGATAACAGATACAGCAGCACTGCACTTTCAAATGTAGGTCAGTATTCTGGCCGTACCACAGAAATGAACTGTTCAGACTTAAATAAAGCAGAGGAAAACTGGCCCAAATCACTTCTCTGTGTGACCTTTTAAGGTTGCCCAACAATCTGATGGTCCTGAGAACTTCCAAATATGCAAATATTTACTGGCAAGGTTTACCAGAAAGATACAAAGTGAACACTAATTTCAGTACTGAAATCTGAAATAAAACCCTAATAAATGGGGGGGGGGGGGTGCGGATCAGATACAGTTATATCTCACCATTCATCAGTTCAGTTCAGTTCAATCACCATTCACAGTCATAGACAAAAAAATTGAAGTTCTAAGTTCATCGTGTTTTCAGAAAACTTTAGGACAAGCAAATTCATGAGTCTCAGCGTACTCAAATGTTTTTCACAATCTTTGAGATCTGAGCTTGTTATTATATAACTAAGATTGTCATCTGGGCTTCATTTAGACTGATGAGATATTCCAAGTTCACACAGATTTAGAGTTGAGGAAACCTACTTAAATTTTAAAAAAAATATCATTCCAAACCATTTTAATATGTTTTAGCTCACTTGATTCTTCTATTCTTAGGAAATTCTTATTTCCTAGTGTTATATATCATTCGATGTAGCCAACCATTATAATAAAAATCAAAAAGAAACAAACCAAAAAACCTCACCTTGCCGTTAACAGGAATTTGGGGTGGGGGGGGAGGTAAAACCCACTTTCAGGATTGGAGAAGATTTAGCTAAAGGAGTAATATAGTAAATCTACTTGTTTGGGATTGAATTCTGTCTCTCCAAAACTCATATGCAGAAGTTCTAACCCCCCAGTGTGACTATATTTGGGCCTTTAAGGAGTAATTAACTTTAAATTAAGTCATAATGGTGGTCTCTAGGGGCTTTCCAGATGGCGGTAATGGTAAAGAGTCTGCCTGGCAAGGCAGGAGAAACAAGAGACATGGGTTCAATTCCTGGGTCCGGAAGACCCCCTAAAGTAGGAAATGGCAACTCATTCCAGTATTCTTGCCTGGAAAATTCCATGGACAGAGGAGCCTGGCAGGCTATAGTCCACAGGGTCACAAAGCATTAGAAACAACTGAGCGATTGCGCACAGGAGCAAGGGTGGTCTCTAGTCTGATAGGACTTGTGTCCTTAAAAGAAAAGGAAGATTTACATTCCCACCAACAGTGCAAGAGGGTTCCTTTTTCCCTACACCCTCTCCAGCATTAACTGTTTTGGGATTTTTTGATGATGGCCATTCTGATTTTTCCAGTAATCACGTATGGATGTGAGAGTTGGACTCTCACATAAAGAAAGCTGAGTGATGAAGAATTGATGATTTTGAACTGTGGTGTTGGAGAAGACTCTTGAGAGTCCCTTGGACTGCAAGGAGATCCAACCAGTCAATCCTAAAGGAAATAAGTCCTGAATATTCACTGAAAGGACTGATGCTGAAGCTGAAGCTCCAATACTTTTGCCATCTGATGCGAAGAACTGACTCATTGGAAAAAACCCTGATGCTGGGAAAGACTGAAGGCAGGAGGATAAGGGGACGACAGAGGATGAGATGGTTGGATGGCATCACTGACTCAACAGACATGAGTTTGAGCAAGCTCTGGGAGTTGGTGATGGACAGGGAAGCCTGGCGTGTTGCAGTCCATGGGGTCACAAAGAGCTGGACGTGACTGAGCGGATTAACTGATTCTGACTGGTATGAGGTGATATCTCATTGCAACTTTGATTTGCATTTCTCTAATAATGACCGATGTTGAGCCTCCTTTCAAGTATTTATTAGCCATCTGTATGTCTTCTTTGGAGAAATGTCTATTTAGGTCTTTTGAGCACTTTTTGATTAGGTTGTTTTTGTTATTGAGTTGCATAAGCTGCTTGCATATTTTCTATGTAAGACAGGATGGAGATTCCTTAAAAACTAGGAATAAAACTACCATGTGACCCAACAATCCCAATACTTGGCATATACCCTAAGAAAACCATAACTGAGAAAGACACAGGTACCACAATGTTCAATGCAGCACTATTTACAATAACTAGGACAAAGATACAACCTAGATGTCCATCAACAGATGAATAGATAAAAAAGTTGTGGTACATATATACACTGGAGTATCAGTCATAAAATGGAACACATTTGAGTCAGTGCTAATGAAGTGGATGAACACACAGCCTATTATCCAAAGTGAAGTAAGTCAGAAAGCAGAAAAAATACTGTATTTTAATCCATATATATGGAATTTAGAAAGATGGTACTGATGAACCTATTTGCAGGGTAACAATGGTGATGCAGACATAGAGAGCAGACTTATGGACACAGTGGGGACAGCGTAGGAAGGAGAGGGTGGGATGAATGGAAAGAGTAGCAGGAAACGTATACACTAACATATGTAAAATAGATAGCCAGTGGGAATTTGCTATATGACTCCGGGAACTCACACCTGGGCTCCATGGCAACCGAGAGGGGTGGAATGAGATGAGAGACAGGAGGCTCAAGAGGAAGGGGACATATGTATACCCATGGCTGATCCATGTTGATACATGGCAGAAACCAACACTATATTGTGAATCATCCTTCAATTAAAAATAAAAAAAAATTTAATTATAAAAATAAAAGAAACATTAGCGATCCGTCTCCATATGTGCACAAAGGAAAGGCCATGTGAGGGCACAGTGAGAAGGTGGCCATCCATAAGCTAAGGGAGAGAGGCCTCACCATAAATCAGCTCTGACAACACCTTGATCTTGGACTTCCAGCCTCCAGAACCATAAGAAAAAAGTGAATTTCTGTTGTTCAAACCACTTCATCAATGATGCTATGTTATGGCAGCCCTGACAGACTAATATATCATCCTTCTTTAACCTAAGTTTTAATTTCTTCTTTAAAGTCTCCAAATTTTCTACACTGTGTGATCTTGTATCTCACCACAACATCAAGCAAAATATAGCAAACAAGAGAAATGAATCATTTTCCTTTTTTCCTTCTATGTTCCAATATTTCCAAATGTGAACCCTGAAGAATACTGAATGCCAAGGGAGAAAACAGTAAATAACTGCTCAGGTTGTCATTAATTTGAAAGCGAGAATTATATTAGGAGGACACTAAACTATTTTAGGTTGGAATTAATCAGGATAGCTTCACTGATGGCGCAGTTGGTAAAGAGTCTGCCCACAATGCAGGTTACCCAGGTTCAATCCCTGGGTTGGGAAGATCCCCTGGAGAAGGAAATGGCAACCCACTCCAGTATTCTTGCCTGGAAAATCCCATAGACAGAAGAGCCTGGTGGGCTACAGTCCTTGGGGTCACAAAGAGTCCAACACAACCTAGCAACTAAACCACCAACCAGGATAAGCAAGGGATGCAACCCAACCCAGAAATGACAGATGGGGGTAACTGAGAAACATGTGCAAGGTTTGAAAGTATCATTTACAATATGTCTCATTTTGCCTTCTGCCTTCCTGTGGGATCAAAGAGAAAATCTCTCAAAAGTTCTTGATATTTTTGTTCTTTAAAACTCTGTACTGGAACTAGAAACACTGCTTCCTTGAGCTTCTAAACTGAGGACCCAGTATGGCTATACGTGGAAAGTTAATGGTCAAGACTGACTCAGGATTAAGTAGAGAAACAGGTCAGTTTGAAAAGGTTCTGGACTTCTCCGGTGGTCCAGTGGTTAAGACTCTGTGCTTCTAACACAGGGGACACGGGTTTGATCCCTGGTCGGGGAAGTTCTGCATGCTGTGTGGTACAGCCAAAAATAAAGAAAAAAGAAAAGGTTCACCAAAGCCCAGAAGTGATCAACCAGAAAAATGGCCCTTCATCTACCTCCTCACCTCCCCGCTACCACCCCGTCTCTGCTAATGCTGCTCCCAAATCAGCCTCTGGCCTGGGAGCTCAAGTTCTCATGGAAGGCGCTGAGGGAGGGTATTAAGAAGGTCCCATATGGAAAAAGATTTTACCTCAGGCAAAACGCCCTCCCTTCTTACCACTCACCCTAATGCTTGTCCTGTCCTATACTCACACATGACTTAAGAGTCTCAGAAGAAAGCTCTGGAGTGTGGCAATCAAAAATGAGAAGAGAAAGAAATGGGGCAGAGCTTATCCAAGGAATTTTTCTAAAAGTAACAACTAGACATTTAGATTTTTCTTTTCTTTTCTATCATTTTAACCCTAAACATTTTTAAGCTAAAACATCTTCAGGCATTAAAATATCATTTCAGGAAATCATTTGTCTGAGATTAAAAATGAAGTGAAGTGTTTGTCACTCAGTCATGTCGGACTCTTTGCAACCCCATGGACTGTCGCTGGCCAGGCTCCTCTGTCCATGGAATTTTCCAGGCAAGAATCCTGGACTAGGCAGCCATTCCCTTCTCAGGGGATCTTCCCAACCCAGGGATCAAACCCCAGGATTCCTGGCAGATTTCAGGCAGATTCTTTTACCATCTGAGCCGTCAGGGAACAACACATACTAAATTTAGTATTTTGAGGGCAGGGTTATAGAAAATTACGCAAATAGCTTCTTTTTGTTTATTACAGTGGATATCAATATATCATTTAAAGTTTCCACAGCTTCTGTTGTTCTTAATTAGTTTCTGTATCTTTGCCTTTCCCAAATCTAAAATAAGTTCCTGATGTTATATTGTTTTCTATATTATCATCTGTAAACTTTGAGGCATTATTAAAATTCAGTAGTTAACAGAACTATTTAATCTGGAAATATGTATTAGCTGAAGACACCATTAGATTTATTCTCATATATAGGGATCAGGGAAACAAAGGAAAGAAATCCAATTATTTACAACAGTAATCCCTTAACACTGGGATTTTGTTTTAATTATAAAGAGTGTGTCTTATTAAAAACAAAACAAAGCGTGTCCTTTATGGGAGAAGCCCCATGTTTCTCTAGTGAACATGCACGCACACAAGATTTCCTATAGAAGCCTTCAACAAATTAATTTTGCTATTCTTCAATTTCCCATGACATAATTGACTTCTTAAAAAGAGCATCAAGTAAACAATTATGAGCCCACCTGTTCATGATATCATACCAGGCACCATACAAAGTTAATAAAAATAGATTTCATTTTGTTTCCTGCTCCACTCCACCAAGATAGCACAGGCAAAATTTTCTGTACTAAAAACTAACAACAAAGAGGATAGGCAATAAGTACTAAAATGACAATTGCTAAATAGTCTTTGTCCTTTAAACAGGACTCCAGACATACCCAGTACCTGAAAACTCTTTTCGTGAATATCTCCCCCCATCCCTATGGCTCCTCCAGTGCCTTGCATAGGGCAGAGGGGTAGAAGGGTAGGAAGCCATGACAAAGTAAATGGGCTGCCCCCCAAGAGGCAAGAGAAGTCACCGGAGACTTCCCTGAAGTCAGTCCTACTCCCATCACACACAGAAGAAAACTAAACCACCATTTGAGGAAAATACACTCCTCGTTGGGTCCAGCCCACAATCCCACTTAAATGGTTCAGCGTTGAGCCCAGAAGGCCGAGGGAAATCTTTCTTTCTCAAGGGACATCGAGGCTCCTAGCTCTCCTATTTCAGACCTAAGAGAAAGCTGTTTAGGCACTCAATACAACCTCATTCAGGTTTTATCACTGAAACTAAAGCTTGCAGTCATCCTGTTACCCTTCACAGAACTGAGTTTTGGCATGGAAGGCACACAGACAGCTTCAGGGCCAAAGCTGAATCCCAGCACGTCGAGCGCCAAAGGTACCTGGCAAGGGCCTCAGCTCAGTCTCAGCCGAGAGATGACAAGCAGGGGACAGAAGGTTATCCAATGATGTAAGTCACCCAAGGGATAAAGAAAGAACTGAAGAGCAGCAAGGGCTACTGAATGAGCATGGAGATATAAATGATGACATGTTTAGAGTCCAACAGCTGATGCACAGAAAGCAGACAAGTAGAAAATAAAATAAGCTTGTGCTACTATCTTGATGTGAGCAAGATTAAGGGCTAAACCTCATGTATATTTATTTTATTAGGTTTAGAGTTGGGATCAAGTATGTAGGTAATACAAAATTTTATAGATCATGTCCTCTGATACAATGGAGTTGGGAAAATCTATATATTTTCCACCAGAAAGCATGGACAAATATTGCTATTCAAAGACAATTTTGTTTTTCATTTTGTTGTGTTCCAAGTTTATCATAAATACATGATCATATTGCTTTCTTTGAATAAGTTGCTATGTCTTGAGAAAGACATTTGAGAAAACAGAGAAGAAAGCAGGAAAGAAAATGCCAGACAATGAGAAGCTATGACCATTGTTTCTTAGTCAAGGTCGTACCAAGGCAAGTAGAAGAGGGGGTCCCACCTGTAACAGAATCAATGGCTTATGTTCTCTCAAGTTTTTCCAGTCTCCTAGAGGAAAGATTTCACAACCATATTGAACCATCATTTCCTTTGCCTTTGTCTGCCCTTACGCATTCATTGAAGATTAGCAATTAGCAAAGGATATGAATTAACCAGTGACACACCACAACTACTACACACTTTTGTAAAATTAGAAGACGTATTTCAGAACCATTAGAAAGCAATTTGGGACCTCACATTTTGGATGCTAAGAGACCCACTAAAAGGGCAGGTCTTTAAAGTATCGATGACACAATCATGAAAAGAGATTTTTAAAATAATGTACACAGGCAGTTCAATTTATTTCTGAATTATGTCATAAAGCTGAGGCCAAATGTTTTTTAATTAACATCACCAGAAAGTGAGCCTACTCTAATGAAATACTGTAGATTTCACATTAGAAAGGGACTGACAGGTCAACTTCTGAAAAAGAAACAGTAGATACCACCACAAAACTAGCAGATGTTTCTTGGGGTCATTTGTACAAAAACATAAGCATATGTTAAAGAAATCTGACACTATCATGGAATCAGTTGGTGTCTAAAATAATAGCAGCTCCTTATGGCAATATGGTAATATCCATATCAAATGCACAACACGATGTTGCAACAGTATGTGCAGACAAAAGAGCATCAGTGGCAGCAACAATGACCAGCACTTTCATTAAGGTGAAAATATAAAATTAGAAGTTTACATCCAGGGCATAGTATTGTTCAACAGTAAATTGAACATGATACACATTATCTTGAATTTTCAGAGTTTCCATTTAACTGATTTTGTTGAGATTCACATAAAGACAGAATATTAACCAAATAAGAAGATGGAAGTCTTTATACAAGCCTCTAACATGAGTTTTCTTCCATTTACCCTAGAATAATGAAGATAGTTATTTTAGAAGCTAATAGTAATATTTGCTTAGTATCCCATGGACAGAGGAGCCTGGCAGGAATCCAAGGGATCACAAAGAATCGGACAGGACTGAAGTGATTTAGCCCACATGCACAGGTTCCCCCAGAAGATGTTTCCACGACATGAAATTCATTAAAAGAGTAGGTTTGCTCCCAGTGTAAAACAAGCAACCTTGAAAATGACAAATTTGTCTTCCTTTCAGAAGCTAGGGTATCAAGACTTTTTTTTCCCCCAAATATGAAAAACTCTAATTCAAAGAAATGGAAATAGTGATTTTTGAGAAGAATATATTTATACTTTTAAAATAAGAACATATTATAAATCAAATTTCATGACAAAAATGTATCCACATTATTTAAAGTATTTAGTGTGTGTGTGCACACGTTAGCCACTCAGTCATGTCCAACTCTTTGCAACCCCATGGACTGTAGCCCACCAGGCACCTCTGTCAGTGGAATTTTCCAGGCAAGAATACTAGAGTGGACTGCCATTCCCTTCTCCAGGGGGTCTTTCCAATCCAGGGATCAAACCCAGGTCTCCTGCATTGCAGGCAGATTCTTTACCTTTTGAGCCACTTGGGAAACCCTAAAATATTTAAATATTATCTAAAATAAGTGGGCTATGAATGGGATTTCAAAAAGGCATTGTAGTCACCAAGATGTTAACTGTAACAAATATTCATCTGTATAATGAAAACCAGAACAAAATATATACTACCTTGCCTTTACACTTTCAATACATAAAAACATGCCTAAAATATAAGGAAACCAGTACACGCTAACAGTTGTTCAATTTTATTGATCTTACTCTTCCTGCACAGATGGGCACTAGAAACTACTTTGAATTATGTGCCTGTAACATTTACCAAGCTTAGAAGTTTAATTTGGAACAAATATTATTTGTATTAAACTAAGATTTCATGATATAAATGGATTTTTTTAGTTTAAAATGATACAGAAAGTTTTTATACAGATAAAAAATTGACATTTAAAATTATTTCACTGATGTTTTAAATATTTCAATAATACCAAACATTACAGTTGTACAAAGATCATAACTTTATCTACCAATATTTAATGAAAAATGTTTTCTGAAAATAGCTTTCAAGTATTTTTTTCCAAGTAGCCCCAACCTAATAAGAAATGGCACAGAAGGAGAGAGCCCAAGGCTCATGGAAAACACAGATCTTAAACATGCTAGAGTTCAATTTATAACCCTTTAGAAGTAATTTCCCCAGTGTATGTCTTTGTTCAAGCTTTCTGTTTCCCTTCTGTTTGGACATTTTGCTAGTCCCTAGCATATCTGATGCTTGGTGGAATACATTTCGAGTGGGATAATTCTTAGATCAGAAAAACAAAAAGCAATTTCAGCTGTGTCCAAGATGCATTCCACTGTCCAAGTTAAAAATCTCAGCATCACCACCGTGCCTTCCTTTTCCCTCAAACCCCAGACCCTCTACATTCTATCTTTGCCAATACCCCTTTGCACCTGACCTCACCTCTCCTTTCTCCCTGCCACATGCACACCTCTCCTGGATCTGTTGGTGGACTAGCCACTGAAATGGGCTCCTCAATCTAAATCCATCCTACCCCCATTTATGACCCATCCTACCCCTATGGCTGTCTTCCTAAAACCCAATTTCACCTACTTTAAAAAAACTTGAAATCCTCTGACACTTTGTCTTTGCCGCCCCTGACTCAACCTTCAGGGTAAGACGCCAATATCCTGGCGTGACACTCATGGTGCTATGCAAGCTACTGACTTACACAAAGCACTGTCCTCTCCCCCATGAACATACTCTCTCCCTACAGGCCATGGCTTTATTTTCCATGTAGGTCAAAGCATTCTTTCCAAACTTTTCCAAAATGTTATTTTCCTATAATGGTTTCCTTATCCTTTTGTATTGCCAACTCCTACTCATGTTTCCAGGCCCACATTTAAATTTGCCCTCACACCTCTCTGCAGCTTTCCCCTACGTCCTCCTCTGCCCACTCAAATGAAATGATTTTCCCCTTTAGCTACACTTCCGTGGTTCTTTATAATGCCCTGTAAGTAATACTTCAGGTGCACATAAAACAGACCACCTAGTTATTTTGCTGATAAGCCTCTTTGCAGATTGTGAACACTTTAAAGCAAAAATTGTGACAAATTGATCGTAGCATCCCTGATATCTATCAGACACCTAGCACAGGATAGTTACTCCCTAATGTTAGAAGAAATAAGCTAAAAACATGAATGATTTTATGAGAAAAATAAAAATTAAAAGTATGATGAGGTACCATTTCTTTTCTCAGATTGTTTTTTTAAAACAAGGTCTGACAATATATCTTTTGAAGAAACTGCACAGAAACAGGTACCCTCATATGATGATAGGTGTCATACGATGATGATAGAAAAGCAAAGTAACACAATCTTTCTCAGGGGACTTGGAAATACTTAGCAAAATTATATAGGAAGGAAGTAGATGGGAAACCTCTATACATTTCACTTATTTTGCTGTGAAATGAAAACTGATCTAACAAGTCAGTTTATTAAAAAAAAAAAAAAAAAGACTTCTCAGGTGGCACTAGTGGTAAAGAACCCACTTGCCAATGCAGGAGACATAAGAAACCCATGGGTTTGATCCCTGGGTCAGGAAGATCCCCTGGAGGAGGGCATGGCAACCTACTTCAGTATTCCTACCTGGAGGATCCCATGGACAGAGGAACCTGGAGTCCATAGCATCACAAAGAGTCAGACATGACTGAAGTGACTTAACACACATTAAAAAATCATATAAGGTGTTTATTCTTTGAGTCAACAGTCCCATTTCTATGAATTTATTCCAAAAATACATTTAAACAAAAAAAAAAAAACATTTTAAACAAAGACATGATAAATTTTTAATTACACCACTATTCACAATAGCAAAAATGACTGGAAACCACCCAAGTTCTTCAACAGAGAGAAGGTTTAGTAAACTAAAGCACGCAACAGATTATTGTGCAGATACAAAAGGAAATGAGGACTCTCACTACATACCTCTATCAAGTGATATATTGGGAATACTGTTAATTCAAAAAGAAATCAAAGTGGAAAAAAGCATACATGCTACACTACCATGCACTTAAGAAGATGGGTAGGGTGAGGTAAGTAAAAGAATATATGTACATGTTTGCTTATCCAGGAATAAACCAAAAAATTTAAAAGGCTTACCAATAATAGGAAGGAAGGAAAAGGGTAGAACGGACACAGACAAAAATTGTACTTCCCATTGTAGCTTGTTTAGTGGATTTGATTTTGGAACCATGTAAGTATTTTACACAATTACAAAATAGGATTAAAAAGAGCAATGCCCAAAACTAAAAGCAAAAATGAAACAAACAATGCTGCATATTGAGTTGGAAGTATAACATCACAGATAGGACTGATTCCAACTGTCTTTAGAACATAGTCATTTGGGGATTTCCCTCGTGGTCCAGTAGTTAAAAATCTGCCTGCCAATGGGAACACAGGTTCACTCCCTGGACTAGGAAGATCCTACATACCATGAGGCAACTACTGAAGCCCACGTGCCCTAAAGCCCATGCTCCACAACAAGAGAAAACACTTCAGTGAGAAGCCCGCACATCACAATTAGAGAGTAGCGCCATCCACTGCAACAACAGAAAACCCGCACACAGCAACGAAGACCCGGCACAGCCAAAAATAAATAAGATTATAAAATACAGAGCCATTAAAAAAATCATAATAATCTGACTACACATAGCATACTCTGGGCTTCCCCGGTAGTTCAGCTGGTAAAGAATCTGCCTATAATGCAGGACACCCTGGGTAATTCCTGGATCAGGAAGCTCCCCTGGAGAAGGGATAGGCTGCCCACTCCAGTATTTTTGGGGTTCCCTGGTGGCTCAGATGGTAAAGAATCTGCCTGCAATGTGGGAGGCCTGGGTTCAATCCCCCAGGTTAGGCAGATCCCCTGGAGGAGGACATGGCAACCCATTCCAGCATTCTTGCCTGGAGAATCCCCATGGACAGTGGTACCTGGTGGGCTACAGTCCATGGGGTTGCAAAGAGTCAGACACAACTGAGCGACTAAGCACGGCATGTACTCTAAGTGGTATGTCCCTAAAAGCAACAAAAACAAAATTATTACAGAATGATCTTAAGTAGCTGGCTCTCATTAATTACATTGCTGATGGTAGCACTGGTGTTATTATTCTGTGATGTACATTTATTGCAAAGCAGTAATATTATTACAGTTAGAACACAGAATTTTAAGGGTAGGAACACAGAGAGAAATAAAAACTTTTAGTCTTAAACTTTTACTGGAGATACCAGCATAATTCCATAGTGCATCTATTCTCTAGGGGAAAAAAAAAATCATGCTTCCTAGCTCTGCTTTCAGAAAAGCCTAGGAAATAAGACCATATAAGGAAAGTATTAGCAATGAGCACACCTGGGACTCAAATTGTGATCTCTAAATACCATAACTCAGTGTAAGAAATCAGGCATCCTTGATGATAGGCATGAAATGTTCAAGATGGGCCTGGAATATATTGCCATTTCAGAAAGCAAGGGAGCTAACAGAGGCATCTAAGAAAATGTCAAAAGATCTCAAAAACCAGCGTTAAGTGGTTCCCATTGGCCCAAAAATACAGATTTGGGGCAATTTGAGCATTAGTAAGAAGAGTCACTGCTATGAATTGAAATATATTTAAATAACTGAGTTCATAATGATGATAATAAACCTAATTGGTCACAGTGGCTGCTGTGACCCTTTAAGAAAAAACTTGCTTTTCTGCTGCAATAAATGCAGTTAGGCAACAACCTCCAGTTATTGGTAACTTTAGGACCCACCTGAACTTCACTCTTCTCAGGCAGCCCCCAGCCTATGACTGAACACGCTGAGATTTGGCCACTTCTACCTAAGGCAGGAGTGGAACAACTGATTGGTTCAAGATTGAGAAGGGGCACAACAGGACGGTCTGCTGTCATCCTGCTGGTTTAACCTATAGGCTGAGAACAGCATGAGAAATGCTAGGCTGAATAAGTTAGAAGCTGGAGTCAAGACAGAAGGGGGAAACATAACAACCTCAGATATGCAGATGATACCACCTAATGGCAGAAAGCGAAGAGGAACTAAAGGGCCTCTTGATGAGGAGGAGACTGAAAGGGCCACCTTAAAACTAAATATTAAAAAAAACTTAGATCATGGCATCCAGCCCCATTACTGCATGGCAAATAGAGGGGGGAAAGGTGGAAGTAGTGTCAGATTTCCTCTTCTTGCACTCTGAAATCACTGCACTCTAAAATGTGGATGGTGACTGCAGCCATGAAATAGAAGACATTTGCTCCTTGGCAGGAAAATTATGACAAACCTAGACAGTGTGTTGAAAAGCAGAGACATTACTCTGCCAACAAAGGTCCGTATAGTCAAGGCTATGGTCTTCCCAGTGATCACGTATGGTTGTGAGAGCTGGACTGTAAAGAAGGCAGAGTGCCAAAGAATTGATGCCTTTAAGCTGTGGTGTTGGAAAAGACTCCTGAGAGTCCCTTGGACTGCAAGATCAAACCAGTCAATCTTAAGGGAGATCAACCCTGAATATTCACTGGAAGGACTGATGCCAAAGCTGAAGCTCCAGTATTCTGGTCATCTGATGCTAACAGTTGACTCACTGGAAAAGTCTCTAATGCTGGGATAGACTGAAGGCAGGAGGAGAAGGAGGCATCAGGGGATGAGATGGCTAGAAGACATCACCAATGCAATGGACACGAACTTGGGCAAACTTCAGGAAATGGTGAGAGACAAGGAGGCCTGGAGAGCTGCAGTGCATGAGGTCACAATGAGTCAAACAGGACTGGGCAACTGAATACCACCACCACCTAAGGCAGGACTGCTAATGAGCAGCCTTTTCAGATAAGCACCATAGGCTGAGGTTCTCCCTGCCCCTGCCTGCTTCATCCCTCCTTACAGGTGTCAAACTAGTATCACAGATTGGAGGTTATCCCTCCCAACATGCTTCCTGCTCCTTTTATCTTTCACAGACAGTTGCCCCCCAATGAACCTTTCATTTCCCTGTGGAAAAACTACAGTCCAGACAACCTAGTTTGCCCAGAAAATAACCAGCAAGGAAAAAAATTTAAAAGGGAGAGGAAGCTGTGGAATCAAAGATATAAAGACACAGCAACCAACTGCAACATGGATCTTATTTAAATGTTGACTTAGATTTAGAAAATGGAAAGAGAAACAATAGAAGACAATGAACACTAACTGTATATATAAGTTAGTCAGTTCAGTCGCTCAGTCGTGTCCGACTCTTTGGACCCCATGAATCACAGCACACCTGGCCTTCCTGTCCATCACCAACTCCCGGAGTCCACCCAAACCCATGTCCATTGAGTCTGTGATGCCATCCAACCATCTCACCCTCTGTCATCCCCTTCTCCTCCTGCCCTCCATCTTTCCCAGCATCAGGGTCTTTTCAAATGAGTCAGCTCTTCACATCAGGTGGCCAAAGTATTGGAGTTTCAGCTTCAGCATCAGTCCTTCCAATGAACACCCAGGACTGATCTCCTTTAGGATGGACTGGTTGGATCTCCTTGCAGTCCAAGGGACTCTCAAGAGTCTTCTCCAACACCACAGTTCAAAAGTATCAATTCTTCGGCACTCAACTTTCTTTATAGTCCAACTCTCACATCCATACATGACCACTGGAAAAACCATAGCCTTGACTAGACGGACCTTTGCTGGCAAAGTAATGTCTCTACCTTTTAATATGCTGTCTAGGTTGGTCATAACTTTCCTTCCAAGGAGTAAGCATCTTTTAATTTCATGGCTGCACTCACCATCTGCAGTGATTTTGAAGCCCAGAAAAATAAAGTCAGTGATTGTTTTCACTGTTTCCCCATCTATTTGCCATGAAGTGATGGGACCAGATGCCATGATCTTAGTTTTCTGAATGTTGAGCTTTAAGCCACCTTTTTCACTCTCGTCTTTCACTTTCATCAAGAGGCTCTTTAGTTCCTCTTCACTTTCTGCCAGAAGGGTGGTGTCATCTGCATATCTGAGGTTATTGCTGTTTCTCCCAGCAATCTTGATTCCAGCTTGTGCTTCTTCCAGCCCAGCGTTTCTCATGATGTACTATGCATATAAGTTAAACAAGCAGGGTGACAATATACAGCCTTGACATACTGCTTGTCCTATTTGGAACCAGTCTGTTGTTCCATGTCCAGTTCTAACTGTTGCTTTCTGACCTGCATACAGGTTTCTCAAGAGGCAGGTCAGGTGGTCTGGTATTCCCATCTGTTTCAGAATTTTCCACAGTTTATTGTGATCCACACAGTCAAAGGCTTTGGCATAGTCAATAAAGCAGAAATAGATGTTTTTCCAAAACTCTCTTGTTTTTTCGATGATCCAGCAGATGTTGGCAATTTGATCTCTGGTTCCTCTGCCTTTTCTAAAACCAGCTTGAACATCTGGAAATTCACACTTCACGTATCACTGAAACCTAGCTTGGAGAATTTTAAGCATTACTTTACTAGCATGTGAGATGAGTGCAATTGTGTGATAGTTTGAGCATTCTTTGGCATTGCCTTTCTTTGGGATTGGAATGAAAACTGACTTTTTCCAGTCCTGTGGCCACTGCTGAGTTTTCCAAATTTGCTGGCATATTGAGTGCAACACTTCCACAGCATCGTCTTTCAGGATCTGAAATAGCTCAACTGGAATTCCATCACCTCCACTAGTATTTTTAAGGACACGGGATCATTTTATATTGGAATAGTGACTATACTGTGTATTATATCGTATTCCATGCTTTTATAATCCTAATCTTCTAGAGATAAATGTAAGATATCTATAGAAGCAATTATATGATATCTAGGAATTGCTCCCACCTATTCCAAGCAAAGGAGGGAAGTGGTTAGGGCATAAATGGAACAAGACTGACCTTGAAAACCATTTAAACTCAAGAACATGTCACATTGAGCCTCACCCTCACTGGATTGAACATGAAGGCTTACTATATTATTCTTTCTACATCTGGCTATGTTTGATGTTTTCCATAATAAAAATATTGGACTTTAAAAACTTTTATTTGGTCATTTACTCAGGAATTACAAGTGGTGAGAGCAACGGAATATGCTCTCTACGGCAGAACTGTCATGAAGGCCTGAAAAAATCAGATACTCTTGTCGTATTAAGGCTTGTTATTTTGGTTTGAACCATGATGCTACCCACTTACTCTGACATCACATAGACTCTTGAAAGTGTTAGGGAGAACTCTTTCCTACTGAACTGAGGAAGCAGCATAACCTCCTGGGTACAGTGTGGACTCTGGAGTCAGGGTGCCTGGCCTGGAATCCCAGAAACTCCATCACCAGCATGGCCTTGGGCAAGAAAGGTCATCTCTGGCTCCCAGAAATAAAAATCCTATCTGAACTATGCAGTGTTGTTGGGAAGATTAAACAAGACAATACAGTTCATACAGGACTAAATGTTCACTATTTGCAGCGGTAAGGAGTCCTCCTGCAATGCAGGAGATGTGGGTTTGAACCCTTGGTCGGGAAGATCCCCTGGAGGAGGAAATGGCTACCCATTCCAGTATTCTTGCCTAGAGAAACCCATGGTCAGAGACGCCTGGCAGGCTACAGTCCATAGGTCACAAAGAGCCAGACAAGATTGAGCATGCACGCATTTTCAAACAAACACTGGACATGGATCCAGAGCAACAGTGGTAGTTTCCAGAACATCGTTCCTGATGAAAATCTTGGAATGTATATAGGAACTCCCTAATGGCAGCTGGTACATTACTTAAGACTTGCCTGTAGGCTTAGCATAAGTCCATAGCACTATGTCAACTGTTTTTTAATATATCCATACCTGTCCACTTGTTTGCCTGCCTCCCTGTCTCTGGATTCTGTTATCCATTACCCTGAGGGTCCTTCAACTTCTGGTTTACATGCCAAAAGTCAGAAGAAGGTTTAATTTCCCTCAAATTTCACTTCCCTCCCTCCTTCCCCTCTTATCTCAATACATACTGACTTTGGAAAACACAAGGCATATAAAGAGCCATGGCTACCAAGAGCGCCTTCCCTTTGCTCACCACATACATGACCAGGACCCACTGGCCCAGCACACACTAGCCCCATCACGGGCACAGTACTTCCAAAATTCAGCAGGAATACAGTCACATGGAAGGAACTAGAGAGAACTATGTTGAGGACTTCGATGATGCTTGCAGACTCATCAACATTTGAAATGTAATCAAATAACCTAGTCAAGTAATGAACCCTGTAGGATTAGGGATAAGATTCACAATAAGTATTCTAGTATTTAGATCACAGTGAATCACATCTTCTACATCCCTGGCCCTTTGAACAAAGATGGTTCACCTTCCCAAATTAGAGAGAGCACAGAAACGCCCAGTCTAGGCAGCAGCACCTTCCTGGGTACCCACGCCATCTGTCGATCCCTATTATTTACTGCCATGCCTCTTTGATTCTTTAGCTCCATCATGTTCATACTCCTGCAATTCACTTTAGGTCCTCCCACTCTGGCAGATCTCATATGAATCAGCCTCTCTGGTTTACCGACCTTGATCCAGTCCATCCTCATTTTCAGTTTGTACATCCCTTGCCTTCAATGCAAGTACCACTTCTAGGAGCATATTTCTGTGTCACTTGTGACCCTAAATACCCCCTCATGGAGGAGAAGTGAGAGGAAGGGGACACAAAAATAGAGAAGTTTCTTGTCTTCATATGGTGCCACACGGCTGTGGTATATTTAGAAACAGCACTAGGATGCAGACTTTCACGGGGTCAGTGTACACAGGCTAGGATGGCTGTTTCAAACCTACCATCCTTATAGTAAGAAACCAATTGCTTGCCAAATTTTAGTTTAAGTAAATCATGACATGAGCAATAAGACAATGGTTTTTACAGGCAAAACTTTATCAGCCCCTTAATTCATAATAACGAATAAAAGCATGTTTTTGGGGTCACAAAATATCTTAAAAGTTTCTGCCATTTGGGAATCTCTGGACTCAGAGATCTATCTTTAAACTAGCAGCTCAGATTGGATGGTAATTCAGTTCTATGTTGAGATTAATTACTTGAAAACTATACCTACTATAGAAATAAAGATGAAAACCCGTGCCTGGGAATCAAAGTAATAAATGTTCTCAACTTCATATGTCTATGTGTTAGAGCTATGTTTTAAAATCGGATCACCACTAGCTGCATGTGGCTATTTAATTTATTAAAATTAAATAAAATTTAAAATTCAGTTCCTCAGTCACAGTAGCCATATTCTGAGTGCTCAGCAGTCACAAGGGCTGGTGGTGCCCATATTAGACAGTGTAGACACAGAGCACTTGATCGGCTCAGAAATTTTAACAGAACAGCCATACTTAGAGATTCATTCTATGTTTTGCTTTTCTGTGTGGACTAATGTACATTAAGTAAAAGCTAAGTATTTTTACAACATGTGCCTTATACAGTATTTACACAATAGGTTAACAGGACTGTCAAAGCATTTAAAAACTTCATAAACATCATATGCAGTTCCTTGCTAAGCTTGATTTTTCACACCCATCTTTTAAAAATTCCTTCCATTTTGACAGCTTAGGAACACACTAATAATTTTTTTAAAGAAGATTTTTTTCTTCTTCACATGTAGACTGATGAATCAAAGCACTGTGTTTTACTGAGTAATTAGTCCTTTAATAATTTACGTGAGTAATGGGTCATTTTGGGGTTTAACCCCTACTTCCATTATTCCTGACCAACGGTTCACCAACAGATGTCTCACTTTGGATGTACACAACAGAAGCCCAGGATCTGTTTCACGTACATCTGTTCCCAAACGGCTTAGGCAGATTAATACTCAGAATGGACCCAGCTCTGCTAAGTCCCAGTAATCACTAACCCTTGTTGTTTTAAAATTGATTGGGTTTTTCTCATATTCACATTTTTCCACATTACCTTTCATTTTGCAAAGTTTCTAACAAATAAATGTTTATGTAAACTTAAAGCATGAGAAAATCATTAGCTCCCTAAAAAAAAGAAACACTTCCAAGATTTTATTTTGAAGCCCATCCTTTTCAGATTTCCTGGTTATTTCTCTAATTCAGCTGACAAGGGCATGGTAGGAATAACCCTTTGAAAAAACACAACATGAAATGGTATAATGTGAGGTAGTAAGTCGAAGAATAACAAGAGAATTGTAAACCATAATTAAGATTTGAAACCTTCATTGTATTTTTAAAAAATATTTAAAACATAATATTCTCATGATAATCAAGCATATTGTAAGATCCTTGCCCAGGAATTTAGTAAGAGGGTACAGGAAATGAAGTTGAAGAAAGGATAAGTTAGTCCTTTTGTCCATCATGAAAAATCTGCTTAAGACTAGCCTTGACCCATGATTTTCTATCAGAAAATGGTTGGTTTCTTTCCAAAGACAGAATCTGTGCTGAGGTAACAGTCCACCTCTCATTATCTGGCCTTGAAGCCAGGGAAGGGGAGCAAGAAACTTGGCCCATATTTTCCACGTAGTTATTTCAATTAGAAATTCATTAGGGCTATGAAGCTTTGTTGTAAAATACAACTCCACACATGCCAGGAAGTTGATCATTGAAGCCTTACTCAGATTTATTACCACGTCCTAACATCGAAAACCTCTAAAAATGGATATTTTCTAAATGAAACTTCAGAGTTGACGATTCTTAGAGATCATATAATGCAAATGCTTCGTTTTGCAGATGAATAAACTGTCATTTAAAGGGGTTAAATGATTTGCCTTGAGTCAGTTTCACCCTTAGGTGCAGACAGGACCTCAGGTCCCTTGGTGCTCACTCCTGAAACCTTTCCTTCACAGATGGGAAACTACAGACAGCTGGGGTAGAGAGCCTGTAGAATATCCTGTGGTGGTCATACTTCAAGGTGCTACTCATTAGTAAATGATAAAGGTGCCCAATGTGAGACAGCAGAGAAAGACTTGTGGGCATGTGGCATTCTGGTCATAGAGATCCATAAGTTGATCATTCTGAAGTGTACTTCATATGAGCTTCATATATATATATATGTATATATATATGAGCTTCATATATATGTACTTCATATATATATATATATATATATATATGAGCTTCATATAGTCTAATCCTACTGATTTCTAACTCTCCCTAGGAGTAGATTTTTCTTTATGAGAAAACCTGATAACCAAATCTTACAGTACAGTAAGCAGATCCTGCATTGAGGATGCACAAAAATGCTCGTACTTTCTGCTTTCATCTAACATTTCAAGTAGAAGTTTACCACTTGGTAAGCACATATTGCTAGAAGTTTGTCCCTGATTGAGATTTAGAATCATGCCCACAGGCCATCAGCAATCATTTTGAAAATGCTGAACTCTGAAAATATCTGATCCAGTAACAAGATAAGCTAAGGACCAAATGACAAAACACATATATTGGTCCATGGCATTTGCCCACATTCCCTTTCTGAGCTCTCAAATTTTTGACACCTTATGCCTGGTCCCAGGCACCATGCCGGGGGCTAACACTGTGGCCTGCTCTGCCTATAGAGTCTTGTGACACAGACACGCCTGACCTTTCTCATTTGACCTGAAAATCTTCACCTGACCCCTCTTCCATTTCTTCAGGATTTCACACTACCCTAGGGCACAGACAGCTAACTTGGTAATTGACATGAATAAACGCATGATTCCATAAGTAGAACGACCATAATTAGAGATTCCGATAGAAAGATCATTTAGGCACCACTGCAAGCAATAATGAAGTTTTCTGAGCAGATGATGCCCTTTTGTGTATACAGTTTGTATTACAGATGTGACAGCCTGGTCAATCCATGCCCTAGTCATAGATTGCTTTCTTTTCCATCCTACAGCTGAGCATCTGACCAAGATGCTCACAGTGGAGAAGTGGGCCCACATTAGCTGAAGAATGTTTTTGTAAAAAGAGTTCTAATGCTTTAACAAAAGGGGTGGGGGATATTGCTACAGGTGATCAAAAGTTATTAAGTAGCAATGTAGTAATCAGATTACAATGAAATGAGCAAAGCTAAAGTTCATGAGACTAGTTAAATTCATTCATGTAACAAATGTTTATATGTCAGGCACTCTTCAAAGTGCTGAGAGTAAACAAAACAGATTTTCTGATCATCCTCCCTCTTCTCCAGGTAGATCCCATCTCTAGGGGCTACATCATCAGCTCAGGGATTCCAATTTGGTCTGAATTATACAACCAGTTTTCCTGGTTCAGAACTTTGCAGATGGCAAAGAACAGCATATCTCAGCCTCCATAACCTCCAATTCCTACAATGCATGTGTTAGTCAATCAATCATGTTCAATTCTTTGCAACCTCATGGACTGTAGCCCACCAGGCTCCTCTATCCATGGAATTCTCCATGCAAGAATACTGGAGTGGGTAGCCATTCCCTTCTCCAGGGGATCTTCCTGACCCAGGAATTGAACCCTGGTCTCCTGTATTGCAGGTGGATT
Organism: Odocoileus virginianus; assembly: GCF_023699985.2. Lineage (NCBI taxonomy): Eukaryota > Metazoa > Chordata > Mammalia > Artiodactyla > Cervidae > Odocoileus > Odocoileus virginianus. Next base: position 9,309,250 of record NC_069686.1, on the reverse strand, counting down.
CTTTACTGTCTGAGACACCAAGGAAGCCATAATCAATTTCATATTTTACCATAATAAATCTCAAATATATATAAATATATTTATATACATTGTATTGTCTGTGTGTGTATATAAACACATACACATATATATATATTTTCACAGTTCTCATTCTCTGAGGAATTCTACTACATGCCATTATAAATAAGGCAAAACCCAGAGAATGCAGAACACTGAGTGAACCCTAATGTAAACTATGGATTCTGGATGATAATGATGTCAATGTAGATTCAATCAGATTTAGCAAAAATACAACTTTGGTGGGAAAAGGTAAGACCTTGGTGGGAAATACTTATAATGGGGGAGGCTATGCATTGTGGGGAGCAGAGGGTATACATACCTTCTGCTTAATTTTGCCCTGAACCTAAAACTGCTCTAAAAATTAAGTCTATTAAAAAGAAAAAAAGAAACAACCACTAAGGCATTATGAGGTTTAAACTGAACGGTCTTGCAAACATTTCCTATGATGATAATGCCCAGCAGCGATCCAACCCCACCCCTACCCTTTCCTGGAACAGCCAGGCACTGGCGAGCAAGGGACATGATCTCCCCCAACGTCCTCCCACATCACCTCCTTCCAGGTATGGCTGAAGTTTTCCTCCATTTCCTGAATCAATTTCACTTGTCTTCCACCACACCCAACTAGGCTAATTCCACAACAGAGGATATTTCTCACATTTAAACATATCTCTTAACCTTTTTAAACTTTTCCCACTCTTATTTTACTAAGTAAAATAAAGGTTTAATAATTAGTTTCTCCTGGCCCCGGAACCCACGGCGGCAGGCAGCTGGGGGTGGGGGGGCGGCCCTGGTGTAGGGGCTGTGGCGGTGCGCAGGGACCCGGTGCGGTGGTTGTGGAGCTGACAAGAAACTACTGAAGTTCCTGTGGACACAAAGTAGAATTTCAAAAGAACATGATGGATGGAGAAGAGAAAACCTATGGTGGCTGTGCGGGCCGTGATGCCATGTATGTCAAGTTGATATCTTCAGATGGTCATGAATTTATTGTAAAGAGAGAACATGTGCTAACATCAGGAACAATAAAAGCCATGTTGAGTGGCCCAGGTCAGTTTGCTGAGAATGAAACTAATGAAGTCAATTTTAGAGAGATCCCTTCACATGTGCTATCGAAAGTATCCATGTATTTTACCTACAAGGTTCACTACACTAACAGCTTCATGGAGATTCCTGAATTCCCAATTGCACCTGAAATTGCACTGGAACTGCTGATGGCTGCAAACTTCCTAGATTGTTAAATAAAATAAATTATAATAAACTGTTAACTCTTTTTCAGTATTTAATACCTGTAGTTCAGTTACTACTTTTTTCATATATAGCACGTTGCCTGTGTGCAGTTGAACTTTAAAGTTCATTGCAAAAAAAAAAAAATTCATTGCAAAACAGATTATCTTCTGTTCTTTTGCATAGCAATCAGAGTTGAAGTTTGTTTGCTACATCAACAAATTAAGGACATTTTCACAAATTGAGAAATAAACAAATATACCAATTTGTAAAAAAAAATAATAATAATAATAATTAGTTTCTCCTAAAATATAAGTGCTAAGGTGGTAAGCTTTTGGACCTCCAATATTCAGGGGCCCCGAGTGATATTTGCATACTAGGTGTTAGTTACAAAGAAAAGGTGGTACATCTAAATGAAGGCAAAGAAAACATGTTTTAGGTCAAAATTAAAGATCAACACTTTCGACCTCTAGAGTTGTAACTATCTGGATGTCTTTTAAACAGCCAGGAATACTAATTCAGCCTACTTTTCCTCCACCAGCACTAACTATATAAAAGAGCATTGTACTGCTTCATACCATCATTTGACTTTTCACGTACCACTATTGCAACATAGATTTGAATACTTCATTTCGCAATGTCTCACTTTATTCCTATAGTATTTCAGCTTCATCGTAGGTTAAATATACCCATGCAGGCCAATTTAAGCTCTAACAGTAAACTTCTATGGCCCCCAAATTCGAACAGACTTAAACAGAATTCTATGCCCATACCTCTAGTTTTTAATTCAAAGATGTAGAATATACACCACCTTGCTTTTCAACACACCTGCAAGCATTTTAAATTAAATATTTTAAATTAAAGTCAAAGGCAGTTTCAGTTAAGTAAGATGACCGCATCTGGTCCCATTACTTTATGACAAATAGATGGGGAAACAGTGGCAGACTTTCTTTTGGGGGATTCCAAAATCACTGCAGATGGTGACTGCAGCCATGAAATTAAAAGACACTTGCTCCTTGGAAGAAAAGTTATGGCCAACCTAGACAGCATATTAAAAAGCAGAGACATTCCTTTGCCAACAAAGATCCAACTAGTCAAAGCTGTGGTTTTTCCAGTAGTCATGTACAGATGTGAGAGTTGGACTATAAAGAAAGCTGAGCACCGAAGCTTTTGAACTGTGGTGTTGGAGAAGACTCTTGAGAGTCCCTTGGACTGCCAGGAGATCCAACCAGTCCATCCTAAAGGAAATCAGTCCTGAATATTCATTGGAAGCACTGATGCTGAAGTTGAAACTCCCAATACTTTGGCCACCTGATGCAAATAACTGACTCATTTGAAAAGACCCTGATGCTGTTAAAGATTGAAGGCAGGAGGAGAAGGGGATGACAGAGGATGAGATGGTTGGATGGCCTCACCGACTCAGTGGACATGAGTTTGAGTAAACTCCGAGGGTTGGCGATGGACAGGGAGGCCGAGCGTGCTGCAGTCCTTGGGGTCGTAAAGATTTGGACACGACTGAGCGACTGAACTGAACCGAGGCGAGCACCTCAAGTGCAGCAGAAACTGCCCATCAGAATGAGAGTCCCTGACTAGTCCGCTTTGCTGGGTTTTTGTACAAGGAACTGTAAAATAGTGACGTTTCTTTAGTCTTTAAGGTAAACAGCACATTGTGGCTTGTTTTCCAACAAAGGAAACAAGGGGAAGGCATTTTTAAAAAAGTTTCCTGAGTTATCATTTAGAAGAAAGGTTTACTATATTCCCAAGGTTTCCCCTACATCATCTCCAGACTGAGTCTTGAAATACTTCTATTGTACAGAATTATAACACTCTCTAAATAGTTTTAGGTCAAAAGGCAAATACTCCTAAACAACATGATGATTCCAAAGTCCATATTAAACACCAAAAACTTCTAGAACTTGGACTTGATTTGAGACAATGGCAAGGAATGTGAGGGATGGAAAAGTCCAGAGGGACCAAAAGCTCAGGTGAGATTTTCAGAAGACAGCAAAAGGAAAGTTGGATTCGGAACCCACGTGTATACTGTAAAACGCTTTTGCTTGCAGCGTCGCCGCAAGCGGTTGAGCAAAACTCGGACGTGGAGGGGAGGAGGGGGTGACCTTCCCGCGTTTGGAAAACAGCGCCCTTTGGGGGGCTCGGGGGAGGGGGGCGGAGTGTGACGTGGGTCCCGGGACCGCAACCCAGGCGGCAGGAGCGGGCAGGCAGAGGCCCCTGGGGGCGGCTCGGGCTCCCCGGGTCTGGAGGGAGGAGGTGGCGGCTTGGGGACGCGGTCGCCCGCTGGGACAGAGGAGGAGCTTGCGGGAGGCGGAGGGAGTGAGGCCGGGAGGAGGGAGTGAGGCCGGGAGGAGGAGAAGGCGCGGGGACCTTCTGAGCAGGAGCACGCACCTGTGACACGCTCGGGGCGGATGGGCTGCCACCTCAGGGCCCGCTCGCTCAGCACCACGTCGCAGCTGTCCCTCCCGATCTCGAAGATGCCCCGGAGCAGAATCAGTTCGGCCGCCGCCTCGGGCTGTTGCCCGGACGCCCAGTGCGCCGACGCCAAGGCACCCGCCGCCGGGGGCGCCTCCTCCTCCCGGCCTCCCTCCAGGGCGCTCACCCGGCCCCCGCGCCTCCCCCGGGGCATGGCGGGCCCGCGGGCCGGGTCCTAGCCGGGGTCCCGGGGAGGCCTCCGAGGGAGGAGGTGGAGACCGCGGCCGCCGCGGTTCTGGCGGCGTCCCGCGCTGCCACAGCAACCGCGCGCGGGGCAGAAACCCGGGAGGGAGGCGGGGCGGGCAGGCGGGGCCGCCCCGACCTAGACCGGCGCCTGGGCCCGCCAGCCTCCGCCGCCGCGACTCCCTGGAAGGGACCCCAGTGCTGGAAGAGGAAGAAGTGGCTCCCTCCACCTAGTCCCTATAGTTCCTTGAGATTTTGCGCATACGTTACCCTCCAAAGTATAGGCCGGCGCTTCTCAAAGGTGGACTTGCCTCCTCCCGGCCTCCGCCCCGGGCATCTTGTTAAAATGCAGATTCTTACTGAATTGGTCTGGGACTAGGTCCCAGACGGCCGTTTTTAGGAAGCTCCCAGGTGATGCTGCTGACCCTCGGAACACACTTTGAATTGCAAGGACATAGCCCTCTGTTTTTCCACCTGGTTTTCCGCGGGCTCCCCTGGAATGCAGAGGTCGTGCTTTATAACCACGCTTGCGTGTCCTCAGGAGTTAGCTGATCTATATGCAGCTGGTAATAGAAAACTCAATCCCCAAAACCCTGAGAGAAAGCCAAAGATAAGTCCCTGGTTCAAATAGACAAAATTTCGTTCTAACAAATTTAATGTGAAAGGAAGATGCGTCTATAAAAGTAAGTATTAAGGGTCCCACTTTCCCCCAAGATATCTCTGCAGCCTTGTCTCTGCCTGGATCTAACCCTCCCCGAAGAGAGATGATAAGCATCGGGGCTTGTTCTCCTAAAGGTTACTGCTGTAATACAGCATTACCTGGAAATGGGGGGGTGGGGGGGGGGGGGCACTATTTCACGATAACTGAGAGATTCATGACATTTGCTGTTAATTTGGAGAGCGCAGAGGCTACTGGTCTGTGGTTCTCAATCATGACTGTACATTAGTTACCTGGGGAGATTTTTTAAGTCCAGATACCCAGGCTACACTCAAAGACAATGAAATTGTAATCTCTGGGGATGGGACAAGACTTCAGGAGTTTTTAAAGCTCTCCGGATGATTGCTGTGTTCAGCCAGAGCTTAGTATCAGTACTAAGCATCGTATTAATAGGTAATGACAACTTGTGATGGTGAGACGGGGGGAAAGTGAATTCTCCGCAAGAGGAGCAGAGTGGAAAGTAAATCAGCAGGCCAATCTAGATATATAGAGATACACACAGATACATCGATACCATCAGAATAACTGTATTGAGGAAAAGCTGGGGAGAGGAAGTTAAATTCATTGAGTGGTGAATCTAGCTCCACCGTGCTGGTGCCTAACCAGTGACTTCTGAAAGGCAGTTGCTTCTCATTCTCCCCTTGGGCCTCAGCAGGCGGCAAAGAAAGACAGAAGCTAATGGTAGCAGGAGGAGCTTCTCAAATTTCCCTGCTCAAACTTAGATTTCAAAAACCGGAGGATGGAGACCGTAGACCTAGCCAAATCCCTTTCAGATACAAAGCTCCCGTGTGCCACTTAAGCTAGGAATCTCATGGTTTAATGCTCTGAACACAAATACCCAAGCTTCCAGGCAAAGCGGGGAAGAGCCCCGGTTTGATCTAATGGCAGCAAGCTGTCTCTTGGAGTAGGTTCAGCTGCTGTTTGGCCCCATGCAGCCTTCAGGTGGTTTAGCTCAGCACTCATTAGTGGGGAAGGCTAGTGCCTTCAATAGAGTGAGTTGCAATTCTGGAGTCAGCATCTTGTATTCACAGCTGTCAGGAAATCAACACAATTAGAGCTCCTTGGCATTTTAAAAGCTGACTGAAGGCAGTGGCTACTTCTTAGGACCTTTGCAAGAGGCAAGTTGCCATTTTTCAAGCTTCTGTCAGGCCAGACAGCCAAAAACATTGGCTTTGCCTTTCTTGAGGATGAAAGCACTGCTGATGTCCCATTCTCTTCCTTTGATGGACTGTTCCCTTCCAGGGATCTATCCACAGAATCCATCTACACCAGCCTCAATACCACGGCTTTACATACTATTCAGGGCTCCTCAAGTGATGTGGTCACCCCCAACCAGTCCCCTGAACTTCAGATGCCATATCCAACTGCCTACCTTTACTAGTTGGCCGTTGAACAAGCATCTGAAGTATAATGTCTAAAACCAAATGTGATTTTCTATCACAAACCTGTTTCTCCCAAAATGTTCCAAATCTCAGCGAATAATGTCATCAAAATCCTTGACTTCATCCATGTTTCCTCTCTTTGTGGTGAGAAAAATAAAGAAAACTTTAAGGTATATTTCATTTCTTCGAGTCAACATATATTTTGGATGAAGTGAGCTTCAGTTGTGTCCGTCTCTCAATAATTTCTGAGCTAAATGAGCACATTGTCAAACTGTCAAGGGGACTGCTTCCCTCTCATGCTGAGTGGAGATTTTGTGAGAATGTTCCTGCTACTCAGGCTCCTGCTGCCTAAAAGGTAGAGGGCCATATGTCCCTGCAAGAAGTATACAGAAAACAGAAAAACTTGTACAATCCCACCAAGTCAGAATATCACATTTTCTTCATGTGCTAGTTTTTTTTTTTAACTCACATTGAAATTCTGCTGAAAATGAATTGCTAGCTGTGTTTTAGAACCCATCTCAAACAATTATAGGATGACAATGACCATGTAATCTCTAGCTTCCTGGTAAACAATAAATAACACAAAAGAATAGGCCTGTCTTCCCTTTCCCTCAAGTTTTGAAAGCCCCTCAACAAAGAAAGCTGAGCACCAAAGAATTGATGCTTTGGAACTGTAGTGTTGCAGAAGACTCTAGAGAGTCCCTTGGACTGCAAGGAGATCCAACCAGTCAGTTCTAAAGGAAATCAGTCCTGAATATTCATTAGAAGGACTGATGCTGAAGCTGAAACTCCAACACTTTGGCCACCTGATGCAAATAACTGACTCATTGGAAAAGACCCTGATGCTGGGAAAGATTGAAGGCAGGAGGAGAAGGGGACGACAGAGGATGAGATGGTTGGATGGTATCATCGACTTGATGGACATGGTGATAGACAGGGAAGTCTGGTGTGCTGTAGTCCATAGGGTCACAAAGAGTCAGACATGGCTGAGAGACTGAACTAACAGGTAGCTTCAAACATTCATAAACTTGGAGCAATTTGAAATGTGCTAAGTCACTTTAGTCGTGTCCAACTCTTTGTGACGCCACGGACTGTATCCCACCTGGCTCCTCGGTCTGTGGGGTTCTCCAAGAAAGAATACTGGAGTGGGTTGCCTTTTCCTTCTCCAGGGGATCTTCCCAGCCCAGGGATTGAAACTGTGTCTCTTAAGTCCTGCACTCAGGGGGGTTGTTTACCATTTGTGTGACCTGGACTGCCACCAAATAGAAAACATAGAACATTCTCACAGTAACTGCTGGCAATTCTGTAGCAGAATATATCTTAAATTAGATATAACTGGATATACAAATAAACAATTTAAATCAGAAATCTATCCTCACTCTCTAGAGCTCACACTATTACAATTGTGAAAAAGGCATGATACAGAGGAGGCAACATCCCTTCTCACTGTTGAAAATAGCCCACTGCTTTCAGACCGCTTACCCATAGGTATCAAACATTTTGGTACTGGGTTCACTGCCTTTGATTTTTACACCATTTTCCACCACCATTTTGAACACATTGCCATGACAGCCTCATCCCAACAGCCTATGGTGTCCTCTGTTGCCCAGGACGTTCTTGAACATTCTCATCCTAAGAACAACCTCTGAACCTTGTAGAACTTATTGAATATTTAAACTCAAAAAGCACTCTTTAGGAACATGGACTCTTGTTCTTTTCAAACTTGGACATGCTTAAGAATCTTTGTTGCTTAGTTGCTAAGTTATGTTTGACTCTTCTGCAACCTCATGGACTGTAGCCCACCAGGCACCTCTGTCCATGGGATTTCCCAGGAAAGAATACTGGAGAGGGTTGCCATTTCCTTCTCCAGGGTCCAGGGGAATCTTTCTGGCCCAGGGATCAAGCCTGTGTCTCCTGCATTGGCAGGTAGGTTCTTTACCACTGAGCCGCCAGGGAAGCTAACAATCTTTGGTATGTTTTAAATGAAAACTCTCAGTCTGTACCCCTACTGATGCTCTGAGATTTTTGAATCTGTAAATGAACTGTTCCCAGAAACATGTGTTTCAAACAGACACAAGTTATTCTGTGTGTTTTTGACATATGGACAATGCTGTGATAATCAGTGAGTTCCTTCTTGCTTGTCCTGCTCTTCACTCCTGCTCTTTTTACCACAAGGTTTGTCCATTTGTCTATCATTTACAAGTAATGGAACATCCAGCTAAAAGTGTTTTCAAAATACAATCTTATATATCATACAAACAAAGATCCAGAGTCAGGCTGTTCTAGGTTGCCTATTAAGAAATCAAGGACTTTTTCAGTCTTGAGAAAGAAGAATGGATCTGGAGGAATCAACCTTCCTGACTTCAGACTATACTACAAAGCTACAGTCATCAAGACAGTATGGTACTGGCACAAAAACAGAAATATACACCAACAGAACAAGATAGAGAGCTCAGAGATAAACCCACACACCTATGGGTACCTTATTTTTGACAAAGGAGGCAAGAATATATGATTGGGCAAAGATAGGCTCTTCAATAAGTGGTGCTGGGAAAACTGGACAGCTACACACAAAAGAATGAAGTCAGAACACTTCCTAATGCCATACACAAAGATAAACTCAAAGTGGATTAAAGACCTAAATGTAAGAAAATATAAAATTCTTAGAGGAAAATATAGGCAGAACACTTGATGACATAAATCAAAGCAAGATCTTCTATGACCTACCTCCTAAAGTAATGGAAATAAAAATAAATAAGTGGGGCCTAATTAAACTTAAAAGCTTTTTCACAGCAAAGGAAACTACAAACAATGTGAAAAACAACCCTCAGAATGGGTGGAAATAATAGCAAAGGAAACAACTAAGAACTAATTTCCAAAATATACAAGCAGCTTATATAACTCGATATAAGAAAAACAAACAACCCAATCAAAAAGTGGGGAAAAGACCTAAACAGACATTTCTCCAAAGAAGACATACAGATGGCTAACAGACAAATGAAAGGATGCTCAGGGTGGCTCATTATTAGAGAAATGCAAATCAAAACCACAATGAGATACCACATCACACCAGTCAGAATGGACATCATTAAAAAGTCTACAAACAATAAACACTAGAGAGAGTGTGGAGAAAAGGGAACCCTCTTGCATTGCTGGTAGGAATGTAAATTGATACAGCCACTATGGAAGACGGTAGAAATAAAACCACCATATGACCCAGCAATCCCACTCCAAGGTATATACCCTGAGGAAACCAAAACTGAAAAAGATACATTTACCCCCAGTGTTCACTGCAGCACTATTTACAATAGGTGGAACATGGAAGCAACCTAGATGTCCATCAACAGATGAATGGATAAAGAAGCTGTAATACATATATACAATGGAATATTACTCAGCCATAAAAAGGAATGAATGCATTTGAATCAGTTCTAATGAGATGGATGAACCTAGAGTCTATCACACAGGGTGAAGTAAGTCAGGAAGAGAAATATAAATGTCATATAGTGACACATATATGTGGAATCTAGAAAGATGGTACTGAGGAATTTATTTGCAGGGCACCAGTGGAGAAGCAGACATAGAGAACAGACCTATGGACACAGTGGGAGGGGAGGAAGGAGAGGGTGAGATGCATAGAGAGAGTAACATGGAAACTTAGAATACCATATGTAGAATAGATAGCCAACGGGAACTTGCTTTATAACTCAGGGAACTCAAACAGGGGCTCTGTGACAATCCAGAAGGGTGGGATGGGGAGAGAGATGGGAGGGAGGTTTGGAAGGGAGGGGACATGGGTGCCCTTGTTTATGTTTGACATAAAACAACAAAATTCTGCAAAGCAATTATCCTTTAATTAAAAAATAAAGTGGCAAAGAAAAAGAAATTAAGGGCTTTTTAACAAGCGAGACCTAAGCAAACTTATAAACGTTTGCACAGCAAAGGAAACCATAAACAAAATGAAAAGACAACCCATAGAATATGAGAAAATATTTATAAATAATGCTGTTTATAAGGACTTAATCTCCAAAATATACAAATAGCTCATACAACTCAAAATCAATAATAATAATAATAACAACCCAATCAAAAAATGGGCAGACCTAAATAGACATTTCTTCAAAGACACATAGATACCCAAGAGGCACATGAAAAGATGCTCAACATCACTAATTATCAGACAAATGCAAATCAAAACTACAATGAAGTATCACCTCACATGGGTCAGAATTGCCATCATCAAAAAGTCTACAAATAATAAATACTTGGGAGGGCATGTGGAAAAGGAACCCTCCTACACTGTTGAAGGGAATGTAAACTAGTGCAGCCATTATGAAGAACGCTATGGAGGTTCCTTAAAAACTAAAAATAGAGTTGACATATGATCCTGCAATCCCACTCCTGGGCACATATCCAGGAAGGGTAAAAACTCTAATTTGAAAACATACATGCACCCCAATGACCTAAAAATACCAATGGAAGCAATAGATGAATGTCTAAAAATAGACCCGGAAGCAACCTAAATGTTCATGGACAGATGAATGGATAAAGAAGATGTGGCATATATACACAATGTAATATTATTCAGCCTTAAAAAAGAATGAAATAATGCCATTTGTAGCAGCAATGATGAACCTACAGATTATCATAGTAAGTAAAGTGAGGTAGAGAAAGACAAATATTATAGTATAGCACTTATGTATATCATCCAAAAAGAATAATATGAATGAACTTATTACAAAACAGAAACAGACTCACAGACATAGAAAACAAACTTATGGTTACCAGGAGGAAAGGGGGAGGGATAAATGAGGAATATGAATATGGGATTAATAGCTACGTCAGTTCAGTTCAGTCGCTGAGTCGTGTCTGACTCTTTGCGACCCCATGGACTGAAGCACGCCAGGCTTCCCTGTCCATCACCAACTCCCAGAGCTTGCTTAAACTCATGTCCATCGAGCGGGTGATGCCATCCAACCATCTCATCTTCTGTTGTCCCCTTCTCCTCCTGCCTTCAATCTTTCTTTCAATCATCAGGGTCTTTTCGAATGAGTCAGTTCTTTGCATCAGGTGGCCGAAGTATTAGAGTTTCAGCTTCAGTATCAGTCCTTCCAGTGAATATGCAGGACTGGTTTCCTTTAGGACAGACTGGTTGGGTCTCCTTGCAGTCCATGGGACTCTCTAGAGTCTTCTCCAACACCACAGTTCAAAAGCATCAATTCTTTGGCGCTCAGCTTTCTTTATAGTCCAACACTCACACCCATACATGACTAGTGGAAGAACCATAGCTTTGACTATGCTGACCTTTGTCAGCAAAGTAATGTCTCTGTTTTTGAATATGCTGTCTAGGTTTTTCATAGCTTTTCTTCCAAGGAGTCTTTTAATTTCATGGCTGCAATCACCATCTGCAGTGATTTTGGAGCCGAAGAAAATAAAGTCTGTCACTCTTTCCATTGTTTCCCCATCTATTTGCCATGAAGTGATGGGACTGGATGCCATGATATTAGTTTTTTCAATGTTGAGTTTTAAGCCAGCTTTTTCACTCTCCTCTTTCACTTTCATCAAGACGCTCTTCATCCTCTTCACTTTACTACTATATATAAAATAGATAAACAACAAACATTTATTGTATAGCACAGGGACCTATATTCAATATCTTATAATAACTTATAATGGAATCTGAAAAAGATTACCGTACACCTGAAACTACCACAATGTTACAAATTAACTATCGTCAATTAAAAAACAACACCACAAAAGAAATCAGTGGCTTTTCAACTTTCTATTTTGCTATGCCCAGGTATCAACAAGGACTTCACTGGTGGCTCCAAGACAGCTGCATCATTTTATTTCCCCAAAATGCAGAAGTGGCGAGGGCAGTTTCTATTTGTTCAGTCCTACTTCTATTAGGGAAGAAAATGTTTTCCAAAATCCCACCCAATAAATTTCCTCTCAATATCATTGACTAGAACTGGACAATATTCCCGTGCTGTAGCTTCTGGAGAGACTGAGGGAAGTGTTTACAGCCTAGAAGAAGCTGTGGATGGCTATTGGCTTGGCAACTAACAGTGTCATATCTTCTTTTTTCTTCCAGACACCTATGCCACCCCACACAACTTACTGAATTAAAGCAATGATTATTTTTTTCTTGTGACTGAGTTGGCTGCTAGGCAGGACTGCTGCTTTATGGAGTACGCCCTGGATGCATCTGCATTTCACGGGAAATTCAGCTGAGGCTGAAACACCCACGATGGTTCCAGTCGCCTTTCTGACATCTCAGCCAAGACAGCTGGAAGGGCCGGAGCCTTCCTGGACCTAACCCTTTTTATTTGGTTTCTCGTCACTCAGTCATGTTGTCTGAGCTTTCTGAAATGAGGCGGTATCCCAAAAGAGTAAAACCAGAAGCTTCCAGGTCTTTTAAGGCCTAGACCTGGACTGACATAGCGTCACTTTTGCCACTTGCTGTCCGTGAAAGGTAGTCATCAAGAGAAAGGGAAATAGAGCATGCTGTTTAATTGGAGTTATATTAAAAAGAGCATGTATATTGGGGCAGAAATCACCTTAGCAGACAGCCCAACACAGTTGTCCCTCTGGCCACCGTGGTTAACACCCCTTCTGTATGTAAAATGCACTCACTCCCTTTCAAGACCCCTCAAAAATCTCACCTTATTACAAAATCAAAGGCAAAGTCCAGGATCTCATAGATGAGGTTCTTTGGGTGTGCTTCTCTTATTCTAGGAACCTGGAAACTGAAAGTATGTTATCTTCCCACACATGTCAATGTACAATAATGAGACAGGCAAAGGATAACTACAATAGATGCTCAAAAAGGGGGGAAAATCCAGAAAGCAAATCACAGTCTCTGGTCCACAGCAATTCTGAATTCCAAAGCATCTGCCTCCAATGCGGGAGACCTGGGTTTGATCCCTGGGTCGGGAAGATCCCCTGGAGAAGGAAATGGAAACCCACTCCAGTATACTTGCCTGGAGAATCCCATGGACGGAGGAGCCTGGTGGGCTACAGTCCACAGGGTCACAAAGAGTCAGACACGACTGAGCGACTTCACTTTCACTTTCATGGGTCATTAGTTCCCAACACTCTGAGAAAGAGAACATTCCTTATCTTGCATCCAGTACTACTCCCTAGGAGTGGTCCCCTAATAAATAGTTACCCTAATGAATAGCTCTTAGCTCCAGCCTCTGGGCTTTTGGTTCTGCCCTCCCTAATTTTCAACAAAAAAATGGCCCATGGTAACAGTTGAGTAGTTTTTCAGCCTTTTACTATCCATTAAAATTTGGAGGTCCAGAGGCTTCTTTTAATTTTGAACTCTTTCTGTCTCTCTTAGTCCAAGTGGATAGAACTGCTTTAGTTATACTTTGACATAAACTCTTTTATGCAAAAAAAAGAAAATACTTGTGAAGTTTATGTGGTTCATATATATATTAGGTCATATTGTACAAAAGCCGTTCCCAGAAATCTCTTCAAGATCGGCCCCTCTGTACTTTAGACACTAATCCAGGGGATTAGGGTATACTACTTAGAGTTCTTAGAAGTACTTTTGTCCAAGTAAACTGTCTTCTAGCTACAGGCTTGATTGCAGCTTCACCTGAGAGCATGTTTAACTGCAAGTAGCCTACATTTTATCTTTGCTTTGAGGACATTTTTTGCTTTGGATTTTTTTTTTTTTTTTTTTTTTAGCCAGAGTATCTGTCCTGCACCTTCTTTAATTCCTCTAAATTACACGGACTTATTTACTCCCTTGTAAAACCTTAAAAGAAGCCAATTGGTACTTACAACATTCTGCCAAAAATCTCCTTAGCCATATCCACAAATTCACCTGGTGTTCTTCCTACTTCCACGCCATTACAGACGTGTCGGGGCCATCTTTGCCCATCTACTGAATGGATTCACTCTTTGCTCTCCTGGGCTCCATGGTACATAAGGTCAACTTCTCCCTTAACAGCACCTCCATCTCTTTTATTCAAATGCATGAAAACCTGCAACTATCTTCTCTTTCCACTCTGAAGTATGGGCTATTGAGAGATTTCCCCTGAAGCTTGTGGGTTAAGGCTGGCTCAAACTACTACAGTATTACAGACCTCAAACTGTGCTTGGCTCTAAGCCCTGCTATGCTACGATTGACCAATGTTCATGGAGCTCATTCTCCTTACTCCTGGAGAAGCTGCTCTAAACCTTCAGTTTTCTCATTCAACTCCCTCTCTCTTAGCATGTAATCATGCCTCCATCTTCACATGAAAGAACCTGGTGAGAATAAAACTACCATACTCTCGAATGCTAAGTCCTGGAATTCTCTTTCTCCACCCTGACTTGTCTCTAGAAAAGGTATCTCTGTTGCCCAAAAGAATTGCTTGTGTTCCAGACCTTCTTCCCTCCAGTCTGCCTAGCAACTTCCTCCATCAGACACACCCACATCTCACATCTTAATCAATTTCATCTTTACTATATACAGTTTTCTCCATCTTTATGTATAAAAAAGACCAAGCGACAACAAAATCACAATCCCTTTTGTATCAAGCAGTTCTCCTTATGTGACAGAAAACCCAATTCAAACTGGTTTAAAAAAATAAAGCCTAATTAGAGAGGTGGGGATAGATTATGAAGAGAACTGATCCAGTGGTTCAAATCATACACTGCAAAAACCAGTTCCTCTGCTCTTCTTTCCTCTGTCTTCTGTAATGTATCATTCTCTGCTCCATATTTGTCCATCTACACCACTCTCCTCTTCCAAACTGCCAAATGGCTGCTGCACGCCAGACCTCTAATCCAAATACCACATTTGTCAGAAGAGGAGCGCGTATCTCCATTGCTACTCCCCACATAAACTGGGGAGGCTTCTCTTTTCCAGTCACAGTAAACTCGCCTTGCATGTCATGTTGCCTTAAGAAATTAACATCTTTATCAGTCAGCAGAAGCACAGTTGCAACGTGGTTTGAAAGAATTTGGAGGCTTCAAACAATGAAGGTGTATTTCTTACTCATGTCCGCATGAGGGTGAGCAGGAAACTGAAACAAGAATTAAGCCTAAGAGACACAAGCACCAACAGTTCAAAAACAAAAAACGTTAAAAACAAGATAGGATCCTAGATCTATGTAATCTAAAACTTCTGATTAATTGAATACCTTCAGAAGAAACAATCACTAACTCGTATTTTGAGAAATCAAACAGTCAGATAAAAAGATGTATTGTCCTATATAACTAAGGTTGGCATCTTAGTTGCCGGGTTTTAAGTTCCCCAAAACAGTCATGGCCCAAGGCCCTATATAACCTAGAAGAGAGAGAGCTTTTAGAAGTCATGGTACTTACATTCACTTGGACCACAGTCATTTTCTTTAATTATGTAATTTTACAGGTCATAAAATTGTGTGTTGAATGCATATCGATGAACCCAAGGAAAATGCCATGTTTCAGAGGTCTATTTCTTAGTACACATACTGCCCTACCTAGAAAATAAATATGGCATTTTTCACATGAAGAATTAATAAGTTTATAGTCTAGTCTATACTTTTTATGCATTCTACAATAAGGCTTTTAGACAAAATCCATCTTAGTTTATTGGATGTGTCTGTTCACACTTCACTAAATCTGGATGTCAGCTTAAGTTAATTCAAATGAATAAAAACCAATAAAACTTTTACATAATTCAGATGCTTATTAAATAGCTACTATTTGTCAGCTTGTTTAAATATCAAACCTGGTACTAACTAAAGTATGCTGGTAGTTATATATTTTGTCATTAAAACTTCATGGTAAAATTTTATAAGATTTTAAATGAATTCTTCTATATTTATGTATAGTTAACATATCAATTCATTGTAGACTTATGTATTAGTTTCCTAGAGGCACCATAGCAAATGATTATAAACTGGGGTGGCTTGAAACAACAGAAATGTATCGTGCACACTTCTGGAGACCAGAAGTCCCAAATCAAGGTGTCTGCGGGCTTGGTTCCTTCCTGGCGTCTCAGAGGGAAACCTGTTCTGTGCCTTTATCATAGATTCTGGTGGTTGCTGGCAATTCTAACAATTCTCCCTTGGCATAGGGACCTGTCACCCTAATCTCTGCCTACATCTCTGTTCTCCCCTTGCGTTGTCTGCATGTTCTGTCTCTCCTCACAAGGACAACAGTCCCCTTCTTATAAGGATTACTCTAATCCAGTATGACCTCATCTTAACTACATCTTAAGATGTATTATTTGAACCCTATTCCAGGTAGGATCACATTATGAGGTTCTGGCTGGGCATGAATTTTGGGGAGTGGAGGGAGGGCATTACGGAACTCAGTACAGCACATATTTCTTTCCTTAACAATATATTTTTAAGTAAGATAAATGCATTTTTAGTTAATTAAAAATGAAATCTTGAAAAAAAATTAAATCTTGAGGAACAAAATATCTCTTTATTTAACATTTCTAATAAGCTCGTCAGAGTCAAATAAACATTAAGAGTTCCTTTATCCAAAAATCATATGTTGGAATTTCAAAATATCTAAATAAGTAGGCTTGCCTGCGTTAACTAAGGAATTCTTTCAGTAAAAATAATTTAAGTAAATATCCATATTTAGATTCCAGTTATATCTTGTGTGCATTTTGCTACTGTTTATTGTAAATTTAATCATTTGTGGAAAATTATTCAGTTATCTAGCAATGGCAAGTGAGATTATCCCAAGTCTCCTTTTAGAATTCTAGTATATTTTCCACTCAGTTCTTGGATATGAACATTTCTTGGCCCCATACTTGCAACATATCACAGATTATAAATTTATAATTCCCTGCCATGAGTAGACAAGGACTGCAATCATTAGTGACACTGCTGCTGCTGCTGGGTCATTTCAGTCGTGTTCGACTCTATGAGGCACCATAGACGGCAGCCCACCAGGCTCCCCCGTCCCTGGGATTCTCCAGGCAGGAACACTGGAGTGGGCTGCCATTACCTTCTCCAGTGCACGAAAGTGAAAAGTGAAAGTGAAGTCCTCTCTCAGTCGTGCCCGACTCTTAGTGACCCCATGGACTGCAGCCTACCAGGCTCCTCTGTCCATGGGATTTTCCAGGCAAGAGCATTGGAGTGGGATGCCAGTGCCTTCTCCGTAGTGACACTAGCAGTAAGGAATTAACTGTTTTTTCATTCATGGCCATTCCCTTTCATGGACATCATAACCAACATCATCCGGAGAAAACACTAAAGAAATCTTATTGATGTGCTAAGTTTATACAATAAACATTTTGAAGTAGCTATTATAGTTTAGATACTTCAGCATTATTTATCTCAATCAATAGAGCATTCTGTATATGATTATTTTAAAGAACACTAGTTATTCTTCAGTTTTCAGTGATTTTATACTAAATCACCTTCCAAGAATACTGATTCTTCCATTTTTTCTGCTTCCTAAACAGCTCTCCTAATAATTCACGTGCAGTATTAATGCGACCACCCAATGTCACTGAAAATAATAGCTCTATGTATTCCCTTAATTGTGTTGTATTGACAAGGAAAATCATATTCCTCATAAACTTACAGCATTTCTAATCTGTTTGATACATTAGAGAAAGATGAATTTAACCAACAACTGTTGTGACCATAAAGCACTCCTTTTCATTGTGGATTTCTATTTCTGTCCCATCATCTGCCTCTGTGTAGCTTATTTTTAATTTGTCAAAAGCTACTCAGCTTCTCAAACTCACTGTCGGAGTACATATTCATGATGGATTAGATCCTTATCTGCTGTAATCTCAACTCTTCAGTGATGATAAGGAAGTTTGGGGAAATTTTACATAACACAAGTAATAAATCAAGAACTATTGCTGAAAGAATGGTGAACAGAAAGGGGGAAAGCAGCATGCTTTCGCGTTCTTAACATTTTTTTTAAAAAAGTAAATGGCATGATCTGGACAGAGCTTGTAACATTTTAGGTCTCCTTTTATTCCGATCCAAATTATATTTAATCAATCAATATCAATAAAAAGAAAAGATTCCTGGTAATTCATCATCACTAATGCTCAGAAGGGGTGGGGTGGGGGGAGTTTGGTGCCATGGTGTTATAGAAAATTAATTTCAATTGTTCTCTCTTTGTAGAATTAATGCTTATAACTTTCACTGGGATGAGAATCATCTGTAGCGCTCTCCATTCTCAACTGACTTAATTTGTAGCATAGTGGTTAAGGTTTGGGCATCAGATTAGTATAATTTGATTTGTTCATATTTATTGAGGACCTGTGGGTCTTCTAAGCACCAGAGAAACAGCAGCAAACAAATCAGATAGGGTTCATTTTCTTGTGAAGCCCACATTCTACTAAGAGAGGTAGATAATTTAAAAATAAGCAAGATAACATCAGATGGATAAATGCTCTGAAAAACAGGAGGGGCCACATAGTAGTCATGTTGATGAAGTTGAAAACAATGATTTTGGTTTGGTTGGCTGCTACTTTAAATGGGAACCAGGAAGAACTTGAGGAAAGTTGCTTCTGAGTTAGAATCTGAAGGAAGGAGGGAAATCAGTAATGAAATATCTACATATCCCAGCTTCTCAACATTTCTCCATCTGTGAAATAAGATACAGGGCTACTCTGATGACATATGGGAATGAATGAAAAACACTTAGCACTTACCTAATAAGTGTGGGAAGCCTTTCTTGTGACTGCGGGGTGTTCCTTATGACATCAAAGAACAAAGCAGAGTTAGCTTTTAGTCTCATTAACAGTAAAGTCAGTCACCAACTTAGGCTTTCCCAGATGGCTTCAGTGGTCAAGAATCTGCCTGCCAATGCAGGAGATGCAGGTTTGTTCTCTGGGTTGGGAAGCCCTGGAGAAGGAAATGGCAACCCAATCCCATATTCTTGCCTGGGAAATCCATAGATAGAGGAGCCTAGTGGGCTACAGTCCATGGGGTTGCAAAAGAGTTGGACTCGACTTGGCAACTAAACAACAAAGTTACCAAGTTAAGTCAAGAATGAGAGATTAAATTTACTCTCATCTCTAGACGTCATTTCACAATCCAGCCCCTCTAGATTACTCCATACCTGGGGATTCATAAAGATGGTTACTGTCACTATCCACCTATCTCTAAGTTAGCTGGGCAATAGCACAATACTGTTGAGATAGACAAATCACATTTAATGTATCTGAAGATTTAGTCCAGGATTAACATGATACTCTGCATTTTAAGATATTTGAAGATTAGCAACTTGAACAGAAGTCCCCAGAGGCTGCTGCCTTGTCTTGTTGATGCCACTAGTTTGGTTACACAGCTAATTCCATCAGAGCCATTGAACCAAATGTTCGTGTGTGTGAAGGGAGTCCATGAGCCAATTGCCAGAACAGAATTCTTCCTGACATAGGAAGGCAGATGAGCTCAACTTTTGAGTGCATACAGTGCAGATTTCTAGTTGAATGGTTCTTGACAATGGTGTCCTCTGAAACATAATGCCTGGCCAGGAGCCAGTGATTATGCCACCATACAAATCACTATGCATCTGATGCCAGAACGCCTCTGTGCATGGTAACAACATGAGTTCTCAGTCCTGGTGCTCCACAAAATGTTGCATTGGCTCTTTTATTCTTTATCAGATCCTGGAATTAAAGATTTTATTTAGATGGCTTTCAGGAAATAAGTAATGGTGGTAGAAAAGGAAAAGAGGAGATTTTAGTGTAGTTTAAGAAATAGCTCTATTATGTGATTCCCATTAGGATGAAATCAGCCTATGTTTTGAAACCTAGTCTTATTAATTGTTTAATAGATATTTTCACTTTAAATCTCTTGTTTAATTATAGAAGTAAAACAGCTTGGTTCAAACTGTTAGCTAATGATCCATGTATCATTTTAGTAATTGCTAGCTTCTTTCAGAAATGCATTAATTTTGTAAGAATTATAGACTTTCAAATGTGAAAACAGTTTTTTTAAGATTAATAAATTGTAAGGCTTATGATTTACTTTAATATTATTTTCTATAACATATTATAAACCTAAACTTAGTAGAACATTCCTAAGATATGTCTCTATTTTAATTTATATTTTATTGTCTTTTTAAGAGTAAAAGTAGATAGATCATACTGTATTTGTCATTGATGATGTAAATGAAATCTAAGTTATGCAGTGTTCTAGTCAAAAGGAATTCTGTTAAAATATTTAGTTAAAATATTTCATCTCCAACTACGGAATTGTCTACTGATTTTAAACACCACCTTATTCTGGAAATAACTCATCAGAGCATTTTCACATTAAATAAGTAGATCTAAACATCTTATTTGATGGGAATAGTAATTATTCAAGATGAGGGAACACCCAGAACCCTAAATACTACTGGTAAGCACACACATATATATCAACACTAAAAGAAATGTTTTCCCCAATGAAGCTATAGTTGCCGATGTTTCTTCTTTTTGGTCTCTTTTCACTTAGTAAAACATTTTCTTTTCTAGATATAGGCATTGGCCAATTATGAAAACTTTAAGAGTCTCTTTTAAATATGCCTACCAATTCCAAAAGAAAAGAAAAAGATAATTGAAAAGGTTTCTTGTGGTTTGAAAATGCCTTCCAAATATTCATTAAACATTTAAGTGAGTAAATTTGTAGAATATGTTTCTGACATTGGCACTGGTTCTGGGGTATTTCTCTGATCAGATGGAAGTACTGTGTATATGCAGAGTGCATTCAGTTCATTCATGCATAAACAATATCATTTTCATAAATTAAAACCTCCCCTGCAGAAGGAACATCTGTGCCTGCCTTTGAATAAAAGATGGTGGCATGTGAGTTACTCCTTGACTGACTGAAAGAATCTCTAAGCTTAGAATGAAGTTATACATATAAAATTGCGGGGGGACAATATCAAACCTAATTTGGAGTCTTCATTCCTACCTTACAAAAAACAATCCACAGATTTTGATGCTTGCTGTTTTAAAAGCGGAAATTCTTAAAACAGCATCCTCTTATTTCTTCTGTTCATTACAGCAACAGTTTTTAGTTTGCATGAAGAAGTCTAATTTTCATTATAGGTGAAACTGAGCTGTTGAATAGATCACATAAGATCTGAATGTTCACTTCATGGTCTCCTAGGCTGGAAGGCTGGCAGTGTTCAGATATCATCTCAGTATTATGTCTCTTAAAGAAAGAACAGTGAAAGCAATCTTGGATATAGGAAGCAACAGCTTGATTCCAAAATAACAACTCTGTTTCACTTGGAATGCGATGATTGCATTTTGGATAAAGTTGGGACTAACTTAAAAGTATTTCTGCCATGTGATGAAGGCTGATGGAAAACATGCTAAAATGATATATTTTAAATTGCACTCAAACATTTTTTTCATGTTGAAATATTCCTTACTGCTACTGTCACAGCTTGATGTAGCCCCGTTGGCAATGTTATTAGTATGGCTAATTGTTCCTGTCCATTAGATTACTCACATTTTTCTGGAGCAGCATGCTAAATGAGGTCAGCTTTCTGGAACCCCTAAATCACCAATGAGAACGGGATTAAAGGAACAAGCTTGGGAAGGGAGGTAGTCATCCAAGGTGGCATCCGAACCAGAGGGAGAACAATGGAGTCACTAATGACAGTAATCAGAGCACCACAGTACAGCCAGAGCACAAGTGCCAACATGCTGTTCCCTAGAAACTGCTCCTGTCAGTCAGCACATCCAGAGGGGGAGAAATGCCTAACTTTTCTAGTGGCCTTACCAACGGGCAGAATCATCTCTGAGTTTTTTTCAGTGAGTTCCATTTATGAAACAGGAGAATTAGTACACCAAAGGGGATGAGGAAACAATTAGAGCATCCAAAAACATATCACAGTACAAAGAGTATGTTCTTGAGTACAAGTAGTTCATTACTACTTTTTCCGGAAGAATTACTGAAATCATCACAATTACATAGCAAGGATAAAATGCCACTTCTTGAATTCTTTAATCAATTCATTTCTCCCATATTCTAAAGGTATATCACTTTCTCTTTAGGATAGGACTATTTTGCAGTAGAGAACGTTTCAGTTCAGGTACAGACAGCAAAGGACTAAGAAAAAGGTAAAAAAAAAAAAAATTAGTATGTTCTTAGATATATAGATAAACTAAGCTAGGATAATTGTTTGGGTCTTGCTTGTTAAGAATTAACTAAATCCCCTTGAAAAAAAAAGAAGAAAAGACAAACTCATATAAAGGGATGGAAACCAAAACCAAAAATACAACTGTTGGTCTCTTCACAAATCTTACCCAACCCCAGCCTCATAGTCCAAGTAATGAAATATCAGGTTCATTCCTTAACTACAAAGAGTTGGTGACTCCCTAAGCAAGATAAACAGACTAGAGAGTTTGTGTTAAACTAAACTTTTTTAACTTTTTTCTGCAAATAGAAGTTAGTATTTTTTTAACTCAGCAAGTTAAGCAATTGTTCTCCATAGGAATTATTTATACTTTAAAAAAATCACTTTAAGAAGAAATGCAACAATTGTTCAGATTTTTCAATACTATTTTATTGCAACTGGATGAGTGTTTTCTAAGTTGTGCATTACACCATAATATACAGAATTACAAACAAGATTACAGTACATATTGATTCCAGTGGTACCAGTATCACATCTCAAACAGCACTTATTCTGGACTGCATTTTACATGCAAAAGCTATTGTTCTAATTATGAATTAAATGGTTTGAATTTATTTAAGCTACTGTACTAATTGACTACAATAGGTATAAAATCCCAACATTAACAACCTGATTAGATTATAGAATCTGAATATATAAACACCAGTTATACATAATGTTCATTCTAAAATTCAATAGCTAATTAACTTTCTAGATGTTTAACATAAAGAATAAAATCATGATTTTTTTAAATTAGTTATCTAATCTTAAGAATGATATAACGTTTTTAGTAAGAGTATGATTAAAATAAGTATAAAACTTAAAATTGTATGTATAGGAAACTAATCTAGAATTGTTTTCCTTGCTTTAAGAATGATTAGATTTAGGCTCAGATTCATTACATGAATATATGACAAACCACCAGTTGTGTGACTATGTATAAAATCATGCATTTATATTTTCTGGAAACATCAATAGCTTCAGATTCTCTGTAAAATCATGGGATGCAAAGGAGTAAAAGACTAAAAAGAAACAGTGCAAATTGTATGTGATAGTCAAGCAGCTTTTGATTCAAAGAAGGGTATGTTGGCATTTGTTTATAATATGTATATACAAGCTTGTGCAAGTACTGAATTGATATGTTTTGATAGGGAATACATCTCTTGCTTTTATTCCTTCTCTTAAGAATTATGGATCTGGTTTTCATTTTAAGGAGAGAGAACGACTTTAAAGTGAAATGAACTGCTCAAATTGTGCAATTTTCTTTAACAATTAGAGAAGAAAGAAGTGCTAAGGCAACACAACAACTTTCTAAGCACTTTTCTGCTGGTTTAAATTAGTTAAATTATTTTGTATAAATTAGATATAATTTCTACTTTTCTGATATGTATAAAAATTGATGAAGCTGCATGGTTTTAAAATAGGAAATCCACATTATAAAAAGTCATTAAAAATTCTGTACAAAATCACAACAAAATAATTCAGCATGGGAAAGGTAACAAGTAGTAAAATGCTGGTTGAAAAATATATATTTATATATATTTTAATTGGCCCATTATTAGTTTAAAAATTGCATAGATCCTAATTATTGCTTGTGATTTTGTTATCCCGATCAGATAATTAATATGATCTGAATACAGCTACACCAAATTTGTGGTGCATTTTTTTAAGTTTACTGTATTATTTTTTTAAAATAGAAGAGCTATAGAAAATAATACATAAAGTGAACAGGAACTTTGATCCCCTGTTTCTACCAAAGGCAGTAACGACAATAAATACATATATCACTTGAAGCTTGGAGTATTTGCACTTTGCAGCAGTAATACTCAAAGGGCTGCCTTTTGTAAACACGACAGTCACTGTAAGCACAGTGGGTTCGTTTCCCAGCGACGGTGAAACTGACGTGCCTCTAATCGTGAAAGATGGCATTGAGCTGGGCACTCATGACTCGCTCATGATGTGAATGGCTATCGAAGGACATAATATTGTCTATAGGGATCTCACAGCGAGGGGCAGTGGCGCCGGAGAAGACTGATCCGTGGCTTTGGGCCCCTGCCAGGGTCGCTGCAGGATAGTGCATGGTAAAGGCATAATTTTTCTCAAACTCGGCGGACGGTTCGTGTTTGAAAGAGAAGTTTCCATTGATGCTGAGCGGCGGGCTGAGGGGTCCGTCAAAAGAAGGGCTGGTGCAATCAGTCAGAGGGCTCTCAAAGAAAGGTTCCAGCGCTGCGCTGTAGGCGTGAGGCGGCGGCTTGACGTGGAAGACATGGGAGCTGTCCATGGTGCCGTAGGGCGGGCTGGGCAGCCCCGGAGACTGGTAGGAATAGGGGTGCACAGGGAAAGAAGCGCTGGCGGTCGGCAGGTGCGCGGGCATGTCCTGGTTCTGCTCAGGCAGAAAAGTTCGAGGATTGAGCTGCAGGCAGCCGGCAACCAGGTTGGTGGTGGGCTGGGATAAACCCTTGCAGAGAGTCTGTACAAAGGAGACCAGGTCAGGGCTTTTCCCTGAACGCAAGATCTCCGACAGAGCCCAGATGTAGTTTTTGGCCAAGCGCAGCGTCTCGATTTTGGACAGCTTCTGTGTCTTGGAGTAGCAGGGGACCACCTTGCGCAGGTTGTCCAGCGCTGCGTTCAGCCCGTGCATGCGGTTCCGCTCCCGGGCGTTGGCTTTCATGCGTCTCAGCTTAAAACGCTCGAGGCGCGCCTTCGTCATCTTCTTCTTCTTGGGGCCGCGTCTCTTAGGCTTTTGATCATCGTCCTCCTCCTCCTCTTCTTCTTCCTCCTCCAGGTCCTCATCTTCCTCCTCCTCCTCTCCCCCGTTCCGCAGTGAGTCCTCTTCCGCGTTCAGGGCTTCCAGGTCATCCTCCTTTTTGTCCGTCTCATGCTCCTCGTCCTGAGAACTAAGACACTCATCTGTCCAGCTTGGAGGACCCTGGGGCTGAGGCTCTCCCGTCAGCCCACTCTCGCTGTACGATTTGGTCATGTTTAGGTTTCCTACATTCAACAGGGGAGAGGGGAAAACAGAAAAGGAGAAAAACGCTACATTCAAAAACTACATAGGCCTTCAGCTCTCACTAACCCTAGAGAAATGCATGTGAAAAGAATTACCAGCTGATTACAAAATGAATGCCCCCGAGGAAAAGTTAAATGCAGTTCTATAGTGGCCTGTGTGTGCCCCGCTGGTACGTAGGAGACAGGACAGAGCTGCAAATAGGAGCCAGAGTAGGTGTCATAAGTACACTTCTGGAGTATGTGTCCTTGTGATTGTGTGTGTTTATGGTGATTATCTGGTAGGATAATGTGTGTGAAAATGAGTGTGTATTTCGGCGACTTCATGTTTATTTGCATGAGCTCAAAGTCACAACTCCACAAAAAAAGACGAGTTTGAAAATTGCAATTATGTTTCCATCTCGGTTCTGGCCTCCCAGCACTCGGCGATTAAAGTTGAAGATCCCTTACGTAATTTACTAAAGCTGGCAGTGATATTTAAGAAGATTATATGGAGTGGAGATTGAAAAGCAAATGCATGGTGGAAAAAAAGTATTTTCCACAAAATTATTTCACCATCAACGAAACATTTGGTAACAAAAGTGGGCGGGGGGTGTCCCGGGGTGTCGCTCCCACCCTTGCCTTTCTTTTCTCACCTCCCACCCCGCTGACCCTCTGCTGAATTTCCGCCTTGTATAAAAGCGCTTGCTACCGGGCCAGAACCCGGGGCGCGGCGCGGAGCCCTGCTCCGCGCGCCGGGGATCAGGTGCGAAAGGCTCCTCTCTAATAAACAGCCCATTGAAAGGGCCGCCCGCTCTTTATTGGGGCTTTTCAAACTTCGCCTCAAACCTCCGTTTAAAAAAGATTGAGTAATTATAACGGTCAGAGAATGGCAATAGCGAAGTTGCTGCTTCTAATAAGGAAAATAAAAAGCCTTTAGTTAGACAACTGAATCAGTGGCTGCTGGGGACTTGGCCGACTCTGGGACAGTAACAGGTAGCAGGAGTGGGTCCCTCTCTCTTTCTCCACATTTTATCCCCTCTCAACTAAACTACCTCTCAACCCGGTTTATTTTCTAGGGTGTGTATATTCAAAGTATCAATACCCCTTTCATTCACTGAAAAAATAATTTGCTACTCCCAATGTGCATAAAATACATGTCTATAAAATAAATCTTGGTAACGTGGGCTTTTTATTGCCCTTATTGTTAGAAGTGAAATACTGAAGTAGTTATCAGCTTTCAGAACTTTGAAATCACTACTAGGAAATAACCATAGAGTTATAGGGCATTAAATATTTTAAGAAAATCTAAAGACGTTCCTATACTTTCCCCCCTCCAAAAAACAAAACAAAACAAAACATTTTTTAAAATTATTGTGCCTGCAGCGGGTATTTGAGTGATGCGCCTCAAACTGTGTGCGTATTCGCATTGCAATTATGAAAAGGAATGCCCGTCTCAACGCATAAACGCGCTCACAGACGCACACATACAGAATATGTAGGTACATCTTCAGTTGCTTTTATTCCCAATAAAAATTAAAGGATTTAATTACCTGCAGTTGTTAGTAAGTCCTGAGCAGTGATGGTCTCATAACCCTGGGGCCTCCGGGCGCCGTGCCTTCTGCGTGGGCCGAATTCCTCGTGTCCCGGCCGCGCGGGCGCTCAGGTTATATAGCCGAGTTGGTGATGCTGAGCGCGGGCGGGGCCAGGAGCCCAGCGGGCGAGCAGGTTCCAGCGCCGCGCGCCTGCGCACGCGCCGGGGTGCCGCGCTCCCTTCCCTTCCGCCCTGCTCCTCCCGCCCCCGCCCCTTCAGCCTTGCTCCCCTCCCACCCGCATCCGACTCCAGCTCGCCTCTTCCCCATCCCTACCCCCGCCCCATCTCCTTCCTCCCCGGCATGCGCCATATGGTCCTCCCAGTCCAGCCAAGAGCCGGGAACCACGTGACCTGCCCATTTGTATGCCGCGGAGCGCTCCATTCCGGCCCCTTTGTGGCCAGAAGAAAGTGGCCCATCTGTCGCCAGTTAGAGGCTCCGCGGACCTGTTTTTACCCGCAGGAGAGATTAACCCTTTCAGGCGGCAGAAGGGAGAAGGGGCGCGCGGTGGGGGGAGAGACGGGGAGAAGGAGTTGGAGAAAAGAGAGCGGGAAAGCGAACACCGACTGGCTTTAGATCAGAGTGAGTGGCCCGCGCTGGGCCGGTAAGTAGGGCAAAGGTGAAAAGCAGAAGCGGAGACTCCTCTGGACTCCTCGCCCAGGCTCTGGTTTCCTGGGCACTCCCTGCCCTCTCTAAGGTGTCAATCTCTTGGTTTCTCCCTCTTAGTAGACGCTTTGTTCGTTGGCACCAAAGGGTGGCTTCTCCCAGTCTCCACCAGCCCCTTAAGCAACATATATTCTGTATTAAAACAGCTTCATCTCTAAACGCAGCTGTGAGGCTAGTCCCTAGCATCCTTAACTGGATCGCCCACGCCCAGCCCCAACAGTAGACAAAATTCGGTACTGGTCACTCTACTTCACCATCCGTGCAACCCGGCCCTCGTGACGCTCGCCTACTCTTGACCCTGGGGACTCCTCACTTCCGTAAACCCCTCTTGCCTGTAGCCCTCGTCCTCAGATCGCGCTAGTCCTTGGCTTAGTGGCCTCCGGAGCTCTCTTGCATGAAAACTAGAGGACTTCTCTGACGCTGAGATTCTGCCGTTTAACCAAGGTCATTGGGTGGATGTAAAGTGGGTCCTCACCCTGGTTCCCTGCCACAGGCTGCCTTGTACCCCTTAGTCCCTACTTTCAGGCTTGTAAATAGGAACTTAGTTGAGACAAGCCTTCTCAAAGGGAGGATGCAAAGGGCCTATTCTAAAGGGGTCTTTTTCACTCCTCTTCCTAGAAAGGGCATTAGTACAACTCTGGGAAGGGCTGATGGCTACTTTTCCAGACCTTAAAGACTGATAATGACCCTCTACCTTGCAAGTCAAGCAAAACCCAGAGAGCTTCCTAATTCTAAAGGACCCATATTTGTGTTTAAATGGTGATTCTTTATTCACCCCTTTCCACCAAGGTATGTTTCAGAATTTTATATATATAAAAGTTAGCTGTATCTCTTCCCTGCCCACTCTTTCTCCATCAGACTCTCCTCTAATCCTCCATTAACTAACCCCTTATCCCCTCCCAGACCCGTGTCCCCTTACAATGAATGCTGTGAACTTGAATTGCTTATTTAAAGGCAATTGCTCTAAAAGCCCCTTGAGTTTGCAAACAGTGTCAGGGCTGAGAGGCTGGGGTTGGGTGCATCTGGGAACAGGAGGGGGGATGCGGTGGGGAGGGGCAGAGGGTCCTAACATTATCCCTGGTGTCTAGAAGGCTGCCATGCAGTCTTCCTGGTCCAGTGCACGTCTGAAAGAGGAATAAAGGGATGGGAGATCCCATTGCCCAAAGCGTAGCATGAACCATGCTGAGCTTCCAGGGCAAAACTGTAGAGTTTTGGCTTTTGCCTTCACTCATAAGTGTACCAGGATCGCAGAAGAGTACAGAAGAATTCTCTCAGGAGCCTAGTCTTGGTATTTACCCTGTACAGTCTTTATCTTAAGTGACGGGTTATAATTTGAGGGCCATCTGAGTAACAGCCTGCAGGGCCGGTCCCCAACTTGGAGGTCCCAGGACACGCGCAGGTGGACCAAGTGTTGCCATTCTCCCAGCAGCTGCCCCGACAGCCTAGCGCACCGTGCCCGCGGGGATGTGCCCTGGCCCTCACTTCTCAGTCTTAGGGGAGCTTCAAAGGGGGTGCCGGGGGCGAGAGGGAAGAGGGCTTCAGCTACCCCGAAGGCCTGCGGATGGCCTAAGGGATCCCCCACCCAGAAGCGGCAACTTCCTCAGTTTGGGATACCCCATGGAGCACAGGAGAGTCTTGGTGGGGCCAGATGTTCCTGGGCAGGCAAGGAAGGGAAATGTGGGTATGTCGCCAGCCGAGAGACTCCGGCGCGGGAATTAACTAGACTCCTTCCCTCCTTCTCCTCTTGATAAATTCACCCTTAATTCCGCTCTCAGTGAGCCTCCGGGCGCCCTGGGCCGACCCGCCTGCGCGCGGGGAACGTCTACCCACGGCGCGCCCCGCGGTGGAGATTGCCCACTCCCCTTACCCCCACTCCGTCCTCACACCCTCTCACCCCCATCCCCGCCCCGGGAGACTGCAGGCCAGTAGTCAGATCTGGAAGGGGAGAGGCCTGGATTGAGTTGCCTTTTGTTGAGAGGGGAAGAGGGGGAAGAGAAACTGGGGCCAGAGGACAGTGGCAGCCGCCACGCTCAGAGAGGATGGACTGCCCGCGTGGCTGGCTCAGTACCGTGGAAGAGTCGCGGCCCCGTCCTGCCTCCGTATTTTCTTCTCCCTCTTTTGGACTTTCTTTCGACGGTTGCACACTGTCCCCCTCCCGAGTCTCTCAGTCCTCTCCCTGTCCTTCTGTCCCCACAGCCTGTTGGCGGTAGACCTTCCAGCTCCCGTCCCCACTGGGCGCTGCAGGCCGCCGAGCGGCACGCGAACCGCACGCGCGGGCAACAAAAGCCGCTTTCACGACTCACCGCCCTCGAGCAATGCCCCGAATCTGTCGGCCCCCACCCCCAGCCCTCGCTCGGAGCGCGCGGCGCGGCCCGGGCGGTCCCGGCCGTTAAAGCGGCTGCCGGAGCGCCGGCGGGAAGGGGAGCGCGAGGCGGCGAGGGGAGTGTGGCCGGGGCGGGGAGGCTGGGGCGCGGGAGGCGTGTGGCGCCGCGTGCGGAGCTGCGGGGGGAGAGACGGGGGTGGAGGCGGAGGCCGGGACTTAGGAGCTGGGAAGCGTGTCGCTGGCGGGGGAAGGGGGCGGTGCGGCGCATTCACAGGGCTGAGATAAAGAGCTGGGGCCGGGCTGGCGTCCCCGGCGGTGACCTGTTTCTCGGGGAAACAGATGCTCGCTCTAGCGAAGGGAGGTCTGCGTTCAATGAAAGTATTACGTACGACCCGGGCGGCCCCACCGACCTCCAGCGGCGCCCGCGCCCTCTCCCCACCCCTCCCAGGAGAGGGGTGTGCCGGCCTGGGCACGTTCGAGGCGCGGGAGGTGCTGAGCGGCGAGCCAGACCGTAGGGTGCAGGGTCCGCTGGAGGGCCGAGAGCTGCGGGCCCCTCCTAGGGCCCGTGGCCCAGAGGCCCTTGGTAGGCCGTGGGGGTTCCGCCCAGATCGCGGGCTCAGCGCGGGGTTTGCGCCTTCGCCTCCAGGGAGCCACTGTGCGCCCAGATCCTGGCCAGAGGCTGGAGCTGCCCGGGCTCGACAGGCGGGCGGCGGGGGAGAGCCGGGAGCAAGAGAGTAGCTATTAAAATGCCTTGCCGTAGCCTCGAGCGCAAAACCCGTCCTCCCCAAATCTCCTGGGCTTGCGGCATAATCTTAATTAAGATAATTGATTCATATTGCACCTGCGAGATCGGGGGAAAAAATTGATTCCAACCCTCAACCCCACAAATCGCTTAGAGCTATTGGATGGAGCTCGACGCGGCTGTGATTTGGGGAGTGATTTAGCACCAGGCTTCCCCCAACTCGGGCCGCCTGGGCTCTTTTATTTATTATTTACGAGCTCCTAATCCCTCCGGGGCATGGGCAGCTCCCCTCAATGGCGCCTACAGACCCCGAGGGACTTCATCTTTGATTCCCAGGCAGGAGGGAGGAGCTTTCCTTAAACCATCCATCCAACAAGGGTATCACCAACACAAAATCAACTCAGCTCCACGTCCTGGCTGGAGCGGGTTACTGAGACAATTGCTCAAGGCCTGCTGTGTGTGTGCCTGTGTGCGTGTGCTGAAGTGTACAAGTGAATGTGACTGAGTGTAAAAAAGCATATGTGTGGATGTGCATATGAGCCTATGTGATTGTTAATATCTGTGTGCTTTGTCGGTGTGAATGTGTTTTAAGTTATGTGAGTGTACATA
This sequence comes from Odocoileus virginianus, assembly GCF_023699985.2. NCBI lineage: Eukaryota > Metazoa > Chordata > Mammalia > Artiodactyla > Cervidae > Odocoileus > Odocoileus virginianus. Next base: position 9,278,196 of record NC_069686.1, on the reverse strand, counting down.
TGGCGGGGGGGGGTGAGTGTGCACGAGTGAGTGTGTGTTAGTGGTTGGTCCTGCTCTCAGGTGAGGACCATAAACAGAGGACTCACATCTGTTTCAGCTGGATTGAGAAACAGCATGCTGTCTAAAGGGGACCACCACGGGCTGGATAACCGACAAACGGCGGGTTATCTGCCAACCTTTGCCTTAACAGAGAGCAACAGGCCAACCCAAGTCCCCGGTAGTTGGTGTTGCTGCTAGTAGACAGCAGAGACACGCCGATGGCACTTGAGCTTCTCTTGAACAATGCTGCTGCAGGGGTTTGGGGGCGATCTGACAAGTTCCCAAAACCAGGACAAGCCTGGCAAGCCTGGTTTAGAGCCCCAGGCAGCTTGTAGGGAAAGTGGCTTCCTCGGGGTATCAGCACCGTGGACAGTTCCTCCTTCTGAAACTCACAGCATTAAGGTTCAGCAAAACGACTTCCCTTCCAGTGGCTTTCGCTTTTTCCTGTTTGCTTTCTTTCACAAAACCACTGACTCCCACATCCCGAAATTTTAATCAGAGAGCCCTGTTAATCTGCATTTAATTAGCAACCTCCTTTTCAGGACAAGTTTCCTGGAAAACTAGATATCCAGGTTTAGGGGAGAGGGAAGTTTAAATTATAATTTGAACTAATGAGTCTGAAACAAAGAAACTGTACATTGAATACCTTTCAGAAAGATAGTCATTGTTCTAATATTGCACTTATCTGGCACATCGCATCTAAACCAAAATGAATTCATTTTTTGGTCCACAGAAACAAAAAAATGTAAAAATTATTTTACTTTTGTTTTATTGAGCATACATTTTATTGGTAATAGAATTCTCTTTCCATCCCCATCATCCTATCAACTGTCCAGTTATTTCATACTATAAACATTTCTATTAAATTAGTGGGGAAATCAACCAAAGCTAAATGGAATATTTGCTCAGATTTGGGGAGCCACACAATTATCTAAATCATACCAGACTTAGAATATTGCACAAATACACCACATCCAAACTAACTGGAACAAGTCCTGTAGAGAAGAGCAAGCACCTTTGGTCATTCAAATACCTGAGAAATGTATACCATACACATCTCCCAATTATGGATGTAATTTTCAAATATTATGAGCAACCAGAATCCTTATTAAATATATTATTCAGACTTTGTTGAAATGGAAAATATAATTATTTTTAGTTCAAGAACTTATCCCTAGAGGCTCATCTTTTTAAAATAACATGTTTTTCCTCTTTAACAAATACATTTTCACATAAATTAAATATTGATAATTTGACCTTTTATGTCTTTAACTAATCAAAGGGGGAAAATTCCAAATGTAGATCTCCAAGTTTGGCCCTGGTGGGTCTTTCCGCTTGAGTAGGCACTGAGATTAAAGGAGTTGAACTTCCTCTTTCACTGCTCTCTCCTTGCACTAATTGCTTATGCAAAAAATGCAGATTTGTATTAATTAGTAACTCCACTGATTAGTTCTGTGGTATTTTCACATAATAAATCATGCTGCAGACATGAATTTTGGCACATCACCCAGTAGAGGCTCAGGCTGCAATACAGATTTCATATTAAAATAAAATCTCTAACTAAACCTACCTTTCTGATGCAGGTACCATGAGCAGCCGCCTGCTGGGAGCACCTGCCATGGGAAATTACTTTCACTCAAGTGACAAGCCACTTTTGGAGCCCAAATAGGACAATCTGATTATGAGGTTAGGTTCTAATAACAAATAAACAAGTAAATAAACACACAAATGCACACCTAAATGACACAACTGTGCCTGGTGTAAAAGTCACTCAGTCATGTCCAACTCTTTGTGGCTCCATGGACTATACAGTCCATGGGATTCTCCAGGCCAGAATACTGGAGTAGATAGCTGTTCCCTTCTCCAGGGCATCTTCCCAACCCAGGGATCGAACCCAGGTCTGCACATTGCAGGTAGATTTTTACCATCTAAGTCACCAGAGAAGCCTAGACATTTTGCAGACAGTGATGTTATAATAAAGAATCTTCTTGTAGTGGGACCAGATTTTTAAAACAACTTCCCAGGTTATGAATACACACTTCAGCCTATTTTCCTCTTGTGAGGTCTTTTCTCCTTTGTGAGATGGTCTGGTAGCTTGAGATTCTTTCATCACTCATCCTATGACTCATCTCCCTAGGAAAGCAAGCTTGTCCAGGAAGTAAAAGAGGGACAGAAAACCATCCGAGGGAGAGGTATGAATGCCAAGAGCCATCTCAAAGGGAACTGGCCACCCCTGAGATCCCAGCATATGGTGAGAAGCTATGAGGTCAGATACCCACAGCTGTCTGATATGAGACAAACTCTCCACTCTCCATGGGTAACTATATGAGCTTCTACACAACTTTTCCTTGAAAACTGTTTAATTTGATGAGGCAGGTTACAGTCAATATTGCCAAGATTATAAATTAGACCCAGGTGTCTTCTGTGTTCCCCACCAGCCCCTTATATTCCCGTGTTTTCTAGACATTGGTGACACCTTTCCAAGCCCCTGCAGGTGTTCTCAGCATGTTTATGCTATTTTCTGGTCCATGCCTACTGTTGATAAACCTCCATGAGTTCATGCTTCTTAAGGACTTAGAGAAATGCTTAATCTGATGCCCTACCACGAGTGCTTGCAAAGTCACAGGGCACAAATAAAAAGGAACGAGTGCTTAATGTTCATATTCAGAAATGAGTAAAGTCTAAGAGAGGTGTATTTTGGATGGAGACTGGGGCAACATGTTCTGCTGCGGTTGTGCTATGCAGGTAACAGTCTGCCTACCTTCCTGACTTGTCCTGAGGCAACAGTAAATGTGGCTGGGGATGAGAAGGGTACAGCCTCTAGGGATGCTGTCTCTAACCATTGTCCACTGAACCTTTTGGGTGCTTTGTTGCTGAGAGGAAAAGGGGTGCATTCTGTAGTCTTTTTATCTGGGATGTGAATAATTTCTTTAAGGAACTAAATTTTAAAAGGTCAAGAGAACAGATATAATTTAAAGCAGCCCTCTATTAAGTCAAATATGCCTTTTCCTCCTTTGAATTCCCTCTTGAATCCCACTTCATATGGCTTGATATGGACAAGATTTATCACGTCTGATGGGAAAACCATCCTATACTTGTCACGTTGGTCCACAATGCTGTGGTATAGGCTATGTGAAGAGCCAGAGCCAGGCATAAGCAAAGGCTCTAAAGTTGCTTTAAAGTAGCTTTTCTCCTCATTCCCTTCATTTCAGAATCTGCCTGTTTCACTGAGTAATACATGTATTCATCAAATCTATATCGAGGGCTACTATGTGCCAGGCACTGCTAAGTACCAGATGCACATGGGTAAAGAGAAACAGACATTACTCTCTGCTTTCTCAAAGCCTTCTATCTGGTGAAAGGGAGGTGCTTTAATAAGATTCACTCACAACTTCCCAGGTGGCTCAGTGGTCAAGAATCAGCCTGCCAATGCAGGAGATACAGGAGACACGGGTTCGACCCCTGGGTGGGGAAGATTCCCTGGAAGAGGACGTGGCAACCCACTCCAGTATTCTTGCCTGGGAAATTCCATGGACAGAGGAGCCTGGTGGGCTGCAGTCCATGGGGTTGCAAACAGCTGGACATGACTGAGCATGAGTAGACACCCATCTTACTTGAGATTAGTATAGGAAAGGAAAATAAAACACATCAATCCAAAAAAGCTGAGGACAAAGGAACTCAACAAAGACTGAAGTGGGAGGGTTCCCGAGGAATTAGAGTTCTAAGGTAATGAGAAGGGTGTTACCCAGTGATATATGAAATGATGTAAATTATTCTACAGCATAGAAATAACTTGTCCCTTAAAAAGCACACTATTCAAGAATTACAATAAAGTGTGTTCTTCTTGAGGGGTTCAAATGGTTTTGCCTCTGGATATATCTAGTTCAAAATAAGTAATCCTTATTGAACATGACCCTGTGTTAGCCTTTGATAAAGAATTGAAGACATTTGTTTTCATTTGGAAAAACTGTCATATTTAGTTATAACTGCATTCAAATGGGTATATCTTTCCTTTTCTCCTTTGCCTTTAGCTTCTCTTCTTTTCTCAGCTATTTGTAAGGCCTCCTCAGACAACCATTTTGCCTTTTTGCATTTCTTTTTCTTGGGAATGGTCTTGATCACTGCCTGCTGTACAATGTCACAAACCTCCATCCAGAGTTCTTCAGGCACTCTATCAGATCCAGTCCATGAATCTATTTGTCAGTTCCTTTGTATAATCATAAGGGATTTGATTTAGGTTGTACCTGAATGGTCTGGTGGTTTTCCCTACTTTCTTCAATTTAAGTCTGAATTTGGCAATAAGGAGTTTGTGATCTGAGCCACAGTCAGCTCCTGCTCTTGGTTTTGCTGGCTGTATATAGAGCTGCATCCATCTTTGGCTGCAAAACATATAATCAGTCTGATTTTGGTGTTGACCATCTGGTGATGTCCATGTGTAGAGTTTTCTCTTGTGTCATTGGAAGAGGGTGTTTGCTATGACCAGTGCATTCTCTTGGCAAAACTCTGTTAGCCTTTGCCCTGCTTCATTCTGTACTCCAAGGCCAAATTTGCCTGTTACTCCAGGTGTTTCTTGACTTCCTACATTTGCATTCCAGTCCCCTATAATGAAAAGGACATCTTTTGGGGGTGTTAGTTCTAAAAGGTCTTGTAGGTCTTCACAGAACCATTCAACTTCAGCTTCTTCCACATCACTGGTTGGGGCATAGACTTGGATTACTGTGATATTGAATGGGATTTGCCTTGGAAACAGATCATTCTGTCTTTTTGAGATTGCATCCAAGTACTGCATTTCGGACTCTTTGTTGACTGTGATGGCTATTCCATTTCATCTAAGGGATTCTTGCCCACAGTAGTAGATCTGAGTTAAATTCACCCATTCCAGTCCATTTTAGTTCACTGATTCCTAAAATGTCAGTATTCACTCTTGCCATCTCCCGTTTGACCACTTCCAATTTGCCTTGATTCATGGACCTAACATTCCAGGTTCCTATGCAATACTGTTCTTTATAGCATTGGACTTTACTTCCATCCCCAGTCATATTCACAACTGGGTGTTGTTTTTTCTTTGGCTCTTCATTTTTTTCTGAAGTTATTTCTCCACTGATCTCCAGTAGCATATTGGGCACCTACCGACCTGGGGAGTTCATCTTTCAATGTCCTATCTTTTTGCCTTTTCATACTGTTCATGAGGTTCTCAAGGCAAGAATAATGAAGTGGTTTGCCATTCCCTTCTCCAGTGGACCATGTTTTGTCAGAACTCTCCACCATGACCCATCTGTCTTGGGTGGTCCTACACAGCATGGCTCATGGTTTCATTGAGTTAGACAAGGCTGTGGGCCATGTGATTAGTTTGGTTAGTTTTCTGTGATTCTGGTTTTCACAAGATTCCTAATGGGAGAGACTGACTGAAGGGGAAACTGGGTCTTGTTCTGATGGGCGGGGCCATCCTCAGTAAATCTTTAATCCAATTTTCTGTTGATGGGCTGTGTTCCCTCCCTGTTGTTTAACCTGAGGCCAAACTATTGTGGAGGTAATGAAGGTGATGGAGACCTCCTTCAAAGGGTCCCATGGACACACTGCTGCACTCAGCGCCCCCAGCCCTGCAGCAGTCCACTGCTGCCCTGTACCTCCACAGGAGACACAAACCCAGTTCTGGCGCAGTCTCTGCGGGCTCTCTGGGTCCTGGTGCACAAGGTTTGTTTGAGCCCCCAAGTGTCTCTGGCGGGTATGGGGTTTGATTCTAAATGCGATTTCACCCCTCCTACCACCTTGCTGGGGCTTCTCCTTTGCCCAGAGATGTGGGGTATCTTTTCTTGGTGGGCTCCAACATTCTCCTGTCAACAGTTGTTCAGCACAAGTTGTAATTTTGGAGTTCTCACAGGAGATGAGCGCACCTCCTTCTACTCCACCATCTTGTCAGTAATGAATGCAGAGTTCCAAAGAATAGCAAGGAGAGATAAGATCACCTTCAGTGATCAATGCAAAGAAATAGAGGAAAACAGTAGAATTGGAAAAACTAGAGATCTCTTCAAGAAAATTAGAGAGATGAAGAGAATATTTCATGCAAAGATGGGCACAATAAAGGACAGAAATGGTATGGACCTACAGAAGATATTAAGAGGAGGTGGCAAGAATACACAGAACTGTACAAAAAAGATCTTCATGACTCAGATAATCATGATGGTGTGATCACTCACCTGGAATCAGACATCCTGGAATGTGAAGTCAAGTGGGCCTTAGGAAGCATCACTATGACCAAAGCTAGTGGAGGTGATGGAATTCCAGTTGAGCTATTTCCAATCCTAAAAGATGATGCTGTGAAAGTGCTGCATTCAATATGCCAGCAAATTTGGAAAATTCAGCAGTGGCCACAGGACTGGAAAAGGTCAGTTTTCATTCCAATCCCAAAGAAAGGCAATGCCAGAGAATGTTCATACTACCACACAATTGCACTCATCTCACAGGCTAGCAAAGTAATACTCAAAATCCTCCAAGCCAGGCTTCAGCAATACGTGAACTATGAACTTCCAGATGTTAAAGCTAGATTTACAGAAGGCAGAGGAACCACAGATCAAATTGCCAACATCCACTGGATCATTGAAAAAGCAAGAGAGTTCCAGGAAAACATCTATTTCTGCTTTATTGACAACACCAAAGCCTTTGACTGTATGAATCACAACAAACTATGGAAAATTCTTAAAGAGTGGGAATACCAGACCAACTGACCTGCCTCCTGAGAAATCTGTATGCAGGTCAGGAAGCAACAGTCAGAACTGGACATGGAACAACAGACTGGTTCCAAATCGGGAAAGGATTATGTCAAGGCTGTATATTGTCACCCTGCTTATTTAACATATATGCAGTGTACATCATGTGAAATGCTGGGCTGGATGAGATTTCCGAGAGAAATATCAATAACCTCAATAACCTCAGATATGCAAATGACACCACCCTTATGGCAGAAAGAGAAGAACTAAAGAGCCTCTTGATGAATGTGAAAGAAGAGAGTGAAAAAGTTGGCTTAAAATTCAACATTCAGAAAACTAAGATCATGGCATCCAGTCCCATCACTTCATGGCAAATAGATGGAGAAACAATGGAAACAGTGACAGACTTTATTTTCTTGGGCTCCAAAATCACTGCAGATGGTGACAGCAGCCATAGAATTAAAAGACGCTTGCTCCTTGGAAGAAAATCTGAGACCAACCTAGGCAGCATATTAAAAAGCAGAGACATTACTTTGCTGACAAAGTTCCATCTAGTCAAATACATGGTTTTTCCAGTAGTCATGTATGAATATAAGAGTTGGACCATATAGAAAGCTAAGCACCAAAGAACTGATGCTTTTGAACTATGGTGTTGGAGAAGACTCTTGAGAGTCCGTTGGACTGCAAGAAGATCCAAGCAGTCCATCCTAAAGGAAATTAGTCCTGAATATTCATTGAATGGACTGATGCTGAAGGTGAAACTCCAATACTTTGGCCACGTGATGGGAAGAACTGACTCACTGGAAATGACTCTGATGCTGGGAAAGACTGAAGCCAGGAGGAGAAGGGGATGACAGAGGATGAGATGGTTGGATGGCCTCACTGACTTAATGGACATGAGTTTGAGCAAGCTCCAGGAGTTGGTGATGGACAGGGAAGCCTGGCATGCTGCAGTCTATGGAGTTGCAAAGAATTGGACACATCTGAGCAACTGAGCTGAGTTATAACTCGGGACTTATTCTGTGGCATATTCATTGCTTGATCCCTTCTAAAGGAGTATATTTTCACATGGAGATGGGGAGAAGGCAAAAAGAAATGTTGGCATCTCTTATTAAAACAATTAAATTATTGCTGGGGGAGGGATGGATTGGGAGTTTGGGACTAGCAGATACAAACTTATTTATAGAATGGATAAGCAACAAAGTCCTAATGTATAGCACAGGGAACTCTATTCAGTATCCTGTAGTAAACCACAATGGAAAAGAAAAAAAAAAAAAAACATTGCTGATCTTAGCTTCTAAACATGGAGAGATCCCAATAGTCAACAAAACATGCATTTAAATCTGGGTAATAAATAAGCAGATTCATCAAATGCATAATTTAAAAGCAGAAAAAGCTACTTTTCCTTCTGTGATGAAAGTCACTGTCAGGAAGAAGATGAGACGGCAGAGTGGAAGGACTTGAGCTCACCTCTTGTTATGAAAACACCAGTCACAAGTGGCCACTGGACAACCATTGACGAAAAAGACCGGGACCTACCAGAAAGCCTATGCTATACCCAGAGACCAAAGATAAGCTGCAGCAGGATGGCAGGAGGGGCGCTTTAGAGATATAATCAAATCCCATACCCAGAGTGAGTGACCCACACACTGGGAAATAATTACATGACAGGGGTTCTCTCAAGGGGTGAGAGTTCTGAGCCCCACATCAGGCACCCCAGCCTGGCAGTCTGGATCAGGAGGAAGCGCCCCCAGAGCATTTGGTTTTGAAGGACAGTGGGTTTACGTGCAGGAGACCCACAGGGCTGTGGGAAACAGAGACTCCACTCTTGGAGGGCGCACACAAGGTTTCAGGTGCACTAGGGCCCAGGGCAGAGCAGTGACCCCACAGGAGCCCAGGCCAGGCCTACCTTCAGGATTGGGGGGTCTCCTGGGAGGGTGGGGTTCTGCTGCGACTCATTGCAGGAGCAGGGATGCTGGTGTTGGATGTGTTCAGATTTGATGGAGAAATCAAAAGCTTTACAGACAAGCAAAAGCTAACAGAATTCAGCGACACCAAAGCAGCTTTACAACAAATGCTAAGGGAATTTCCCTTGATGCAAGAGAAAAGGCCACAATAAGAAGTGAGAAAACTATGAATGGGAAAGTTCACTGGTAAAGGCATACATACAGCGAAGGTAGGAAATCATTCACACAAAAATACCATATCACAACCAGAAACTGTGAGAAGAGGAGAATACAAATGTAGGATGTTGGAAATGCAACATGTTGAAATAAAGAAACTAGCAACTTAAAATAATCTTGTGTATATACACATACACACATACACAGTATATGCATATGCACACACACATATATATAGACAGCTACATCAAAACCTCATGGTAACTGCAAACCAAAAATCTACAGTAGATACACACACACAAATGAAGAAAATCATTGTCAGTTTTATGGAAACCATGTTGTAAAAGTGGTCTTTCGGAAGCTACACTGAATGTGGTCTTCACGGATATACTGTACCCTAAATGCCAGTATTCTTTAGTTCTACATGCACATATACAGGCCCAATAATGCCTCCATGTGCTAGCTTCCACTCACACATATGTATGTGTCTCATTTTGTAATCTTTTCCCCATTCATCCCTGATCTGGCCAGTCAAGTCTTGCCTTCCCTCAATTCCTGTATAACTTTTCTGGCTATTTCTTATGCCAGAATTTTATTTAAATTTATTCAAGCACAAGTTTGAATAAACCACAAGTTTAGAAAAAGGTTTGCCTATTTATACTATCTAGGCTATGGGAACTTAATGTTTTTTATTTTATATTCATAATTGAACTGACAAGTAATCTTTTTCTGTTTCAATGCAATAGTATTCTTTCATTGATAACAACCAGATATGCTACATGAATATTTTTCTATCTGAAGACTATAAACTGATGTTTATAGATATTTCAAAATGAGTTTAACAATAGGATTTTGACAGTTGTGGTTGCTTTGATTTCTTATTATACAAGTATCTACAAGCCACTGTGTGTAATCAAACATCATTTTTAGTACACAGGAGAGTCCTAGAAACTATTAATTTTAAAGCAATGTGATCTGAGCTGAAACAGAGACCATGGAAAAAGAGAATCCTGACAAATTCAGCCCAGATCAGCAGAAGCATTCAACTCACCCCCAGATGCTTGAAAAATAATAAATGTTTATTGCATTAACACACTACATTTTGGGGTGGTTTGACAAGCAGTAATAGCTGAATGGTACACTGCTATCAAAAACTTCAATTTTCTCCAGGTTGCTTAGGGTTTTAGATGTTGTAATTCACCAAAAAATAACTTTTCAAGTGAGATATCAATATTCTATACTTATAAGTGTTTTAAGAATTTGAAAACCACAACTATACCTCTTCAGTTCAGTCACTCAGTCACGTCTGACTCTTTGTGACCCCATGGACTGCAGCACACCAGGCTTCCCTGTCCATCACCAATTCCTGGAGCTTGCTCAAACTCATGTCCATTGAATCAGTAATGCCATCCAACCATCTTATCCTCTGTTATCCCCTTCTCCTCCTACCTTCAATCTTTCCCAGCATTTTTCAACAAATCAGTTCTTTGCAATGAGTCAGTTCTTCACATCAGGTGGCCAAAGCATTGGAGTTTTAATTTCAGCATCAGTTCTTCCAATGAATTTTCAGGACTAATTTCCTTTAGGATGGACTGCTTGGACCTCCATGCTGTCCAAGGCCTTTCAAAAGTCTTCTCTGGCACCACAGTTCAAAAGCATCAATTCTTCAGTGCTCAGCTTTCTATATGGTCCAACTCTTATATCCATACATGACTACTGGAAAATCCATGTATTTGACTAGATGGAACTTTGTCAGCAAAGTAATGTCTCTGCTTTTTAATATGCTAAGTTGGTCATAGCTTTTCTTCCAAAGAGCAAGTATCCTTTTAATTTCATGGTTGCAGTCACCATTTGCAGTGATTTTGGAGCCCAAGAAAATAAAGTCTGTCACTGTTTCCATTGTTTCTCCATCTATTTGCCATGAAATGATGGGACTGGATGCCATGATCTTAGTTTTCTGAATGTTGAGTTTTAAGCCAACTTTTTCATTCTCCTCTTTCACATTCATCAAGAGGTTCTTTAGTTCTTTGCTTTCTGCCATAAGGGTGGTGACATCTGTGTATCTAAGGTTATTGATATTTCTCCCAGCAATCTTGATTCCAAGCTTATGCTTCATCCAGTCCAGCATTTTGCATGATGTACATTGCATATTAGTTAAATAAGCAGGGTGACAATATACAGCCTTGACATACTCCTTTCCCGATTTGGAACCAGTCTGTTATTCCATGTCCAGTTCTAACTGTTGCTTCTTGACCTCATACAGATTTCTGAGGAGGCAAGTGAGGTGGTCTTGTATTCCCACTCTTTAAGAATCTTCCACAGTTTGCTGTGATTCACACAGTCACAGGCTTTGGCATAGTCATTAAAGGAGAAGTAGATGTTTTTCTGGAGCTCTCTTGCTCTTTTAATGATCCAACAGATGTTGGCAATTTGATCTGTGGTTCCTCTGCCTTCTCTAAATCCAGCTTCAACACATAAAAGTTCTCAGTTCACATACTGTTGAAGCCTAGCTTGGAGAATTTTGAGCATTAGTTTGCTAGCATATGAGATGAGTGCAATTGTGGGGTAGTTTGAACATTCTCTGGCATTGCCTCTCTTTAGGATTGGAATGAAAACTGACCTTTTCCAGTCCTGTGGCCGCTGCTGAGTTTTCCAAATTTGCTGGCATACTGAGTGCAGCTATACTTCCTAGTATTCATTAAACCAGTATTTGTATGCTAGGAATAGTGCTCAATAATATAGAAAAGTTCTGTCATTTAATCATAAAAATAGTTCTATGAATATGCATTATTATTGACATTACATAGATGAGGAAACAGAGAAGGTAAGTAATTTGTTCAAAGTTACACATCTAGAAAGGGATGGAGCCTTTTACTTTTATTCAGATTACTTGACTACCAATTTGATTAAGAATAAAGAATAGCAAATATTTGGGAAATGTTGTGGCCCACCATATTCCTGGTACACTTTCCTTTTCAGCTAGAGGATTCTCTCCATTCTATATTATTTTATTCAGCCATGCATAATCATAATGCACTTTCTAAACTATGAATTGCTTTACTCAGCACTCAACTCATACCCTTCTTGTAAGATTTTCTAGAATGAAAAGGCTGGAAAGCTACCACAAGAGAATAAATTTATAGTGTTTTCTATATGCCCCAGATATGGTATGGGTTTTGCTAATCAGATGCATTAGGTTTCTATTTAGAACCGAGTCAAACAGAGGCGTCTTGGACAGGCGACTTATTCAGCTGGAACAAATTCTGGTGCAAGATACTGAAGCCAGCTTGCTGATTTGTCAACTTCTTGACTCTAGAAAGGCAATAGTTTTCTTAATAGCTTACCTCTATGATGCAGTTTTTGTTATCACACCTGGAATCTCAAGCTAGAGTCTGTTTCTTCAGACCTCCTAACATTTCCATGAATTTTCTATACCCATCATGAAATTAATTTGTATTGATTTCAGATAGAGTTGATTATACTGTCTGTGATTAAAACCCTTTCCTTTTTGGTAAGTGGTACCAGAATGGTTTGTGGGCAACAGAACATGAAGAAGATGGAATGAGCTGATCAGCTGATTTTTTTTTTATGTGATTAGGTTAAAGCTATTAAAGGAGTAGAAACAGTAATCCATGGCACTCAGCAAAGGATTAGTTGATTATAACCTGTCACCTGGAATGAAGGGGCCACACTGACTGGCAGGAACAATGGACCATTATGGAAGCACAGGAATGAAAGGGATGTAGAGGCAGGCTGCCTGCCATGAGCTACAATGAGTAACTTCAAGAAAGAACATGACTTACTCAAGATACTGTCAAGAAGCAAAGGAATGTCTGATATCCTGAAAAGAAACTCCAATCACTTATAACTACAGAGCTGATATGGTCAGATATCACACACAGGTGGCCGAATTACAAGGTAGTACAGTGATACTCAAAATGTGGTCCCTGGATCAGCAGCAGCAGCAATAACCGGGAACTTGTTGGAAAAGGAAATTCTTGGGCCTTATTCTAGAACTACAAAAACAGAAAATGTGGACGTGAGACCCAGAAATCTATGGCTTAAGAAGCCCTACACGTGATTCTGATGCATGCTGACTTTTGAGAACCATTAAAGGTTCCCAGTACTCCACCACAATCACCTACAAATCTCTTTTGTAAAGGAGCAAAACAACTACCATGGCAACGTTTGGAAGAATTTAGATGGCTCCAAGCACTCTAGATGGAGGCTTCCCTGGTGGCTCAGATGGCAAAGAATCTGGCTGCAATGCAGGAGACTCAGGTTCGATCCCTGGGTCAGGAAGATGGCCTGGAGAAGGGAATCGCTACCACTCCAGTATTCTTGCCTGGGGAATTCCATGGAGAGAGAAGGCTGGAGGACTGCAGTCTGCAGGGTTGTAGAGTCAGCCACAATTGAGTGACAAGTACTCTAGATACTCAAACTACACTGATCTACTCCTTGTCCACCTTACGTCCAACTTACACCTCCTCCTGCCATATCCAGTGAGGCTGTCCAGGTTCATGCGAAGGTTTGCCTCAAGTACTGAACTTGCAAAAAAAATGGAAATTCTCTTCATACCCTATTTCTCCCACTTGTCAGTGCTTCCAGCTCTGACTGGTGTCAGACCCCAGCAGGGCTCAAGTGAGACAAGAGCAATGCCAGGCTCAGGAGAAGACTAGAAAATAATTGCAACATTTTGCTCATTATTTCCCTAAGTAAGGGATAAAGGCATAGAAATAAATTCGGAACATACTAGTTGCGGGAGGATAGAATAAGCTGAGTCAGGCTAGATTTAAGGATACTGTTGTACCATTAATAATTCTGAATTAAAATTGTTGCTGAAGCCCTTGAGGATAGTTCTCATTGTTTGCTCTGATGTTGACTAAAAGGTACATTCAAAAATTATCTGCAAAGAATGAAACTGAAATACAAAAAATTTCTTGATGTGATATAGAAAAATCAATCTAAAGTTTTAAGCAGAAAAAGAGTGAACTCATTATATAAGACATTCTTGCTCACTTCCTGCCTACACCATGACTAATACATGGGCATTACTTTGGGATCAACAACAACTTAAAAAAAATTCTCCTTTCCAAGCTGAGAAGGAAGGAGAGGGATGTTACTTTTGAACAGGGATTTCTGATGTTTGTCATCATGGATTTTTAGGGTGACAGGCCAGGGAACATCATGTAAGAATCAGAGGAAAAGTGGAATTTTTACCATAGTATAAAAATCTAGCAGCACAGTTGGTGTGGTGATTGCGGAGATTTAAAAGAGAAATCTGTGGTAGTAGCTTAAACTTTCATGGGATCCCACGGAATGAATTAGATCAAAATAATGACAATAACATATGAATGACAAAATCCAATAGAGGCCCATGACAAGTCACAATAATGTCATTATGGCTGCTTACTCAATTCTCACACTTGAGTTGATCCCTAAACCCTCCATTCTTTGTATATAGAGGAAGCCAGCCAGTCTTGAAGAAAGACCTTGTAATATCATAACCCATCCCATAAATCTTTCTCTCAGTCTCCTTAGAGAGTATCTTTGACTATTTACCAAAGTAACTGTATAGCTGCAAAAGGGAAACAGCTGAATCTTTCAGGAGTTATTGGCCCCGACTCTAAAGCAACACAGTTCAGGATGTCACAGTTATATACCAGCAGAATAGGGACTTACTAAAGTGAGAGGACAATCGGTTTTGGGAGTCTCATTCTGCTACAGTGGTACCTGTGGGTCTGCAAACCCATACTGTGGTTGTTTCGATGTTTCCAGCTCATAAAGATGACTGAATGTCCAGGGTGGCCCCCTGATCCCCCAAAAGAGGATTATTATGCAACAGAAGGCTCTGCAAAACATCCTGAGCTTTCTGCCCTTATCCAAAGTAAATCCACATGCTGGGCGAACTGCAGAGACTAGTCTAGCCTCCTAGGTTTGAAACGTGTAAGATGATGTGCAGATACTGCTTGTCCCCCAATGGCTGTGCTCCCCTTTTCTATCATAGGAGTAATAGCTCCAAGTTTTAACTAGAAAAACAGCCACTCAGAAAAAAGTTTACATTTTCCTGCCATACATATTGCGCCTATGTGCATCAATCTAAGTAAGTTTTGGTCAGTGGGATGTGAGAATCTATCTGTCTGTCCTAAGTTGCTTCAGTCATGTCTGACTCTTTGTGACCCCATGAACCTCAGCATTCCAGGCCTCCCTGTCCATGACCAACTCCTGGAGTTTACTCAAACTCATGTCCATTGAGTCGGTGATGCTATCCAACCATCTCATCCTCTGTCATCCCCTTCTCCTCCTGCCCTCAATCTTTCCCAGCATCAGGGTCTTTTCCAATGAGACAGCTCTTCACATCAAGTGGCCAAAGGATTGGAGTTTCAGCTTCAACATCAGTCCTTCCAATGGACACCCAGGACTGATCTCCTTTAGGATGGACTGGTTGGATCTCCTTGCAGTCCAAGGGACTCTCAAGAGTTTTCCCAACCCCACAGTTCAAAAGCATCAATTCTTTGGTGCTCAGCTTTCTTTATAGTCCAACTTTCACATCCATATACGACTACTGGAAAAATCATAGCCTTGAGTAACTCAACACAATACTGACACCTGGTATTCAACTATTGTTTTCACAAGTGATTTTTTTAATTCACCCTCGTAAGCAGAGACACATGAAGGAGCTTGCTTTGACAAATTTTATTTCAGGTATATGCAATTATATGCAGTAATTCAGCCTTCAAGGATTTGATCATCTCACCGTTCTACAGATCATCAAGCTGGTCCACTGGGTCAACAGTGTCATGCTGATAGATGCTGAATGTAGGAAGTGACAGACTCTAGATGCATTGAAGATATTCATGCATGCCAGAGGATGGGAAATATATCCAAGAAAAATTTAAGAGGCTGAAACCTCAATGAAACTTCTGGGGGTTCAATGGAGTGGAGCACATGGAGATTCTTCTTTCAGAGTAAAAGGCCATTTGCTTCACATTGCCCTCACCTAACATAAGATTATTATGCAGATTGTTTATCCCAAAAGTACTGAAATGGATTAAATAAATTTAATTGAAGGGGAAGGGATGGCAAGGGTTCTTATTTACACTGAATCAACTTCAGAAATGTTTTGGCTGGTTATAAACAGCTTGGACAAATGACTTGAGATACGTGAGAGTCCTTATGCCCTGCATAGTTTAAATTAATTGCATACAGTATGGGATAAGAAAGCCATCAGTGACTTACAGTATAAAGAAAATTTATTATTTGCCTAGTTAGAATATAATTTTATCAAATGTAGGATTTGGAAGTCAAAGATGCAAGGAGGAAGTGTGCTTGGTGAAATTAAATGAGAAGCTAGACAAGTAGAATAAAATGAGAAGAAGTGTGCATATATAAGATTTTTTAAAAAGAAGTGAAAGAACACTCACACTTTGCTGTGGGAAGACAAAATGGTGGAAACGGTCTTTCAGTTTCTCAAGAAGGTAGAATTATCATATGGCCCAGCAATTCTACTCCTAGGTATATCCCCAGGAATATTGAAAACACATGTTCCCACAAAAACTTTTACACAGATATTCATTACAGCACTATTCATAATAACCCAAAGGTAGAAACAACTCAAATTCCCATCACCTGATGAATGGATAAATAAATACAGCATATT
Organism: Odocoileus virginianus; assembly: GCF_023699985.2. Lineage (NCBI taxonomy): Eukaryota > Metazoa > Chordata > Mammalia > Artiodactyla > Cervidae > Odocoileus > Odocoileus virginianus. The sequence continues at coordinate 9,261,667 of NC_069686.1, read as the reverse complement.
CACACAATAGAATACTATTCAGCCATAAAAGTGGCAAGTACTGATAGAAGCGACAACATGGAAAAATCTTGACAATATTATGCTAAGTGAAAGAAGTCAGATGTGAAAGGGCATATACTATATAGATTACACTTATATAAAATGCCAAGACTAGGTAAATCCACATAGAAAGTAGATTAGAAGCTTCCAGAGGTTGGCAAAGGGAGGAAATGGGGAGTGACTGCTAATGGGTTTACAGTTTCTTTTGGGGGCTAGGAGAATATTTAAGAATTACCCCCTTACACTGTTGGTAGGAATGCAAACTAGTACAGCCACTATTGAGAACAGTGTGGAGATTTCTTAAAAAACTGGAAATAGAACTGCCATATGACCCAGCAATCCCACTTCTGGGCATACACACCAAGGAAACCAGATCTGAAAGAGACACGTGCACCGCAATGTTCATCGCAGCACAGTTTATAATAGCCAGGACATGGAAGCAACCTAGATGCCCATCAGCAGATGAATGGATAAGGAAGCTATGGTACATATACACCATGGAATATTACTCAGCCATTAAAAAGAATTCATTTGAATCAGTTCTAATGAGATGGATGAAACTGGAGCCCATTATACAGAGCGAAGTAAGCCAGAAAGATAAAGACCATTACAGTATACTATCACATATATATGGAATTTAGAAAGATGGTAGCGATAACCCTATATGCAAAACAGAAAGAGACACAGATGTACAGAACAGAATTTTGGACTCTGTGGGAGAAGGCGACAGTGGGATGTTTTGAGAGAACAGCATGGAAACATGTATATTATCTAGGGTGAAACAGATCACCAGCCCAGGTTGGATGCATGAGACAAGTGCTCGGACCTGGTGCACTGGGAAGAGCCAAAGGGATCGGGTGGAGAGGGAGGTGGGAGGGGGGATCGGGATGGGGAATACTTGTAAATCCATGGCTGATTCATGTCAATGTATGACAAAAACCGCTACAATATTATAAAGTAAATAGCCTCCAACTAATAAAAATAAACTAAAAAAAAGAATTAGATCATGATAATAGGTGTACAAGCTTGTGATTATACTAAACCTACTAAATTGTACAGTTTAAGATGGTGAATTTTATGGGATGAAAATTTTATCTCAATTTAAAGAAGTGGAAGATGCTATTGCAATCTCATTTCTTGCCTTGTGTGATACCCATGCTTCCAGTTTTCCCTCTGGTCATTCTTTATAACTTACTATGCATGTTTCACTTCTTTTGCAGTCCCCTAAAATCCTGGTTTTCCTCAGGGTTCTTTCTTAGGCTTTCTGCTATTTTCTCCTTATACAATCTCTGTTGGGTAGAAAGGCAGTCATTGCTTTGAAGAATTTTGACATGCACAAATTTCATTGACCATGGTTTCATTAAATAACCCAGTCCCCCAATGACACACTTCAAATTGCAGTTACACAGTATATTAAGTGTAAATAACTGCATAAAGTATAAGCTTCATGGCTTCATGGATAGCTCTAGGAATCCCTACATAAATAACAGACATGCATCATAGTGACCAACCATGTCATTCCTTTCAAAGTCTGTTGGTAACTGGCCACTGTACATAGTTATTCAGTTCAGGCATAGACAGCAAAACCTATAGTTGGTTGTCTCCTTGTTTCTTGGTGACAAATCCATATGACATTTAACAAAAATGAATAATAGGGAAAAAATGAAAGTTTAGCAAAGAAATTAAAAGTGATAATGTCGAAGTGAAATTGGATATGATTAGATTTGAAAATGGAGACAGAAGAATAAGGCCAGGATGAGACCTGGGCTGTATGAAGCCACTGTATGAACAATATTGAAGAAATCTGATAAATCAAAAACAAGGTAAAGTAGTTTCAGTATTTTAGTTTAACCTGCCTGCAGAACAATGGTGCATTTACTTCTGCTTTGGATTGAAGACTGTAATGAAAAAATCCAATCAGTTTAACTAGCACTTTAGGCCAAACATTAATGTTAGGTGCTGTACTGGATAAAAAAACAATAATTACAAGAAGACTGAAAAAGAACCTTTTACGGACAGTAAAGGCGGATTTCATTGTTTCAGAAAATGGCATGATTTTGCAGAATTCAAGCTGAAGCTAAACAGAGTCACAAAAGGAAACAGCTGACTGTGGGAATGTCAACGCTGTCACTATTCCAGAGACTCTAGACATGCAGCCACAGAAATTTCATAAAGGGAACACATTAACATAAATGAGGAAAGTAGCTGTGACAAAAAGAATGATGTACCATAGGAAGTGATGTTGGCAAAAACAAACAAACAAAAAATGCTTAATCCAAAGGAAGTTATGGAGCTATTTCACAGCACTGAAAGTGCAAAAGCTGAAATGTTAGAAGCTAATCCAAACTTAGTAAGGAGTATGATACTCACCAAGGCATAGAAAGGATACTCACTCTGCATCTTAAGTTATAGTAATAAAGCAAAGACTATTTAAACTCCTTTTGATAAGTTTTGCATTAAAAAAAACACTTCAATTCTTAATGTTTCTAATGTTTTAAATTTCTGTGTACTAAATATTATAAAACTAATTCTTTTATTTCCCCCAAATAAAAATGTTTTTAATGTTTTGATTAAAATATATTTTGTGTGTTTGTGTATTTAGTAGCTCAGTTCTGTCTGACTCTTGGTGACTCCATGGACTGTAGCCTGCCAGGCTCCTCTGTCCATGGAATTCTCCAGGTAAGAATACTGGAGTGGGTTGCCATGCCCTTCTCTAGGGGAATCTCCCCAATACAAGGATCAAACCCAGGTCTCCAATATTGCAGGCGGATTCTTTACCATCTGAGCCACGAGGAAAGCTCTCTCAAGGCCACAGACCAACTGTAATTCTTCTTATTGATTATTAAGATCACTGCATGGTGTCAGCTTGCAAGGTCATTTTTACGGTCCTGCACTATCATGCAAAGTGGGGTCTGCCTGTATTTGTTATGACCTGGATACAGAAAAACCAACTCAATCTAGATTAAGGGGGAAAAGGCACTTTTTTTGGGCTCACATACTTGAAACGTCCAGGGAAGGTCTTAATTCAGCTGTGGCTGTATTTGTGGCTGAAACGACATAAAAAGAACTCAGTTTTTCTTCATCTGAAATCTGTGTTGATCTCTAATGACTGTCTCTCTTAGGGTAGCAAAATACCTACCAGCTCTAGTTTCCTATTTTCCCAGGTTCTAGTCCAATGGGATCAAGCAGAATAGGTTTTTTTTCCCCCCCATATCAGCAGCTCCTATACCTTTTTTTAGGTTCCCACTTATTTTACTAGCTTAGGCTGCCACTCCTACACCCCAATCACTGTGACCAGGAGTATGAGGTCTTCAACCTGACTTAGACCTGGGTCTCCTATTGTACCTTTGGGGCCAGAGAGGGACTGCTACTCAAATCACCCAGAATGTTGATGAGGAAGTGCCAAATACTAAAAAGAAAAGTGAGGGAAACATGTTGGCAGACAATGTAAGTGTCCATGGCATACTCCTTGGATATCATCCACTCCTACATTTGAGAGTGGCTCTAAGATCTGTCTCCATAGATTATGACCTATATTGCCAACTCCTTGCTGGACAATTTCCCATGGGTTCACTGCAAGCAACTGAGAATCAATGTGTCTGAAGGTGAACCCCCAGGCCCAAGCAAATCTATGTGTCCTCTTGATTTCCTGCCTTAACAGATATCATCTCTGTCCACTCCAGTTTTTCATGCTAGAAATTTGGGATATAGCTTGACTCCTGACTTTCTCTCACACTTCATTAAAATCCATCACCAATAAATTCTCATTAATTGTATCCCTAATATCCTTAAAATTGATCCATTTGTTTCTGTCCATATTTCAGCTACCATCTTTATCTCTTTTTAAAAATTTATTTAGTTTTAATTGGAGGGTAATTGCTTTACAGTGCTGTGTTGGTTCAGCCATAGGCATATGTATGTCCCTCTTGAACCTCCCTCCCACCTCCCACCTCCCACCCCATCCCACCCCTCTAGGTGTCACAGAGCACCAGCCTGAGGTCCCTGTGCTATAGAGCAACTTCCCATTAGCTACTTATTTTACACATGGTAATGTATATATTTCAATGTCCCTTTCTCAATTCATCTTTATCTCTTGACGGCATTATAGTGATTTTCACTTGATGTCCAGCCATATTTTTATGGTGGTAAAATATACATAAAATTTATTTAAGCACACAAGAGTTATCATCTTAATCTTTTTCAAGTATTCGATCCAATGGCATTTAAGTACATTTATATATACTTAGATATGTGTCTGCTCTTTCAACTGTAAGTTTATCAAATCTAAATTCAGGTTCAGTAACAGATAAAAATTAAATCTGAATTGAGATAGTTGTGCAAATGTCACCACAATCCATCTCCAGAACTCTTCTCATCTTGCAAAACTGAAATTCCATTCACATTAAACAGTAACTCTGTCTCCCCCACTCTGCTCCTGGCAACCACCATTCTACTTCTGTCTCTATATTTTGACTCTCAAGATACTGCCTATGAGTGGAATCATATAATATTTGTCTTTTTGTGATTGGCGTATTTCACTTAGCATAATGTCCTCAAGTTTCATACATGTCGTGGTATGTGTTAGAATTTCCTTCTTTTTTAAGACCAAATAATACTCCATTGCATATATGTCACATTTTGCTTATCCACTCATCCATTAACGGACACTTGGGTTACTTCCATATTTTAGCTTTTGTAAATAATGCTGCTATGAACACGAGTGCACAAATCTCTCTTTGAAAGCTCGCTTTAAATTCTTTTGGGTATATACCTCTAATTTCATTTTTAAGGAACGTTCATACTGTTTTCCATAGTGGATGCACCAACTTGAATTTCTACCAAAAAAGGGAAAGGGTTGCCATTTTTCCAACTCCTTACAAACACCTGTTGCTATTTGCTGTTTTGATGGGCATGAGGTGCCAGCCATTGGTTTCTGTCTTCCAAACCTTTTTCATAATGTAGTCAGAATGATCGGTGATCTTGTAGTCAGTGATTGCATCACTACCCAGTTTAAATCCTTCAGTGACCCCTCCTTACCTTCCAGACCGCCTGGCCTCCTTCACAGGGTCTCATGAAACTCTTAAGATCTCCTGCCTCACTTACTTCTCTAGCCTCCTTCTCAACTTCTCCCTTTTCCACATCTTCCCTTCTAACCATTTCCCACTTTTTACATGCATATGTACCTTTTGCATTTGTCTCTGAAATATGCCCAGGTCTGTCAAAATGCTACATTTCCCCTCCTGTCCAGCACCATTTCTCACATCAGATGCTTTTTCCCCTTTGTCACCTGCTAGCTCCTCCCTATCTTGAGATCTCAGAATAGACAGCGCTTGCTCCAGGCAAATCCCCTACATAAACTCCCTCTGTCCAAGAGGTGTCAGCACCCTGATTCCGTGCTCCCAGAGCACTTTTCTTGCCCTAACATAACATTTCATCACATTCTATAACTGTCTGCTTGCTTGCCATATTTTTCTCTAATCCTGTGCTGTCCAATATGTGGCTGCTAAACATGAAAAATAACTACTGTGACTCAGGAAATGAACCCCTAACTTTAATTTCAATACACTTAAATTTATTAAAATATATCTAGAACTACTTTGATATGTGTCTACTTTTTCAACTTAAAGTTTATCAAATCTACAGGCAGGTTCAGTAACAGATGAAAATCAAGCATCTGAATTGAGATGTGCTGTAAGTATAAAATAGTCTTTGGATTGCAAGGGCTTATACAAAACAAAAAATGCAAAGTATCACATTAATAACTAAAAAATGATTACATGTTAAAATAATAATTTGATATGTTCGTTTAAATAAATTCTTAAAATTAATTTTAATTGTACTCTAATCACTTTTAATGTGGCTACCAGGAAATTTCAAACTATATATATATGGTCCATCTTACATTTCTATTGGACAGCACTGACCTCTACTGTAAGTTCTGCAGAGACACGTATATGACTGTCTTATTCACTTATTTGTGTCAGGTATTATTCTTTGTGTTACTTATAATTATCAACATTAACTTTTTAAATCCTGATTACAGCCTTTCAAGTATTATCATTAATCTAAATTTTATATGCAAAAATTTGCACAAAGAGATTAGCTTAACTAGCAGAAGGTCACAGAGCTGGCCTTGGGGAGCTAGTATGCAGGGACCCAGAGTTCACACAATAATCTTGTTATGTCGTCTCTAGTTCACTCTTTCATCACAGTGTCTGCCCACTTAACAATATGCAAGTATTTTTCTTTAATTAATCAACCTGTTACTCAATAAGCATTATTGTTGTTGTTGTTCAATCACTGAAGTTGTGTCCACCTCTGCAACCCCATGGACTGTAGCACAACAGGCTTCCATATCCTTCACTATCTCCTGGAGTTTGCTCAAATTCATGTAAATTGCTATCTAACAATAAGCATTAACTGATTGCTTACGGACCAGGTATTTTGCTGGGTAGCAGGGACCAGGCTGTGAATGAAATGATGGGGAATACATGTAAATCCATGGCTAATTCATTTCAATGTATGACAAAAACCACTGCAATGATGTAAAGTAATTAGCCTCCAACTAATAAAAATAAATGGAAAAAAAATAAAATAAAATAATAAAGCAAAAAAAAAAGCTTTATTTTAAAGAAACTCTGTGACAATGATATGAGACAATGATAAGACAGAATTGTGTTAAGCAGGACAATTATACAATACAAATATACTATTTGAGAACACATGAAGTGTGAAGCTGAAAGATGAGTGATGTGACAGGAAGAATGAGAGAAAACTTTAAAGGATGATTCGGGTTTGGCTATATATGGGTAAGTGGGAGTGGTTGGTGAAGCAAGTTCTAAGTAGGCCAGACCAGATGAGCAGAGGAAAGAAATTGCCTGGTGTTTGCCACTGAAGTGGCTTAAGCCAAATGAATAACATGTTTAGATTTAATTTCATGAAAGAACACACTGAATAAAGTTGGAGAAGAGAATTGAAGGAAACAGTAACACTGTAAAGCAGAGAAACAATGAAGAATCTGTTGCTCTTGTCCTGAGCACAGATGAGAGCAGTTTAGGCTAAGTTGGGGTAGAAATGAATGAGACATATTTTAGATATACAGTAGGATAAATTAGGCTTGGGCTTCCTTGGTGGCTTATTGGTAAAGAACACACCTATCAATGCAGGAGACACTTTTTTGATCCCTAGGTCAAGAAGATCCCTTGGAGAAGGAAAGGGCAACCCACTCCAGTGTTCTTATCTGGGAAATCCTATGAACAGAGGGGTCTGGTGGGCTACAGACCATGGGGTCCCAAAAGAGTCGGACAAGATTTAGCGACTGAGCACACATGCATGTAGGATAAGGTAGACTTACCTTGATGTTTGACTGGAAGGATGATGGTGGTGTTGTAGATGCTGCAAATTACTCAATATCTATTTTCACCTTCTTCTTGTGTGTGTGTGTGTGTGTGTTTTTAAGGTGCCAACATGCCTATCTCAAGTCAATGGATCTTGATGGGGTAATCCAATCACAGCGATTCTGCTCCCTCCTTTCTGGTCTCCCTTGCAGCTGGGCCAATCATCTGGCCTGTCTGACAGATGAGCCATATAGAGAAGTTTGCTGGGAGGTTCTTCGGGGAAAGCTATGTTTCCCAGTGGACTTGTGGCCGCTGCAGCTTTTTTCTGTTTTCCTTAAAGAAAAAAATGATGCAGCTCTATCTTGATCCCATTGGGCAACACCAGGTGAATTGCAAAAATACTGCCAGGAATTTTATAGTTATTGAATCAACACCACAATCACCTACCTTGAACCTAGCTGTTACCTGAAAAAAATAAAGCAGCAGCACTTAAGCCACTGTTAATAAAGCATGTGTAAATTGAGTTGTTTACTACTTGTAGCTAAAGGCTTGCTCTTAGATGCTGGGTTAAATCAGAGTTGTTAAAGCTTTTCCTGAGTTTCTGACTTAAGCAATTGGGTGAATCATTCAGGAAAGCCTGAGGGCAGAACAGGGTTTAAAGGAAATTTGTTGAACTAAAGATTGTTTATGCTAAATGTGATGGGTTATGGGTATATCCAAGTGACAAGTAGGCCATTCAATACACATGTTCAAACATAGAGAGAAAGCTCTGGCCTAGAGACATATACTCATGAATCATTAGCATATCAGTATAATAGATCCATATGTCTAGGAAGGTAAATATATAACGAAAACTATACTGCTAATGAAATCATGCCTTTTTAGTATAAATATAACTTCTGATGCTCAGCCTTATCCTAAGACGTATAGGGACCCAGGATGCTGGAACTAAGATGTTATCTGGCTGTCTAGTTTGAAGATGGAGTATGACATCACTTAAATACAGGATGAAAGTATATAAGAAAAGAATAATACTGACAGTGGCAGTATCTTGATTAAGGTCCCCCAAAAGCAGGCCCTGGGGCAAAAACCAAGTAGATCTTTGGGAAGTTATCTCAGAAAACACAGGTAGGGAAATGGTGAAGTAATATGGGAAAATGAAGGCAGTGGATAAAGGACATGTTATCAAGGAATTACTACTGTAGGAAACGGGAGCTTAAAACTGCCAGAGAAATGATGAAGCTGTTGTAGAAACATAGACTTCAGAGTTATTCCACTGAGTGCAAACGAGCCGGGAGCTGGGGTATGTATCCACAAAATTCCTTTCCCGCACCCACCCCACCCACCCCCATACATACATACCTTAGCTTTGCTAAGGTATAACAACACATAAAATTGTAAGATATTTAAAGTTGTCTCCTTTACTGATTTCTGTCGGTCATTGATGAGGGCTGCTCCCATGCATCTGGGCAGAGCAGGCTCTACAATGAGATGGTCCTAGAGGTCAGGAGAAGGGTATCCACAGCAACTAACAGGGAGCCTCCCTAAGCCAAGAAGGCTCAGGATACACTGCAGGCAGCCAGAAAGAAGTCAGAAGCGTTGAAAAAGGAGACCAGACAGAACCTAAAGAAATTTTCCGAATAAACAAGGTACCTACAGTCACTCAGAGTATTCCAGGAACCTTGGGCACCAGGAGAAGGGGTTATTAAAAGTGTTCACTGGCCCTAAACATAAGGGATGCTATGTTATAGGAGTGCAATTTCAGTGGCATTGGAAGAGCAACTCCTGTTTTTACTATTAACTCTTAATTCTGCATAAACTAAAAATGCATTTTCCCCTCTTTAAAGAAAATGAAGTGAAGTGAAGTGAAAGTTGCTCAGTTGTGTCTGACTCTTTGTGACCCCATGGACCATACAGTCCATGGAATTCTCCAGGCCAGAATAGTGCAGAGGGTTGCCTTTCCTTCTCCAGGGGATCTTCCCAACCCAGGGACCGAACCCAGGTCTCCTGCATTGCAGGTGAATTCTTTACCAGCTGAGTCACAAGGGAAGCCCAAAGAAAATGAAACAAAGTGACAAAAAAAAAAAAAAACTGCCCCCTGCTAAAATATTTTGCTCCATCTATTTCAATGGAAGGAAAAAAAAATTTTTTTTGGTGGCACCATGTGGCTTATGGGATCTTAGTTCCCTGACCAAGGACTGAACCCGGGCCCCCTACAAAGGAAGCACAAAGACCTAGCCCCTGGATTCCCAGAAAACCTTTAATAAGACTTCTCTGGAGACTTTAACAAGTGAACAGAAAATATTCATATTTTTTGGTGATAATTTGTCAGTGGGTGATGTCTTAGATTCAGTGCTAATACACAGAAGATCTTGAATGCAAATGACCTCCCTAGGCCAGAAAATTCTGTGAAATCCCTGGAAGGACTAGTATATTGTAACACGAATTATAAGGAGCCAAAGGGGTGTCCCAACTGTAATCAGAAATGAAAATATCCTGCAAGCAGTCTTCTCTTTCACAATTTGCTTGGAAATTTTGTTTTTAAGAACCACAGGGTCTATATGCAGCTATATTTAGTTCTGATTGTGTTTGAACTTTGACCATGTAGGAATCCCGAAGATGATTATGTTAAAAGGTGGCTCATGTGCCCTGGGGCTTTAGAATTCATCAGACCCAAACAACCCGGCACTTTATACAGCATGGTCAGAGTCAGGTCAAGCTTTCCTGCTCACTGCTCAGAGGTTTCCTCTGACTGAAGATGACCTCTGACTATGACCCAAGAACTGAGAGTTGGTTGATCCAAGAATATTTTCTTCCAGAGAGACTATATTATGTTAGATCTAGTTATAAAACACAAAGAAATTTAATTGGCAGTTCTGGAACATTTTACATTTCTCTCGTAATAGCCCATCTGCCATGGTGATATTTGAAATGCCATGGCAGGATAACATGGTGCCCGTCCTTGACGTAGCATAAAGCCTGATGTATGTGGAACATGCCATAAACACCACAGGAAGAGACTTCTTTTCATGGAAAAATCTCAGTTTCCTGTCGCACAACATCCTGAGTGCCAAGGTCACACAACCATTTTTCTTTTTTTTTTAAAGAAAGCAAATACAGAAGCTCCTAGTTCATTCTCTCTGAATAACTTTCCCCAAATGGTGATGAAAGCAAAGCAAAATCATGTTCAAGTTAAATCACTGTGATAAACAGCTTCTAGAAAGTTGTGACTCAAGTAAAAGCATTAGAATATGCATGGTTTTCAAGCAGAAACTGTTATAATTGAAAAAATTATTGAGCCATACCTACTATAAAACTCCCAGTTTCTTGCTTAAAAAAAAACAAAAACACATAAAGCAAACAAAATGACTAAAGACATCAGGCTAGCAAGACTGGCATCCAACAGAACGGGTAAGTGTAAGGCTAAAGGCTCATTGTTTTTTAGGTCCTCGAAAAATGTCCTCAAGGGATGAAGAGTTTGTTTTGAAAATATCTGCCTGATAGTCTATAAATTCCTCCCCTGTCCCCCCAAATGATGCTGACTCTAACCTCCTCTAAAAAAAGCTAATATGCAGGGGCTTCCCTGCTGGCTCAGTGGTAAAGAATCCACCTGTCAATGCAGGAGACAGGGGTTTGATCCCTGATCTGGGAAGATCCCATATCTCAGTTGTGGAGCAACTGAGCTCCACAGCCTGTGTGCGCCACAACTATGGAGCCTGTGCTCTAGAGCCTGGCAGCTGCAACTCCTGAGCCCACATGCTGCAACTTCTGAAGCCCGCATGCCCTAAAGCCCATGCTCCATGGCATGAGAAGCCCACACATCGCAACGAGAATAGCTCCTGCTGGCAGCAGCTAGAGAGAAACCTGAGCAGCAATGGAGGCCCAGCACAGCCAAAATAAAATAAATAAAAATTTTAAAAAGCAATATTCAAATTTTTACCTACTCATTTGGTGAGGCTGACAAATTTAGAGTTCAAAAGGGAAAAGAAGAAATTTAAGAGAGGAGAAGGAAGGGGGCAAGATCAGTATTTCAATAATTCATTTAAAACATAAATACTGGCCCAAAGTACTGTATTTGGGGAAGGGATGGGAAGGCAAAAGAGGACTCATCACTACAGTGCTCCCGTTTTGCCTCTTTTGTCCAGACACAATTTTAAGGCCTTTCCGAACCCATAGGCCACCTTCCAGGTCCCATCAGCCCAACTCTCTCTTCAAATCTCCTCCATGTTAAGATATTCATCTAAGTTAAAGCCTTAATACATTCATGCCTCACACCTCCAGGTAACACGTTAGCATTTTAATAGGAACATTCTGGAAAAAATGCGTTCTACCAAAGCGATAATTCAAATGGTGGGAATTGTGGGTAACTCTACAGGCCATTGAAAGAGATGCATTTGGGAGGCAGTTCTTTCTGCAGCCAAGGAATTCTCCCCTGAGCTTGGGGAATCCAGATCTTCTCCAGCAAGTTTGCTCCTGTCCCAGAGGGAGGCTACCTCCTTCCTTGAGGCTGCCTGCTGCAAGTTGCCCACTGTAACACGTCCGTGACAAATGGATCAGGAAAAGAGTGATCAGGGTCTATGTCCTATATAGGTCACCAAGACCTGAATCAGTGTCCTTAAAATAGGGTATCCCAAGGTGCATGGCGCAAAATCTTAGCTCTTTTCATTGTTAAATAGGATAATGAATTTGCATGATCACATAAGTTTGGGAGATGATTTGTGCCATGCTCTCTCCTTGGAGGGTCACAGTGACTGTAACAGAATAAAGGTCCTAAGAAATCCTACAGTAAGTGTCAGGGATTTTATCTCACTTCCAAACTAACAAGATAGCTTATTCTCTTTTCATGGATGCTGGGAGATCACAAGATTCCTGGGCCAGAGAGGAAGACCTTTATTACAGCAAGTAGCATGAGTAGCATGTTTGCCTTTGTTCCCTTCATCCCCCCAAACCCACAAGGAAATGCAGAGAGGACCCAAGTGATGCTGCACACCTATGGATGCGTGTTAACAGCTGAGGAATTCACCTAAGAACTTGGGGAGTCTACCCTCTTTCTGGCAAGTCTATTCCCAGGAGACTTGACCTCCTTCCTTGAGGCTGTGCTGCAAATCTGCTCACTGCAATACCACCATGACAAATGGCCCAGGAAAGGGGTGACCAGGAAAGGGAAGGAAAGGGTCCTGCAATGTTGGCACAGCTGGTAAGAATGATGGGGATGCCCAAGGACTTCTCCTAACAGTAACAAAACCTACTTAAGTTTGTTAAATACTGACATTTCCAGTGTATATAACCAGACAACAGTATTCAGTGGAAGGTATTTTGAGAGTCAGCTTCTATTTGTTCATACTTTTGGACCCTGCTTGGTAGAATGGATCAGAGTGCTTCACTTTAGGTTTATTTATGGATTAAAAAATTTTTTAAAAAATAGTTTCAATATAAGGGAGAGCTTTTCCAACATGGGAGTTCAGTTCAGTTCAGTCGCTCAGTTGTGTCCGACTCTTTGCGACCCCATGAATAGCAGGACACCAGGCCTCCCTGTCCAGCACCAACTCCCGGAGTTTACTCAAACTCATGCCCATCGAGTCGGTGATGCCATCTAGCCATCTCATCCTCTGTCATCCCCTTCTCCTCCTGCCCCCAATCCCTCCCAGCATCAGGGTCTTTTCCAATGAGTCAACTCTTCGCATGAGGTGGCCAAAGTACTGGAGTTTCAGCTTCAGCATCAATCCTTCCAATGAACACCCAGGACTGATCTCCTTTAGGATGGACTGGTTGGATCTCCTTGCAGTCCAAGGGACTCTCAAGAGTCTTCTCCAACATCACAGTTCAAAAGCATCAGTTTTTCGGTACATGGGAAGGTAGGTATTTTTTTGTTTTTTTTCAGGATTTGCCATTTCCTTCCAATTTTCCTTTGAACCTAGGTGTATATATACACTATTTTTTATCATCAAGGTATCCAGTAATCACTTCCAAGACCAGATAGGAATGGTTGTAGATTTCCATATTATTACTCATCATCCTAGTTTTATCATTTAGGCTTCTGTTGAGCAGAAACTCCTCTTGAATTTTAGGTGATACTTCTACTCCAGAAGGTCTATTCCATTATGCTTGGTCTTCATCTCTCTGTTAATCTGAGGAATCTTTGAAAATATAATCCTTTTAACAAGTTTTGATGATCAGTCTTTTGGAAAAGAAGATACTTACACAGCTTAGTTTTTGTAACTTTATTCATGCTTTGGTCACTGTTTTCATTCTTTTTTCTGAACCCTGACCATACCTCTGCTTTCTCCTCATTATGGGAAATTCTTCTATAAGTTGCCTTTTCTCTCTTTCTCTCTTGCCTCCATTTCTGCCGGTCTAGAAGCCTATTTTAATTAAATCACCATGGAGACTTTCATTTTCTTCTCTGTTGAAGAATTCACCCCAGGAATATTCAGTTGATGACTGCTCTTCTCTTGCTTCTTTCCTCAACCTTCACCTTGATCATTTACAGTCCAGTTGTCACTCAAACCTTCCCCTTTGTGAGGATGCCTAACTAAATAGCAGCCGCCTCAGTTCCCATTTCTCATTGTACCCAAGGACTTTCTTTTGGGGGGCAAGTCTTCTGCTATCTTGTATGGTGAAATAACATGAGCTGCTTTTTCAAGTCATGGGCTCACATTCTCAATCAAATAGAGTATCAGACTTTCTCCTTTTCCTTGGCTTTAATTAACTAGAAACTTTGTCAAAAATTCAAATTTTGGTGTGAGAGATTTTTTTTCACTCCTATTTTATATTATAAATGATCATTCTCAGTTTCTTCTGTAATGATATTTCACATGTTCTTATAGACTGTGCTTAATTGCAGTTGCAATATGATATTCCCTTGAAATTAGAGGGTGGTGAGCATCTGTTTGCTCATCTTATAACTCTGAAAATGGAAGACAAATCAAACATCCGTGATAAATCATTAGCCATGAATCAGCCTTACATATTGTGAGAATGAGTGCCGTTTTCCCCTGGAGTTGCTGATCACTTCAAGAGCCTGAAATTTTACAAAAGGACTATGTATCCATATTGCAGTCATTTAATCTGATTTTTCTTTGCCATTTCCTGCTTAGGAAGTTGGATTCCATCTAACTGCACAGCTGGTTTGGCTTTAGAAACCTCACATTTTGACCCAAATAACCAGACTGGTTGGACAGCCAGGCAAATCCATGGGTTTCCACATGAAAATCTTTAGCATATGCCCCAGTGATGGGAGGGAACCAACATTTTTCTCTGAGTGTCTCATCAATTAACAGAAAGATAAGGAGCCATCACTCTAGGAGCTGTTCAGGAGGAGACACTTTTAACAAAATTCATACTAAATGTTCTAGTTTTCAGGAAACTATTATTTGGAAACAACTGAAACTTAAAGGACATCAGCAAGTTTCTACTTTTATGTTTTCTTGGGAAGACTTGTTTTTAGTTCTGATTTCATCTCCCACCAAAAAGACATACTAGTTCTGAAAGGGACTTCCTTGGTGGCTCAGAGGGTAAAGCATCTGCCTTCAATGCAGGAGACCTGGGTTGGATCAGCTAAAGTAATCAGGAAGAGGGAAGACTTCCCATGTGAGGATAAAATTCTTCCCACTCATAAATTAGAATGACTTAGTGACAAAAAAAGTGAAAAGACTTAGTTTATGAAATCTTGAAGCTGAGACTAGGATGAAAAGTTCCATTGACCACTCTGTGCTAAGCACAGCTCTAGGTGCTGGAGATATGGTAAGGAACCAGAGAGACAAAAGTCCCTGCTTTCAGGGAGCTTACATCCTAGTGGAGATAGTTATCCTACTATTATCCTAGATGGATAACAAAGCATGAAAGTATACGAGACAGTTAAAGAGCTAGGGAAAACAATAGAGTCGGGAGAGGGACTGGAATGCTGGGGGTGTGTGTGATAAATCGGGTAGTCAGAGAAGACTCCACTGAGAATGTGGCCTTTGAGTAAAAATCTAAAGCGGGTGAGGGAGAGAACCACAAAGAAAACTGGAGAAAGTGCATCCTAGGTGAAGGGAGTAGCCAGCGCAAAGGCCTCGAGGCAGGATCATGCCTGCAAAGTCAGAGGAGCAGCAAAGAGGCCAAGCTGGAGAAAGCAGGTAATAAGCAAGGAGGCAGAAGCAAAGAAATGAGGGAGACGCACAGGCGATCAGGACAGGAGATTAGGTGATAGAGGCAGAGGACCAAAGACCTCACAGGTCACTGTGAGAATTCTGCTTAGGGACGGGCACTCTTCCTGCTTTCTCAGTTTATCCACTAGCAAGGGAAAAATACATGGATGATGATCATCAAATGAGATGACTATGAGAGGCAAGAAAGAACAGGGTGCTATGGAATCACAGATTGCTGGATCCTAATCTACTGGATGGGTCCCTTCCATGAGGAAAGGGTGTTTATTCAGAAACCAACAGGATAAGTAGGAAGTAGATGGATGGAGGTGGTGATTCTCCGAGTATGTAGAGGGGTGAGCTGCAGCTGTTGCTTGGGGCACAGTGACAGCTGCAGGAATAGAAAACCCTGGGGTGAACAGGTCAGGAACTGAGAAGGACTCTACTATGACGAGGCCAAAAGAACAAACACAACAGTGCTGCAAGATGAAGCCCAGGAAGATGGGCAGTGGCGGGGGCAACTAAATTATAAAATAACCTTGGATTTGACCCGAGAGTACTAGTGTTGTGTGCTCAGTCGTGTCTGACTCTTTGCGACCCTTTGGACTATAGCCTGCCAGGCTTCTCTGTCCATGGGGATTCTCCAGGCAAGAATATGGGAGTGGGTGGCCATTTCTTCCCTAGGGGATCTTCCTAACCCAGGGATTGAACCCAAGTCTCCTGCATTTCTCCACTGAAGACAGATTCTTTATCGCTGAGCCATCAGAGAAGCTGACAGTGCTAGGGAGCTATGGAATATTGTAAGCAGGGAGATTACATGATTGAGCCTGTCTTTGGAAAGATGACTCAGGTGAAGGATGGAGAGTGGACTGAGAGAAGGGAAATGGCAAACGCTCTACTGCAGGGGCACCGGGAGGAGGGGGTGGGACTTTGGGACTTTGCTGGTGGTAGAAGGAATGGAGAGACAGCACACATGTGAGAGACATTTATGGACTAGTGTGGACAGGACTGGGTGGATGCGGCATTGCTGATGGTGAGATTTATAGTGGAGACAAGGATCAAAGATGTCATTCAAGTTTCTGGCTCTGGCAATGTGATAGATGGTGGTACCATCGACTACAAAGAGAGGACAAAAGAGAAGGAGCAAGGTCACAGATGAATTTTAGTTTTCGGAACAGGCTATTCATGTAACCCAAACAGCACTTGCTGTATTTTTTCCTGTAACTCCTCTTCCTAACTGAAAAATTTGAAGATGATCTAATCAGATTATTCCTTGAGTGATTCAGATTAATCTTCATACTTTAGGAATATCATTTCAAGGTAGCGTTTCCTACAGGTCTTTCTGTGAATCTGTGTAGCTGTGAAGGACTTGGTTTCAGATGGAATCACAAAATGATGTGGGCTGTCACATAGCTAAGCATGAGGCGCCATCTTCAGGACAGCTTATTAAAAGACTGTAAAACCAGGGAGACTGAAAGGAGAGCTTCTGTCCCCGACACTTTTCTAGGGAGTATGACTGACTCCATCTTGTTTGGCAATAGAGAGCTTAAATTCTTCTACCAACTCTGACTGTATGCCTAAATTCTTGTCTTCCTGAGAATTATAGTTCATCTCAGGATATAGGAAAGACAGTGGCCATTTCTCCTTTGAAATCATTCCAGTTTGAAAGTATCTGTGAGCTGGAGGATGAGCTTTATTGTGGTAAAGTCTGAAAAGGGAAATTAAGGCAGAAACACTTGTGGTTTTCCACCTCGGGGCCTAGATTTTCTGGGGCTTTCCCAACTTCCTGTCAAGTGTTTATGTTCTCCACTAGGTGCTTTATTAAATGTATAGCAGTGGAATTTAATTCTTATGCATTTGTAACAGTGACAGTTACAGCATTAATATAAAAATTCTTTTAAATGATTTTTTTGTATAGGAAATTTTTTGGATAGGAAATGTAGTATCCCAATTTTTTGGATAGGAAATGTAGTATCATAGAGTTTTGTTATCTATACTTTAAAAAGAAAAGGTTGTAAATAAGAAATCAATATTTTACCCTTGGCTAACCATAATAATGGGCTTCACTGGTGGCTCAGATGTTAAAGAATCCGCCTGCAAAGCAGGAGAGCCAGGTTCGATCCCCGGGTCGGGAAGATCCCTTGGAATGGCCACCCTCTCCAGTATTCTTGCCTGGAGAATCCCCGTAGATGGGGCAGCCTAGTGAGCTGCAGTCATGGGGTCACACAGAGTCAGACATGACTGAAGTGACTAATACATAAGCAAAATAAGGAGGAATAAAATAGCTTACAAGATGACTTTTATTTTTAAAATACCCTCAGCCTTTAATTATTCAATTTGAAGAAGCCCCACCCTTTCTTTTGGCAGGGTTTGGTTATGAAAACATGCATATATGTGTTTATCAGAATGTATCTGCCACTTTCACATACAGGATGTAGTGTTTAACCTACACTGAGCATTTAGCACAGTCTCGCAAATAACTGGGAGATAAACAGCTTGGCTTCTATGTGGAGGCAAATGGTTTCTACCATCTTGTGGCACCCTGCTTGCAAATGGGCTTTCTTCCTAGACTGCTCTCATTAAAAATGCATGTCTTTCCATTACGGAATTGTGAGTCCCAAAGTTCCTGTTAATCTGGAGATAACATATTAATCTAAATTCAGTTTCTCAATATATGGGGGCCCAAGCCACCTCCATTAGTGACAGGTTTGGATTTCTTGAGGTTCAAACTAGGCTTATAGAGGGGAGGGGAACATAGAACATATGTCCAATAATAGTAGCTAATAGTAATTATGCATCTACAGTGTGCTGAGTGTATGGATGGAGAGTTGGACTATAAAGAAAGCTGAGCACTGAAGAATTGATGCTTTTGAACTGTGGTGTTGGAGAAGACTCTTGAGAGTCCCTTGGACTGCAAGGAGATCCAACCAGTCCATCCTAAAGGAAATCGGTCCTGAATATTCATTGGAGGGACTGATGCTGAAGTTGAAACTCCAATACTTCAGCCACTCGATGTGAAGAACTGACTCATTGGAAAAGACCTTGATGCAGAAAGATTGAAGGTGTTAGGAGAAGGGGACAACAGAGGATGAGATGGTTGGATGGCATCACAGACTCAATGGACATGAGTTTGAGTAAACTCCGGGAGTTGGTGACGGACAGGGAGGCCTGGTGTGCTGCAGTCCATGGAGCTGCAAAGAGTTGGACACGACTGAGTGACTGAAATGACTAACTGACTGACTGCTTTTATGTGGACTGTTTCATTTTATCCTCATAACCTATGGGTACTTTAGGGTACTCTTTAAATGAATGGGTACTTTCACTATCATCTATATTCTACAGATCAGGATACTGAGACTTAGAGAATTTAAAATAATAATAGTCTAAGCAAAAAAACTCAGAGAGCAGAAGGGTGGGGTTGGAGGGCAAGGGCAAAATCTGGAGTGATGCTTGGAGGTGCAGAAGTTCCTCTTCCTTTCTTGATGGTTCCAGAATCTTGGCACTGCTTGGGCAGGGAAGCCCAGAACAAAATACAATCAGGTAGGGCCTTGAGACTTCTGAGGGCGAGTCTGACAGGGATTGGGACTTGCAGAGATGAGAGGGTAGAGCAAGAAATTCACTGTTGTCTTCTGTGCATTTTGTCCTAGGATCAAGCCTTTGAGGCAAGAGCCACTCTCTCTGATAATAGAAACTACTGTGAGAAGTTAGTAATACACACTTAGCCCACTGAACAGGAGCAGAAATAAATAGTGTGCTTCACTCTGTTCGGTCAGGCAGAGCTCAGGGCACGGCATGGGCATAGCTGAGGTCTGCTGAGAGGCCAGCAGGCAAGTCAGTGGTCAAAACGACCAGCACAGCAGCCCCAGCTGCTGCAGGGAGGACGAGCGCGGAGTGTCTAAAGCCCTGGTTCTCGGCGGAACACGACTACTCACTGTCTGACTTTGGGCGATTCATTTAGATCATTTGATCTTTAATTTGCTTAGCTGAGAAATAGCAGCAATAGCTCCTGAAGAGGATTGCTGGGATATCAAAGACACAATACGTGTGAAACACTGTATGCTATACTAGTGCTGAGTGCCTTGGATGTGCTAGACAGGGGGAATAGAGAAATCCCAAGATATAATCCGTGCTCTCAAGGAAGTCGCAATTTAATGGCATATAAATATTGGTTTTCTTTAGTATCGTGATCCTCCTTTCTGATCATCCCGTTTACCTCACCAAGTGGATATTGTCTTAGTTTGGACAATGATTTGAGAGCAAGAGGTTTATTTGGAAGTGCAATGAAGCAAAGGAGAGGGAAAGGTGGTCAGCGCAGGGGGCCAGCCCACACCGTGAGGCACTCTAGAAGATGCTTCCAAACACGAAGCTCACCTAAGGAATGGGACAGCCGGAGCAATTTTATACTAACTTTTTACCATATTACTAGAAGATTTCTTTTACTGGGTGTTAATTTCTTGGCACCTGCCAGGGGTCCAGGCAGACTATCTCACAACACCTTCAGAAAAAGGCTTGGGCACAGAAATGGAGATATGGCTGTTGGATCGTGAAGCTGCAGCATCGTGAAGTCACAGAGCCAAAGATATGGGCAGGGTACTGACAGCATCTGCCAAAGGTGGCCCATGGTGTCTGAGGGTGCCTGAGCGGGCTCTCTCCCCCCTGCACCCAAGGCAAAACCAGGAGAGAGGACTCTGCCAACACTTGGCACTATGGAGGAAAGGGAGAAGGAGGCTAAAGGTTTGCTAACACTTTCTAAAGGTTCACTAACTCTTGAACTACTGTGCTTTTCCAGAAATTTGGCAGAGCTGTGCAGGTCAACAGAATAACTGCTCTGCTGTTGAACTTTCTGTGATGGTGGGAGTATTCTACAGCTGAGCTTTTCAGCACGGTCGCCAACAGTCCCACGTGGGCTGCTGAGCACTTGAATGTGACGGAACTACATTTCTACTTTTATTTAAATCACTTTGAATAGTCTCATGTGGTTAGCGGCTACCATATTAGACAACATAACTTTACAGCAGTTAAATTATGTTATGTTATTCAGAAGAAATTTGTCAGAAATCATAATTTTCTTCATTAAGGACAAGGGTATCAAAGATGTCAAATGACTGAATATTAAAATCAACATTAAGCTGGAATCGAGTACAACTGAATATTATCACCAACTTACTAGAAACTTCTGGGGAATGGGAATAAGTGTGAAGTCTTATCAATGTTTTTTAGAAAAATGTATTATACGAAGTTTAGTGGTCAAGTTTCTAAAGTTTGACACTGCAGTACAGAAATAATAGCATACACAGAAGCTTTAGTGCACATGATGATTTTAAATGACTGGACTAAAGTTGGTAGAAAAGCAAGATATTTGGGGGTATATGATTTTTCTTTATGATTTTTTCATATATATAGTTTTCATTAATTATATGTATCATTTTTTATATTTCTATAAGCATTTATGGGCTCACAGCCAATATAATGCACTTTACAGAAGTAACTGATATAGCCTCTAAGTCAGATCACTATCTCTTTTGCCTGTGTTTTAACTATTTAAAAGTTTTTAATACTTGTTTTTGTACATAATCAAGAGCTTCCAGAATCATTGTTCTTATTGTTCCTGACAGTGTTTCTGCTTTAATGTGTGTTCTGCAGTGTGACTCAGCTCCTATGTAACGGGGGTTGAGGAATGACGTTAGCTTGGAGGTCGTATTGGTTCACTTGTGCTCTTTCGCCAGCATGTTCACGCTTTATACCACTGTGTAATAGCAGCTGAGTGCAAAGTTCATTAGGACAGCTGAACATCTTGGGCTAGGCAGCCCTGTGCCAGCTCACCCCGCCCTCCGTCCTCCTGGCGCCATCTGGCCTCCTGCTCTCCCAGAGGTGCCCATGGAGTGCTCCTCCCCGACCTTTGTGCTCTTGGCCCTCGTCTCATTACTCACAGCCCCAGGTCTTCTATAAGCTCCTTTAGATGCCGTTGTCATTTTGTGTGCTTTTCTAAGGCAAGGACCTACTTAGAAGGTAGCACTACCTTATTAGCTATATAATAGATTTTTAAAGCTGTGCTGTATTTTTATTAGAAATACCATTCTTTTTGTTAGCTCACCATTATAAAGTTTTGTATATTTTGAGTGGAAATTGCTTGTTTTGAGTGGCATATTCTGATAATAATTTGCCTATAAACCCTATTATGTTTTGTTTTTGAAAACGAAGACAATTTAATAAAAGTCATGACACTTTAGGCCCTCAAACCATTCAAGCAGCAATTTTACCAATGAATCATGACAATTGAGCCCAGGGATTTAACTTTAAGTAGCAAATTAGTTAGTTTAAAAGAGAAAGGCTATAATCAAAGAATCTAATTTTATAAACCATGCACTTCAAACTGAAATTTAAAAATCTTCATGTTTATAAAATTTTTTTAAGTTTTTTTGTTTTCAAACAATGGCCTGAAACCACAAATTTTATGTATACAATTATGAACAGAAAAATCTTAGTATTAATTGGAACTGGCCTGGCCCTAATGAAGAGGAAGCTTCATAAGCCAAGTAGAATAAATATATATGTGTGTGTGTATATATATATACACATATCTATATATTCACACACTCCCTATTATGTTCAGTGTGTGATATTGCAGATTTGAATAAGCTTTTTTTTTTCACAGATATACATGTTTCATTAAGGAAAAAGCACGTGTATGTTGATTTTACAATTGAATGAGAGAACAGTTACAACAATAAACCCACAAAGAGATCTGGACCCCAAACTGCTTCCAGAATGATAAGCTGGTTTGGAAGTGAATATCTGCATATGAGCAGTATTCCAAGAAGTATGCATTGTTGATTTATTTATATGATGGATTTTGCTAAACCGATTATAAATGATGGTAACTTTGTGACAATCACTGGTCACATACAAGTCCTGGGATGCCAGAAATGACAGTAAAGGTGATTATTTTGATCTTCCAAAGACCTAGAAAAGCATAGGTTGAAAACAAAGGAAAGCATAGATTTTGGCTGAATAGCCAGACCAAAAATGAAGTTCCATATCTATATTAGAAAGAAGACATGTACATTAACCTACATAATCACATACTTAATTTCTTTGAGATTCTAGTGTGTGTGCTCTTTAGGTCCTAAGAAGCTTGAAAAACATGGCACACTACTTTCTAGCCTCATTTCTTTTTTGACCCAGTATAATGCCCCTTAGAATATTTCCAGGAAAAGGGTTCATAAGTGTCATGTCTATATTCTGGAGCTACAGTGCTTCTTCCCCAGATAAAAGAAGTCAGCTACCAAGTGAACCTCATGGAGAAGTTGTTCCCTGTTGTGTGTTTGTAGAAACAGGGTATAAAGATCAATTCATATACACCCACCCCAGCTTAGTGTCCTTGAAGTATCTGTTTCTCAAAGAAAGCTATAATAAATTGCATCTCTTAAAATGTGTACATTCTATTTACTATATATATTTATATATATCTAGCATGTTTTCTTTATCCATTCACCTGTTGATGGACATTTAGGTTGCTTCCATGTTACTTCTGTGTGTGTGTGTGTGTGTGTGTGTGTATAATGGAATATTAGCCATAAAAAATAATTTTCAGCAACATGGATGGACCTAGAGATTATTGCATGAGGTGAAATCAGACAAAGACAAATGTCATATGATATCACTTATGTGTGGAATTGAAAAAAAAATACAAATAAACTTTGCTGCAAAATGGGAATATACTCACAAGCATAGAAAAGAAACTTGTAGTTACCAACGGGGAAAGCAGTGGGGTGGCAGGGAGAGGGATAAGTTAGAACTTGGGATTAGCAGATATACATTACTGTATATAAAATAGATAACACGGTCCTACTGTGTAGCACAGGAAACTATACTCCATATCTTGTAAAAACCTATAATGGAAAATAATTTGAAAAAGAATACATATATGTATTTGTATAACTGAATCACTTTGTTGTACACCTGAAATGTTATAAATCTACTATTTCAATTTAAAAAACTCAGATTCAGTAACTTTGAGGAATTAGTTAAAAATGAAATACACAACAAAAACAAATACTCCCTCAAAAATATATATGCATTGTGTGTGCATGCTAAGACACTTCGGCTGTGTCCAACTCTTTGTGACCCCATGGACTGTAGCCCACCAGGCTCTTCAGTCCATGGGATTCTCCAGGCAAGAATATTGGAGTGGGTAGCCATTCCCTTCTCCAGGGGATCTTCCCAACCTAGGAATCAAACCCAGGTCTCCTGCACTGCAGGCCAATTCTCTACTGTCTGGGCCACTAAGGAAGCCCATATATGCATATGCAAGGAAGTTGAGCTACACCCTTTTCAACGCTTCCATCAAGCCTGGGGTTCCTCACTGCCAGCATAACTCAGGAGCGCTGTCCTGGTGACAAAGAGAAGAGTCCAAGACACTCACAGCTTAATACAAAACGTTTTCCAGGTTGGCATCTACTGTTCAGGTGCTGACTGCTCCAGGGGCCTCCTGCAGACCAGCTGTCTGGAGACTGTGCTCCACGTTATTGTATTGTTGGGAAGGCAGACTCTGGTGCCAGATTCTCTGAGTTCAAAGTTAAGTGATATTATACTTACTGTGTGACCTTGGTAGATTACCCAGTATCTTTGCCTCAATTTTCTCATTTTTAAAAGCAGGGATAAAATAATTCCAATCACACAGGAATTAAAGGATTAAATGTAGTGTATGTAAAGTAATCAGCATACTGCTTGGCACAGTATAAGGCTAGTGCATGTCAGCCTTCATGCTGATGTTTTTTGAGTGGTTTTGTTTCTAAATTATAAGTAAGTATATCACCATGAAATAGTTAACAGTGCCAGGAAGCTTCTAGTTGAAAAAGCATGGAATGCTTTCAGCGCTGGAGAGTGGACTTAATGGGTCACACAGAAAAGAGCTAACTATGACCAGAATGGGCTGGCTGCTTCTCCTTCTCTGAAGCAGAGTGTCTGTCCCTACGGACAAGAGGATGTTACACCCTACTGAATAAGAATCTTTAGAAAAGTGTATGTGGGAAATAATGCAATGAATTGCTATAGGCTAATGGCTAATACAGGGCTTTCATCATAGCTCAGTTGGTAAAGAATCTGCCTGCAATGCCGGAGACCCGGGTTTGACTCCTGGGTTGGGAAGATCCACTGGAGAAGGAAATAGCAACCCACTCCAGTTTTCCCGCCTGGAGAATCCTATGGACAGAGGAGCCTGGTGGGCTACAGTCCATGGGCTCGCAAGAGTCAGACACGACTTAGCGACTAAACCACCACCACCAATGGCTCATATGCAACCTGGGACTTTTGGCCTATCTCATGAACAAGTGCTTTTACATTCTTTTCTCCATACTTATTTCTATACACTTTCATGTACACTATAAAATAACTTGGTGTCTCTGACCACATGTTGAGAAGCCATGGAAGTCGCAATCAAGACAGTACAGGTTCTAGCTTCATATTTTCTGTCTCTTCCATAAACCAGCTGTATGACTTTGGCAAGTTGCCAAATGCCTCAGCTGTTGGTTTTTCTATCTGCACAATGGAGATCATAGCCATACCTACTGGATAGTTTTACTATAAGGATGTTACAATTTAACGACATAAAATACTTACATAGTGTTTTGTGTGTACAATGGGGCTTCCCAGGTAAAGGATCTGCCTGCTAATGCAGGAGACTCAAGGGATGTGAGTTTGATCCCTGGGTTGGGAAGATTCCCTGGAGAAGGAAATGACAACCCGCTCCAGTATTTCTTGCTTGGGAAATCCCATGGACAGAGGAGCCTGGAAGGCTACAGTCCACAGGATCACAAAGAGTCAGATACAACTGAACACACACACACCAATCATAGTTGTTACTTACATTTTTAATTTATTTTTAACCATTTAAGAATAATCTACCACTGGGACTTTGCTGGTGGTTCAGTGGCTAAAACTCTACACTCCCAATGCAGGGGGCCTGGGTTTGATCCCTGATCAGGGGACTAGATCCCACATGCTGCAGCTAAAGATCCCACATGCTGCAGTTAAAACCCAGTGCAGTGAAATAAATAAATAAAATAAATATTTTTTAAAAATGAAGAATCCACCACTTTCCAGAAAAGTAAGCATCACATACATCCAGAGACCCTGTTATGAGTGAAAAAGAATGGAAACTATAATAAAAATGGAGAGGAAAGGCAATGTTTCTATTTCCATTCAGTTGGGGAAAGCTCACAGGAAAGAATCTTTGTAGCTCCTAAGAAGACAAGGTATAGAACTTGGTGGTCTTAGGGGAGACAAAGTAGAGAAGAATACACAATTGAGGAGGGAGATAATGAATGAAGTAAAATGTGATCAGGTTTACTTTTGTGGAAAAGAAGGCTGGATAGTGGGGAGAGTGAAAGATAGATGATACAGGGCTATAACAAGAATACCATTAAAACTATTAGTTAAGATAACAGTACCAGCTATCATACAAAAATGCTGAACTATCAGTGGCTTAACATAAAAAAAAGTATTTCTAGTTCATGTTACTGATGCTATTAAAGTGTTGCTTTCAACATGCCAGCAAATTTGGAAAACTCAGCAGTGGCCACAGGACTGGAAAAGTTCAGTTTACATTCCAATCCCAACAAAGGGCAATGCCAAACAATGTTCAAACTACCACTCAATTAAGCTCATTTCACATGCTAACAAGGTAATGCTCAAAATCCTTTAAGCTAGGCTTCAACAGTATGTGAACCAAGAACTTCCAGATGTTCAAGCTGGATTTAGATAAGGCAGAGGAACCAGAGATCAAATTGCCAACATCCACTGGATCATAGGAAAAGCAAGAAAATTCCAGAAAAACATCTACCTGTGCTTCACTGACTACACTAAAGCCTGACTGTGTGGATGACAACAAACTTAGAAAATTCTTAGAGATGGGAATACCAGACCAGCTTACCTGCCTCCTGAGAAACCTGTATGCAGTTCAGGAAGCAATAGCTAGAATTGGACATGGAACAAAGGACTGGTTCAAAATTGGGAAAGGAGTACATAAGGCTGTATATTTTCACCCTGCTTATTTAACTTATATGCAGAGTACATCATGAGAAATGCTGGGCTGAAAGCAGCACAAGCTGGAATCAAGATTTCAGGAAGAAATAACAATAACCTCAGATATGCAGATGACACCACCCTTATGGCAGGAAGTGAAGAGAACTAAAGAGCCTCTTGATGAAGGTGAAAGAGGAGGATGAAAAAGCTGGCTTAAAACTCAATATTCAGAAAACTAAGATTATGGCATCTGGTCCCATCACTTCATGGCAAATAGATGGGGGGATAAAATGGAAACAGTGCTAGACTTGATTTTCTTGGGCTCCAAAATCACTGCGGACAGTAACTGCAGCCATAAAATTCAGATACTTGCTCCTTGGAAGAAAAGCTATGACAAATCTAGAAAGCATATTAAAAAGCTGAGACATCACTTTGCTGACAAAGGGTCAGTCTAGTCAAAGCTATGGTTTTTCCAGTAGTCATGTATGGATGTGAGAGTTGGACCATAAAGAAGGCTGAATGCTGAAGAATTGGTGCCTTTGAATTGTACCGGAGAAGACTCATGAGAATCCCTTGGACTGCAAGGAGATCAAACCAGTCAGCCCTAAAGGAAATCAACCCTGAATATTCACTGAAAGGACTGATGCTGAAGCTGAAGCTCCAATACTTTGGCCACCTGATGGGAAGAGCTGACTCACTGGAAAAGTCTCTGATGCTGGGAAAGATTGAGGGCAGAAGGAGAAGGGGGAGACAGAGGATGAGATGGTTGGATGGCATCACTAACTCAATGGATATGAGCTTGAACAAACTCTGGGAGATAGTGAAGGACAGGGAAGCCTAAGTTGCAAAGAGTTGGACACCACTGAGCAACTGAACAACTTCATGTTACAATCCAGTGAAGTAGTTCCTGGTTGGGTAGCACTCCTGTAGTGCTGTTCGGGGATCCAATCCCCTTCCATCTGTGAATCCACTGTCTTTAACACATAGATCCCAAGGGTCACCCTGTGGGAACCTGGTCCAACCAACTGGAAGGGGAAATCATGTGGAATATTGGAGGTAGGAGCTTTTTATGAGCCAGGCTTAGAAGCAATGCTTATTTGGCCAACATCTCACTAGCCAGAATTCAGTCTCAAGGCAAGAAAATCTTAGTCCTTCAGTCACATCCAGCTCTTTGTGACCCTTTGGACTGTAGCCTGCCTGGCTCCTCTGTCCGTGGGATTCTTCAGGGAAGAATACTGGAATGGGTTGCCATGCCCTTCTCCAGGGGATCTTCCTGACCCAGGGGTTGAACCCTAGTCTCCTGCATTGCAGGCAGATTCTTTATCATCTGAGCCACCAGGGAAAGCCCCTAACTGTATGTTCAAGAGAAGGGATACACATAGACTTTGAAACACATCACAGCCTATGCCTCAGAAAGGTTTATGCAAAATGACCACATCACTTTTATTAATACAAGTCAATACAAGTTCATAACCTAACTGGGAACAAGAAAAAACTGAATTGTCCCTGGAGATTCAGGGACAAATGAAATCAACCTATCTCATGACTCAGATCTAGGGATAAATTTTTATGCAGATCAAAGCCATCTTCTCCAGAAACCTCCATTATTACATTATAAGAACAATAGCCAGTACTGAGTCCTTAATTTGTGTGGCTAACAGCTGTATGTATATTATCCAATGTATTTCCCTTTACCAAACTACTGTGAAGGAGGGGTGGTCATTTCCATATCATATACTAAGAAACTGAATCTCAAGAAAGGTCCTGACTTGCTTAAGATCACAAAGATAGTAAGTGCTGGGGTAGAGGTTCAAACTTAGGTTTTAGTACTAAAGCTGTAAGACTCACTGCCTCCTATGACTTTTCATTTCTCCTTAATTCAGAATTCCTTGCATGTACTAATTCTTTGCTCTCATATGGCTCTCTGCAATTTTGGTGTGTATTTTGATTTGTAAGTTTTTATCAGTTAACTATTTCTGGTTAAGAAATCTCCCCCCTTTTCATGTAGGGGTTTACATTGGTGAAGTGACTAAGTGTAGAGAAATCATAACCTATAAAATTTACATGGGAGACAAAGCAAGGTGGAAAATTTACAACAGATCATGAGCCCTCAGGTCATCTTAAGCTACTCATAGTGAAATTTGGTGATTCTTTCTAACCATTTTCCTACCACAGGGACTTTGGCAATTTACTGACCTCTCTTTACAAGGAAGTTCTCTACTTCTGTGCTCACCTGTTTTCAGATGCTTATCCACTTGTCTAAGCTGAAATATGGAGACTTTCTGTTGATTTGTGTCAAAAAGTCTTGACAAATGGTATATTTGGGATCTAGGGAAAATGATGATTTAATGCTGTTCAACAGATTAAAATTATATTAAAAGATTCTGCTAAAATAAGACCTCTGTGCATTATTTTTTGGCTGTCTCTTAGAAGAAGATGAAATTACCCAAGGCACACATAAATAGTATCTTAGTCCTCATACCGCTTATCTTGAAGCACAGGTGCTATAGGTCTCAGCCTAGGCATACAGAGGGCTATCACCACACATGTGTTCACTACTTTAGGAGAGGTTTCTGCTAGCTAAGCTGCACGTGTACATGTACACATGCTTATACAAGCCAATAAACAAGATGAAAAATTAAAGATAAAACTGTACAAACAGAAAAGAATGAGACTGAATAGAAATCAGCTATTGGGTGATCTTATCAGTAAAACACAAGGATGGCTCCAGAGAAGGTGAAATAGCTCAGTTAAATTTACCCTGCCTTTCTTTTTATTAAATACTCTGACACAGACACTAGTATATGTTTTCTGTGCTAAAAGTAACATCTTTCCCTTCCATTCAGGCCTCTTTCTCTGCCAAGATCCCTGTAAGTAGAAAATGACAACAAATTTATGAAGGTTTCATCCAAAAGCAGAGGCCTTGGGCGTACTGTTGGAAAGATAAAGACTGTTCATTGGGGAGTTCTCTGTTCTTTTATTACCTGAGAAAAGATGGAGTAGTAATTGACATGTGGTTCTTGACAGATGTTGACAAGGGAAAAACATGTAACTGAGTCCCTTGGAGTTTCTGCAAAGGATGATTATGATGCTTGTCTCCATGTTCCGTACCCTCAAGGGCACAATCAAATTTCCCCCCTTACCCTAAGTGCCACGCAGACATCCATGCAGATGTTCTAGGATGATATCAGCATCTGGCCAAAGAATAGAATTCTCTCATCTCCCATCAAGGGCAGGCACAACAGAGACCACTGAACAGAGTGCTTTGATACATTCTATTGTTAATCTCTCTTGAAATAGATTGATGGCTGTGGAGAAAGAATTCACCAAAAATATTTCCTTTTTAACGATCAGAGCTTGTACGTGGGCAGGCACAACAGTAAACAATTCATGCTCCAAAATTGTATCCATATTTTATTTGATAAAATAATAGGATATTAGAAGCATTTAACAAATATGCTATTAGAATAGCACTGTGTAAGAATTAGATTTAGAAAGGAAATATTTTCTCTGTATTCGCCAAACATCCAGATGAAAAGTTGTGCAGATGTTCTATAGGTCCAGATGTTACGTAGAGAAGCTATTTGGCAACAAATGAAACTTTTTTTTTTGCATCCATATGTTTCATTCTAGTTTCTTTTTGTATCGAATTGCAGAACAAAGAAAATTACAAGCATATTTTAGTTTTTAAAAATAAAGTAGAGCAAAATCTAAGAATACCTTGTTTGTTTTTTAAAGTATGTCTACAGTAGTAAACTGAAAATTCCTAGAATTTTAATGAAAGAGAACTGTTCATGATAAGCAAAATATCACACTGGTCTGATTTCAGTACACCCTGCACTCTTTTCTCACATTATATTACTTTGTGAAGAGTATGACTAAATAGTAATTTGAGATTTGTTTTCCACTTATATTCTCCAGTCCCCCCATACATTTACTCCAGCAATAGTCTGTCTCTGTGGGTGGTAAGCAGAGAGGAGTACAGAGCAACGTGAAAAGCACCAATAGCCCTAAGGTTTCTTAAATTTGGTTTCCAAAAGCTTTAACCTCAAAGAAAGGGGTCCAGTTAGTATACAGAAAATAAACATGCTCCTTCGTGCATTCCCATTTGTGGACTGATACACACACTGAAATTGAACGGTGCACTTAGACAACATGCTATTATGACTCGATCAGCCGGCTTAGGAGGACTTAGGTGGGCTCTAAGAATAATCAAGTGCTTCTGCAGCACAAAACTGGATGTTCATTTCTCTTTCACAAGCTATGTCTTCCATGGATTCTCTATACTGGATCTCTAAGCCGAAGGAGAAGCCTCTATGTGAAACACTGGCTTTTTCAAGTTAAATGAGAAGAGCAATGGTGGACCATATGATGGTTTTTAAAGTTTCTTCCTGGAAGTGGCTTACATCATTTCTCATAACATATCATTGGACAAAGCGAGTCACGTGGCCAAGACAGATGTCTCTGGTTAGGGAATACAATCCTGTCACTCGGAGGGGCTTCACTGGAAAGACCCACCAGGGAGGAACAATAAATATTTTTACCTCAATACAGCTTACCATGATTATCATTTTAAGCATGCATTATGGGTGTCATTGTGTAGGTCACTGGGTTAGACATATGTCAATATAATTATGCATTTTGGGTACTTTCTCTTTGAAAGATTAGAAAACACTAATTCAGACAGAAAACAGAATAGTGAAGCAGTTTTGGTTGTTTCCAAATAGGTGTGCAGCATTGTGCTTATAATCATATAGGGAATGAGAGTAAATTGATGTTCAGAGTGGAGAACAAGGAATTGAGGAAACTGATCTTCATCTAGTCAGACTGGGAAGTCTGTGGCTTAGGACCTGTTTCCATGGGGAGGAAGTAAAGAATAATGACGACTAATATTTACATGTTCTTTTACAATTTGTAACTGTTACTTTACTTTACACTTTTAACAACCACCTGAGGGAGATCTCATCACTTCCATTTAGCAATGAGGACACTAGGCTGAGGTTAACTGCTGGGTCTATTTTCAGAATAGGTATCGGAACCAGGATTGAAGGAGCCTGCTCTCACTCTATACATTGTATGTATGTCACATGTGGAAAAGAGCGAATGTACCTTGGGAGAGGCTCCAGAATGAGAAGACACATTGGAAGCAAGCCGCCTGAGCACCGTGTAGGAATCTGCTCTTCTCCCGTGGAAGAAAAAATGAAGGAATTGCAATTGCCTGGCACATACTACCTCTAGTACATTGACGCCCTTAACTGGTGGTATGAGAAAAAGTACAAGAAATATTCATTGATGACCTACAAGCTAGATGATAGAAGAGGATGGGCATAGCTGATACAGATTATGGATACAAAGAACTTACTGAGGCTTAAGAGCCAGATGTAAAACCAACTTAACTATTTAATCATCTTCCATCTCCCACACTGAACATCCTCCTAGGCCAGGAGGATGTTACATGGAAAATAAGTACCTGGTTCTCTCTGGAGAAGGATCTATGGTACCCATAACTGGTGGAAAGGGGCAGAATACTAGTATTGGTGAAAACATTGTGATGCTGTTAAAATCTGATCAGAAATGATAGTGAGTGATGCTGCAGTGATCTTGGTTTCTATGTTAGCTCAGGTCTTCTGAGAAGTGGTCACCAGGTAAGATTAGACAGGCAAGAGAGTTATTCCGTGAAAAACCTATGAAGGATAAAGTGGAGGGAGCAGGAGTGGGTGGAGAGAGCATCAGACTATGATGCAGGTCTTAGACCTGTGAAGGATGAGGGGAGGAAGGAGGACTGGGTAGAAAGAGTCTCAGATTGGAATGTAGTTCTGATATGGCTTATATGTGGAATCTAAAAAATGATACAAATGAACTTATTTACAAAACAGAAACAGACTCACAGACATAGAAAACAAATTTACAGTTACCAAAGAAAAGGAGAGGGGGATAAATTAGGAGTTTGGGATTAAAATATACACACTACTGTGTACAACATCTATCAAGGACCTACTGTGTAGCACCAGGAACTATAGTCAATATCTTGTAATAACTTATAATGGAAAAGTATACACACACACACACACATACACACACACACATATAACTGAGTTGGACTCCCCTGGTAGCTCAGGGGTAAAGAATTAGCCTGCAATGCAGGAGACCTAGGTTCGATCCCTGGGTCAGGAAGATCCCCTGGAGAAGGGAATGGCAACCGACTCCAGTACTCTTGCCTGGAGAATCCCATGGACAGAGGAGCCTGACGGGCTACAGTCCATGGGGTCGCACAAAGTCAGACAGGACGAGGAACTAAGAAGCAGCAGCATAACTGAATCACTTTGCTGTAAACAAACACAAAATTATAAATCAGTGATATTTCAATATATTTTTTAAAAAAAGTGTATTTCTAGGAAAGTTTTAGCCATGCTTGAGAACTTGGGGAACTGCAAAACTCAAATGGTAAGTCCTAGAAACTCTGTGTCTGGTAAGACTCGGCTGGGCATTGTCCTCAGTCATTGGCTGAGAGCACCCTGTGAGTCTGGCCTCGGTGTGAACACTGTGATGGATCCCGAGGAGAAGAACTGGACCCAGCAGTCAGCTATGCTCCCCGCAGCAGATCTGCGCCACCACAGCCGCCCGTCTACCTGTACTGCACAAATCTGTTTCTCCAATCAGGTTTAGGCAAAGTTCCTCCATGGTTCCCATGGGCCTCTCCTGATGAGGGGAAATCTACAGGGAAATTAATGGGATGAATGAGACTTCTCATCACTGCAGCTGGTCTCAGGGCTGAACCTGGTAACTTCCATTATGCATCCTAAATTCCCCTCACTCTCATCTACAACTGTGAAATGTCTAAGTGCCTTACCAAGTGTGTTACCTGAATCTTTATTCCTTAAATGTCTCAGGCTTCAACATTACATGTTTTTCAGACCAAGTTGCTACACACGTTACCCATTTCAGGCAAGGAGGTATCAGTGGGGCCCAAATGGATTACGGGGTTCCACACATATGTTTCTCTGATGCTACTGTGTAAAAGCAGCCCTGTATCTGTCCTCCGGTTGATCAAGGTAAGTTACCCTGCCAGTGACCTGCTATGGTCACTTTTCTTTTGGCCTGCTGGTCCAAGGTGGCCCAGCAACAGCCATAGCCAGCAGTATATTCAATGGAATCCTTTCATTGTTCCCTGCAGAGTATTCTCTCTCTGGGGACCAGTACCTCTAACCTCGTAGAGTTTATAGCTGTGGAAAGCACAAAATCCCCAGTCACTGAAAAGGATGGAAAGCCAATCCTAATTCCAATCTCTGGTTCCCAGATCCAGGTATTCTTCCTGTTGAGAAAATAGCACCATGCAGAAGGTTCTGATTTAATGCACTGACTGCATCCTGAAGGATGGCCCCGTCTCCATCAAGGTGAACATTTTGAAGACTGTTGTTTGTATGGGCAATTAGACTTGTCCTGGGTTGGCCCAGGGTGCAGAAACAGGAAGAAAACAGAGGTTGCAGGGAGGCAGATTTTGACAATAGAAATAAAAATTTCATGGCAAAGATACAAAATTGGAGTTGGTTGTATCCAAAGGTAGACATCCTGGAATGTGAAGTGGGCTTGAAGAAGCATTACTACGAACAAAGCTAGTGGAGGTGATGGAATTCCAGTTGAGCTATTTCATATTCTAAAAGCTGATGCTGTGAAAGTGCTGCACTCAATATGCCAGCAAATTTGGAAAACTCAGCAGTGGCTACAGGACTGGAAAAGTCAGTTTTCATTCCAATCCCAAAGAAAGGCAATGCTAAAGAATGCTCAAACTACCACACAATTGCACTCATCTCACATGCTAGTAGGAGAAGGCAATGGCACCCCACTCCAGTACTCTTGCCTGGAAAATCCCATGGACGGAGGAGCGTGGTAGGCTGCAGTCCATGGGGTCACTAAGAGTCAGACACGACTGAGCGACTTCACTTTTATGCATTGGAGAAGGAAATGGCAACCCACTCCACTGTTCTTGCCTGGAGAATCCCAGGGATGGCAGAGCCTGGTGGGCTGCCGTCTAAGGGGTCGCACAGAGTTAGACACAACTGAAGCGACATAGCAGCAGCAGCAGCAGCAGCACACGCTAGTAAAGTAATGCTCAAAATTCTCCAAGCCAGGATTCAGCAATACGTGAACCGTGAACTTCCAGATGTTCAAGCTGGTTTTAGAAAAGGCAGAAGAACCAGAGATCAAATTGCCAACATCCACTGGATCACTGAAAAAGCAAGAGTTCCAGAAAAACATCTATTTCTGCTTTATTGACTATGTCAAAGCCTTTGACTGTGTAGATCACAATAAACTGTGGAAAATTCTGAAAGAGATGGGAATACCAGACCACCTGACCTGCCTCCTGAGAAACTTGTATGCAGGTCAGGAAGCAACAGTTAGAACTGGACATGGAACAACAGACTGATTCCAAATAGGAAAAGGAGTATGTCAAGGCTGTATATTGTCACCCTGCTTATTTAACTTATATGCAGAGTACATCATGAGAAACGCTGGGCTGGATGAAGCACAAGCTGGAATCAAGATTCCTGGGAGAAATATCAATAACCTCAGATATGCAGATGACACCACCCTTATGGCAGAAAGTGAAGAAGAATGAAAGAGCCTCTTGATGAAAGTGAAAGAGGAGAGTGAGAAGTTGGCTTAAAGCTCAACATTCAGAAAACTAAGATCATGGCATCCAGTCCCATCACCTCATGGCATATAGATGGAGAAACAGTGGAAACAGCAGATGACTTTATTTTGGGGGGCTCCAAAATCACTGAAGATGGTGATTGCAGCCATGAAATTAAAAGATGCTTACTCCTTGGAAGGAAAGTTATGACCAACCTAGATAGCATATTAAAAAAGCAGAGACATTACTTTGTCAACAAAGGTCTGTCTAGTCAAGGCTATGGCTTTTCCAGTGGTCATGTATGGATGTGAGAGTTGGACTGTGAAGAAAGCTGAGTGCCAAAGAATTGATGCTTTTGAACTCTGGTGTTGGAGAAGACTCTTGAGAGTCCCTTGGACTGCAAGGAGATCCAACCAGTCCATCCTAAAGGAGATCAGTCCTGGGTGTTCATTGGAAGGACTGATGCTGGAGCTGAAACTCCAATACTTTGGCCACCTGATGTGAAGAGCTGACTTTTTGAAAAGACCCTGATGCTGGGAGGGGTTGGGGGCAAGAGGAGAAGGGGACCACAGAGGGTGAGATGGCTGGATGGCATCACCGACTCAATGGACATGAGTTTGTATAGTCTCTGGGAGTTGGTGATAGAGATGGAAGCCTGGCATGCTGGGGTTCCTGGGGTCGCAAAGAGTCAGACACAACTGAGTGACTGAACCGAACTGAACTGAAAGGTATGAGTGTTCAGTGAAGGGCTGAACATTGGAGGGGCTAACAAGAGGCTACTTGACTAAACTTGAGGGGTGTTTTCGAGAGAATTCATCGACTAGAAGTGGAGCCATTCCCTCGAAACAATCTAAGGGAGAAGCACAGCACAGTGAAAAGGACACAGGTTTAAACCAAAACCTCACAGCAAAACCAGCTTTGTCACATCACATCATTTTCTCCTCTATAAATGGGAATGATAACTACCTACCTTGCAGGGTTTTGTGAAGCTCTAATATGATAAAAATATGTGTCTAATAGAATGTCTAGCACATAACTGTGTTCAATGAAATTTCTTATTCTCCTCTGATTTTATGTAGTTAAACCTTATGAAGTGGCCAACATCTGACCTTTATAATCTATAAAAATGGTAATTACATGTATTTAAACTGATACAATTAACAAACTGTTAAATAGATATAATTAAAATCTATTTTCTAAAATGTCTAAGGTTCTAAGATTCAGATTTAGGATCTGTTATTTACAAATTTTTTGACATCTAATGATTACCTATTGCTTAATCATAAAAAAGCATAGCATGATGATTTAGAGATGAGGTATTTTTTGTTTGATTTTTTGGTTCCATGAAGTTCCAAGTGATTAGGTTGATCTCTGATTTATGGTTGCAAAATGGTTGTATTAGATAGAATTCCAAAATCCATGTGGCCTGGAAGCCTATGTCACAAATTATTGGGTAGGGGAGAATGTATGGTTTAGCATATATTAAGATATAATAAGTCATTATATCTTCCATACTCTAGTCATATGCTCTGACAATTCTAGCAGATTACCAAGGAGAAATTAGGCAGATATGGTAACTGATGCTCTTCTTGACAACCTGCCCTCTGGGAGCAGCTGAGAACAAGAAGGGGAACTGATTGATATTTCTATAAATCAGAGAATCTCTATAAGTTGTGTCCTAGTTTTAGCAAGCGTTGGAGGCTTAGTATTTGTACTTCACCATAGTTTAGAATTGCAATTTTCTATTATAAGTACTTTCTGCTACTGAAGTCACATGAGTCCTCTTGAGGCACATTCATAGGTATATTTTAAGGCAGTCTATTTTCTGACATAAGTAAGTGTTTGGTACTTTAATTATAACCCATCAAGAAACACCATCTATTTACCTGTCTGTTGATCAAAATTTCTAAATTATGGAGGGTGGAGAAATGTGAATGCCAGCTGTGCTTAAAAGAAATAATAATTTACTTATGAAAGAAAATTATAGAGTATACATAATAAGTTATGATGAGTAATGCCCTAGCAAACCAATTGGATATATCAGTTATACGATTATTCTAGGACTTATATATCTAACCACTCATATTAAAACAAACCAAAAAATTCCAATACCTCAATTCTTTGGGGGTGGGGGGAAGCACAATCAGTAAAAGAAAAAAAAAAAAGCCCCCTTACCTGCAAAAGTGACTACTGTAATAATAACTAATAACAAATTTATGGATTAAATGATAATTTAAACCATATTACTTCAGCAGAGTATCACTGTTACTGTAATGATTCCTTTGTACATAGAATGGCAAAAGAAAAGCAGGTTTTCTCGTGATAAATACTTAGGTACAGGAATGCAAACTAAGAAGAGTTTTCATCCCAGCACAACTGAGCAGATTAAGCCTAAAACAATTTTTTAAAATTACCCCATAAATCCAAGCAAAGATTAGTACAAAGTTCTATAAATCAACATCAAGGTCGAAGCCTACGTGTAGGAGAAAAAAGGCCAGAAAACCAGAAACAGTGCAGCCACTTGTCAGTCTAGGGACAGAGCAGACGGTTAAAGTCGGAAGTCACACAAGTAACCAGAACAGCCAAGGTCCAAACCACAAGACAGAAGTTATGAGAATAACACAGAGGGCTCCGGATCCTACACTGGGAACGGCCGCCAAGCAAAGGCGCCTCCTTACAGAACCCAAAGGGCAGCTGCTGAAACAAGAGGTTTTGTGTTTCCTGCCCTTTGAAATGGCAGCAGAAGATAATCGTGCTCTGGGTCTCTCTGGCGTGGTCTGATCAGAGGCAAGCATGGGCTGGCTGAGTTCGTCCAACAAGCCGCGAAGACATTCTGCCTCCCTGCAGGTCAGTGTCACGAGCAGGAGGAGGCGGACGGACGGAGCGCTTCTGAACTAACACCTTGGCCGGGCGGCTTTTTCTGCCTTGGTTCAGGACAGGAGAAAGAGAACAAGGAACTTCAATTGTTCTACATGGCAAGTGTGACTTCTTTCAAACCACATTTCCTGTATTACGTCTAGCTAAGGCATTAAGAACTGGAATTCAGTTGTCTCCAGGGAAGGAGAGATTGGGCCTGTTTATCTACTTGATTCAAACCCATGGGAGAGAAACAGCAAGTTAAAGCGGGGTCAGCGGGGAATGGTTTCCTTGGGTAGTCTGCCATTTTGAAAAACTCCAAAGTCTATGTCTACATGACATTAGGAACACACTTGCTTTGCTTTGACCCCCTCCTCCTCTTGATTTCCCACCCCGGTTCTTACCACTGGCAGAGTGTAAAGGAAAGGCTGAGAGGTGTCCAGCCCATTGTCCTCCTGGAAGACTAAAAATACACACTCCAGAGCTGCAGTCAGGGGCTCCCCACAGATAGACAGGTGGAGAGTCTAACATTTTCCTTGAGTGATGCTATTAGGCTAATGAGTTTCTCTGTCAGGAAGCTTTTTTTTCTTCTGATACCGTCTAAAATTTCCCCTTCCTAATTCCTGTTACTGCTCACTTCCATGGTTATCACTGTGTGCCCCATAAAACAATAACACCCTCATCAGTGTTCTATTTTTAGACCTGGTTTAGTCTATATAGTCAGTTCCTTTATATTTAGCTCCTCTTAACTTTCTCCCATTAGTCATTCCCTTAGTCATTTTTGTTTGGTTGATTGGTCTTCAGTTTATGATGCTTGGCCTGAGAATGAAAACAGCATTTCCAGGAATAGCTCATATGAGTGGGGTCAGATACTTTAGTCTATAGATTGACTTTACATATTTCTCAGAAACTGATCTAATCTTTCATTCTTCTTCAACCCATGTCTCTCTTAGCCTCACACAGTTTTGAGTTCCTTCTGTCATTGTTACCCTCCCTACTGGGAGAATAATTTCTAAATATGTTATAATCCCTAAAACAAAGTACCATGCCTGGCACATCATTGGAAATCAAGATATACTTGATATATGAATGTATAAATGTTTTAAATGTTATTGATATGAATTATTTCTAATTTTTTTTTTCTGGAGTTAGGTGATATCTCTATTTTTCTATTTTGTTCTGTAATACCTTTAGTGATTTACTTCAATTTATATATGTCATTAATTAGACTACTAGATTACAATTTCATTCTGTATAAGAATTTATATGCATATTTTTGCATAAAATTTGTTGAGCCACATGCCTGGAAGTGATGTCATAGGACTCCTGGCCTGGTAAATGACTAAGAAATCATCTAGTCTGGTGATTCTAAAATTTTAGAATTCTAAAATTAGAATTCTAAAATTTTGTAGGTGTGAAAACTGACACCCAGAGAGGATAACAG
The DNA here is from genome assembly GCF_023699985.2 of Odocoileus virginianus. Classification (NCBI taxonomy): domain Eukaryota; kingdom Metazoa; phylum Chordata; class Mammalia; order Artiodactyla; family Cervidae; genus Odocoileus; species Odocoileus virginianus. The sequence goes on along the minus strand of NC_069686.1, from coordinate 9,222,208 downwards.
ATTTCTCAGATTATAGAAGACTTGCTTTAAAAATTTTGTGCAGTAATTTTCATTCACACTTAATTCTTCATGCTGGGAGCTGACACCATCTTATATATAATGGTGAACTTTTTTACATCCCTCAAACGTACTTTTTTTTTCTTACATTACAGGTCAATAACCAGTATCCATCTGAGGTTTTTTTCCTATGGTTTGTTTTACACATACTTCTTTTCCTTGGTGTATTTGCACTTTTACTTCTATATGGAATTAAGAGTTAGGTCACATGGTGGCGCTGTAGTTAACACGTTGATTTTATTGTGTATTTTTCCATTGCCTTCTTAGCTTTGTTTTCAAATCGCAGTTATGTGAAAAATGTCTTTTAAACCCTGCTGCAGGTGAAATGATTGAATGGCTTTTGACTTCTGGATTAATTTAAACATTAGAAACATTGTAAAAACAGACTCTTGCTAATAATGATCATTATCATAATGGCTCGAGGCATAATCACTTACCAACATTAACTGAGTGATTAAAATCCATCCTGAGTTTAATTTGAAAAGATTTAAGTTCCTTTGCAATAAATGGCTAATGATATTAGCTTCATCTCTGTGAGGCCAAAATTTACCATTATATGACTTTGTATTTCCACTGCTAGACAGAAAGTAAACCCACTCTTGTTAACACAGGCCACATCATGCCTGCTGTTTACCAAGCTTGTGGCGTCCCCTGTATTAGTACTGAATTGGGCCATATGGTGCAGTGTGTATGGGTGATCGTCACTCTTTTATAGCCCTGCTATTTGATAAGTTATTATTGCACAAGGCAAGTGACCTTAACTGATGTTAAGATTAACTACCATGGTCAGTAAAACCTGTAAGGAAGGAGAAACTAGTATAATAAAAACTAGGTATGATCTTTATATAAAGATCAGATCTTTTTTGATAAAATATTTTCATAACTTTGTGATAATGTCTTTAAAAAGTGCCTATCCAAAATTTAGCAATAACCATCCAGAAATATACTGTCTCAACTGACTGGAAAAAAAAAAAAGAGAGTCAGGACTAGATTTTTTTCACAAAGACCCTGCCCCTGGACTTTTAGTCACTTTCTCATTACTTCTTTTGATGAATCATGAACAAAATCTTGACCTGCTACCCAAAAGAGACGCCACAAGGATAACGATCTTACTTCCAAAACTCTGTCAGAAAATTAGAAGGGGAAAAAACCCACAACAAACAACAATCCAAACAAACAAACTTTGGCAACTATGGAAGGAAAAAACCCAAATTTCATAATGGGTACTGTTTCATTTCCAGAAGTTTTCCCCAAAGGAAAACAACCAAGTAAATAACTCTCACTAATTTATGTTACAGATTAGCCTTCCAGAGGCTCAGTGATGAATTTTGATCTTTATGGCTTGTTAGCTGCTTCCTCCTCAAAATAAGTCAACATCATTATTTCCAGTTTTCAAAGAGTCAGAGACCCAAGATGGAGAATTAACATGCCCAAGATTGTTTAGTGAGTGGGTAGAAAGCATGTCGGTTGGCCAATAAAATGCTAATGTGAAAAGTAGACATCTGCTTTCTAATCAGGTTCTTTCAACTGTTTCAAAACTCCATTTCTTTAGATTGCTGGTTTGTGGGTAGGCCACGGAAGGCCTGGATAGGTAAGGAGTTAAAAAAACTTCCCAAGAAAAATCAGATAATTTAAAACTCATACATAGAATTTGCTACAATATTTAAATGAAGTAAAAAAAAAATCACAGATTTTCAGTCAAATTACAAGATTTGGTAGCTCCATTGAATTTAAACTATTCCTCCATCCGTTCATTCATTTCTTTAACATAGCTGTGAAGCACCTACTCTACATGAGTTTCTGGGCATAAAACATCCTAAAAAGTCAGTATCGCAGGGTGAACCCTCCACTGGTTCATCATACTGCCATTCCTGCCCCTGCCAAGTACGTGTGTTACATCCTTAAATAGTATGTCTTTTAGTTTAAAGATAGACTATGAAATCTAGCATAGAATATTAAAATAGAAGCAACCTTAAGAGAAGCCTAGACAAGGAAAGAGAGTCCCCCAACATAAAAATACATATTCAAGACCTCACAGTTACTGGCAAAGAAGTTGAAAACAATTATTTTGGAGTTCATCTCATTATAGGGTTTGCCTCTCAAAATCCTTTTAGGCATCTCCTTTGTGTATCCAAAATAGGAATTCTAATTCCCCAAACCTAAATACAGCAACTGTATGCTAAGATACATGTGGTTTGGGGGAGGTTGTTGTTTTCATTTTTTGATATCTGAAGGATAACAGAATATAATAGTGATTTATGTTTGTATTTATGTTCATTGCAGTACAAACTATCTACTGAAATTTTCCATGACTTAAAGAAATGAAAATTGTACTCCCTAAGTCATAAGAAGTTTTAATGACAATTCTAGTGCTTTTATGGACTGAATTTTTTTCCCTTTTCAAATACAGAAAGGGGAGACAATACCTCCTTCTACAAGAACTAATGGCTATAAATCTGGGCTGCAGTTTACAGAATATTCCTAATAATACTTTAAAAATCATTTTAGGTGTTGCTGCTGTGGTTTAAATTTCCTTGTTCCAGTTTTTAGCACCTTTTGGCCAATAAATATAAGCTCCACATTTGAAGTTGTGCAAAAGCTTTCTTTCCAATAGTTATTTTAATATTTTATAATTTAAATATTTTACAGTAATTAAAATGACATGTGGTGATGATAATGAAAATAGTACTAAGACAAAACCCAGAATCTGTGTGGCAAAACAGAGGCTTGGGATACAGGGAGCCAGGTATCCAGCTGCCAGTCCATTAGAGCTTGCGTGTAATGGTCTGACCACTTATCTGCTTAATTTCCTGCTAGCCAGACATGATCACATCAATTTCCTTTACAAGCAAGTATTACATAATTACAACTTTGAAGGGGAGCAAAGTCATTTCAGACTTTGAACACACTGCAACCATGAGTTAACTGATCCCCTTCACGGGGAGAATAGTAACGCCTACTATGTTTAGAAAGTTTAATTGTGAAGAGGGTGGGCATGCTACATGGTGGAAGGTATGTTATAAAAACCTCAGAAATCTCAAGCTAGGCCATATCTTTTTGCTTTGTTGTAATATTTCATACAGATAAATTTTGCCAAGGGAAGAGAATTTAAGAATTTAATTCCCAAACAAAAAGGTTAGCCCTTGTCCCCTTATGGCCATATGGCTTCCCTCAGCCAGGGCTAACAATTACACTATTAAATTCATTCTTATTAACAATTCATTGTTTTTTTGGATAAGTGTGACTGAATTTGAACATTATTTTAACAGATTCACATGCTCTCTTTCATGATTTCCTTCCTTCCTTCAGCGCTGTGTGTCTGAGGTTCATCCACGTGGACATATGAAGTCTTCCCTTGCACTGTGGTAGAGTTCTCCACTGTGTGACTTTAGTAAAATTCATTTTTCCATTCTATAATTAATGTATGTTTGAACTGTTTCCAGCATTTTGTTGTTGCGAGCAAAACTTCTATCTTGAATTCTTTTATGTGTCTCTAGACATACATATGCAACAGTTTTTCTAAGTTATCTACCTAAGAATAACACTGCTGGGTCAGAAGGATTTTTTTTTCTTTCCTTAAGTACTTGTACCAATTACCCACCCACAAGCAATGGATGAGAGCTCTGTTACTCCAAACTCGCGAAGACTTGATATTTTCCAACTTTAAAAAAGTTTGGCCAAACTGAAAAGTAAATCATGGTATTTTCTTGTAGTTTTAATTTGCATGTCTTTGATTTATAACAACATTACTCACTTATTTTTTTGGTACACTTTCATATTGCCATATTCATCCTTTTCTATTCACTATAGATTTTCTTTAAATATTCTTGATTTTAATCCTCTGTTGGTTACATGCATATAAATATCTTCTGTCAGTTTGTGACTTGAACTTTTCCTTTTTTAAAAAGGTATACATTATGAATGCAGCACTTTCACAGCATCATCTTTTAGGACTTGAAATAGCTCAGCTGGAATTCCATCACCTCCACTAGCTTTGTTCATAGAGATGCTTCCGAAGGCCCACTTGACCTCATATTCCAGGATGTCTGGCTCTAGGTGAGTGATCACACCATTGTGGTTATCTGGGTCATGAAGATCTTTTTTGTATAGTTCTTCTGTATTTTCTTGTCACCTCTTAATATCTTCTGCTTCTATTAGGTACATACTATTTCTGTCCTTTATTGTGCCCCTCTTTGCATGAAATGTTCCCTTGATATCTCTAATTTTCTTGAAGAGAACTCTAGTTTTTCCTATTCTATTTTTTTCTTCTTTTTTTTGGCATTGATCACTGAGGAAGGCTTTCTTATCTCTCCTTGCTATTCTTTGGAACTCTCCATTCAGATGGGTATATCCTGCCTTTTCTCCTTTGCCTTTAGCTTCACTTCTTTTCTCAGCTATATAGAAGGCTCCTTAGAAAACCATTTTGTCTTCTTGCATTTCTTTTTCTTAGGAATGGTCTTGATCACTGCCTTCTATACAATGTCACAAACCTCCATCCAGAGTTCTTCAGGCACTCTATCAGATCTAATCCCTTGAATCTATTTGTCCCTTCCACTGTATAGTCATAAGGGATTTGATTTAGGTCATACCTGAATGTTCTAGTGGTTTTCCCTACTTTCTTCAATTTAAGTCTGAATTTGGCAATAATAAGTTCATAATCTGAACCACAGTCAGCTCCCAGTCTTGCTTTTGCTGACTGTATAGAGCTTCTCCATCTTCAGCTGCAAAGAATACAGTTAGTCTGATTTTGGCATTGACCATCTGGTGATGTCCATGTGAAGAGTCTTCTCTTATGTTGTGGGAAGAGGCTGTTTGCTATGACCAGTGCGTTCTCTTGGCAAAACTCTGTAAACCTTTGCCCTGCTTCATTTTGTACTCCAAGGCCAAATTTGCCTGTTACTCCAGGTATCTCTTTACTTCCTACTTTTGCATTCCAGTCCCCTATGATGAAAAGAACATATTTTTTTTGGTGTTAGTTCCAGAAGGTCTTGTAGGTCTTCATAGAAACATTCAACTTCAGCTTCTATGGCATTAGTGGTTGGGGCATAGACTTGGGTTACTGTGATATTGAATGGTTTGCCTTGGAAGTGAACAGAGATCATTCTGTCATTTTTTTAGACTTCACCAAGTACTGCACCCTTTTGCTGACTATGACTGAGTGACTGATCTGAACTGAATACGTTATGAATAGATGCTCTTAATCTTAATACAGTCAAAGTTACCAATCTGATCCTTATAATTTGTACTTTTTCTGTCTTGCTTAAGAAATTCTTCCTTATCTGGAATTTTAAAAGAAATTCTATTATTTTGCTTTAATTCTAAAATTTTCACTTCCCAGTCCTCAATCCACTTGGAAATAACTTTTAGGTATGATGTAAGCAAGAGAATCTGTCTGCAATGCAAGAGACCAGGGTTCGATCCCTGGGTCAGAAAGATCCCCTGGAGAAGGAAATGGGAACCTACTCCAGTATTCTTGCCTGGAGAATCCCATGGACAGAGGAGCCTAGCAGGCTATGGTCCATGTGGTCACAAAGAGTTGGACACGACTGAGTGACTCACACACACGGAAGAAATACATTTTAAAATCTGTATGGATAATTACCCCACTTTGTTCTATAGCTTTGTGTCTTATTGATATTAAGGGAATAATCTATAGGATCAGAGACTTAAAAAAAAATCTAATTTGTAGGGATTCAGCTCTGCTAATGCTAGGCCACTTTAGGAAAAAGAGAAGCTGGGTAAAGAGAATAAGGGCTTCCCTGATAGTTCCATTGGTAAAGAACCCGCCTGCAAGTGCAGGAGTCCCCTGTTTGGTTCCTGGGTTGTGAAGATCCCCTGGAGAAGGGATAGGCTACCCACTCCAGTATTCTGGAGAACGCCATGGACTATATAGTCCATGGGGTCGCAAAGAGTCAGACATGACTGAGCAATTTTCACTTTCAAAGGTAATAAAATGACTTCACTGAATCATTCATCCTTTCCCTGCTAACCTGTGTTGCCAACTTGGTCATAGATTAGATGTCCTTGTATGTATAAGGCTTTGTCTGCATATTCAAAACTATTGCACCCAATTACATTAAAATATATTGAATAATTACTATATAACAGGTAGCACTGTATATCCTGGGGCTTCAGCATCGAGCAACAGGAAATCTCTGCTTTTGTATAGTTTATGGGAGACAGAGGATACAGAGATACCCAAATAAAGTGTATAAAAGTTTATAATTCGCTGTGGAGAAACTAAAACAGAGAAGGGAAATATGAAGGGGGCAGGTCTGGGGAGAGCAGACTTTGCTAGTTTTCAGAGGAATCTTCACTATGAGGATGGCGTTTGAGTACTGACCTGAAGAAGGCGAGGGGAGGGACTGAGCTTTGCTGACAGACACCACCCCAATGAGACGTCATGTGGTGTATTTCTGGACAAGGGGCCCTTCTCACACAATCCCAAACGTACCTACTCCTGGAATTGGTCATGATTAAAGCTTTGCCATTTTTTGTTATTGTTTTTGATATTTAATGATAAATTACTGAGAAATAGGTGAAAACTGTGTGGATCACAACAAACTGTGGAAAATTCTTCAAGAGATGGGAATACCAGGCCACCTGACCTGCCTCCTGAGAAACCTGTATGCAGGTCAGGAAGCAACAGTTAGAACTGGACATGAAACAACAGACTGGTTCCAAATTGGGAAAGGAGTACATGGGAAAGGCTGTATATTGTCACCTGCTTATTTATATGCAGTATACATCATGAGGAATGCTGGGCTGGATGAAGCGCAAACTGGAATCAAGATTGCCGGGAGAAATATCAATAACCTCAGCTATGCAGATGGCACTACCCTTATGGCAGAAAGAGAAGAGGAACTAAAGAGGCTCTGGGTGAAAGTGAAAGAGGAGAGTGAAAAAGTTGGCTTAAATCTCAACATTCAGAAAACTAAGATAATGACATCCAGTCCCATCACTTCATGGCAAATGGGGAAACAATGGAAACAGTGGCTAACTTTATTTTTCTGGGCTCCAAAATCACTGCAGATGGTGATTGCAGCCATGAAATTAAAAGACTCTTACTCCTTGGAAGGAAAGTTATATCAACCTAGACAGCATATTAAAAAGCAGAGACATTACTTTGTCAACAAAGGTCTGTCTAGTCAAGGCTATGGTTTTTCCAATAGTCATGTATGGAGAGCTGGACCATAAAGAAAGCTGAGTGCCAAAGAATTGATACTTTTGAACTGTGGTGTTGGAGAAGTCTTTTGAGAGTCCCTTGGACTGCAAGGAGATCCAACCAGTCAGTCCTAAAGGAAATCAGCCCTGAATATTCATTGGAAGCACTGATGCTGAAATTAAAACTCCAATACTTTGGCCACCTGATGTGAAGAACTGACTCACTGGAAAAGACCCTGATGCTGGGAAAAATTGAAGGCAGGAGAAGGGGACGACAGAGGATAAAATGGTTGGATGGCATCACCAGCTTGATGGACATGAGTTTGAGAAAGCTCTGGGAGTTGGATAGACAGGGAAACCTGATGTTCTCTAGTCCATGGGGTCACAAAGAGTTGGACGTGACTGAGCGACTGAAGTGAACGGAGTAAGATTTTTATGAAAATTTATAATCAATTCTATAATTTGGGGTATTTTTATGTTAAAGTAAACTACATATACCAAAGCCTGATTTTTAAGACATTTAGTTCTTTCAAGGCCAACCAAATTCTGTACAGAAACAAAAGAAGATGGAAAAAGAAGAATTCATGAACTGGTCCCTGCCTATATCTGCAGTCTTATCTCACTTGCCACTTTCCTGGTGTCCCCTATTGCCATTGTTTAGTCACTACATTATATTCGACTTTCTTGTGACCCCATGGACTGTAGCCTGCCAAGCTCCTCCGTCCACAGGATTTCCCAGGCAAGAGTACTGGAATGGGTCGCCATTTCTTTCTCTGGGGGATCTTTCCAGTCCAGGGTTGGAAACCTAGTCTCTTGCACTGGCAGGTGGGTTCTTTACTGCTGACCTCCCAGGGAAGCCCTGGTGTCCCCTACACTCCTGCAAATTCTGAACTCCTTTCATTTTCCCCAACATTGCCATATCTCTTTTGCTTTTATGCATTTGTACAGATTGTTTCTCCTCTGTTTGTAATGCCCTCCTACCCGCTTCCTCCTCCACCTAGCTTAGACTCACCTTCTAGCCCTGGTTTAAGCTTCATCACCTTGGGGAAGCCATTCCTAACAAAGATGCCTATTTTCCGTGGCCCCTAAGTTCTAATTTTAGTCATTGCTCCAATCTGTGCTACACTACCTATTTGTATATCTCCCCAGCTATAAATGAGCAATTTCTGGGCAAAGACTATGTATTCTTCATCATGGTACAGTGGACATCCAATTAATATTTGCTGGATTTTATGCATTTTGAAAGTCTTTGGACTTTTTAATGCACTCTGCAGCACTGTGACGATACCGCCCATTTCCGAAGAGCTGTCCTGGGGCCTCAAGGACTCCGTGTCCTTGGGAGCGTCCCTCTTTCCATACTGGACTCGCTGGCCCCTCTGAATCTGCCACTCCTTAAAGCTCTGTGTGTTTTCTGCCAACTTCTGGTCAAATTATCATAGACTGTCCTCCCCTGTGCTCAGGAATCTAAGGGTTAAAATAAAAAGAAGTTACTGTATTCAGAGATGTGAGCTTCTGGAAATCTCACTTTTCTGAGACTCTGAAACCCATTCAGACAGATGCGAAGGACAGAAGGTTCCTTAGTTAGGGGAACTTTAATATGTTTACTGCCATATACCTTATTGCTGATAAAGATGACAATATGCTGAGTTTAAATGTGTGCACTGCAGGATGACTATAATATAAGAGCTTTCTTTTGCCTGCCAGGTCACGTAGAATTCAAAATTTCACTTCTTAGCACTTTTGTCTTAAAGTAACACTTTTCCCCCAAAAGATGCAGTCACATTTTTTGCTTGCATTTGTACAGTGCTAGTAGTGTAGTCTGCATAGATTTCTATTTCTGCTCAGCAGCTGGCATCTGAGTGTCTTCTCTGGTCTCCTTATCCCTGCTGCAATGCTTTCTTTCATCACCATGTTGCAACTTTGACTTTTCTTGCCTCCCTAGAGTGTGTGATTTGGTGGAACTATATCAGCAATGACATCACCACCACGTTTGCTTAGGGGGCTGACGTCTTAGTTTATCAATGGAAGCATTGTGAAAAATCACACGGGCGAGATCCATTTAGTTCAGACAGTTTGTATAGTACAAGGGTTGAGAATTCTCAAAGACCATGCTTCATTGGATATAAAGAGAACCTCAAATATTATGTTCAGTACTTAAGACTCCATGTTATTTCTCCTTGGGAGCTGGGAAGAGGGAATTGATACAAAAACAAAGATAATTGATGGAATACATTCTCTCTAATGATGTGTTACATCAGATAAAATTACCTGAGAACTAATTGTTCTCAGTCTTCGCAGGCCACTGAGTTTCAAATCCACCTATTGAAATGATAGGAATGAAACAGCCCTGATGTACTCGTTCCTTATACAGCGCTGCAGGGGTAAGATGGGTGTAAAACTCACAGACAAGGCTATCTTCAGAAACTGACTAGGGATCATAATTCTATCGAGCCTCATCGCTACCTTTTAATCTCAACTTTGATAAATCAGCTCTTGGCATATTTATCAAAACTTTGCTCAGAGATTTTCACATAGGTTTTTAAAATGTTAGATAATAAGTCTATTTATGAATGGGTAAGGAGCTACCTAAATATTTACACATGGAATTGGACAAAGGACTCACCTGCTCTGAAACACCTTTGCTAAGTCACTTCAGTCATGTCCGACTCTGTGCGACCCGATCCCTGGGATTCTCCAGGCAAGAACACGAGTGGGTTGCCATTTCCTTCTCCAATGCATGAAAGTGAAAAGTGAAAGTGAAGTCGCCCAGTCATGTCTGACTCTTCGTGACCCCATGGACTGCAGTCTACCAGGCTTCTCCATCCATGGGATTTTCCAGGCAAGAGTACTGAAGTGGGGTGCCACTGCCTTCTCCGGAAACACCTTTATCATATGCCAAAGAGAGCCTGGAATTCTCAGCCTTTCCAACATTTCTTTGGGTTCAGGTATAGTCTCCCAAAGTTCCCTCAAGAGACTGCCACTAAAGCCCACTGACAGAGGCACATCAGCCCAGCTCTCTCACATCAAACTTATAATCAGGATGTATCAATGGATTTGTTTTGGTTTGGTTTGGTTTGGCCTCAGTTTTGTACGTAATTTATCGGAATCACTAGTTGACATCCTGGCCATCAGGGAAGAACACACGTAACAAACAGGTATGGATTCGTTCTTCCTGCTTCGAGACTGGATCCACTTTTCTCTAGTATAGCACTAACGCCAACCACACGATCCTGAAACAGGAAGATACGTGGTATTCGCAGGTTAGAACCCCAGATGTGCCCTTGTAAGGAAGCCCCGGAGGACACAGGAGCTGGAGAGGTGATCTAGAAGCCAACTGAAATCAACCCTACAGTCATCTGGGGAAAAGAATCGAAAAAGAAATAACACACCCCTAGACTGGGTTATGGGACCTCAGACACGACACTAAATTTGGCTTCTTTGTATTACTGTTGAAACGGTTCCCACCGTCTGCCATCTCTCTGAGCTCTTCCTGTGCTGGATGTTGAATAACTGTGGGGACAATGAACCTCATCATTTTTTTCTGAGGAGGCCTTTTGTTGGTCCCACTGCCCCAGGCATTTGAAAGATAAATAGTTCAATTCTGAATTTAGGCTCTGATAAAGCATCTACCAATATTACAGTTATCTTTAAGCCACTTGTCTTTTACTATCTCTCTACTTTTACTTGAAAGTTTGATCAAATTTGCAAAGCCAGGCACAGAACTGTGCTACACTTCATGATTCTGGATTCAGACCCTAAGTCTATAAAGTAGGCTGCTGCAGCTCTTCAAAGCCTTCCCCTATCTCTGGGGTGGTTTATACTTCTCTATAGGCAGGAAAATGTAGAGACAAAAATGAGGTGTTGCCCTCCAGAGTCTGTTATCTTGCCTCACTGCCTTCCTAGATTCAGCTCTAATCTGTTGACCATGGCATGGCTCATGTTTCATTTGAAGGAGTTGTTTTTTCCTGAGAGGGAGGGACGATCCTTTTTCTCTGGACATGCGTTATAAATCTTGTTTTCTCTTGTTACATTTTGTGATTTTATTTGCATCTTTATACAAAGGGAATTATGGCAGTATCAGTTAAATCCATATAAGGAAAAAAGTATCACATCTAACTCTATGACTCTCAAAAGATAAAAAGTATCTATTTAACACAATTTTGCTTCTTTCAAATAAACATAGTCACAACTGTATCTTAGTTCCTTGGGGGAAGCTGTGGAAGCCGCTGAATAAATCCAATAAAGCTTAAAGTTCCTTCCCATGTCTGTTTTATGCATGGTTTGTAAAGCTTTAAAAGTTTCTGATGGTCTGTTTGTTCTATAATCACAAATCAACCCCCTCCCATAAAAAACATCCCAAAACTATAGTTAATTTATTCTGGGAGAAATAGCCAGGAACCTAAATAAGATATTTGTGATTTTAAAAAATATGTCAAATTTGATACTTTCAAATGGGGGGGAAATTGCAATTGATAGAGATTTCTGATGTCTTATAAATACTTGCATCCAATTAAAACAGCAACTAATTTTAGTAATTGGCCAAATTCCTAATTCTTCTTTCCTGCATGCCCATGAACATAATTGTTTAGCATAACTGAGTACGAAGAAGAAAACAAAAGCAAAAAATCAAGACCTCAACTAGCTTTCTGAATACTGACTCTAGAGTTTTCTTTAGGACTGTATATTAGAAATGCTGGCCTCAAAAGTGATGATTGAAAAGTAAAAGGCATGGCGAGACCCTGCTCTGACCCGAGGTGTTTGAATGCACAGGTGTGTAAGAGAAAAACTTCCCCGCGCACTGCATGTGAAGATGCACCTCCCTGTGGGTGTGTCAGCTATGAAAGGGCTGCCATCTAGGACTGCTGGCAGCTTAGGGGTCATGCCATAATTGGTTACATTGGTGTACGCTGCTATTTTGTAGTCATCTTCATATAACAGAATGAAGAAGATTTTGAATTTATTTTTTTTGAAATTGAGAAAATGTGACCAAACAACCCATCAGTCATGACTTCCGGAGATGAAGTGAAGCCTGCAGTATTTTGATATGATGAGACAGGTCAAATGATTTCTACAGGGTAATCACAACAATAACAGATTACACATCTCAGCCTTTAGCCTCTATCCTTTCACTAGTTTATCTGAAGTCACATTTTCATTCTATAACTCTGGACTCACAATATTTTGCATTTTTGGATAGATGCATGAAATGAAAAAGCCAGGGCTCCGTGTATTTCCAGAGTAGAAAATAGGGTTCTGAAGAAAAGGTAATTTATCATTTGACCCTGAGAACAGCATAGAGGTTGGTCAAAGAAGGTGAATTTAATATGATCTACCAGTCATAGCATATCCAATACCCTCTTAAATGATTCTCATTTCCAGTCTATAAAACCCTGCAGGGGAATTCATTGTACAAATTTGTTGTACAACAGTATCCTCTTCAGGCACCAAGGAAGACTCATTTATCTCAAATTGCAGAACAGAATGAACAAGTCTATTTCAATCTGTTGTTATCCTTCTGAATTAATTTCAGAGATGTCACTAATCTTATGCCCCCTATTCCATGGAGAGCTAAAGTGAACCCTCTTTTTTCTTCTCTCTAGCTCTCCATCAACCAATGACTGCACCAATGACCACTTAATCAGTCAAATCAGTTCGCTGTGTGCATGAGAAAAAATACACATCGCTGAGCTTTCTTCAAAGGCTTCATAGGGACTGCTTCTTAGAATGAGGTGCTGGCAGTGGGATGGGAGGACGATGGGAGGGAAAACATGAGGAGAAGAAGAGGGGGGGACTTGGAAAGCTGGTGGGAGAAGAGCCAAAACAGATCTGGAGAGAGTGCTGAGCATGATCAGATGTGAGAGGGAAAGAGAAAGGTGGAGTAGGTCAGACCAGGAGAGTGAGGAGATGGCGGGCCAAGGTGTGTTCTTGAGGCCCTCAAGTGAAAGAAAGAAAAAGCACAAACATTCTCAGTCATTCTTCTCTCAAGTGCTGACTGGGTTCCAGAATATTATCGCCCCATCTCAGCTGAGTACAAGCATATTTGTGTGTAAAATGTGTCATGGAACTTCCAGGAGGAAGGGAACTATAGCCCCCATCATGACAGCCTCTTGTTCTGAGCTCCCACTGAAATTTTAATTGGGACTGGCAGGGTGTGTGTGTGTGTGTGTGTGTGTGTGTGTTCGTTCCACATTTTTAACCTCCAATGATAGATTTGAAACAACGGGTTTGTATTATAATAGCTAATGTTTGCTGAGCCCTATCAGTCAGACACTATGCTTCCCTCTTCACAAAGATGATCTCATTTAACTCTCAGACCTAAGGACTATGTACAGTTTTACAGATTTCCATTCAACACATCAGAAAACTAAAGCTTAGAGAGGTTAAGTAACATTTCCCAGCTAGTAAGTGCTGAAGCTAGATTTTTCTCTCTTAAAATGTAGACTTGATAAAGAGTATGTATTTGATCATCTAACTCTAGTACTGCATCAAGAATGAAGGCACAGTCAACAAATGTTTAACAATGTTGTAATTAAATTGGCCATCTGTTCATTAATAGAAAGGGGTTTGGATTCTTTTTAATTATGCAGTGAGCATGTCTACTGACACATTAACATCTTAATGAAACCAGTGAATTTCCTGGTCCTTCTGAAGCAGTGTATCTTTCAGAAGTCACTGGAGAATACAAAAGCAGAGTGTCAGCTCTAACAAGGGCCTCTCTATAAAAGGGCCAGTTGCAACTCATTCTTACAGGCCTAGTTCACTGAATCCCTTCTTTGAATCCTTCCTAATGCCATCATCTAAGGACAACTGAAAATTCCATTCTTCACTGTAGGGCTGTCTCTCTTCTTGCTCTACTTCATGAAGCCTGGCTGGGCATAGTGTTCCCACTGAATCCAAGAAAGGCTTAATGCTTAGGTTATTCTAAAGGGTGCAGAGTAAGATTATGAGCTGACCGTGATTTGAAAGCAGGAAGAGTTAGAATCTTAATTGGACAAGTCTACCATATTCCTCTATACTCAAAGCTGTGCACAGCACTTATACTCTGAAAAGCAAAAATCCCGTGGTTGTCTTAATTCCATGATCTTAACAGTGTGTTCAATCTTTGCAAATGAAAAAAGGGAGACAGTTTTAAAATGCTGAAATGTTTTGCCTTTAACAAACAGCTTACATTAAAGTGCCACTATGAGGGCATTATGCTAAGTGAAATACTCTATGCTAAATGAAAGACAAGGAAAGTTTACACATACTGACTGCATGGTATCACTAACATGTTAAGTTAAAAAAAAATCTAACTCACAGAAACAGAAAAGTGGTTTCCAGGGTACCTGGAGAGTGCTGGGGGAAATAAGGAGAGATCGGTGAAAAGATTCAGATGTTTAGCTGTAAGACAAATAAAGTCTAAGAATCTAATGTAAAGCATGGCAACTACAGTTGATAACACTGTAATTATATAATTGAAATTTCCTAAAAGGGTAAAATTTTATTGTCCTTCAACAAATAAAGGTTAAATATGTGATGGATGTGTTAATTAACTAGGTGGTGGGAATCTTTTCACAATATACGTGTATATCAAATCACCACAATGTACACTTTAAATATCTTACTATTTTATGTGTCAATTCTACTTCAATAAAGCTGAAAAAGATGGTGCCATTATGTTAATGTTGAACTTTAGGGATCTGACTTTTATCATCATATCTCCATTGCTAGACAAAAATCTTTAAAATAACACATATAAGAAGCAATGCCCTTTCCTTTAGTTAAACTTTAGTCTAAAGTCGATATTAACTTGCATTTCAACTTTTCCATAAATCTGGTCTCTGCTGAAACTGGTCACTACATTTCTCAACACCTTATAAATTTTAATTTTGCTCGTATTTCTCAAACACTTTCTACAGCCCATTGTGCTAAATGCATTCAATCAACCCCCTTTCTCCAGTCTCCACATCTGTGCCATATGCTAAGCAGCAGCTTCTCCTGGACTTTGTAGATGGGGGAGCTGAAGCTTACATGTCCCAGCAGTTAGCACAGGGTGGGGGCGAGAGCTGAGTCACCAGTCTGAGCCAGAACCCATATCCTCACCCACCATGTGAGGTGACTGTCCGGTTTAGCTACCTTATAAGACCTTTCGAGTCAAGGGGCACTGGAATCTTGCAAAGATCTGAGGACTTCTGTATGATGCAGACAATAGATGGCCTGTGTGTGCTGGAGAATTTGGGAGGTAATATACTAAGTGATTAGTCAGGATTCCTGGTATCACCTTCCCTAGAATATCTTACCACAAAATCATAATCAAGTTAGTAAAACTGTTACAAATTGAACCCCAAAGACTGCTGAATCCCAGTTCTCTCTCTCGAGTAGAGCAGCTAAAAAAAAGGAATAATTGGGGTAAGTTTTCTTAGGGTCTGAAAAACAGTATGATTTAATGACAAGAACACTGAGCCGTTAACGGGGATCAGGGTGTTAATGCCAATGAATTAGATGTGTCAGGACTCTTGACCTCTCTGGACCCAATTCTGTTCATCTTTGTACCAAAGAAAACATTCATTCATTCAAGACAGATTCATTAAATGCTTATTATGAACCAAGTCCTGTGCTAGATGTTGGGATATCCAAACTGTAAGAGATAGCCCTTCCCATCTAGAAATTTATAGTTTAGTCAGGGGGGAAAAAAGACAAATTAGTAATTCTGGGTGGTGAGTGCAATGATGGAGGTATACAGAACATTCTGTGGTAACACATGTTAAAAGAACCCAGTCAAGGCATGGGTGGGAGTATTCAGGCAAAGTTTCCTGGAGGAGATAAGTAAAAATCAACACAAGCCCTGGAAGGATGGAAGCAAGTTATCTAGATACAGAAAGGCAGGGAAAGTGGGTGAGAAGGCAGGGGCAAGGTGCATTTCAGGAGGAAGGAGCAACGGCCAGAGCCCAGGGATGACAAGAAGCCGGTAGTGTGCCTGCAGAACTGAAAGGAGGTCAGAATGACCGAAACCTTGTGGGTGGGCGGGTTGTGGAGGGGTGTGCCTGTGTGTGCACACGGGCTGACAGGTGTGGGAGGACTGGAGTGATCAGGGGAAGTCGGGAGAGATGGAGCTGCAGAGCTAGCCAGGAACCAGTGTGCAAAGAACTCTGAATACCGTGAATAACCTGTCCAAGAGCAACGGGGAACTGGGAAAGAGTTTTAAAGAAGGGGCTGGCATGATTGATGAGTAGTTTTGAGGGGCATCCTGGCAACAGCATGGAGAATAATTTGGGGGAAGGAAGTCTGGAGGTAAGTAGGTTGAATAGGAAGCTGCTGCACTCGTCTAAGGCAATGGTTCCCAACCCTGAGTGGGCAACAGAATCACTTGAAGGGCATGTTAAAATACAGATGGCAGGGCTCCAGCCCCAGAGTTTCTGAACAGGAGGGTCCCTGGTGTGTCCTGAAAAAGTGCATTTCTTACGCGTCCCTCCCACCCGATGCTGGGGCTTGCCATCCAGGGGCCGCACTTTGAGAACAGTGGTTTGAGGCAATGTTGATTGCTAGTTGTAAAACTCTGGGGTTCCTTCTCACTCAAAGCAGTTTTTCCTTCATGAATATATATTTTGTAAAACACACTCATTCTATCCAAAAACATTTTTTCATAGCTGAATATGGACCTCATGAAGCTAATTCATTATCATTGTCCTAGATACGGCCTTACTTGTTTCCATTTCATCTCTTCTATTTTCTCAAGTTGAATTTTATTTGATACACCAGAGAAAAATCTCATGGTACATCCAGTAATTTGCAACGGGATTAAAAAGCTGAAATGCCACTGCAGTTGACTAAATCCTTTGTCTGAATAAAATACAATAGACCAATTGAAGGCTGTAATATTTGGGCTCAGATTTTAGAAATGAAACCTTGTAGAGGCAAAAAGTCTTATCTGCTTTACATGGATTTTAAAACCCACTCCTCTCATTTTGAGGATGAAAAAAGAAAAAAGAGAGAGCGAGAGAGAGATGTTAACTGCAAACTGAAAACAGGCCCATAATCACAAATTCCTTTTCTTATTGAGTATCTAGTAAAGAACATTATATCAAGGCCAAACAATGCCTCTTCAGAAAGGAAAAAAAAAAAAAAAAAAGGAACTCTGTTACTTTAGAACAAGGCCTGCATGTCCTTAAAAATCAGTATAATTGAAACAAAAATGTTCTGTGTTAAAATTTTTTCATTTTAATGACAGTGAATTTGAAAAACCATCAGACAGCTTTGACTTAATGGTGGACTATTATTCATGCTGCAGAATTATTTTAGCAACATACTTGAGTCTATTAGTGTATTATTGTAGTGTATTAGTGTATATATCAAAACACATACCCATCTCATAAGAAAGATCAAAACAGTCAACACATAATGATTTACTGACACCATCTCTTAGGTGTTTACTTCCGGTGATTCTACATGGATTCTCTTTCCTTTATTAATTTAATATCTGAGGTGCAAATTTACCAGTTCTTTTCTCTCTCAGTATCAGACTATTTTCTTTAGAAAACACTGCTTCATTATGCTTGTCCAAAGTTCCCTTGAAAAATGTAAAGATTCTTCCCTGTTACTAAAAAATATCAATCATCTGAATCTTAATGAAGGCTAAAATCAGCCAGAGTAACTGATAAAAGGGACTAATGAAGCTGATTCCATTAATTCAGGTATTCTCTTTGCTAAGTAACTCCTGTTTGTGAACTCACAGTTGGTTTCACTAGAAAGGATTACAGCATCTCAAGCAGTGGGCCGTAATTATTATTACAGGTGTGGCCGCAGACTGCAGGAGCAGATGAGCTCATAAGAAACAAAGATTTGCTCTGCTGGATGATCTATGTTCACTCGAGAACAAAGAGCGGCCGCATAAATGAGCGACCGTGTCAACAAATGGAGCCATCACTAGCATACACGTCAGAGTGTGCTCCGTCAGCCAGCATACACGCTCTCTCCATGTCCGTCCCTTACCCTCGCGGAGGAGAGTTTTGCTCCTCTGTCCTCTCCAGGCCTCCCACTGGCGGGCAGGGGCTGGCTGGGTAACCGTAAGGAAGCTTTGTTCCCTTCATCTTTCACCACCAGCCCCCAACCTCAGTCTATTTTGCAACATCTGGAACATCAACACAACCGGTGACCCTGAACGAGAATATTAAGGCTTTATTTCTCTCTCAGCCAGAAGGAGGACAGTAAACCAAACTTATCTTTAGGGGTTGAATACTAAAGTGAGCAGCACTGATTTTATCTGTCTTTAGAAAGCCCTGTTTGGGTCCAACAGTGAACTGGGTTGGATTTTGGCTAATTAGGACAACGTGTTTTTACTTCTTGATTCTTAGATTTGTATGAAAGCAATTGACAGGGCTGGCAGCCAAGTCTCCACTGGCAAGGTGACTCAGAAAAGAACTGCAATTATGCAAATGATCAAGAAAAAAAATAAGAAGAGCTACAAGATCCAGTGTGCCTAATTGAGGTGGGGCACTTGTATCCCTTTCCTCTGCTTTGTTTGGTTGTGCTGTCAAAGACTGATCTACTCTGCGTGGGTTGGATGGTGAAGGACATAGTATTGGGCCCACAGTGGTTAGGGTTTCAGTATGGCCTTTCAGAAGATCATGAAGAGGATTAAAAGCTTTTTCATGCAAGCAAGGATTTTAACTTGGTGTTTATAAACCAACGCTGGACAAGACTGAGGTGGAAAGGATATCATTAAGGAAACTTACAGAATGACATTTTAAAGGGTCTTTTATCTTTTCTCAACAATTTTTATTATATGTGAATCAAAGTCTTCAAACAGCTTTACTCATATCAGAAGTTTGGCTTTGGATACAGAATTGCTAACTTGAGGGTGACATTTGATTAAAGGGAGTGGGGCAGTGTCATTTGTTTAAGTAATTCTTAAATTCTTAAACATATGGGCAGGATTTTCTGAGGACTATGTAGGGTGGGGAGCATCCTGAAAAATATGCATAGGAGACTATCATATGCCTGTTTCTAAGTAGAATGTGGACGTGTGAAATGGAATGTAGAACGTGAGACAGTCCACTCCTGTGTCTTTAGTGGCTAAGATTGCATGCCCGATACTACTACTTTGCAGACACGAGCTTGGCAACTTGGGACTCTGAGGGCAGAGGAGAAAGTTCAGTGAGTACTGAGTGTGGCTGATCAAAAGGGGATGACAGCTCGCAGGGCCTTGACATTGTAAGGAAAACAGTCGCAGCATTTTCCCCTCAAGCCCGGGAGACAGAGATGAATGAGACGGCCAAGCCCCTTAAACACTATTAAGGGAGTCACTGACAGGCAAGATCTTGTCAGTAGTGACCTCTGCTGTTTGCCAGGACTAGGCCGCCTGGCTTTGGGGTCACAGCGTGCCAGGGGCATGCAGAAAAGGGCTGAGGTCTCAGGGGCTTGGCCTGGAACCCCCCACACACACACAAAGCCAGTGAGTTGAGCAACAGCGTACTGCATGGGCTGTGCCCCCAGGAACGTCAAGGCACTGGGCTTGGTTTCAGCCTCCCCGGGGGGGGGGAGAGCACAGAGACAGGCCGCGGCACTTTGAAACCTGCATCTTGCCCAGTCGTTTGCTTTACTCTGGGCTGCTCCGAAAAGGAGGTGCCCTGCGGATTCGCTGCCTGTCGTCGGTTTTAAGGGGGCATAGCAAGCACACACAGGAGAGGGAAGGCGTGAGGCTGTGTGGGGCAGAGATGAGGATCCCCACCCCTGCACCCACCCCCAACTCGGGACACCGACCAGCCTGGTCCGTGTCTCACTGGTCAAGCCACACAGGGCCCGTGGAGACAGTGATCTGACCTGGGGAGGAAATCAAGAAAGGCACTCAGATGTGGCAGCAAATGGTTCATCCCGATGGCAACAAGTCAAGTCAATGCCTGCGTGGAATTTTTGCCTGAAAAAGTGACAGTGAAAGTCGCTCAGTTGTGTCCGACTCTGTGACCCCATGGCCTGTGGCCCATCAGGTTCCTCTGTCCATGGGGTTCTCCAGGCAAGAATACTGGGGTGGGTAGCCATTCCCTTCTCCAGGGGATCTCGACTCAGGGATCAAAGCCATGACTCATGTCTCTTGCACTGGCGGGCAGGTTCTTTACCACTAGTGCCACCTGGGAAGCCAAGCATTATGTCTTTCATAAAGACCTATTTCTTTCCTTTAAAAAAAAATTAGCAATTTTAAAATTTATTTTATGTTTGGCCTCACTGCAGGGCATACAGGATCTTAATTCCCCAATCAGAGGTCAAACCCACGTTGCATTGGAAACACAGAATCTTACCAGTGGACCACCAGGGAATTTCCAAGGACCTATTTCTTGTCATTTTCCATGTTTTTGTCATTTCCTTTTGCATCTTTATACTTCCTTTTCCATCTTTCCTGGTGGCTCAAGTGGTAAAGAATCCACCTTCCAATGCAGGAGATGTGGTTCAGTCCCTGGGTCAGGAAAATTCCCTGGAGAAGGAAATGGCTACCCACTCCAGTATTCTTGCCTGGAGAATCCCATGGACAGAAGAGCCTGGTGAGCTACAGTCCACGGGGTCACAAAGAGTTGGACACGACTGAGTGACTAAACAACAAAAACAACCAAAGCATTCCACTAATAACTTTATTAGTTTTCCTCTCAAACTCATCCCTTCTCCCTTCTATCATTTTCTTCTATTGAAAAAATCTGGATTTACCAGGAAATGATATTTTAAACTAGTGTTAGTTTTACTTTCTAATTGTAGCTAATAATGCCATAGCTTTGCAATAAATAATGTGAATAGCTTTGCAGTGTCTTTGGTGTGACATAAAGAATGCTGTAATTATACTATTTATATACTCATGTTGTTGAAGACACTGGATTTGCTCCCTAAGGGAGCAATCTGCACGTGACACTAAACTACCAGAGGCAGCAACCACATTTGGAGAATGAGTCACAACTTAATGGGAAGGGCAGGAATGAGGTGTTTTTATATTGCCTTGATTATTCAACTAATTCCTTTCTTCTGATGTTTTTAAGGAAGCTGGGCCCACCCAAGAGGAGGAAAAGGTAAATAAAGAGGTATGGTCTTTTAGAGATGAGCCATAGACTTTCTGTCTTTAAAACATATATCATGACACCTTTTCAACCAACTGGTTATCAATTGATTCTCAAGTGTTTAGCAGAGGGAGAAGATATAAATATCACTATTTAGAGAATGAGATAATTAAGGATTAATAGAATTAAATAAATTTTCTTACTTTCTATGAGAAGGAATAAACAAGGTCATTATCTATCCCTCTATAGTTCCTAAGGCAGGAACATAAAAATATCTTCCTGTTTTTAAACCCACTAGATTTTTGTTTGTTTGTTTCTTTGTTTGTTTTTTTTACCCCTCTAGAGACAGTGAAATTTTGTGCTCAAAATCCTTAGTTTAAATGGATAATTACAAGATTGTTGTAGGCATCCTATTTCTCTAGGGCATCAACAGGCCTTCTTATATTAAAAACTGCTTTATACAAATATTAAATAGAATGTTCAGGGAAGCTATTGAAGGTTTTGGTTTTTACTTTTATAGCTCCTTCTACTTTTTGGTATGGGAGAATATAGTGTATTTTTCAAATAATAAAGAAGTTAAAAAAAAACCCAACTCTTCAATGTTGTGAGTATCTGAGCTGATCTTTAATAACAGGCATTGGTGGTTGATGGTAAGAGATCTTTAGGCACACACCTACAAGGCCCACAGGTTTTCACTATCACCCAGTCTCATAGGATCTGTCATATTTTATTGGCTTCTCATTGGTTAGTCATTGTATGGTTTGGCACCATACTGAAATTTTACATTTTTGAAAACAATAGTGTGAACAAAGATCAGATTTTTCCTTCTGTTATGTGTCATTTAATTTGCTCTGAGTGCTTAAAAAACCCCTACATATTCAGCCAATTATATATTCTCTCCCATACTACTTCCGTCTCTTGGTCAGGGAAATTATAATCATGAGTTTGATTTGAGGAATTGGAAGTGGGAGGAGAGGTGTCACCGCAGTCACAGAGGAGTAAGGACGGGCTAGTGGCTTGGAGGAGAGAAGGGACAGGGTGTTCATTACAGTGGGAGCAAATAAATATTAGGATGATTTGGCAGGACTATCACATGCTGCAATGAGGGGTGTGTGTGTGCCTGCCTGTGTGTGGTGTAGTCTATTAATTCTTTAACATGTAAGCTGTAAGCACTGGTACACTGGTATAGGCAATGCATTTAGCACAATATAGAGACCCTTAATAAAAGTTAGGAATACCAACTTAGATTTTTTTTTTCTCTAATATGGCATTTTCTATTTTTCCCCCCCAGATAGTCAGTTGAAGATCTATTCTTTCCTTCACTTCAAAGAAGAACCATCATAAGAACATTCCACTCTTCTCACCTTCTCAAAGAAAACTTTCATGAATAATGGTCTGCTATTGTCTAGTTCTCTCTGACTTTAGGCAAGGACACTTCTATTTTAATTCTGTAATTTAAAAATGTTTTAATTTAGCATCTACTATGTACCAACAGAGAAAAATGTCCCCAATTTCCAAAACTTGTCATCTCAGTACTGGAAAAGATAGGGTTTTTTGGTTTGTTTGTTTGTTTGTTTTGTTTTGTTTTAATATTACAAGTCATATATAAAATTTAAGCTTAAGTATTATAAATTTTAGAGTTAATTCTTTTGTTATCTTGGACATATTTTACAGTTTTCTAGAAGAGAGATAAATGAGGTCTGAGGAATACAGGACTCCTATTTTTTACTGTGTCAATAAGCAATACAGTTATATGTAATTATTTTTTCTTAGCATTTATCAATTAGGTTTTTTTTTTGAGCTATAAACCAAGATGACTGTGACTTGTGAAACTCAGTGTTTTAGTTTCTTTGATTTTTAACAAAGTAGGTCTAACACTAAACATTAGAAGCTGCAGCATCTTCCTAGAACTTAGAAACAGCAAACATTAAATTCCCTGTGCTGAGCTTTTGAAACCTTAAACAATTGTCTGATGTTTCATTGAGCTATTCAGGATCTCAGCTACCACTGTCAGCTGTGAAAAAAGTGGTTCCGGATGCCAGGAGAGATGGAGCATCCACCTTAACCTAGACCAGAGTCTAGGAAGAAACTTTCTCAGCAGGTTCTTCTGGAGGCTTTTCTTAGTTGCCTTAATGGTTTTGAGTCATGAGAAGTTGCTGATTTATATGTAAATCATCATTTCCTAGAAATCATGAGTAATTTTAGGCTATATGAGGGTGTCTAAGCAATAGCTGAGCAGACTTTTGGGGGGAGGTATTAGGAAGGAGGCTGGCACACCTGGTTAAATACTGATATACTTGGGTAGAAGTTTAATAGGTAAGGAAACTATTAAGGTTCATTATTGATGCTCATAGGAATATGTTTTAGTATAGGTCTCCTCATTTTCACCACTTTCAATCTTTTGAACTCTTTCAAAATCAAAGAAGAGATCTAAGTACTGACACTCCCTTCTAGAAACCACCAGGAAAACATAACTTTCTAGCCTTATGTTGTATATTTGCTTCAGTTTGTTAATTGTATTTTGATTTGTCATTGAATTTGCCACTGATTGACTTCTGTGTCCACAACTGAATATTCTTGTTTTTTTTTTTTTTTAAGTTTATGGATATTCTACCTTCCCCCCCAAAAAGAATTTAAGACAGCTTGTAAAAAATACCCAATAAAAATTTTTTTCACTTCAAGGCTGAGTCAGAAATATAAGAAGTCCTTAGGGTTCATTTTCCAATTATTATGCAAAACATGTGAAATAACCAATAAGCAGCAAAAGTAAATTTTACTTTCTGCATTGCTTTTGCTGCTGCTGCTGCTAAGTCGCTTCAGTCGTGTCCGCCTCTGTGCGACCCCATAGACGGCAGCCCACCAGGATCCCCCGTCCCTGGGATTCTCCAGGCAAGAACACTGGAGTGGGTTGCCATTTCCTTCTCCAATGCATGAAAGTGAGAAATGAAAGTGAAGTCGCTCAGTCATGTCCGACTCTTAGCGACCCCATGGACTGCAGCCTACCAGGCTCCTCCATCCATGGAATTTTCCAGGCAAGAGTACTGGAGTGGGGTGCCATTGCCTTCTCTGTGCCCCAGTACTACCATCACAGTAATAATCAAGAAGAGTCTGCCACCTGAAACTAGGCAGAGCTCCTGGGCTTGCCAAAGTCAGTACAACACGCCCAGGAGTGTTCTCAGAACACCTTTGATTTCACCACCCCTGGGTGTTCACAGAGAAGGGATGATACTTAAAGGTATGCAGCCAAACAGTAATGGTTAGATGTCATCTTCTGCTGGGAAGTAAGATAATTAAGTAATTGCTTTGCTTTCATGCCACCACTTACAGACACCGTAGTCTCTCTCGGGAAAACAATAACCTTTTCAAGTGGACCAAGCCCATACTTTATAGCATATGACTTTTTGGGGGTTCTGCAGTGTTTAGCATTTCAGATTGTAGTTTGGATACATTTCGGAGGAGTAGAGCCAACTTGGCATTACTCAGTGTCTGACCAGCCAATCTGGACCCCTTCAGAAGGTGATTTTCCAAGCTGAATTCTTCAGGGCCTTGTTTCCCCCCTCCTATTTCCTTCTCCATTATGTTGCTTGCATTCATGGCTTATTAGCAATGCCAGCAGAAATGTTGGCTGCAAAAGTCAGGAAAAGTACAATCAGTCCAAGTTGAAGGTTGCTAGGCATATAGATGAAAGATTTAGTGGGGAAGAAATACGGTTTTAAATGAATTTTTTAATTCTTTCAGTTTTTATTAACCTATGATCTCTTTGATGTTATTTCCTAGAGGAGGGAATGGCAACACACTTTAGTCATCTAGCCTGGAGAATCCCATGGACAGAGGAGCCTGGTGGGCTACAGTCCATGGGGTTGCAAAGAGTCAAACATAACTGAGCAACTAACACTTGATGTTATTTATCAAAGAAAATGGATCTTTCTGTGTTCCTTACAATCTATGAACGTGATTAAGTAAATCCTTGTTTTTTTTAAACAAACAGTAGTCAAATACCCACTGTCCTCTCAGTTTTCCTACAGTACCATGATAGATTTATATCCTGTGAAGAAGCTTCTCCACTTGCTTCCTTCCCATTGATTTCTCAGCCTCTCCACGACGTGCCATTCTATCACTCTGATGTTTGCCTCCCCTCAGTGTCCCTGACATCTTACTGACTGCTAAATCCAGTGGATGCTGTCAATCCTTATCTTGCCAAGCCCCTGCTACATTTGGTGCCGTTATTCTTCACTTGTTGAAGCTCTCTTTTATAAGATCCATGAAGCTGTATTGTTCTAGCTAATCCTGTATCTTTTTGACCATCCTCTTGCTGACACATCTTCCTCTACCCACACAGTAAATGTTGCCATAGCCCTGGGTTATGTCTTTTGCAAGCTGCTTTTCTCATAAGAGTCAGCTGAGTAAAATTCCCCATTCTGATTGAACATGTACCTATTTGCTAATGACTCCTATATCTATCTCCAGTCTTAACTCCCAATCAAGTTTTGAATTTCCACATCCAGTTTCCTATTTGTTCTTGCCACCTACATAGATCATTGGCCTCTCAAACAGAACTGACTGTGCTGAATTTTTGTTTCTCCTTTTTCATTGGCTCTTTTTTGCATATTCTCTTTCCTTTAGTATCTTCACCATTTATCCAAATTAGAAATCTAAAATTTCATTTTACATTCCTTACCCTCTCAGATGTCTATACTGGCTAGGTTTGCATGCAAATATTTCTTGAATAAATCCCTTTTCTCCATTCCTATCTTGACCTTAGTTGTGGTCTTTGCCATCTCTTATTTGGATTAAGGCAACGGTTTTTTATTTGTTCTTTCTTCCACTAACTGTTACTCCTTCTTAAACCTATCCTCCACAGTACTATTTGAAGTACAGTAAATCTTATCTGAAGTAAAATGCAAACTTGATCTATTTATTTCCTTGCTTAAATCTCTTCAATACTTTATCATCTACACTATCCTATAGGCCTGATAGGTTAACATTTAAGATTCTTAATGTGAAAACACTTCCATTACTCTGGGAGATGGATCCAAAAAGATATTGTTGCAATTAATATCAAAGACTGTTGTGCCTATGTTTTCCTCTAGGAGAGGAAATAAAAACAAAAATAAACAATAGTCAATTCATCTGTGACAAAGGAAGTAAGAACATATAATAGAGAGGAGATTGTCTCTTAATAAGTGGTTCTGGGAAGACTGGACAACTACATATAAAATAATGAAATTAGAACATTTTCTAACACCATATACAAAAATAAACTCAAAATGGACTAAAGACCTAAATGTAAGGTTGGACACTGCAAAACTCCTAGAGGAAAACATAGGCAGAACACTCTGACATAACTTGCATCAATATTTTTTGGAATCCATCCACTAGATTAATGGAAACAAAAACAAAAATAAATGCATGGGACCTAATTAAACTTAAAAGTTTTTGCACAACAAAGGAAACCATAAATAAAACAAAAAGACAACTTATGAAATGGGAGAACATATTTGCAAATGATGCAACCATCAAGGCTTAATTTGCAAAATACACAAATAGCTTATACAGCTCAATATTAAAACAAAACAACCCAATCAAAAAATAGGCAAAGATCTAAACAGAACATTTTTCCAGAAAAGACATACAGATGTTCAACAAGAACATGAAAAGATGCTCAACACTGCTAATTATCAGAGACACGCAAATCATATCTACAGTGAGGTACCACTTCACACCAGGCAGAATGGCCATGCTCAAAAAGTCTACAAATACTATCACCTGCTGGAGAGGGTTTGGAGAAAAGGGAACCTTCCTACACTGTTGGTAGGAATGTAATTTAGTACAGTCACTATGGAAAACAGTATGAAGTTTCCTTAAAAAACTAAAAATAGAGTTACTATATGATCCAGCAATCCCACTCCTGGGCACATATCCAGAGAAAACCATAGTTCAGTAAGATACATGCACCCCAATGTTCGCTGCAGCACTATTCACAATAGCGAAGACATGGAATCAATCTCAATGTCCATTAGCAGACAAATGGATAAAGAAGATGTGGTGTATATACACATATGCAATGGAACATTAGCCATAAATAAGAAGGAAATAATGCCATTTGCAGCAACATGGATGACCTAGACATTATTAAACTAAGTGAAGTTAGTCAAGAGAGAAAGACATGTCATATGATACTACTTATATGTGGAATCTAGAAAAAATGATAAAAATGGATATATATGCAAAACAGAGATAGATTCACAGACATAGAAAACAAACTTTTGATTACCAAAGAGGAAAGGGGCAGGGAGGGATAAATTAGGAGTTTGGTATTAACATACACACACTACTATATAAAAAATAGATAACCAACAAGGACCTACTGTATAGCAAAGAGAACTACATTCAATATTTATAATAACCTATAAGGGAAAAGAATCTAAATGGCTCAGTAGGTAAAGAATCTGTCTGCAATGCAGAAGACACAGGAGACACGGGTTTGGCCCTAGGTCAGGAAGATTCCCTGGAGGAAGAAACAGCAACCTACTCTAGCACTCTTGCCCGAAAAATCCCATGGGCAGAGAAACCTGGCAGGCTATAGTCCAATGGACCGCAAAGAGTTGGACACGACTGAGCGACTAAGCACAGCACATATTTATAAAACAGAGTCACTTTGCCATGCACCTGAAACTAACACAACATTATACGTCAACTATACACCAATTTAGAAAAAAAGATTCTTAATATGAAAATGACATCCTCCACAAGCTGCATCCTGCTCACCACCCACTGTCATACTCTTTAAGTTTTTGAATCTACTAGTTTTGGTTCCCTGCACATGCACTGCACCTCTGAGACTTTTTCATGTGGGCTTTCATTCTTAGAATGACCTGTCCTTCCCTTGTTACCAGTGGCTAACTCCTTTAAGACTCACATTCAGTGTTACAACTACCAGGATTCTTCTCTAATACCTCCCAAGTAATGTTATGCCCCCTCCCTCAGTGATCCTATAACACTATGTCCACAAATGTGACTGTGTTTTACTGTATTACAAAATCATTAATCTTTACTGAGTCTGTATCCACCACCATAGACTCTCAATACAGTTCCATACTAGTGTATTCCATGTGGCCTCTGTCGTACCTTGCACATAATAGCTACTAAGCAAAACTGCATAAAGGTCAAGTATTGACTGGATATTGAAGTTTGCCTTGTCTAAGACTCTTAGATATCAGTATCTCTTGATTTACCATTGCTAGAGCTTTCAGTTCTTTACGATTTCTTCCCATGTGCTATCTACTTAAGATACTTTAACAATTAAAGCTCCTTAAATGAAACTTTATAATAATAATTCTTATAAGTTTTGACTCTTCCTTCTCATGAGGACTTTAAGTTATGCTTTGGTAGAAAGTCACATGTTCTCTGTCAGCACCCTGGAAACCCCTAGGAGGGAGGAGGAACACAAGCAGAACAAGTGCGACGCACATCTCTGGGATGCCAAGTTCCTTCTGGGATGATAAGTTGCTAAGCACCAAAGTAAGTCGTCATCCTCAGTGAATGAGAGGAAGAGGTGGTGTGGAAAGAACATCCTGTTTTGAAGAACCTCAGTGACTAAAGTGTTGTCATCTCATGTTATTTTTTTCTTTCTCATTAGTGCATCTGTTTAATCTTGTGCTGCCCCCAATACTAATGTGGTTGATTTAGGTCATTAAAGTCTTGTTTATGCAAAGAAGATAGAGAATAGGCAGAAGAGAATATACAAAGAAGATGGAGAAAGGCAGGACAGTGAATTCCTGGTTTTATAGCCCTAATAGGTAAGAGAGGCACAAAAGATTTCACAAGCACTATCTTCTTGTTTCTGGAGATCTTCGAATGATGTAATGCCAATCACAATGACTTTTCATTAGCCCTCCTATCTGAATCACTGTATTATCAGAGGCAATTTACTTCTATTTTATAAGGATACTTAGTTTGAAAACATTCACCATGACAATGAAGTTCTCATTAACAACAATATAGGGGTTATGTAAGAAGAAAGTTCTACTAGCAACTTGAATGCCTGCTATATGTCAAGAATGTAGTAAATGCTTTATATATGTTCTCTTACTTATTATGCACAATAACATCCTGAAATAAGATCCACTATCCAATTTTTAATATGTGGAAACCAAGCTCAGAGTTATGAGCTTGGTTATGGGCTTATAACCAAGCTCAGGTTACTTATGGGCATAAGTAACCATTTTGAGGTTTTACAATTGGTACGTACCTGCACTTTGATGAAACATCAGTCTGTTTTTGTCTCAGCTTAAGTTCTCTAAAACTCTTGTTCTGTTTGCTCAGATATAGTTTTTTAATTTGACTCTTATAGATATTTTGCATGTTTTTAGCTTTAATAAGCTATGTATTGAAAGTGGTGGATGTGTCATTTCAAATTCTTGAGTGATGAGTACATTTATTATTATCAGAGTCTCAAATGCCAGAACTTGACAAATGTCAACAATAATTAAGCATTAGTATTTGCTACTTGTTATTTAAGATACAAGCTACTCGTATCTTTATTCACAAGGAAGGGTCAGGAATACTCTTTCTTTCATGGGCCAGATAGCCTATTTTGATTAGTTAGTCCTTCTGTTTGTGATGACAGCTTAACAAGCTGACAGCGCTTCTCTTTTGGCTCTTCAGTTGAACTTGATTTTGATCTTCAAAATGGAAGGATTGGAGGAGTACTAACTTCATATTGCTTGCCTAGTCATGAAATATGATCTTATCAAACATGAAGAAAACCACTTAAAACTGACATTTCTCTTAAAACCATTTGAAAAGTCTGTAAGATTTTAAAGTCTGCAGGATCCTTACCTCTTCAGAATGTAACTCAGAGGAAGTAAGCCTTGATTCAGAGACAAATATTGCTAATTAGGAATTCCAACCTGTAGGTTCCAAATCCTTTAATCTTTCTAATAAAAGGAGACACACACTTTCAATATGAAATTCTATTTTTTTTATAGAATCTTTTATAAGGGCAGAGATGTTTTTTACCATGTTTGAGAAAGTGTTTTGGATTTCGTTACTTCAATTAAGACATATGGCTGAATCCCTTCTTTGCTACTTTTGCAAATTCACCGTGGGTATATAAGATTATCTTCTAAAATATTAGATTAAAATGTGATTAACTACACTCTCCTAAATATTATATATAATCTTTAAAAAAATCAGAGAATATGAGAACTGAGCTTTGTTGTTTCCCTTTTAAAAATAAAACAGATGTTCTTTATTATGGGGACATACCATAATATGTCACAACTTTCCAGAATTGTGTCAAGATTACATTTCAGATTGCCAAGAAGATATCATATCAGCATAATACTTAGATGCAACGAAGCAGGCAGATAAAATTTTACAGGATATAATAATAACAAGTTGTACAGTTCAAGAACAACTTCTGAATTCACTTAAACCTAGCTGTGCTATGTAGGAAGACAAAGGAGCAGTGAGAACTTAGCTGGGTTTCAGACCCATAAAGCTGGCTCTCAACAGCATGAGTCACTCGGAGATAAAGGCATCCAGTGATTTACTTGAATTATTCACTGCCAGCCTGGAAAAGATTTGGGAAATTAGTAGTGTACTCACTTTTTTGATGGCATGGCAAAAGAAAGGCTAATTCATAAAAAGGAGAAACCCCTTTCATTTGACATTGGATTTCCTCCTAGCTCAAACACAAATGGCATTACTAATAATAAAGCAACGTGCTGGAAGGCTAGAAGAAGATTATGTGTCTGAAAGAATTAGCTACCATCTTTTGAGCTCAATGAGGGCAAGCTGGGCAATTTTCAGTCTTTAAACAGTCTCATTTGACAGATTTATCTCTTCTCTTTTTTTTAAAAGGACACTAATAAGAGTTCATTATTTTCCCAAGTAGTTGCGCTTTGTAATAAACTTGTCAGTTTCCATTTTTACGCTGTGAAAGATTTTTTGGCCTGGTTAGATGTATGATTCAGGTATATGCAGATTCTTTATGGAACTTTAGGATGAGGAAGTATGCTTACAGTGAGAAAGTACATTATCCACCACCCTTTTTCTTGGAAGATACTGACAGTCTGGTTATATAATCTGGCCCATCTGAGAAACTGGGCCATGCTAAATTAACCACAAACTCATCATCATGACACTAGATGGTATCTGAGTCTCCTCTCTAGTGCGGGCACTGCCTTTTCTAAATTCAGGAAAGGGGTCAGGGATCATGAGAACAGCAATCCATGATTCAGCCCATTCAAGGTGTCCCTGCCAGGAGAGAGGCATGACAGACTGTTCACTGGGAACTCCTCAGAGACGGACTAAAACAAACAGGAGACGATTTCTTAATACCAAGAAATTGTGAATCCCAGGCTTCAGGAAAGTCCAGAGGATATCAGTGGTTTTCTCTAACCTGAGTGCATGTATTTGTCAGGTTACATCTGTAATAGCTGCAGCCACGCCTGTTGGCTTCTTTGTCTGATTCCTTATTCAGAAAGCACAAACTTTCTGATAGCTACTTCTGCCTGCCATCGTTGCTTCGTGGCTGAAACTTAAAAGTGGCGTTCTGCTTCTGTCTGCTGGCTGCCCACTCTCACAGCCTGGGCAGCTGTTGTTACTTCTCCTCCTCCAAGTTCTTGCCCAGGAGACACTAATTTGCCTGGAGGATGAATCCAATTCTGTCCTTGGTTTTTCCCTCCCATTTGAAGTGTCTCTCTTTAGTTGGCAAAGTCTCCTGATACTTGAATTGGAGGAAACTCATTTTACAACCTTGATTCTGCAGTGTGCTCATATCATTCTTAGTTTAATAATAAACCTTTTTGTTGTTGTTGTTCTTAGCATAATTTGTAAATTACTTCCCAGAGCCACCCTTACTAAAAGTCTGTGACCTTATTGTCCACAAAGGCTTGACAAGCAGAAGCTGCTGCCTGGGGCCTGGAATGTACCACTTCCTGTTCTTTCTCTCCAAGCCGAAGCATTCTATCCAAACAAAAACTCAATTCCATCCACATGTGACCCAGAGTTAGTATGAAACAAAACTCTCCCAAGATGAAAAACTTTACACATTAACTCCTGGTTTCGCTCCATCTACTTACAGTGCCCAAGACCACAAAGAGGGCCTTTTCAAAGGAACCAAAATAAACAAAAGGATGGCCTAAGCTGTGGATTAAGGCAAACAAGCAGCCAACAGCCACAGATAGCATCAGACTAATTGCTGCTAAGTCCTGACAAAATGTAAGACTGCAAGACAGTGGTGTCATAGTGTTTAAGTCAATGACCCCACAGCCCTGCTAGGACACTACTGAATCCTCTTAGGGTATTTCAGTGTAAAGAAAATGAGTACTTGGATCCCAACCCAGGGTGTTTATGATCAGAAAGAACAAAAGAATCCCGTGCTTTGACTACAAAAAAACAAACAAAAACATGACAACAATACGTCAGTCTTTCTGTTACAAAAACCTGGGATTCATTCTGATGTTTTCGTTATAGCCGTGCCTCCAGTTTCTCTATCAATAATTTACTTAAGATAAAATGTGAGTCCCACCCAAAGGGGCACATAGCCAGAGAGTGCACTGAAGGCTGCTTTCTTTTCTCTAGGAGATGAAGCGGTCATACTATGAATGGAGACAGGAAATCACAAGCCAATCACTGACATGGATGGCTTCGCTTAAAAGGGCAAAGGAGAAAAAGAGTGAAAAAGTGAAAGCGTTGGTCACTCAGTCATGTCCAACTCTTTGTGACCCCATGGACTGTAGCCCACCAGACTCCTGTGTCCAGGGGATTCTCCAGGCAAGAGTACTGGGGTCCCTTCTCCAGGGGATCTTCCTGACCCAGAGACCAAAGCCGGGTCTCCTGCATTGCAGGCAGATTCTTTACCATCTGAGCCACCAGGGAAGCCTATAAGGGGAGAAAACATTTTATCAAAGAGGAGATGTCACTCTGGAGAGGGAAGCCATTGGGAACGGGCAGGAGCTGGAGAGATGGTGATCTGGGTGTCTAAAGTGATGGTAAGCACCTAGTAGGTGGCTGCGAAGAGAACTGAGAAGACGGCGCACTAGAGCTATAAATGTCCTGCCTTCTGGACAGGCAGGACACGAAGACTCGGGCATGATGTGACACTGATGGGAGACTGTCTTTCCCCTAAGGACCATCCACGGCAGGCTCCCGCTCCAGCTCTCCTGATGGCCACTGGGACGGTGAACCTTGCCTTTTGCCCTCTTCCGGGGCCAAATTTAGGATGGTGATTTTGTGGCATGAGCAGTCCTTCCCCTTTTTTAAGCCCATTTCTCTCTCCCCTGGTGAGATCCCCAGCCCCCAACATTCATGAGATGCCTCATGCTTCGTGGGTAGCATAGCAGTGCCCAGCAGAACAAGTACAACACAGCATTAATTTGCACTGCTTAACCTCTCTGGGGTAACCAAGACTTGAAAGAGTTATAACTGACAAGCCTGGCCTGCTCAGTTGCAAGAATCCCTGGGATAATTCCCATGTATCCCTAGGAGTGAGGAAGTCCCCATTCCCCACCCTGAGTATTTGCTTCCACAGAATAGGATGCCCCGGTGGTTGCTACAGAACCCAGAGTTTGCTATCAGATCACATCACTTGCTCATAACTCTCCAAGGTTAATCAAACTCTTAAGCCGCTAGCATCACTCGCGTTGTCAGGGCTTTGAAAGAGACCAAGTCAGGCAGTATTACCCCTCCCTTGATTCCACCATTTCCACATGTGTTAGGGGACCCTTGAATATACAATCAGGAAGGAATCGGAGCCTTGGCTGAGGCACAGAAAGGATTTTCTTGCAGGTGGAAGGAACATCAAGAACATTAGTTGTACACTGGGGTGATTAGCCTATTAACTGAGGGGGTCCTTGGAATATGACACTTCTGGTGCTGAGACTCCAAAATCTCAGGCCAACCAAGATAAAATAAATTGGTCACCCTATTGCACAAAAAACTATATAGGGAATCACCTCATTTTCCCTTATATAACATAAAACGTCAATTTGGATTCTGCTAATTTGGAACTTGTCCCCAAAAAGGCTTGAAAAATGCATGCTTGATGAATTATTATAATAGGCACATATTGTAATCAATTGTAATTTTTTAAAAAAGTCTTCTGCAAGCACTTACATATTGATACAAATCTGTCAAGTTAACATTGTCCTTAAGTTGTACTTTAAAGTGAGATTCAAGGTCTTCAACTGGATAGTGCTATTAGAATAATGGCACTAACTATAACTAGGATTTATACAGTACTATGTAACTTGGAAAAATTTAATTCATTTCCATATTTGAACCCTACACCAACTTTGAGAATGTTACTTTCATTCACATTTTTTTTTTTAATGCAGAAAGTGAGGCTTACAGAAGTTCAAAGACTGACAAAAGGGCATATAGCTCATAAATAGAATAGGATCTTGAATGCAGTACAAAGCCCATGCTTATAAATTCTTAAGAAATATACCAGGCAAAGGCCCTGAGGTGGGTTAGAGGGACACTGACTCCATCAAGGAACATGGTTCTGTAGAAGATGTGTACTAAGAGATGAAGCGGCAGAGTTGTAGGGTCCAGAAGCAGTGTGCCATGAGGGCTTTGGTAAAGAGTTCAGCCTCTAAAATGAAGGAAGGGGATGATACTGAAACAGATGAGTGAAATGATCAAGCTTGCATTTAGAAAAGCTTCTGCTGTTTCTTTGTGAAAGATTTATCAGGAGAGATCAGTTAGGAAGCTATTGAGGCGGTTCCAGCAGACAAAAACAGTGGCTTGGACTCGGGGTGCAGCAGTGAAAGTGGAAAGGAGTAGATGGATTGGAGAGAGATTTAGAAGGCAAAAGCAGTGGACTTGATCAGATGTAGAGGATGAGGGGAAGGCAACGTCAAAAGGATAACTTCAGAGAGACAAGCTTCCTGGAAGGACCAGCAGGGCAGGTGTCAGAGTGCTGGTCTTTCAAAGGTTTACAACTCCACTGGATAACTTAGCAAGCATAAACACAGCCCACTAGACAGTACTGAAGTATCCAGTGTCCATGAGTGGAGACTGAAAAATAAAAATGCCGCATTAGCACAGGCCTCTCTGACTTAGTGACCGAACAACACTCGGAACCTATTTCAGAGCAGTCAGCTGAAAATTAACCCTTCAATCCAGTTAAAATCTTAAAACCAACTAGGCCTAATGCTATTTAATGCCATACATTGGTTTTTCTGTCTGTTTATTATAAGAATTTAAGTACTTTCTCATTTACCAAAATAAAAAATGATTACGTGTCTGGAGCAAAGGAAAACAAAATGGCTGAGGAGAACTAAAACTGGAGAAAAGTGAAGAGATTTTGTTATTTTCCCCTAAAACATTTTCTTGCTTTGACCAGTGGAAGTGAATTAATAAGTGAATATGTTTCTACCTATATTTTTACAGTTATGAAATTTGTTCCTCTCCACTTCCCTGGTAATAAGTTTAATAGTGTCCTCCGAAATTCATGTTCACTCCAAACGTCAGAATGTGACTTTATTTGGAAACAGGATTTTTGCAGATGTAATTAGTTAATGATCTGGAGGTGAATCATCCTGGATTTAGAGTGGGCCTTAAATCCAACGACTGGTGTCCTTATAAGAGACAAAGAGGGAGACCATGTGAAGACAGAAATAGGACTGGTTACACAGCCCCAGGCCAAGGAACGCCTGGGGCCACCAGTAGCTGGAAGAGGTAGGAAGAGGCAACTCAATCCCTAACCACCTGAAGCTTTCAAAGGGAGCATGACCTGGCTGACACCTTGATTTCAGACATCTTACTTC
The DNA here is from genome assembly GCF_023699985.2 of Odocoileus virginianus. Lineage (NCBI taxonomy): Eukaryota > Metazoa > Chordata > Mammalia > Artiodactyla > Cervidae > Odocoileus > Odocoileus virginianus. The sequence goes on along the minus strand of NC_069686.1, from coordinate 9,186,192 downwards.
CAGAACTATGAGAATATACGTTTCTGTTGTTTTAAGTCACCAAGTTTGTGGTAATTTGCTATGGTGGCCCTAGGAGACTACTACACCCACTAAATAAATGTTGAACAATTGGTTTGCTGTTGTCTGTGTTTTGGTTCAACCTTGTTCCCTGATTTCTGGCACAAGCAACAAGGAGTATGTGATGCACTTTTCAAAAGGGAACACTGTCAGAAAGAAGGGTTGGGTGGGAAAATGAGCTCAGACTTAGACATGTTGAGTTTCAGTTGTCTGTGCCATATCTAAGTAGAGATGGTGAAGTGGCAGTAGGATATAAGGTTCTGGATTTCAGAATGTTGGTTTGGGCTGGTACATATGCTGGGAGTTGTCTGTGCACAAGGGGTACATGACTCAGAGAAGTGCTTGAGATTGCCAAGGATGTGAGAGCTATGAAAGAGGAAAGATGAATGCTTCAAGCAGTTCCCTGAGAAGTTCCCTGCTTAAACATGAGCAGAAAATAATGAATGCTGGAGAGGGTGTGGAGAAATGGGAACCCTCTTACACTGTTGGTGGGACTGTAAATTGGTATAGTCACTATGGAGGACAGTATGGTGGTTCCTAAAAAAAACTATAGGATTCTGCAATCCCACTTCTGGGCATAGAGCTGGAGAAAACTAAAATTTGAAAAGATACATGCATCCTAATGTTCAGGGCAGCACTATTCACAAGAGCTAAGACACAGAAAGAACCTGTGTCCATCAACAGAAGAATGGGTGGAGAAGATGTGGCATATACACAATGGGATATTACTCAGTCATAAAAGAGAATGAAATGATGCCATTTGTGACAACGTGGACCAGATCCCTCATGTTGCAATTAGGAGTTCACTTTACATGCTACACTAAAAAAATTAAAAAAGATTCCACATGCTACAACTGAAAAAAAAAAAAGACCCAGTGCAGCTAAATTATTAAATAAATATATATATACATACATATATACATATATAAGTGATAAACAGCAAAGACCTACTGTATAGCACAGAGAACTATATTCAGTATTTTGTAAACTATAATGGAAAAGAATCTAAAAAAGAATAGATAAGTATAACTGAATCACTTTGCTGTACATCTGAAACTACAGTTGATGGTAAATGAACTATATTTCAATAAAAATTAGAATAATTTTACTTGTGTAGAAGAGGATAAGAGACGCTAAAGGAGACAGGGAAGGAAAGGTGGAGAAGATGGAAAAGCAACAGGAGAGGAGGGTGACATATTCACCTGGGGAGGAGGCTACCAGTTAGTTGTGTTGAATTGCGTGCAGCTTAGTCGCTCAGTCCTGGCCAACTCTTTGTGAACAGTGAGATGTCAAATAAGATACAGGTTGATCACCGCCATTGGTATTAGCGACACAAAGGTCATTGGTATTAGTAACACGAAGGTCATTGGTTGCCCCAGCAAGAGTAATTTAGGCAGAGTGGGATTCAGACTGGAACAGCTTGGGAAACATGGACAGATTTGAAATATTTTAATATATTTCCTAAAAGGAAGCAAGTGAACAGGAAATGAGAAAAACTGAGAAAACAGGGTTCACAAAGTTTGGCTGTGAAAGAGATTAAGATGAGAGAGAATGCTGTGTGTGTGTGTGGCTGTGTGTTTGAAAATGAACATGACTTAGGCCTGTTTCAATGGCGTTGAAAGGAAAGTGGATGGGAAGAGTTGTTTGACGGGAATGAGTGTGAGAATATGGATGGAGAGAGGAGCTGATCACTACTGCCAAGTTTCACAGGAGGAGACTGGGAGCAGGATTCAGGGGGCACATGGATGAAGCTGGCTGGGGACAGGAAGAGTGATCTTTCTCCCACTGTGACAGCAGTGAAGTTGCGGGCAGATGGGAGGAGCTATGGGTGGGCAGGTATAGATTCTGTGGTCGGAAACTCAGGTTGGGGGTTAACAACCTAACACATGTCTTTTCTCAGAAAGTTTAAAGGTTTCTGGCTTAAGTTTTTTCTAATTCCAACTCTACACTACTTTACACTGAGATCCTCTTCAATGCCTACAATTAAGCCAAATAAGTGGTATTTTAGGACTGTGATTTCTCTAAAACTTCAGACCACATATCTCTATACTGTTTCTGACTAAAGTGTCAGGACACTGTATTGTTCTTATAAAGTCTTGCAATTATTTTGGGATATTAACCTCTTCAGAACATGGTACACATATCCACAGAAATATAATGTTGTGTTACTTCCCTGAGAGAGACAAATTGCAAAAATTTCTAAACAGAAAAATATGGCATATTCATGAAAAATTGCCTTGGATATTTCCTAATTGGTTCAACTAAAATTTTAAAGATATACGCAGTCATATAATAGCATAACTGATGTTTTGTCATTATCCTCAAGGTTAAAACTGACTAAATACTTGAATGTCACACGTTTGCCATACAAAAACTTATACAATTACACACAGTATACAGCAAGTGGACAGACAGACATGTAGAGAAGTGGTCTGGTCAATGGGTTGGTAGTGAAACCACTTAATTATTCTACTGCTCCTGCTATCAGGCATATAATAACCTGAATTTAGCAGCTGGCTCTTAATGTTACCTTTGAGTTTTCTCACTCTTGGCATGTAAGAATTGTGATATCATGCCTGAGCAACATTGACTAATAAACCAGATGCTACTTTGAAAATGTGTGTGGTCTTTCGCATATCCCTTTTTTTTTTCCCCCGATGAACTGTTTTCTTTTGAACTTAACCCTTTTGTCCCTTATTAAATTCCTATGGCATATTCACCCTTGAGAATGGCAAGAAGTATGGATCATCCCCACTGTTTTCTCTGACACAGCAATTATTGCCTGATAATGATGTGGTAGAAGTAGCAGCATACTTGGAAATCAAGGCTGAACTACTAATGGGTATTAATTCACTATTTAATCTAGTATATTGTTTAGCCGCTGTATGTTAGTCTTCCAACCTATGGTTAATAAGCCATTCTATTCAAGTGTATTACTGATGGAAGTAGGGAACTGGAATTTCTTCAATGAGGTTAAGTAATTTTGCCACACTTTATGCCTTATTTTATAGATCACGGACATGCTTAGTTGCTCAGTCGTGTCTGACTTTTGCAACCCCATGGACTGTAGCCTGCTGGACTCCTCTGTCCACAGGATTTTTCAGGCAAGAATACTGGAGTGGGTTGCCATTTCCTACTCCAGGGGATCTTCCTGACCCAGGGATCAAACCCTTGTCTCATGTTTCCTGTATTGGCAGGTGGGTTCGTTACCATTAGCACCACCTGGGAAGCACAAATGTATTCATAGCACAATTGTATGGCTATAAATATAATAGTAATAAAGATTTTCTTTTAAAGCCTAAAAACCGTTTATTTAAAAATGTTCTTGATTTCATCAGTCTTCTGATAATAGCAAAGTTACTTCTCATTTACCTGTGAAAAGTGGTATTCCATTTGTATATAGATTTTTTTCAGTATCTGAATTTTTAGTTGAGGACTTATAATTCAGTTTTTATAGTTAGAGAATGTTGGGTTTCACTGTTGAAACAGGAAGGTTAAAAATGATAATACAGAGAAAATTACAAATTGAAATTTTCAGAATTGGCAAATTGAATTCATATTATAAACTCCTAAAAATGTTTGTGAAAACAAATGAGCAAACAAAAACCAGAATAAGAATTTGGAAAACAAGTGTTTAGGGTTCGTTCTTTCCAACTCACTGCAAGGCATTCAGCAAGTCACTTTACGCTTCTGAACTTCTATTTCCTGACCATAAAAAGAGAGTATCAGACTAGATGTTCTAATGTCTTTTATAGCTCTAACAGTCCCAGGCAAACCACATGTTATGGATCAGAGTAAAATAACTATCAATAATGATTTATGTCTTCTGGGAAAAAAGCAGCCACACTAAATTACTGTATTTCAAAATACGAGAAATAATACAGGCATAATGAAATGGACATGGAGTGAATCAGACTGAGGTTCAGATCCTAGCTTCACCAGCTGTGGCCTTAAACAGTTTACATAATGCTCTCTGCCTGCCCCCTCATTTCTCAAATGGGAGTGATTTTTCCTTGATGGACCCATGACAGCAAGCAACCAAACAGATGTACAGAGCTTAGCCAGTGCCATACACAGTAAGGACTCAATAGAGGTTAGCCATTACTTTTGTTGTTTTTATCACAGAGAATTGCTGAGGGATAAAGGTGTCCAGCACAATCAGGTGCTCAATAGGCAGTACCCATTCTTGACTCCTTTTAAAAAGTATCAGAATTTATGTAATAGGAGTGATCCAGGGGTATAAGACTAGTCATACAGTATAAGAAAAGAAGCATTAAAAACGGTCAGAAAACGTCTCATCATGAGAAGGAAACAAAAGAGTTTCTTGGTAAAGTCAATAAGCCTGTACTGGGGAAGTGGGCTAATGATGTTGACTCAAAGTAGAAATCCATTGTGGTTAATATTAAAAAATACACCAGGTTAGAAAATTAGATATGGGGAATCAAAAGAACAAAAACACTGCCAACAACCAGAAATCCAATTCACTCAGTAGCAAAAATCACTGAGGCGGGAAGACCTATTGAGGAAAATCAATGCAGTGAGAATTTTTCCTTGCATCCAGGTATCAACAAGAAGTTGTGCCAAGCTCTCATCAACACATTTGCTGTAAAGATCCTTTACCTTCTTGGGCTGATTCTTTTCATCTTGTCACAGATGATGTTGGACTTGAGAACTGAATGATTACTTGGCAGTGGAGTACAAATGTGACTGTGGAAGCCTCTAAAAACTCCTTAGAATTTCTTTTCTCCTAATTTGAGGATGTACTGTGAGGAAGGAATTATGTGACGTAACCTGTTCTGATGTCAGTTCAATCAGCTCAGTCCCTCAGTCATGTCCAACTCTTTGTGACCCCATAGACTGTTGCACACCAGGCTTCCCTGTCTATTACCAAGTTCCAGAGCTTGCTCAAACCCATGTCCATTGAGCTGGTGATGCCATCCAACCATCTCATCCTCTGTTGTCCCCTTCTCCTGCCCTCAATCTTTCCCAGCATCAGGGGCTTTTCCAATGAGTCACTTCTTTGCATCAGGTGGCCAAAGTATTGGAGTTTCAGCTTCAGCATTAGTCCTTCCAATGAATATTCAGGACTGATTTCCTTGAGGATTGACTGGTTTGATCTTGCAGTCCAAGGGATTCTCAAGAGTCTTCTCCAACACTACAGTTCAAAAGTATCCATTCTTTGACACTCAGCTTTCTTTATGGTTCAACTTTCACATCCACACTTGACTACTGGAAAAACTATAGCTTTGACTATGCTGACTTTTGTCAGCAAAGTAATGTCTCTGCTTTTTAATATATTATCTATGTTGGTCGTAGCTTTTCCTCCAAGGGGCAAGTGTTGTTTAATTTCATAGCTTCAGTCACCATCTGCAGAGATTTTGGAGCCCAAGAAAATAAAGTCTCTCACTGTTTCCATTGTTTCCCCCAACTATTTGCCATGAAGTGATGGGACCAGATGCCATGATCTTAGTTTTTTGAAGGTTGAGTTTTAAGCCAACTTTTTCACCTCCTCTTTCACTTTCACCAAGAGTCTCTAGTTCCTCTTCACTTTCTGCCATAAGGGTGGTGTTATCTGCGTATCTGAGGTTATTGATATTTCTCCCAGCAATCTTGATTCCAGCTTGTGCCTCATCCAGCCCAGCATTTTGCATGATGTACTCTGCATATAAGTTAAATAAACAGGATGACAATATACAGCCTTGACGTACTCCTTTCCCAATTTGGAACCAGTCTGTTGTTCCATGTCCGGTTCTAACTGCTGCTTCTTAAGCTGCATAAAGGTTTCTCAGGAGGCAGGTAAGGTGGTCTGGTATTCCGAACTCTTTAAAAATTTTCCAGTTTGTCATGATCCACACAGTCAAAGGCTTTGCTGTAGTCAATAAGGCAGATATTTTTCTGGAACTCTTTTGTTTTTTCTATGATCCAGTGGATGTTGGCAATTTGATCTCTGGTTCCTCTGCCTTTTCTAAGTCCAGCTTGTACATCTGGAAGCTCTTGATTCACATGCTGTTGAAGTCTGGCTTGGAGAATTTTGAGTATTACTTTGCTAGAGTGTGAGATGAGTGATTATGCAGTAGTTAGAACATTCTTTGGATTTGCCTTTCTTTGGGATTGGAATGAAAGCTGACCTTTTCCAGTCCTATGGCCACTGCTGAGTTTTCCAAATCTGATGGCATATTGAGGGCAGCACTTTCACAGCATCATCTTTTAGGATTTGAAATAGCTCAACTGGAATTCCATCACCTCCACTAGCTTTGTTCGTAGTGATGCTTCCTAAGGCCCACTTGACTTTACACTCCAGGATGTCTGGCTCTAGGTGAGTGACCACACCATTGTGATTATCTGGGTCATTAGATCTTTTTTGTATAGTTCTTATGTGTATTCTTGCCACCTTTTCTTAATATCTTCTGCTTCTGTAGGTGTGTACCATTTCTGTCCCTTATTGTGCCCATTTTTGCAAGAAATATTCTGTTAGTGTCTCTAATTTTCTTGAAGAGATGTCTAGTCTTTCCCATTCTATTGTTTTTCTCTATTTCTTTGCATTGATCACTGAGGAAGGCTTTCTTATCTCTCCTTGGTATTCTTTGGAACTCTGCATTCAGATGGGTATATCTTTCCTCCTCTTTGCTTTTGCTTCTCTTCTTTTCAGCTATTTGTAAGGCCTCCTCAGACAACCATTTTGCCTTTTGCATTTCTTTTTCTTGGGGATGGTCTCGATCAATGCCTCCTGTAGAATGTCATGAACCTCCATGAGTAGTTGTTCAGGCACTCTGTCTATAAGATCTAATCCTTTGAGTCTGATGTAATCTATCTCAGCTGATACACTCTTTTATTTCCAAATTATAATTCCACAGTTGAAACTTGCTGTGGCGGATTTGCTTAAAGTGAGCCCCTCTCAGTATCACTCCACTCCACCTATTTCTGAGAGTTACTCTTGTGATCTCTAGCAGGATCCTTTTAGCTTTCTTCTGTTCTGACCTCCCTCTCCATTCCTCCTCCTCTATCTTGCTCTCTGTCCATCCCACTGTTGATTTTGCTGCTTCTTACACATACAATGTAGCCATTTTGGAAAACTGTCCTTTACTGGCATCCTGCTCTTAGAACTGGGCAAGGTGCCTGTTTTGACCTTCCTCCAGCCACATCCTACCCCACGGGCTGCCACTAGGCCTCCCTGCCCTTTTCTGGACTATGCTCTGGGTCCCAGACACTCCAGAATATCCTGCCCAGCGTAACTTCAGGCTTCCATCCTGGGCCCCTTGTCCTGAAGCATGAACATAGGGTGGGCATACCATACAGGCTCAAGGAAGATTTAAGGGTGGCTGTTTGCTGTGGGAGTGCATTTGGAGATTGGCCTGGGATATCCACACATGGGAAAGTAAGACCCCCTCCTCACATGGGACAGAGCCATCATGGGAAGAGAAGGGGATGGGTTGTGGGCAGCAGCCAGAGGAGAGGGAAGAGAAGTCTAAGTTTGAACTGGTCTCCCAAGTGGTTATGAAGAGAATGATAGACTTGGCAAGGTAGGAGGATAGGTCATATTCTAGACAATTAGGCAGCTTGATCACAATGATTAACTATTCAGGTGTGGGTTTCCGAGTCTCCTTTTTTATCCTGCCAGCCCCTAGGACACTGGGTCTGAGAGAGGTGATCCCACTGATACCTTCTTCTCCAGCTCCAGGGAAGGCTTGGCCTTCACTAATTCTTCTTAGTACAACTGACAGCAGTCAGTGACTTCAGGGAGGTCTCTGAAGATCTGGATACAACCGCAGTCTCATGCAGAGTAACCAACAGCAGTAATCCGTGCTGGGTACTCTTAGGACCCACAAACCCAGCTAGACTGCAGAGGCCCTGACCAGCTCCCCAAGCTTCTGGCTTCATGGAGACCAGTTCAACCCTACAACTAAGAATCCTCGAGCACTTCCAAACTCCAGCCTAAGTCCAACTATTGGGCATCTCCCTTGTTCTTGTTTTAAGTGAAGACTTGTTTTAGTGAAGCCAGGATGACAGGCAGTAATACTAAATGTTTCCTTGAGATTAGACCCCACCTATCCATCCAGCCCCCCCTTGTGTGTAATTTGACCACAAAAGCCTAGAAGAGATCATCACAATTTTTCCCTCTATTTCTCAATATCCGGGCTTTTCTGTCTTAGCTAGCACATATTCGGGTTACCAACCTATCCGTCCAGGCGACAGAGCATAAACCCCAAGTCAATTTCCCGTCACAGCTTGATTCACACTGAGGGAAGAGGGTAGAGGAAGTGTGAGACTTGTAACTCCCTCTGTCGGAGCCTTGCCTCAGCTCCCAGAATCCTGTGAATAACCAGCTAGACAAAAAAGACACAAACCTTCCAAGAACACGGTATTCTTGATTTTAAGGAGGTCTAAATAAAGACTGGGGGTGGCAGGGTAGAGTCTTGCTAAAAATCCCAATGATAGAATTAGGTTTATAGCATTATAGAATCCCCAAATATAAAATTATAAAATTAAATAGAGCTCAACATATCCATTGGAAGTAGCAGCATTTGGGTTAGATTTTTATAGCCCAGAGCTTTCTGAAAATATGGGTCTCCATCTATATCTGCATCTGCAAGACTTAAAAGGCTCACTGAAGTCAGTTCTCCCAGAACAAAGTAAAGTGCAAACTACTTGATACCCCTCTTACTTGGCAATTTTCAAAATTATTAGAATCAAAGTTCTAAAATACTAAAGAGATTAGTGTTTATTACTAAACTGAATAATAATATCTGTCTTATCTATAGGACGGACTGTTGTGAAGACTGGAGGAGTAAAAGGATGGTGAGCTATTTAGTAACACAGTAGCACCTCTAAAACCATGGGGTATGAGTGGCTTGGTGGCATTACCATTAGCTACTCCACAAGCAATATTTATTGGGGTTCCAAAAGTATATTGCAAACCATAAAATGATAATATGAAGGTTAGGTAATTCTGTTCCATTTCTCTTCATACCTAGGCTAGCTGTTCTGGTGAACACATTTGGATTTAGATCAATGTCTTACTGAGTGTCTTCTTAATATAAGCCAGTATGACAGATGCTGAAACTCAAATCACATTCTCTTGGCTAAAAGCAGTACTTTCAACTGCTCAGTTTATATCCACCCTGGAAAACCTGTAAGAGCTTCCCTAGGGCTGAAGACCAAGGATTTCTTTTGCTTTTCTCCACTTTCCTCCTTAATCATTTTACATGACCATGGAGAGAGAATGTTAAGATCTGCCTTCATCTAACAAGTGAATCATCATGTTTTGTTTTGTTAGCATGAACACTGTGTGTAAGACACAATGATCACGGTGAAGACCAGATTCCAGAATCAGCTTTTAAACTCTAAATGGTGAATTATTTAACATGATCAAATCAGACTTTGATCATATGTCAAATTGGATTAAGAACAGTACCTACCTCACAGGAGTGCTGTGAGGATTAAGAGGGTAAAGGATACAAAGCATATAGACTAGTAGACTCAAATTTTAATAATTTAAAAATAATAATTACATTATTTCTGAACTAAGTGTTAAAGAGGATACACAGATTATAAATTGATAGCCCTACTGTCAAGCATAGAATCCTTCCAAAGATAGTAAACTACTACACATCAATAGCGTGGTTTACAATAAGAGACTGGGTGAAACTGTTATCCAGAATCCTGTCTATGCAAAATGCATCTGAGAAATGGGAAGTGAAAAATGAACCAATTAGATATCATAGCTAAATCAGGTATCAAAGTACATATATACCCTGTACAACAATAAGCATGAAATAAACCGTGAGCAGCTGGCAACAGATTACAATTGCAATATTCTGCAGTGGCAATCTTGATTTTTCTCACAGAGCTCTATTAATCTATTATTGGCCTTTCATAGAGCAGGTATATTTTCCATGTTTGTGGGCAGCGGGCAAAGCTATTCCAATTTGATCCTATTCTGAAGTTACATTTTAGAAGTTCATTCCTGAGGTCAGCATGCAGTATATAATCAAAGAAACACACAGATTTCAAAGCCACACAAGCAGAGTAGCCATTCCTGGACAATCATTAACTCACAACCCACTTCAGTAAGGAAGACTGTGGGAAAGCAAACTCCTCCTTGATAAGACAGCTTCCACATTCTGAAACCAAGCAGTTGTAGACTAACTCAGAAAATGTCCTGGAAAATGAAGGCCCTGAGAGAAGAAAGAAACCTGAGTTAGTGCACATAAAGAATTTAGAACAGTCCTGCAAATATGGTAGGTCCTTAAAGAAAGTTAGCTTGTATTATTTTTTCCAGGAAAAGAACAACTTGAACACACAAAAGAGAATCAGTAGAATCTAGACAGTTTGAAAATGTATAAAACAACTTAGAAATTTAGACCCAAAAAGTATATAAGGATGTTTTATTTGTTTAAAAAAGTTCATTCCTTACTAAATAAAGGACCTCATAATCCTATTCAAGACCTTTTACAGTTGCTCTCATGTAAGTTAACTCTGTAGTAATCTACATACATAGTTATTTCTTAGTTTTAAATTTGTCATATTCATAAAGTTCCAACCTAAAACCGTTCCAGGTATCATGACATCTGACAGTATCTGGATCTGCTACAACTGTTGGAATTTTAGGGCCCAGCCACAGCAGGCAGATGAGACAGCATGCTGCCTCATGTAAAGCCACCTTAAGATGTTTGTTGGGACATGCTTGAGGCATCAGTCATGCATTTCACTTGAGGATAAGACTTTGCATAAGCCTTTATGCAAAACCCATGGATGCATCTTTTTCCTAATTCAATGATAAATATGCATTGAATTTCATATCTCCACAAGGCCATGAATATAAGTCTGGTCATCCAGAGTGAGGTCAATTTTCTACTGATAAATGACAAATGTGTTAGGGGGAGCAATGAACGCCTTCAAGTCCCTAGATTGAGACCTGTGCTTTAAGATCAGTGTTAAATCCAGTACAGTTGCTCATTAGGGAAAGTTTTATTTCCCTGGTTTGGAATATATTATTCTTTGAGGAAAAAATGCTGCTTCCCTATTACCTATCACTTGAGTTGCTTGAACTTTCAAAAGCTCTCAGATACATCCTCTGCTAGTAAACCATAAAGACTTTGAGTGCAAGCCTCTGCTGGTACATCGATCTGATGACTCACAGGCCAATCTGTGTGGCTTAAACACAATGGCGACCCAAGCGGGTGGTTGCTGAGTGTCATACACTGCGCCTAATGTGCATATTCTAATTCATCCCACATCCTGAAGCAGTTAAGGATGTCTATGGGTAGAAATATGAATTGTACTAGTGCTGCTCTTAGTTCACCCATGGTGAACTTGAATGCGTAAAATACTCCCTGAAGAGAAAATTGCTCCCTGTAGAGATAGGTGTATTTATTTCTTTAGAGGCAACAGGATACATTTAGCAACAAGGAAGAGAGTTTATCAAATATATCCTGAGTAAGACCCTCTGGAGATCTGTTACATTTCAGGCTTAATATCTTGACTTATAAAATCTGTCCCTTATAAAAAGAGTAGGTCCAAAAGCTAAAATTGATCAAGAACCCAAATTCTGTTAACAAAGTCTTCCCAGTGAAGAAATAAAAAGGGATTTAATTTAGATTTTAGTAAGCAGTCTAGGATGATTTTTACATAAGCTAACTTGTATTTAATTTGCCCTGATAAAATTTAATTACTCTCAAACAAAGAGAGTTCTTCCTAATTAGATTAGATATGAAAAAATTAAAACACAGCAAATTAACAAAGGAAAGTAATCTCCAGCTAATAAAGGCCAACAAAATTAAATGTTGTACTTAAGGAGTGGTCTGAAAAAGGTACTAACAACTAAACAAAGGAGCTTTAATGTGGCGATATTAGGAGGAAGGCAGCCAAAGAAAAGAATACTGTGTTAATGAGACTCTGTTCAGTGCCTGAGACTTTAGAGGAAAGTACAGGATAAAACTAGACTGTTAGCAGAAACCCTTGGTCATCTACAATCACCCCATTATTCACAGGTGATGATGCTGAGGCCTCCCATAGTAACATGACTTGTCCAAGGACACAGCCCATGACAATGTGGCAACTGAGGGCATATGTTGGTCCTCTCCTTCACTGTTAGGTAATAAGTACTATTGGGCTCTGTCTTTCTTCTTGGGTGTGGAAAGAGGAAGTTTTTAATTGCACAAATATTTAAGATTATTATGTAGACTGCAGATATAATAACTTACCAAACAAAATAGACTCCTTCTACAAATAATGTCACAATTGGTAATGTATGGGGGATAATACTGTCTATGTAATTCAACACCAGAAATTTGAGGAAACTTTCTTGGGTGAAACTATCTAATATGTAAATAGAAAAACTATATAATATTTTGATCCAACTTCAACAATAAAATTGTTTAAGTATTTAAAAATATGTTGGGGGACCCAAGAAAATATATAATGGCAGATAAGCATATGAAAAGATGCTCAACATCATTTTTCACTAGGTAATTAAAAATGAAACAGTAACAAGATTCTACTACCAATGTATTAGGATGATTAAAGATCAAAAAAACTAACAATACTAATTGATACTGAAATCAATGAAAAAGGAGTTCTGATTGATCGTTGGTAGAAATACAAAATGGTTCAGTCATTTTGGAAGGCAAATTCTTACAAAGTTAAACAGTTTTACCATATGTTCCAGCAATTATGCTCCAAGATATTTATTCAGCTAATCTGAAAATGTACATCCTCCTAAAAATCCACTTGTGACTATCTGGAGAAGCTTTACTCATAATCTCCCCAAACTGGAACCAACCAAAATATTCCTCAAAAGTTGAAGTAATATTAAAAAAAAAAAAGTATACTTCCAAAAAGTACATGATAGAGAGCAGGGATGAGGAGAATAACCTCAGTAGACACCTGACAAATACCATCTCAGCCAGTGACCCAGGTCAACATCAAGAGTGACTTCAGTGGACCACTATGTCGACAGTACACACACTCTGGATGTGATATTATGAAAGAGGCACTTCATTTTGGTGGTCTTCCTCACCACAATTATCAGCCCAGTCTACTCATGAGACAAACATCAGTCAAACCCTGGTTGAGGACATTCTACACAATATATGACCAGTATTCCTCAAACTGTCAAGGTCATCAAAACAAGGAAAGTCTGAGAAACTATTACAGACAACGGGCACCTAAAGAAACAGAATGACTAAGTAAAACACAGTATTTCGGATGGGACCTTAAAACAGAAAAAGGACATCAGGCAAAAACTAAAGAAATCTGAATAACATATGGACTTTACTAGGTAATAATAATGTGTCCACATTGGTTCATTAATTGTAACAAAGGTACCATATTAATGTTAGATGTTAATAACAGGTGAAACTGGATAATGGAGTATATGGGAACATTTTGTACTATTTTTGCAATTTTCCTTTAAAACTGTTTTAAAACAGTATTTTTAAAATGTTGAAAAGAGTTTCAGAATGGTAGCGAATTTCTAATGTTTTTAGGAGAAATAATGAGATAAGTGTTCCACAATGTTCGCAATGACATTGATTATTGATCAATATCAATGATCATCTAGATCTTGCCAAAAGTTTTTAAGTAATTGTTTTTAGACATGAAAGTATAGGAATCGTTTCAATAGGAACATGCCACTGTTTTTCTTTTTAAATGGAATGAATTGGGAAATACTGTTTTACTTTAATTTTAGAAGATATTTATATCATAAAAACAACACTTCTATCAGACGCTTGAAATTTTTTCAGGTTTCCACTTCATATTATTAACTAACTAGCTGGCAACCAGGGAGCAGATTAGGGCTTTTAAAAAACTTTTTTAAAATTTATTTTTTATGGAATTATTGTTGAATTATAATGTTGTGTTAATTACCACTTAAAGCAGAAGATGCTAAAGTAACATTTCTAAAATGCTAAGTACCAAAGATAAGGTTTCGGTCTTTAGGGTTTTTCCACACTAAAACTCTTCCTGAAATGTATATATTTTCAACACATTTAATTGTTCAGGGTCAGCTCATCCAGTTTGCAAATTCTTCATTTCTTTTGCTTCTCTCCCCTTCACTCCCCTCTGCCAATCTCTCGTTGGGTGAAAACAAAAATTTTTTTTACAGGATATAAAGTAAAAGTACAGAATATCAAAAGCATTGTCCAAAATGTGCCCTTTTGATTATCTGTAGATTTGATTTTTATATGATTTTTTTGTCTCCTACTTAATGCAGTATCACTCAACCACATTATACATTTTCCCAGAATTGAGAGGAACTGATCATCAGCAGAAAGCAGTCTTGGCAAGCACACTGTGCACGGTCAGATGTCTCCTGTCCCGTGTTTCTTTTTGACTGAGTCACAGGCTTGCTCGTGGCCTTGGGTTTGACAACATCCCCAAAGATCCACGTTAGCTGTGTGCTTAGAGCTGAGGTTTGACTTCCAGTGTGACCTGCTGTGTCCAATGGGGGATTTTATCACTTTAGAGGAGGATTAATCATCAGTACCACTTCCTCCCACACCTGAGTCCTACTTAGAAGACTTGGCCCCAAACACTCCCTTTATAAGCTCTTACAAAAGTGTGAGAATCAGCAGCAAAGCCTTGGGCCATTTAATGAATTTACAATGTGTTTGAGAGCAAGAGAAACAAAGAGGTTTTTACAAAAGCTGGCCCAATCTGTAACTGCAGTTCTGGTCAAATTCCAGCACATCTAAACTAGACGGCACACATACTAATTATCCTGTAGTTTCAATACTCTCACTCAACAAGGAACGGAGGTCCTGCTGAGTGCACAAAAAGCAAAAGTATCTTTTACTTTCTGTTCTTCTCTCTGTATTTACTGTGCAGATGCTATATGTCAGTCTTCAAATACATTATTCTTCAAAAATTTGTGCTAGTCCATTCACATACCACTTTTTCAACATCTTCTAGACCACCAATCAGACTCTGATGCACTAGAAAGTTTGCTATACTGTTTGTGTGGGAGTATATATATGTATTGAGAGAAGGCAGTTTATTTCATAAGTCAACATAAAGAAAGTCTTTTATTTTTGTTGAGAGAATTTCAACCTTTTTGCTTAAAGGTAGGGGCAGTCACTAGGGTAAGGGACCCAGTCCCATCTAAAAGGAGAAACATAACCTCCAACTAAGACAGGAAAAGTTATGATGAGGGCCTGACTTATTAGAGGCAGGTAGCCAATGGGGCTTGCCTTGAAGGCTGGCTTTGCTTTCCCTCTTTTGAGAGCCTGAGCTGAGAAAGGCAGAAAGATTCTTCTTATGGAAGTCACCACCGAGCCACAATGGCATGGAATCTGGGTACGTTGGAGGATTAGAGGTAAGATAGTGGAGTGAATGAGAAGTGTGTCTGGTCATGCACACGGTGCTTCTGTTTCATGATTCTTTCCTTACACTGTTGGACATTTTTGTGTTGTTTGAAAAGGGAAGCAAAATTTAGAAGAGTTAAAAAATAATCGATACCTATATTGGTTTGCTAGGGCTGCTGTAACAAAGCATCACAAATGAGGTGGCTTAGAACAAGGGAAGTTTACTGCCTCACAGTTCTGGAGACCAGATGTCTGAAATCGAAGTGTCAGCAAGACCATGCTCCCTCCATGGGGCTAGAGAATAACCTGTTGCAGCCCTTTCTCCTACCTTCTAGCAGTTCCTTAGCTTACGGCTGTATACCTCCAGTCTTCACAAGGTATTCCACTGCGTGCCTGTCTCTGAGGCCAACTTTCCTCTTTTTATAAGGGCACCAGTCACACTGAATTTTTGTAAAGATGCCAGTCATTTTAGGGCCCCAAACTACTCCAGCATGACTTCATCTTAACTAATTACACCTGCAACATCTCTATCTCTAAATAGGGTCACGTTCTGAAATACTAGTGATCAGGATTCCAATGTATGAATTTGGGGAAAGAATACAATTAGACTCACAATAACATGGAACTTGGATATTCAAGGATTTGGCGATTGTTATGAAGAGCTATTCTTGATGGGTCCTGTGCTGGAAGCCTCCCCTCTTTGATTTGTGAAATAATTAAACTGGTCTTCCAGCCTAGAACATGTTGAAATCATTAACAATGGCAAGGACTTGGACTGCATTCATTATAAATATTTTCAAAGGCAAACTGTCTTTTCAGAAATAACTCATCTGTTGATCAAAACGCTCATCTTATTTCAATGTGTCTGCTGTTTCCTTTAGCATATCCAGAATGCTTTCTCTATAATTCTCCATCCTGATTTCCCCTCTAACCTAGTGAAATCCTTGAGGGATGGTTAATGGAAGAGACTAGGTATATGGTAATTTTATAATCAGTAAAGGTATTTATAATTAAATTAATCCTTTTTCAATGCTTTTACCTCTGCTGAATCCTTGTATTTTTAAAAACTTGAAAATAATAATTTTAGTTGTATGATATAATACAGAGAATGCTTAAGAATTAATCTTGGATTGAATTAGAAGCAGCTCAAGATCTGCTACTACATCTAATAAACTGCAAATCTCTGATTCTGTACAAGTTTTAATAGTACCAAGTTATTTTTATCAATAAATGAATCCATCAAAGATTTCCCCTAGTGATCATTTTTATTGTTAATTAACAATAGAGTGTAGCACACAAAAAGGAAAAGTAAGGGCTGGGGAAAGTGTTCAGATGTTATTTTTTAAATAGCACCTGAAGAGGAAGTGAATAATGCTTTTTAATTTTTAAACCTCACAAGAAATCCAGGATTCTACACTTTACCTCACTGACAGAAGGGATCTGAAAACCTTGATATTCTGCAGATCACGTAACAGATGAAGTGATAAATTCTAAGCCTTAGACAATTGGCATAGTTGAGGTTTTATGACAAGGTATTCTGGCAGAAGAGAGAAGACCCTAATTAGCAAAGTATCCTTGTTAACCTTGCGGGTATTGTCCTTTTGGATCCCGTGAAGTTTTTTAAATAGATGCATCAGTTGTTTAGATCATTTCAGTTCTATGATTTGATGTATTTCCAAAACTGCCTTCAAGGCCTTATTTATATTGCAAATGAGGCTAGCAGAGAAGAAATATAACTGTGTTATGGAAAGCCTGTTGTTTGCAAACCTCTTCTGTGCCCCTTTTCTATAAGAAACTATGATTGTCCCTCTGATGGCTAAGGATAAGAGTCTTATGGAAATTTCCTGATGGGAGAGACTGACGAGGGGAAACTGGGTCTTGTTCTGATAGGCAGGGCCATGCTCAGTAAATCTTTAATTCAATATCCTGTTGATGGGCAGGGCTGTGTTCCCTCCCTGTTGTTTGACCTGAGGTCAAACTATGGTGGAGGTAATGAAGATAATGGCGACCTCCTTCAAAAGGGTCCTGTGCACACTGCCGTGCTCAGTGTCCCTGACCCTGCAGCAGGCCACCACTGACCCATGCCCCCTCCCAAGATTCCTGGATACTCATGGGCAAGTCTGGGTCAATCTCTTGTGGGGTTACTGTTCCTTTCTCCTGGGTCCTGGTGCACACAAGGTTTTGTTTGTGCCCTCCAAGAGTCTGTTTCCCCAGTTCTCTGTAAGTTATGGTGGCTCTATGGTAGGGTTAATGGTGACCTCCTCCAAGAGGGTTTATGCCATACCCAGGTCTGATGCACCCAGAAATGGTATGGACCTAACAGAAGCAGAAGATATTAACAAGAGGTGGCAAGAATACACAGAAGAATTATACACAGAAAAGATCTAATGACCCAGATAACCTCGATGGTATGATCACTCACCTAGAGCCAGACATCCTGGAATGTGAAGTCAAGTGGGCCTTAGGAAGCATCACTATGAACAAAGCCAGTGGAGGTGACAGAATTCCAGTTGAACTATTTCAAAACCTAAAAGATGATGCTGTGAAAGTGCTGCCCTCAATAGGCCATCAAATTTGGAAAACTCAGCAGTGGCCACAGGACTGGAAAAGGTCAGTTTTCATTCCAATCCCAAAGAAAGGCAATGCCGAAGAATGTTCAAACTACTGCACAATTTCACTCATTTCACACTAGCAAAGTAATGCTCAAAATCCTCCAAGCCAGACTTCAACAGTATGTAAACCGTGAATTTCCAGATGTTCAAGCTGGATTTAGAAAAGGCAGAGGAACCAGAGATCAAATTGCTAACATCCACTGTATTACCAAAAAAGCTAGAGAATTCCAGAAAAACATATACTTCTGCTCTATTGACTACTCAAAGCCTTTGACTGTGTGAATCACAACAAACTATGGAAAACTCTTAAAGAGATGGGAATACCAGACCACCTGACCTGCCTCCTGAGAAATCTGTATGCAGGTCAACAAGCACCAGTTAGAACTGGTCATGGAACAACAGACTGGTTCCAAATTGGGAAAGGAGTATGTCAAGGCTGTATATTGTCATCCTGCTTATTTAACTTATATGCAAAGTACATCATGTGAAATGCTGGGCTGAATGAAGCACAAGCTAGAATCAAGATTTCTGGGAGAAATATCAATAACCTCAGATATGCAGATGACACCACCCTTATAGCAGAAAGTGAAGAACTAAAGAGCCTCTTGATGAAAGTGAAAGAGCAGAGGGAAAAAGTTGACTTAAAACTCAACATTAAGAAAACTAAGATCATGGCATCTGGTCCCATCACTTCCTGGCAAATAAATGGGAAAACAATGGAAACATTGAGAGACTTCATTTTTTTGGTCTCTAAAATCTCTGCAGATGGTGACTGCAGACATGAAATTAAAAGATGCTTGTTCCTTGGAAGAAAAGCTATGACCAATCTAGACAGCATATGATGGACTATAAAGAAAGCTGAGCAATGAAGAATTGATGTTTTTAAAATGTGGTATTGGAGAAGACTCTTGAGAGTCCCTTGGACTAAAAGGAGATCCAACCAGCCAATCCTAAAGGAAATCATTTCTGAATATTCATTGGAAGGACTGATGATGAAGCTGAAACTCCAATTCTTTGGCCACCTGATGTGAATAACTGATTCATTGGAAAAGACCCTGATGCTGGGAAAGATTGAAGGCAGGAAGAGAAGGAGACAACAAAAGATGAGATGGCTGGATGGATCACCAACTCTATGGACATGAGTTTGCACAAGCTCCAGGATTTGGAGATGGACAGGGAAGCCTGGTGTGCTGCAGTCCATGGGGTTGCAAAGAGTTGGACACGACTGAGAGACTTAAATGAACTGATGATTACCCCTCCATATCCAGGGCAGTTTGATTCCAGGGTCCCCTAGGGACACAAACATCCATGGATTTTCAAGTTTCTTATACAAAATGATGCAGTATAGTTGACCCTCCAAATCCGCAAATTCCACATCCAAGAATTCAACTAAGGGGTTGACTATACTTAGTATCTAAGGTTTTTTTTTCTTTCAATGATACATACTGAAGCACTGCCCTTCAATGCCATACTTCCTTTTGGAGGCTCTGGATATGGAGTGACTATGTGGAGTAAGATGGTATCTAACCACGTGGCCTGGGCTTTCCCTTTCCTAGTTTTTGCACAGTTGAGAAGCTGAAAGTTAAAAAAGGAAGGATGGAGATAAAGTACAGAAGGCCTGGAGAGGGTTGGTTAAGTTTGGCCTGATTCTGGCTGCCCAAAGTTTGCAGTGTTCTTGTGGAGCCTAGTCAGTTCCCAGTCCAAGGGGAGTCCGGCATCTAGCTGCCTCTGATATAGACTTGAGGCATGGAGAGAGGAGGGCTTGAATTAGGCCAGGGTATTTGTCCAGAATGTTTCCCTTACATTCTGAGATGAGAAAAATGGAGCTCCAAGTCAACTTGAATCACAGTGGGTGTCAGAGGGAAAGCAAGGATTTGGTGGCTCTTAGGAGTTTCATTGTTACTATAAGGGAACTGTTAAGCTCAGTGCCTTACTCTTGGCAATCAGGACTAAGCCCTCTTCTCTCCTGTGGCCAACTTGCCCAAGGAGCTGCAGACCACTAAGTAACAGTTTGCCAAATACACCAATTTCCTCTCAGCTATTTGTTCTCTGCCTTTTTGTTCTGTTCATGGGTTTTAGGTCAGGAGGAGAAGGGAGCAACAGCAGATAAGGTGGTTGGATGGCATCACTGATTCAGTGGGTGAGTTTGAGCAAACTCCAGGAGATAGTGAAGGACAGGGAAGCCTGATGTGCTACAGTCCATGGGATTGCAAAGAACTGGACACGGACTTAATGACTGAACTATTTGTTCTCTAGGAGCCTGGCATTTCTGAAAACACTAAAAGTTCACAATCTAGAAACTATCACACACACTTTTATTTTGCTTGCTCCTTCATTACAACCATAAGAAAGCAAGTATAGTTGGAGGGTTTTACCTCAGTGGCATTTGCAGCTTAGAGTCCATTGTGTAGTAAAAACAGACACTATAGACAAATGAAGGAAGTATCAAGAGAGAGAACAACAATATTGTTAGGTGTTAGCCTTTCCTGAAGGTTTCCTCTGTATCAGACATTGAGTTAAGCATTGTACAGCTATTATTTTAGTTACCCTTTACAATAACCTGAGGAGGTAGATTTGAGGGTTAGGTGTCTGTAAGGTCATATGTTTCTGTAGTGGTAAATGGGATTCAGGCCTATGACTGTTTAATTACAAGTCAAGCACATGAGAGCTGTGCTAAATAAACTGCCTGTCATACTCCCCCTCCTTTCTTCAGTTTAGGATGAAAATAGAAATATAGGAAGAAAATGAATGATTACAAACAATCAAGGCAAGTAAAAAGTGGTTAGAATATGTGTACCTTCTGCTTATTAGCTGTAATTTGCTGTCTACTACACTTCTGGTTTATGACTGCTCACCATCATGGTTCATGAGTATATAACTCTTAACACTAGTAAATCTAGCCCAGAGAATGTAGTTTTTGATGAATGAAAATATGTGAGAGAGAGACTTTAGACTGGTTTCCTGGTTCAAGACTCTTCCTGAGATATGGAACCTCAAATACTTGGTCAGCTTCCCTCCTGTGCATTTCCAGACTAAAGCCAAAAGGACTCCCGTGCAGGATGGACTGGTTCATATTAGCATCTTTTCACTGGCTGTACGTTTGGGTGCTTATGATCTGCCCTATAGCATCCACAGCTGATTTTCTATCCTGAAGCCTAGAGTCCTGAAAATGTGAGTTGGTACTTATCTCAGGTCATGAATTGTGACCCAATCCGGTTATAAGGACAAAAAGAAATTTACAATAGGGGAACTGAATGCTATACAATATAGGATTGATTAGCCACTACATTATGAGTAGGAAATGAAACATGGACTCCCTGAGATTATTTGGAACTCTGCATTACCTCAAAAGAGAAGGGCTTTGTATATGTGCTTTTTTGTTATCGTTTAGTTGCTAAGTCGTGTCCAACTCTTTTGAGACCCCAAGGACTGTAGCCCACCAGGTTCCTCAGTCTGTGGGATTTCCCGGACAAGAATACAGGAGTGGGTTGCCATTTTCTTCTCCAAGGAATCTTTCCAATCCAGGGATTGAACCCAGGTCTTCTTCATTGCAGGTGCATTCCTTATCATCTAAAGCCACCAGGGAAGCCCATGTGCTTTTTGGAAGTACAACTTGTACCACTGTATCAGAAAGAATAAAACACCCAGGAATGAACCTACATAAGGAGTGAAGTCAAGTGGGCCTTAGGAAGTACAACTATGACCAAAGCTAGTGAAGGTGATGGAATTCCAGCTATTTCTACTCCTAAAATATGATGCTGTTAAAGTGCTAAACTAAATATGCCAGCCAATTTGGAAAATTCAGCAGTGACCACAGGACTGGAAAATGTCAGTTTTCATTCTAAACCCAAAGAGTAATGCCAAACAATATTCAAACTACCACACAGTTGCACTCATTTCACATGCTAGCAAGGCAATGCTCAAAAGCTTTCAACCTAGGCTTCAACAATATGTGAACTGAGAACTTCCAGATGTACAAGCTGGGTTTAGAAAAGGCAGAGGAGACAGAGATTAAATTGCCAACATCTGCTTGATCATAGAAAAAGCAAGGGAATTAAAAAAAAAAAATCTGCTTCATTGACTATGCTAAAGCCTTTGGCTGTGTGGATGACAAAAAACTATGGAAAATTCTGAAAGAGGTGGGAATACCAGACCACCTTATCTGCCCCCCGAGAAACCTGTATGCAGGTCAAGAAGCAACAGTTAGAACCAGATATGGAACAATGGACTGGTTCAAAATTGGGAAATGAGTACTTAAAGGCTGTATTTTGTCACCCTGCTTATATAAGTTTCAGAGTACATCACACAAAATGCTGGGATGGATGGGGCTCAAGCTAGAATCAAGATTTCTCGGAGAAATATCAATAACCTCAGATATGTGATGACACCACCCTAATTGCCAAAAGAGAAGAACTAAAGAGCTCTTGATGAAGGTGAAAGAGGAGAGTGAAAAAAAAGCTGGCTTAAAACTCAACATTCAAAAAACTAAGATCATGGCATCTGATCCCATCACTTCATGGCAAATAGATGGGACAATCATGGAAACAGTGACAGATTTCATTTTCTTGGGCTCCAAAATCACTGCAGCCACAAAATTAAAAGACACTTGTTCCTTGGAAGAAAAGCTGATGAACCCAGACAGTGTATTAAAAAGCAGAAACCTCACTTTCTTGACAAAGGTCTGAATAGTCAAAGCTATGGTTTTTCCAGTAGTCATGTATGGATGCAAGCATCAGACCATAAAGAAGGCTGAGCACTAAAGAACTGATGCTTTTGAACCACAGTGCTAGAAAGGACTCTTCAGAGTCCCTTGAACTGCAAGGATATCAAACCAGTCAATCCTAAAGGAAATCAATCCTGATTTTGGAAGGACTGATGCTGAAGCTGAAGCTCCAATACTTTGGCCACCTGATGCAAAGTGCCAACTCATTGGAAAAGACCTTAATGCTGGGAAAGATTGAGGGCACGAGGAGAAGGGGGTGACAGAGAATGAGATGGTTGGATGGCATCACTGACTCAATGGACATGAGTTTAAGCAAACTCATGGAGATAGTGAAGGACAGGGAAGCGTGGTGTGCTGCAGTCCATGGGCTTGCAAATAACTGGACATGACTTAGCAACTGAACAACAGCAAGGAGGCAAAAGACCTGTACTCTGAAAGCTATAATATGCTGATGAAAGAAACTAAAGACTACACAAATGAATAGAAAGATATGCCATGTTCTTGGATTGGAAGAATCAAGATTGTTAAAATGACCATGCTACCCAAGGCAATGTACAGATTTAATGCAATCAATATCAAATTACCATGGCATTTTTCAGAGAAATAGAACAATTTTTTTAAAATTTGCATGTAAACACAAAAGATGCCAAATAGCCAGAACAATCTTGAGAAAGAACAGAGAGAAAAGACTCATGCTCCCTGATTTCGGGCTATACCACAAAGCTACAGTAATCAAAACAGCATGATACTGGCACAAAAGCAGACATACAGATCAATGGAATGGGATAAAAAGCCCAGAAATAAACCCATGTACTTAAGGTTAATTAATCTATGACAAAGGAGGAAAGAATATACAATGGAGAAAAGACAGTGTCTTCAATAAGTGATGCTGGGAAGACTGGACAGTTATATGTTAAAGAATAATATTAAAACATTCTCTAACACCATATATAAAAATAAATTCAAAATGGATTAAATACCTAAATTTAATGTCAGATACTATAAAACTCCTAGAGGAAAATACAGGCAGAACACTCTTTGACATAAATACAGCAATACTTTTTTGGATCTGTCTCCTAGAATAATGAAAATAAAAACAAAAATAAACAAATGGGATCTGATAAAACTTAAAAGCTGTTGCACAACAAAGGAAAGCATAAACCAAACAAAAAGACAACCTGTGGAATGGGAGAAAATATTTTCAAAAGATACAATTGAGAATGGCTTAATTTCCAAAATATATAAACAGCTTATACAGCTCAATAGCAAAACAACAAACAACTCAATCAAAAAATGGGAAGATCAAAATAGAACATTTTTCCAAAGAATATATACAGATGGCCATCAGGCACATGAAAAGATTCTCAATATTGCTAATTACTATTTTTGCTGTTGTTCAATCACTAAGTTGTGTCAGACTCTTTGTGACCCCACGGACTATAGCATGCCAGGCTCCTCTCTCCTCCACTGTCTCCTGGAGTTTGCTCAAAAATTCATGTCCATTGAGACACTGATGCTATCTAACCATCTATCCTCTGCTACTTCCTTCTCCTTTTGCCTTCAATCTTTCCTAGCATCAGAATCTTTTCCAATGAATTGGCTCTTTGCATCAGGTGGCCGAAGTATTGGATCTTTTGGATCACTTTGCTAAAACATTGTAAATCTATTATACTTCAACTTAAAAAATAATAAAAGAAGTACAATTTTATTAGATAATAACATAAATATATGCTTGTAAAATACAGAATGAAAAACACAAACCATAGTTCCCTTATCCAAAGGACAAATACTGCAACAAGTCTATTACTACCCAATCTTTTTTCTAGTTTTACTAGAGAATGGTAAGTGTGTTTGTGTGTTTTACATAAAAAATTAATATTTGCACCAAAAATAAATAATATTAATAAATACTTGTTGAGTAAACTTAAAAATAACATTGTTTCTGAGAGCTGTTTTTTAAGAGGACTTTCTAAATGAACAATTACAGTGTTGTCCTCCTAATGGGGCTTCCCTTGTGGCTCAGTTGGTAAAGAATCCACCTGCAATGCGGGAGACCTGGGTTGGGAAGACACCCTGGAAAAGGGAACGGCTACCCATTATTCTGGCCTGGAGAATTCCATGGACTGTATAGTCCATGGGGTTGCAAAGAGTTGGACATGACTGAGTGACTTTCACTAAACTTCACTTCATCCTCCTAATGAGATATAAACTTATGATAAAATTATGGACAGAGAATCCTGGCAGGCTACAGTCTGTGAGGTGGCAAAAAGTTGGACATGACTGATCAACTAACACACTTATGCTCCTGAACCAGTCATAATCAAGAAGAAGGCTTCCAGAGAACGAACTTATTGTTCCCAGGGGAAGGATGGGGAGAAGGGATAGTTAGGGAGTTTGGGATGGATATGTGTACCTTGCTATATTTAAAATGGATAGCCAACAAGGGCCAACTGTATTGCACATGAGTTAGGTAGCCTGGATGGGATGGGAGTTTGGGGGAGAGTGGATACATGTATATGTATGGCTGCGTCCTTTCACTCTTCACCTGAAACTACCAGACACTGTTAATTGGCTGTACCTCAATATAGAATAAAAAGTTTTTTTTTTAAAGGAAGAAGTGAGGGAATCGGGATGGGGAACACATGTAAATAAGAGAAAAAATAAATAAATAAAATAAAAAATTTAAAAAAAAAGGAAGAAGCATACCTCTAAGATTAATCAAGGATTACCCTGAAACTGCTGGAACTGTAGTCTCTAGATGCAGGAAGAGAATTTTACTTTGGTGTCTGCATTCCCAGCAAGGTGAAGAAAGGTTTAAATTTATTTTCTTTCTACACTGACTTTGAATTGAGTTCTCTTTGAAAGAATAACATAATAAAATGCAGGATCTTTGTATCAAAAAAAGAGGAGGAAGAGGATTTTGTATTTTACCTTCCTTCCCATCATTTTGGTTCAAAGCACAAAAAAACAGACATCAAAAAACCTTCTTTCAAGAGAAATCTTCAGAACTTATCTTTGGAAAATTGTAGACCATACAATTTTACCTTCCCAACTCAATCTTATAGCTAATACTTTAAGTTTACATATCAATAACAATTTAACAATATTTGCAAAGAAAATAAGTGTACATATTTTTAAACACTGCCTTTAACACATAATACTGGACAAGGTTTTTCTCCTAAATAAAAGTCTCATTGTAATTATAAACAGGATGGAATTAATTTATAAAATGCCTGAGATATGGCAGAAGTTTTCACATGCATTATCTAATTTTATCTATTTGGCAACCCTAATAATTAGGTAATGTTATTATCTATGATTTGCAGATAAACACAGCATCTATAACCACAGCTGTAAATAACATATGTGGTTAAGTCCACTTTAAATGAGTGTAATAATATATTTTTGATCTGTATAATACATACTCCTGTATAATACACGCTACTTAATCTGTCTCAAAAATTATCTCTACAAGGTACTTATCAAAAGTAATAAGTAACTGTTAAGGAAGCCATGGTGATATATGTGGTTATTTTCATGTTTGACTTAATTTAAGGATAAATTAAATATTTATTTTTATAACACATCATGCAAAAAATGCAGATATATACATATAAATAAATATGTCTATCTGCATCTATAACAGAGACAGAGAAACAAAGATAATACCCATAAAGCTCTGAATATAACACATGGTTCATAGTAAGAACTCTATAATGATCTTACTTTTTATTAATATTTTTATTTAAACTTAATATAACACATCTTTATTGAGGAACTATTAGTTGTGAAGCACTGTTCATAGAAATGAGTAGATATTCACATGTATAGTATTAAACACTAACCTCTTTAACATACACTGCTCTTAATATACTTATTACAGAGGTAATTTCAAGCAAATTAGTCAAGTAATTCATTTCTTGATAATAGCACAGGGAGTTAAGACTGCCAAAATCAACATTGTGTTTCAGAGGCTTTCAGGTTCTCTATAACAAAGGCTGAGTAAGTCATGACTCATAATCGGGAAACTTCTATTTGAGGGCCTTATTATCTTTCTTCTTATCTAGGGTGTGGGAAAGACTGGTAGCAGTGGGCAGTAGGCAGGGGAGGAGTTCCGTTCTGCCTCAGTGCCATGTGAGAAGCCCAAAGTGAAAGTTTGCCTGGAGTAGTATTTTCTTAATCAATAGTGCCTCCAACGTGTATATACAGGGGTCTGAAAATATATTTGGGACAATGGAACTGTGTTAGAATTTATGATCTAGGCCAGTGCCTGTGGTTGAGTTGGTCACACTTCACCACCCACTCAGGAGCAAACTAAACTCTATCTTGATCTTGCCACTCTGAATTGCTTGCTGCTTCAGTCTGTATGTTTTTTCTATTTATTGTGGGTGGAGGGGTGTATGTTTTTAAGGCTCAATTCTGAAGCTGCATATACTGGTATTTAAAGAGAAGGGTTTTTTAATTGCCTGGAAGAAGTTTAAATTGTAGCTGTCATTTATTAGCTGTGTTATATTGTTAAGTGAAAGTCACTCAGTCATGTGTGACTCTTCGAGATCCTATGGACTATAGCCCTTCAGGCATCTCTGTCCATGCGATTCTCCAGGCAAGAAAACTGGAATGGGGTGCCATTCCCTTCTCCAGGGGATCTTCCCAACCTAGGGATCAAATCTGGGTTTCCCTCACTGCAGCCGATTGTTTACTGTCTGAGCCACCTGAGAAGCCATGAGCAATGCCTTAATATTTCTACACTATGATTTTCTATTTTTAAAAAGAGCAACATTATCTACCTGTGAATTTGTTGTGAAAAAATAGATTGAAATGAAAAAGAGCCATCACAACTGGCACGTAGTAGGCTTTCAAAAAGAAAAAAATAAAGAATTAAAAAAAAAAACTTAGAAAGTTGGTGTTATGCTAAATGCCCCTAATTTTTAGGAAAATCACGTAACAATTTATATTGCAAAGACATTTTTGAGAGTGCAAGTGTCATTAATAATTAGCCCAGGACAGCAGGCCAAATAAAGACTGTCCTAAGCAAGTCTGAAGATATACTCATTCAAGTTATAATCATGTTACTTTGTCGATGGGGCTCAAGGAAGGAGTCATAATTCCTTATGTATTGATATTGATATCAATTTTGCAATATTTAAATTTTTTATTATTGTGGCATGAAAGGCCAAGTTTCCTCTCAGCCACTTCACAGTTATTTATCACTGAAGCAAGCACATAAAACATAATCTGTGGTCAGTGGTAGAGTAGAGAAGGGAAACTGTATGACTCAGTTTTCTTCCTCCCCTGTTCTACCTACTTTTTCCAATGTGCAGAAGGAAATCAATGACTATTTCTCTCCCCAGCAACCCACAAGAATAGCACCCACCCTACACAACACAGAGGTGTCCCTGGGGTAAATGGGTTAAAATAGGGAGGAGACTTTTCATAAGTTTTGTTTTGGAGTTCTATAATTTAAATTTGCTGTGATTTGGGAAGAATATCCTTTTTTCTATTGCTCTTTAACCAAAAATATACTTTGATGATATACACTTGATGGCATTCAAGACACTGACTAAACCTGGAGGTTGTGGAATGTGGTTATACACCCTGCTATAAATTCCTAGATGATAAGGAACAAATAATAGTCCTGCTATTCACCTAAGGAGAGATACTTTTTAAACTGAGGATAAAAAGGGAAGATGAGACAATTTTAATTGCTCTGACATTTAAATGCTTTATAAAATTCCAATTTTCAAATGTGAAAGACATGTAATATATAATATATGCATTAAAAGTCTGACTTTGCCTATTTTTTTATTTTGAAGACTAATTCTGAACTGTCTTAATGTTTTCTGTTAAATCTGGACTTTTCTAAGAAATCAAAGGCAGGCACTTTGAACCCTGATCCAACAAATTGTCTAGGCTCTACCATGTGTATATTGGGAAAGAGATCCAGGAATTAACCCCCAACCTTCAATGACAAAGGGCTGAATGCTGCTTCACTGATAACAGGCAAGTTTCTTGCTCAAAAAGGAGCATCTGGGCAGATTCTTTGTTTATTTATTCATAAGAATTTATTATGTTCTTACTAAGTGCCATTTTCAAGGCCAGATGTTGGGGATTCAAGTATTGTCACTGTCAGCTCAGGCTTAAAGTCCAGTGAGACAGAAGCACTGCTATACATAATTATTATAAAGTGAAACAAGTATTAATGATAGAGGGCTTCCCTAAATGGCTCAGCAGTAAAGAACCCACCTGCAATGCAGGATCCCTGGGTCGGGAAGATCCCCTGGAAGAGGAAATGGCAACACATTCCAGTATTCTTGCCTGAAAAATCCAACGGACAGAGGAGCCTGGCAGGCTACAGTCCATGGGGTCGCAAAGAGTCAGACACAACTCTTTGCAATAATGATACAGAAAACTCAAGGCACTATGGGAACCTATAGTGATCTAGAGGTCAGAGAAGACTCTCCAGTATACAGTTTAAGCTGAGTAGGGTGAGTAGGAATGGCAATGGAAATGATGTCCAAGGTAAGAGGAACAATCTGTGAAGGACAGGAAGACAGAGCCTGGAGTCTGTGGAGGCATGGTCTGAAAATAGACTGCTAATGCTAAATAAAGATAATTAGTCAATATTATGGAGGCTTTGTAAATCATATTAGGAATTCAGACTTTTTCTAGTAGGTAGCTAGGAAGCCATTGAGAGGTTTTATGCAGAAGGTTTGCATGATCTGGTATGCATTTTATAGAGAGAATTCTGGCTACAGGAGACCAGTTAAGGAATGATATAATAGTCAAGATTAAAATTAATAGTAATTTCTACAAAGATATTGTTGGTGGACATGGAGAAATTTAGGAATGAGTATTAATTGTTGTTTAGTCACTAAGTCATGTCTGACTCTGCAACCCCATGGACTGTAGCCCGCCAAGTTCCTCTGTCAATGGGATTTTCCAGGCAGGAAAACTGGAGTGGGTTACCATTTCCTTCTCTGAGTATTAATAGGACATGGTGATTAACTGGATATTGAGAGTAAAGTAAAAGATGCCTAGGTTTTTGGCTTAGGAAACTGGGTGGATGGTGATGCCCTAAGTAGTATGGGGATTATTTAAGTAGAAAAAGGGGATTTGCAGTGTTCCATTTTGGACAAGCTGAGTTTGAAATACCCTTGATATACTCAAGTAGAGATGTCAAACAAAAAGTTGACTGCATGAATCAGGAGATCAGGAGAGAGCATGGTGAACCATATTTAGAGATATTTGGTTAATTAGCATATAAATGGTCCTTGAAGCCCAGAGATGAGGCACACTAAAGAAATTTGCTAGAATGACAGAAGATAGGGGTCAAGGATAGAGTCCTAAGAAACATCATCTTGTGAAGGTTGCCAGAGGGATTTCTCTGGCAAGAAAATGAGGTTTCAACAGACTTCAGGAAATGGGCAGCATGTGACCACAATCTAACTCACGATGATAAGATAAAGTGTCTGATATGATGCTTTGAGTTAGAGTGTCAGTTGATATCTAAATATAGTTTTCAAGCCAGATTCCAACTCAAAAAAAAAAACATCTCTTGAGCTTCTCTGGATGTGAAGAGTGCTCTCAGCCTGACTATCTCACTAATGTTATTACAGTTTTTCCTTTTCCTTCCCTTCTTTGGTAATGCTCTATCCAGGACATGCTTCCCTGGTAACATGCCAGGCATGAGCAACTTGAAGACCGCCCTCACTTTATTCTTAGATAATATTCTCACTCATATTATAGAAAAAGGAAGTTTTATGATGGGGTAGTTGGAAAATAAAGTATCTTCTTACTCCAGCCATAAGCTATAATTAGAAAGGCCAGAAATACCCTAAGTAGTAATTGAACACTCATTTTTCTAACAAACCCCATAAAACTTAATTAAGGCATGCAAAGATCCTGATAAAGATTTATAAAGGTACACCAACAATGAAATAGATGCTCTTGTTTTCTTCTCTGTGTTTCCAGTCTGTATCACATCCACTTACACATGCTGTCTTTTCGTTTTAGGAGAGAAATGTTAGAATCATGACATAGTAAATCTAAAAGTCTCTCAGAGAGAGCCTCTAATCCAAGCCCTCTCTCCACCACCCTTTGCCCAATTTAGAGATGAGTAAAGTGAAGCGCAGGATGAGGGCACTAAGAACTTACACTTGCATTTTGCTATTTATTTAAATAAGTGTTTACATTCAAGAGACAATTGATTATACTGGTGAAGATCCCAGGCTCTTGGAATTGACTGGGTTTGAATCCAGTTCTGCACAAGTCTTGGGGAAATTTACTTAGCCTCTCACTTCCTTAGCTTCTTAATTATAGTATCTACTATATATCTATAGTATATCATGGGTGTTGGTAGACAATTCTCCATAGGTTTCTCATGTTTCTGCCTGTTGTTTCAGGCAGAAATGCTGACTACTTTTGTTCTGAATACTTTTTCCAAGTTTGTCTATGTGGATAACAGCCTTGAAAGACAGAGATAGCCTCTGCCTCCAGAGCAATGAACAGGTTTGCTTACTGTCCAGCAAATAAAGCTAATGTCTACCTGTGGAGCAATAGTGAGTTATACTTACTCTTCAGGATAAAGATTTGGGTTTCCTAATCTCAAGATTCCTCTCCTTTAACACAACTATGGCATGTGCTGGCATTACCTGGCCTTCAAAGAACTCCAAAGAAGGACCTTGGTCTCTGACCAAGGAGTCTCATCTTTCACAAACAACGATGCAATTGTGGCAGGCACATTCATTAACTTCTAAGTAGGGTAAAACCTCAGACTCTTCTTAATAACAGTAAGAAGTTGTAAAGAAATTGTATAAGTGAATAAAGCAAAGAGCTTAATAGAGTATCTGGCACATAAAGACTAAAAACTGAGTAAATGTTGGTTGTTAATGTTATTTTATAAATATATTTGCCAAATGTATGTGTTGTTTTTTTTCCTCTCTTTTTTAGCCAAGCCATGTGGCACACAGGATCTGTTTTCCAGCCAGGGATCAAACTCCTGCTTCCTGCACTGGGAGCATGCAGTCTTAACCACTGGGCCACCAGGGAAGTCCCAAATGCATGTGGTTTATTAGTGGCAAAAGGTCAGGACTAGAATCTAGAGCTATGAAAACTCAGTCTAATGTTCTTTTCGCCTCTCCGTTCTACCAATATTAAATATTTTTTGCATATTTAACTTACAAATAATGTTAAAAAATAATATAATCTAAGAGAAATAACTGGAATTTTATACCAACTTGTTTGGTGAATACACTAAAAGTATTGTGAGAAAGGCAATAAAGCTGGTGGTTCCAGATCCCTATATACAACATTAAAGTGTTATTTGAGAAGAGTGGCCTAAATCATGGCAAGCTCTAACACACAGAAAAAAATAATTTGCTCAGAAATACATTATGAGCAAAACATTATAAAGTTTGAAAACTACCCAATAATGATCAACATTGTAGTATGTCTACT
This sequence comes from Odocoileus virginianus, assembly GCF_023699985.2. Lineage (NCBI taxonomy): Eukaryota > Metazoa > Chordata > Mammalia > Artiodactyla > Cervidae > Odocoileus > Odocoileus virginianus. Next base: position 9,154,039 of record NC_069686.1, on the reverse strand, counting down.
TTTATTCCTGGAAATCCACTACTTTTTTTTTTAAAAAAGCTCAAAGTAAATTTCTATAATGTATATGTCACAGAATCTTGGGAACAATGGTTCTCTAGTGCTGATTGTCGGATTTTGAAACATTTCCCTAAGACATTTTCTATAAGCATAGTTTAAGATTTGGTACCTGTGCTACCACAGGAATAAAAGCAACTAATATTAATCAAATACCTGCTTTTAAGCTGACTCACACTTACTGTTTTGCATGTTATCATTTACTTAATCTTTACAATAATCCTGTGTGGTACAAATTATTAGCAACTCAGTTTATTGATGAGAAAATGATGCATTGAGAAGTTATCCAAGTTTACACACACTAAATTAACAGATTCAAGATCTAATAGACTCAAGTGAACCAAAGTCTGATGACCAGGAAACCTTGCTTCATTAAATTCTAGTTCTATTGCCATAAATCTATAGCTGGATTTACTAAGGATATGAATGTGGTAAGATGAAACACTAAAATAAAGAAACTAGACTTTTTACTCCAACAATGAAACAGTTCAATAGTGTTCATGATAGACCAATAATTGCAAATCACAAATCAATCCTACTCCTTTAAAAAGCTATTCATGGACAGCCTGGTCCTAACTATGCTCTTGGATGCAATGTGAAGCTTTTGAATAAATACAATTCTCTAATTCAATATTAAAATAAATACAATTTTATAAATCAACCAGTCTTCTTCCAGAGATCCTTGAAGATTATAATTTTACCATAAATCAAATACTACATAAGAAAATCATCTTTTACAAAGTTCTTTATTTCCCTCTCTCCCCGCTTCACTGCTCACACATCTGAACATCATTTCCAGTTGTGAAAAGGTTAAGATCAGTGTGTAGTTCGACTAATGTTTGAATTACAATGCTTCCAAAAAAATTCAAATTTTCTCCAGCATTGTCAATTCATTTTTAGTTACTTCTCTTTCTGATTCACTCAATTCATGAGCTCTTTAAAACACTTTTTCCCCCTATGTGGTGTCTTCTTCATTATTTCCTGAGTTCTGTTCTTTATCCTTAAGTCAGTCAAACATAGCAGTTCCATTAAAAAAATAAATAATAATAATATTTCACCTGTTCTGTTTTCTGCAGAGCACTTTATACTTCTGAAAAGCAGCATGATCTTCTATATTCTGATCAGCACTTGCTATAACAGCTCCCCCTGAAGCAAAAGGAACTAGTATAAACAACATGCTGAATGCTCAAAGTGGGGACTAATTCTAGCCAGATGCCCAGCTGGAATATTTGGCTACCTCCTTTATGTAACTTTAGTTAACATTTATGTAATTTTAGGGATTTCAAAACCTCTGTATGTCTCCAGATCTTCTGAACATTGATTTGCCATGATCCTTGTTCAGCACAGTTTAGAGAGGCAGGGCCTTGTCTTTGGTTGGTAAAACCCCATAATTATGGTATCAACTTGGGTTCTGAGGACAGGGTGTTTTGCTATGTAGCAAGGAAGAGCATATCAGAGATGAACTGTCTAGAGCATCCAAGCACAGGACGGCATCATGCTAGGGAGGTCCAGAGCGCTGCAGGGTATGGGAACTTGGGAGATGTATTTGTTTTCCTACGTGTCTATCACTGGGACAAGCACCGCTGCTGCTGCTGCTAAGTGGCTTCAGTCGTGTCCGACTCTTCACAACCCCATGGACTGCAGCCTACGAGGCTCCTCTGTCCATGGGATTTTCCAGGCAAGAGAACTGGAGTGGGGTGCCATTGCCTTCTCCAGGGACAAGCACTGAGGGGATAATAAAGACAATAAGATGTAGACTCTGCCTTAAAACACTTTTTATCTAAAAGGGAGATTAAGTCCACACAAGTGAAGTAGAACATTGTATACAATTACTATATTATGTCGTATAGACAAGACTGTTAGTGCTCAAAGGTGGGACACATTAAATACTTTAAGGTTATTAACTGCGTTCTCTAGAGATGGCAAGGATGAATTAAAGAGAAGAAAGAGAGTGAAGAGCAACGAGAGTGGTCACGGCAGGAAACAGCAGTGTACCGGCAGCACACTCCACTGACAGAGGCGTGTGCGGAAGCAGTTCTGAAAAGATCAGGCAAACATATTTTCAGCACAAAGTGGTTCTGAGCTGGGGACATCTTAGAAGGGAGACTTGGAGTCCATGACCAGTCATGACTCATACAGACTCTAATTCAGTTCCTGCATTTGGAAAAGCAAATTAAATGGAATTTGCTTATTTCCCTTCTAATTTATAATGTGTTTGACTCCATTCAATTATAGTGGGTATTATCTAAAAGTATATATTAAGTGCCAATGTTAGCACAGCACTGAGGACTGAATTAATAGAAACCCATCAACACTGTTCTTGCCCTGTGGATCATCATAGTATTAAATTGGAACCAAAGGAAACACTGATAATGGGAATAACATCAGCACATTTGTTATAACTGAAAAGGAGTGGCTGAAACATTTGTGTTTTCAGTGACTTTTTCTTTGTCTTTTGCCCTTCTCAAAGTTTTTATCTCTTCTCAAACTTCCTGAGCGAATCTTGGCAGAAAGTTTAGCAAGCTATATCTAAGAGGTGGTAACAGACTGGCATTTAGGGATGTGGGAAATCTTGAGTTTGGCCTACTGGAATCCTGAAGAGATAACTACTTTACGGAGGAAAGGCCAACTCTATTCTTGGAAACATTTCACAGATAAATGCCAATGTCATTTATGTTACAAAAGAACCAGATTGTTCAATATGGAATAACTCAATTGGTTAGAGGGAATATTTCAAAAGAATAAAAACTAAAGGATTCAAGGAATTTTTATCTTTTTCTCTGAGAATTTACTGCCAACACTGCCATGTAGATGAATCTACTCTTAATTTTAAAAAAATTAGCCTCAGCACAAACTGAAAAAGTTTAAGAACCAAAGCTGCTCCTCTCAACTTTGACTTTTTGTTTTGCTGTTTAATGTAGAATTTTGGATTACCGCTGGATTCAGTGTAATGAAGACTCATCTGCTGTAGTGACATCTACAAGAACAAACGACTTGGAAATAACTTACTGGCTTATAGGGAGTCATCTACAACTATAACTTTGGAGGTAAATAAGGCATGATGTTATTGCTTGTTTTATTTGTTATCCGGGTTTTTTTTTTTTTTAATGAAAACTTATGTTGAATAAGAACTCCTTTACTGTGAAAGCTTTGGTATTAATATAATTGACTGGGACTTGGAATTTTATGAAAACACCCTTTTACCTACTCTTGCTTTGAATATGTGTATTCATTTAATGCTTAGTTGAGAATTTAGGATCTTGTTCACTATTGTTCTTTAGGGTGCTTTGAAGAAAATTTCATTGTATGAATCCATGAAAGGTATTAACATCTAATATCTTGGCTGTTTTATGAATACTTACATTTTATGAATATGCAAGGTTGTTTGAAATTTATCTTTTCCATTTTATTATCTTAAGTAGAGATTTCTCTATTGAAAAGTATAAAGCTACACAGATTGGAGAAACACATCAAGGGAGAAGGATGTCCCAATGATTTAGTAGGTATTTTCTCCAGACATTAAAGAGATGATGTATTAGACAGTTCCTGGAACATGCCTAGAGCTTGACAATTATTATTTTTGGTTGATGACATGGTTGCCCTTCACAGTCAGAGGTGAACACAGGATGTGAAAAGTAAACAAAGTCTGAAAGAGCAGCTTGTGCTGTAGCATTTAATATTCTTTCTCTGTCAGCACTGACCCAGCTTGTTTTTCTAAGGGCCTGCAGTGTGGTGAAGCATCAGGAGGGAATAATGGACTGTCTGAGCATGGGAAAACAGAAAAGAAAGATGATATCTGAAGTGGAAGTGAGGCTCAGAATTGGAAGCCAAAGTGTACATTGTCAGTTAACTACTTGGGGAAAGTGACATAATCTGTGAGACCAAAAAAAAAAAAGACATAGGGAAAGAAGAAGTGGAACCTAGATAAAAGGACAAACTGTATACACTATTGGCTTCTCCAATATCAGTTCTGTGCTCCTAGCTCATGGCTGGGAACAGGGTCCTGAGGGCATCCAACCACTACTTACTCACCCTGAATAACTGGGTCACACGGAGTGGACATATCCTGATACCTTGTATCCCTAAACTTGTTGGTCTCTGGTATGGTGGAGGGGCCTTCTGTGGTAAGGTTAGCTATCCTAGATTACTACAGATTGCTAATTAACATTGTAAACTACATCAAAATCTAATAAAGAATTCCTTTGGGCAGAGCTTCCAGAAACCATATTCTAATGTCAGCCTCAAAAGTAATGGCTATATGTGAAATACTAGATAAGAGTCTATGTGTGTCTCAGTTGCCTCTTTTAGTAAATACATCAATCTCTACTGATGTCCTGCTGTTAATACTAAATGAGATCAAGCATACATGACACTTTGAGAAGAATAAGGCATATACTCTATATTTGAGCTGGATAACTTATTTTATGATAAACGCAGAAAGAGCCTCAGACAAGGCACCTATGTGAAGCATATTCCACGAGAAAAGTAAATCTTGAGGCTTGGTGCCTACATTTATTCGTGGGAGATGCAGGAGAGGGAGGAGGAGTGCAGGAAATGGGAACAGGACTAAATGAAATAAAATAGTAGCAAAAAAGATCAAGGATTCTTCTTATGTGAGCCTCTTAAACATTACCTTGGATTGTACTTCCGTTTTCTATGTTAAAATAAAATGGATCTTTAAGGGGACATTTCTTCCTTAACGACGTAGATATTCATATCAATGTCTCTTCTCCCTTATTTGCTTACAAACTCCTTGAGAATAGATGCCATGTCTATATTTTCTACCTGTGTAATACACAGCATAGAGCTTTGTATACACAGACAAAAAAATCTAGTGAGTGAATACTGTCGATTTTCCAGCTGTTATATGGAGATGAAGCTCTGTTCACACGTTATCAATGACAGCTGTGGCAGCAGATAATAAGAGAATGGACAAGCAGCACAGGGGGTTATGGCTTCCATTGCCAAAGAACTGCTTTGAAAGACAAAAAATTAGTAGCTGCCTAAAAATTCATTATTTACATCTGGCCAACCAAGCTTCTGTGAATTAAAAAAATAAAAAAATCACTGGCAAAGTATATACACTTCAACAAGGGCGCCTAAGTTTCATCATCTGCAGGACACAGATGCCAGTTTTTAAATATTTTTTTAAATACAGCCTGTGATGTAATTATGGATGTAAAATTATATCTCCTAGCTCAAAGAGAACTGTTGAAAGAACAGCAGCTGCTTTGTTTGTTGAGAATGTCAGTATCATTATTTTTATGGGATGCTTCAGAGAAACACTAATTTGTGAAAGAAAAGCATCCCAGAAGGCAAATTTGACAGTTTAAATTCTCACGCTTACCGTGTTTGGAGGATCATAATTAATTGAAAGATAATGAAAAGCTGAATACAGCTTTGTTCAACTTCTTCATGGAGCCAATGAAGTGATTCAGAATTAAATTTTCAAAATCTGAAAGAAGAAAGCATGCTATGCTTTAGACAGAAAAACATGAGGTGGCTGAGAGATTATGAAATGCTGATGGGCATCCCAACAGCATTCTAATACAGTTTCAGCTGGATTGAGACTATAAGAATAAGCAAAATCCCTTCCCACACTGATAAACACATACTTGTATATGGCATTCCATTTTTGAGGCAGACTTAAATGGTATGCTAGTTTATTATTGTCTGGAAAGTGAAGCCAATGAAAAACTGCCAATTTGGCCCTCATAAGGAAATCAAAACCTAATCTTGTCTCAAAGTCAATCATTTTTGCTAGGTTTAATAACTAAACCAATTTGTGGGCAAACCTTAAGAAATGGAATCTTAAGAAATGGAAAACTCTGGAGGAGTTTCAAGAACAAAGTGTAGCTCCAATTAAAATCTAAGAAGAACCATGAACTTCAGAACCTAGATTCCATAGTGCATACATGTTAAGTTGCTTTAGTCATGTTCGACTCTTTGTGCCCTGTGGACTGAACCCTGCCAGGCCCCCCTGTTTTGGGATTCTCCAGGCAAGAACACTGCAGTGGGTTGCCATTTCCTCCTCCAGCGGATCTTCCTTATGCAGGAATCCAACCTGCGTCTTTTACGTCTGCCTGCTTTAGCAGGTGGGTTCTTTACTACTAGCACCATCTGGAAGCCCCCTATACACACCTAGTACCTGGCAAAAAGAAGGTGATGGAAAACCATGAATGAGTAAGTTCAGTGAATGAGTAAGTAAATGAAAAGAGATACTTCCCCAACCTCTATGGAGATCAATTCTTTTTTATGAAAACAATTTTATATAGTCAATCTAGGTGTAGAATGTAATTTATATTAACTTTCTATCTATTTTCTAATATAGTCTGGGAATTAATTCATCCAGTATAGATAACATTTTAAAAAGAAATGCCATTTTGAGTTTTAAATAATCAATTTTAAATGGGGTTTTATAAATATTAATCATTGTAATAACTGTCACTTTATTACTCTGCCATGCCTTGTACATGTATCATCTCTTTTGTACTTACAAAGAACCAACAAGGTTAGTTTTAGCAACCCATTTTCTAAAGGGAACAAAGGCTCAGAATGCTAAATCACATGCTCAAAACTACACAGCTAGTAAAAGGCAGAACCAGGAGTCACAAACAGTCCGATTCTAGGGCTCACCATCTTAATCTCTAAATTGTCTTATGAAGAGCTAATGAACATTTTAAACTTTGAGACACAAACCCCTTTCACAATATAGATCCCTTCCTGAGACTAAATATGCATCTGTACATTGACAGGTAACTTCTAGAACATGGAGACATACATGGGGCAAACCCCATCCCCATATATAAATGCTGGACTTAGGTCAGAAAATTTATGAAATACTATGGAAAATTAGGAAGAAATATGAAAATTGCAACAGAAACTTCCATCACATACATAAACAAATATTAAAAGAAAAAGGGGGTACTGAATTTTTTTAAGTAATCCTATATTCTATAATAAGAAATATGGTGTCCACTGCAACAAAACTTCAAATACAGTATCTATCATTAAATGTTAGCAAAATTATATTGCAAAAGTTTTTCTTCTCTTTGATCTTCTCCCCTCCCCTTCCCACCTCACTGTGTTCATCTCCCCCCACCCCACATCTCCTTCCCTCAATACCGTGAATACATATTTAGTGACTGGCGCATTATGTCCTGTTTTGGGTGTTTGTGATATACTAGGAAAAACAAAACAAAACACAGAACACCAGGATGAAACAAAAATCACTATCTCCCAGGAGCCTATATTCTGTGGGAGGACACATGATAAACATGATCTAATAGAAAGTAATAAATGCTATATTGAAAAAATACAGCAAGTTTGCAGGTATGGGAATGATAGAGGCAAGTGGTTATTTTAAAGGGGATGGTCAGGATAGCCCTCACTGAGAAAAGCATATTGAAGCAAAGCTTTAAAGGAGGCGAAGGAGTTAACCAAGTGACTTTCAGAGGAAAGACTGTTCTGGACAGAGGGTCAGTCAGTGAATAGGCACAAAGTGGGAATGTGTTTGATAAGCTTGAAGCAAGGAAGGAGACTGTGTGGCTGAATGGAATGACTGAGGGGTTAGAACCAAGAGATGAGGTCAGAGAGCTAATGGAAGCCAAAAGACACAGAAAGGATACAAAAACAAGACCCGAATATATGTTGCCTACAAGAGAGCCACCCAGACCTTGGGACACACACAGACTGAAAGTGAGGGGATGGAAAAAGATATTCCTTGCAAATGGAAATCAAAAGAAAGCTAGAGTAGCAATACTCGTATCAGATAAAAATAGACCTTAGAATAAAGACTATTACAAGAGACAAGGAAGAGACACTACATAATGATCAAGGGATCAACCCATGAAGAAGATATAACAATTTAAAATATCTATGTAACCAACACAGCAGCACCTCAATACATAGAACAAGTGCTGATAGCCATGAAAGCAGAAATCAACAGCAACACAATAATAGTGAGGGACTTTAATACCCTACTTATACCAATGGACACATCATCTAGAGAAAAAATTAAGAAACATAAGCTTTAACATGACACAATGAACCAGATAGACTTAATTGACATTTATAGGACATTCCATCTGAAAACAGCAGAATACACTTTTCAAGTGCACAAGAACATTCTCCAGGACGGATCACATCTTGAGTCACAAATCAAGCCTTGGCAAATTTAAGAAATCTGAAATTGAATCAAGCATCTTTTCCAACCACAACACTATGAGATTAGAAATCAATTACAGAAAAAAAAACTGTAAAAAATTACAAACAAACAATACACTACTAAATAACCAAGAGATCACTGAAGAAATCAAAGAGGGAAAAAAAAATACACAGAAATAAATGACAATGAAAACACAGTGACCCAAAGCCTATGGGAGGCAACAAAAGCAGTTCTAAGAGGGAAATTGACAGCAATACAATCCTAACTCAAGAAACAAGGAGGGGATATACGCATACATATATCTGATTCGTGTTATTGTATAGTAGAAACTAACACAGCATTGTAAAGCAACTATACCCCGTTAAAAAACAGACAGTTATCTCTTAGAGGAATTAATATGAGAAAAACTTTATACTACCTTGCCTTAGTCCATTTCCCATACTCTTCACTTCTTGATGTAGATACAGGTTTATGGTTGGTCTCATAATTCTTTTTTGTCTGAGGAACTTCCTGAATTTTGTATATATTTTGAAGGTAGAGTCACTGAGACTTCTAGACATATTAGATGTACCCTGTGAGAGAAAGCAAAGTCAATATGACCCCAATGCTGATAAATCACAATAATAATAGCATCAAATGATTTTTTGCATACATTTAGGAAGAGATACTAGGGTGAAAAAAAATTCAACTCTAAAGAATACAACTTGATACACCTAGTGTATTATTTTATAATCTGATATGTGCCATGGACTTTTCTGCCCCTCAAAGTTCCAAAGAAAGTGAAGTTGCTCAGTTGTGTCCGACTCTTAGCAACCCCATGGACTGTAGCCAACCAGGCTCCTCCATCCATGGAATTTTCTAGGCAAGAGTACTGGAGTGGGTTGCCATTGCCTTCTCCAGGGGATCTTCCTGGCCCAGGGGTTGAACCCCGGTCTCCCGCATTGCAGGCAGACACTTTACCCTCTGAGCCACCAGGGAAGTCTTCCAGTTTCAAAGACCTGTAGAAATCCCAAGGAGGGACCACAGACACTACACTCTTTCCTCCTTGTCCACCTGGATGCAAAACTCAATCTTTCCTTCACAAAACAAAACTTCTCTTCACCAGTTTCAACAAGAAATCTGCTCCTCCCATGTTTACCGGGTCTCCTCACCTTTCGTTTACTTTCTCACGCAGTCTTTGTTCCCTCTCTATGAAACTGCTTTCTGTGAATTTTGAATTCTTATTTTGTGTAGAATATAAGGATCTCCTGCCCTCAGCGCTCGATACATAAAACCCCTTAGGGAGGTTATCAGAATAAAGGAGGTATCAGAACCTGCCTTTCTTAGGAAGTTAGGTTTATAAATACACAGTACTCTCCTAAGGAAAATTCCCCCAGAATTTGCATGCAGGAGGTTTAGCAGCAGTGCTCTTGAAAACAGAAGTGCTCTTTGCCAGGGAAGTGAATTGTGCAGAGGTAGGATTTGAAATGGTTGAAACAGCAGCCTCAGCCACTGCCACAGAGATCCCTCAAGGCTAAGATGATCCTACAATGGAATTAGAATGTCCCACATTAAGGAATGTGGCCCCACAACAATCAATCATCGTATATGGCTGCCCCCAGGAACTGGGGAACAGAGACTTGAGCAAGGCAGTTTCCTTCAGCTGAGGGCAATTCCCAGAGCTGGAGGCACCTGTAAATAACCAGCAGCCAACAGCATAGGGGATCATGAAGCCTTAACCAGGAAAGGGCATCTAGGTGTCCAAACGCATCCACTACAATCCTTCCCATGTCATTTAGTTCTACTTGCTTCATGTCGTATATTCCCTCAACAAGGGAACAACTTCTCCAGGAATACCATTCACCTCCTTTCCAGGGAAAACTTTTAGAAGTTTAGTGGGACAGGCTACAGTGTCAGCCTTCTTCTCCCTTTCTCCCTCTTCCCCTGCCCTCAGCCCTACAACTATATTCAAGACCATACCTGATATTTATAGTCTCCCTCATCTCTTAACCTCATATACTAGAATCCACCCACCCTTGACTGCCACTGGGCAGTCAGCTGGTCTCCAGCACTTACCTGGTGGGATGACCCAGTCCAGACCCCCCAGTCCCCATTTCTGAGGGGGATCTGGGCTCATAGTTGCTGTGCCCTTTTCAGGATACGGCTTCTGCACAAGCACATTTACCATTAAAATTGGTTAGAGAAATACCAAGAGCCCACTTCCCTTCACCTCCTTTCCTAAGCAGATCACTTGGGTGCCAAATATACTTTTCCCTGATCCTACTATGTAATTTAGGGCTTCCCTGGTGGATCAGATGGTAAAGAATCTGCCTGCAATGCAGGAGGTATGGGTTTGATCCCTGGGTTGGGAAGATCCCCTGGAGAAGGAAATAGCCACACGCTCCAGTATTCTTGCCTGGGAAATCCCATGGACAGAGGCACATGGCAGGCTACAGTCCATGGTGTTGCAAGAGTTGGACACGACTGAGCAACTAAATGACGACATTATGTAATATGTGACAGCAGTCCTGCCTTCTAATTATTGTTGCTGTTCAGGTGCCCAGTTGTGTCTGACTCTTTGTCAAAGTCAGGTACCCCTGCCAGAACTGTCGATCCCTATTTTGCTTACTGGCACAAAGAACCAAAAGTAACCATGTGACAGTCATAGCTGAAGTTTAATGGGACTCCTGTGGAGGAATTCCCAGGAATTCCCCTGGGAATTAAGTCCATTAAAACCTTACAGCACTGTGGGGATGGGAAGAACAATTTTCCCAAATGGGTCACTGGAAGTGATAATTAAGCACAGACCCTTCTTGTAACCCATAGTTCCCAGACCCATGTATTTCCCTTGGGGAACACAGTATCACATAACAGTTGGTGATATAGGGTGTGCTGTTTATTCTGGAGGATGAAGGTATATACCACATTCTGGCACAGTATAATTTCCAACTTCCCACCTTTGGTGTATATCTTCAAAAAGCCATTCTATCACTCTATCAGGCTGGCCGAATCAGAGTGGTAAAATGCGATAGACCAGTGGATCTCATGGTTAGGTGCCTGCTGTCACACCTCATTTGCTTTAAAGTGCACTGCTTGGTCCAAAGCAATTTATGCAGGATCACATATTGGTATATCAAACATTTTGTTTGCTCTTGGATAACAGTGCAGCCAATGGGCCTAATGAGCAGGAAAGGCAATCACATAGAGAACATCAAACTAAACTTTCTCTCAAAATTTCACGGACACAGTGTAACCAACGTTGTCTAGTTGGTCCCCTTGAGGCATGGGGCCATACTAGAGGGAAGGATTAGTCTTGCTGCTGGCTGGTTAAATGATTGGTCTGCCCTGGTGAGTGGTGGTACATGTTGCTGGGCTCATGCTATGTAGCCTGTCTCTGTAGCTTCTCCTGTGTAAACCCTCTGTGCAACTCTGCAGTGACTTTCAACAAAGACTGGCTAAGTTCTACTGCATGGTTATTTAGTATCCCTTCTGCAGTGGTTTTTCTCTGTCAGCATTAAAAATATTAATTAATTAATTAATTTGCTGTTCCAGGTCTCTTAGTTGCAGCTCGTGGGATATTTAATTGGTTGCATTCAAACTCTTAGTTGTGACAGGTGGGATCTAGTTCCCTGACCAGGGATTGAACCTGGGCCCCTTGCATTGGGAGCATGGAGTCTTAGCCACTGGATCCCATGGAAGTCCCTCTGGTGGACACTTTGATGTGAAACAGACATTCACACTTCATGTCTATGTTTATATGTCAATTCACATGCCTCTTTTTCAAACCTCTTTTTCTCACTCTTCATCCTTCCAAGCCCCTGAACAACTAGGCAAACCATGCTAATGAGCCCAAGAGTAATCTTACAATCTACTTCTCTTTTGACACAAAGCAGATAATCACCCACACACACAATCCTCTGCTACTGTCTCTCACTGCTGTCTTTCAAGGTCACCCTGAGCGAAGCTTTTGGGCAAGAGTCCAAATTATGTATCAGTTGTCTACTGTGATGTAACAAACCACCCCAAAACCAAGTACTTTAAAACAACAGCAGCTTATTATTTCTTAAAACAAGATGACAAACATGGCCAAGGATGGAGACAAATTAAGTGGAATGAAGATGAGTCATAAAATGAAGATGTCTAGAATGCGATCATGATACTGTCAACAAACAAGGCAGGACATGAAACAGAGACTGAACTAGACAATACAGTTTTAAGTATAGGAGATAAACTAGAAACAACCTTTAAACTTCTCACTAAACAAAACCAGAATTCCTTACCTTTGCTTCAGGCTTCTTCTCACTTTCGACTCTCATTTCTTGTTAAATACCCTCTTTTGCTGCTATTTGAAGTAATTGTGAGGAACCGCCCTTCCATTCCCTGCCTTTATGCTGTTCCTTCAACAATGGAGCCTCCCTGTAGTTTCTCTGGTAAGCTTCCTCATGGAGGCTCGATTTGTTTATGTACATCCTCACTGCAGAAAAAGAACTTGAGTTGAATCAGAAAAGGTAATAAATTATTTCACAAAGGGCTAGGGCATGAGGGGGTAGGAGGGAAGCACCAGCCTGGTGGTCCAGTGGTTAAGCATCAGCCTTGCGATGCAGGGGTTTCATCCCTGCTTGGGGAAGATCCTACACGCCACCGGAAGGGCTTAAACCAGCGCCCCACAACTACGCCTGCGCTGTGGAGCCCGTGAGCCGCAGCTCCCGAGCACACGTGCAGCGCTACTGAAGGCCCCATGCCCTAAAGCGCCTGCCCTGCAACAGAGAAGCCGGTGCAACGAGAAGCAACTAGAGGGTGGCCCCTGCTCCCCACAACTAGAGAAAGTCCGCGCACAGCAATAAAGATCCGGTGCAGCCAATAAATACATAAACTTTCTTCCCCAGCACCCACTGAAATCCTTAGCGGCAGGGCCCACTGTTTAATGGCCTTCATGCGGCTGTACAAAGTACCTCCGGGTGTTTAAAGTTTGATGACTGAATGACTCAGCACCTTCACACTTAGGCCATACAGCCTTGTGAGATACTTTGTAGTCATTTATCATTTCTGTAAGTTAAAATCTTTGAAGTCAGAAACCTGTTCATAATTTTGCTTTTCCTAGCATGTAGTCAAGTGTCTTGACACTGAGTTTTAGCAGCAAAATATTTCATTGGTTATGAGGATTATCACTAATCAAGGACATGTGAAAAGGGAAGGTGATTTGTGAGTGACAAGTACAGCCTCAGTGGATTCCACAAATCCACCTGTGAAGGTGGAATGGCCCTTCAGAGATATCTTGAAACGAAGTAAGCAGGACAAGCCTTTGTATTCTGCAGGACCCAGACACTGAACGTGTGCTGCAGCCCAGGAAGAGGGCAGCATTGTGGGTGAGGCAGCTTTCTTGAGCCAGGGGCAACGCCTAAAGGATGCAGCTGTGAACGGTCAGCATCCAAAATTCCAATCAGTAGGTAAGTTGGTCCTAGAAGCAAACGTTGGTGGTGCACAGTAGCATCCAATACAGCATCCTGAGGTATAGATAAAAAGACAAGACTGAATTCACTTTTGGCTCCCAAGATTCAAACTCTTCTGTGAACCCAAATAACTCCTTTTTTTTTTTCCTTTGAGGATTTGAGTTGGCACCTGAGCTACTTATTTTTGACTCTGCCCTGTCACTTGGATACTAGGAAGTTTTCTCACACTCACTTACACAGTGCTAGTCACTCACGCCAACACCGCCACTGCCCAGGCCTAACCAGGAAGTCTTCCTGCACCAGCAGACATTTCTGTGGCATGTGGCTTTCTGGGCGTCATACAGTTGTCCCTGCAGCCTGAAGATCACAGCTTTAGAGAATATGGGTCTGAAAAAAGAAAAAAAATTCCCACTAGCACCCTCTGTCATCCTTTCCACTATCAGAATCAAGGCTGACTTTCAGGTTAATGATTCCTACATACAAGGAAGGAACATCAGTTTCTGCTCTTTTCAGCCCTCACGTGCATAATCTCTGCCTCCTATAAGAAGGAGGAGCCAGAATATCTACTGGGCAATTTTGGTTGTAGGGATTAGTTTTCTCCTTGGTTCCTCATTTTCTGCTGTTAGTTTCTGGATGGCTCAAGGAAAGTCTCCTATAGCAAGTGTTGTTTGCTTGGAAATACCCATCTTTCCTGTAAGCAAATTTTTAAAAGGAGGGAGAAAGATAATTTCACCTGCCAGCTCTAGGTATTGAAAATGCACCAGGTAAATGAGTAACTCCTAGGTGAAAAGTGGATGGTCCCAGCTTTCTGAGCTCAGACTTCATACATTAAGTTAAATGACAGTCTCTCATCAGGTTTTCTGAGTTTCAGACCAGAACTGGAAGTTGGAGACCACTCCTTGGGACCTTACTTGTAGGGAAGTTGATTTTACTGGGAAGGCTGTTATACCAGCACCATCAGCTATAACTCCCCATGTCTCCACTGAGGCCTCCAGTTCAAGTCTGCCATTTGGTTGGGTTTCATAAAAACAGCATCTGTCACCTTTCTGCTAGAGTCAATCTTTGCTAACAGGGAGAATTTAGATCTTCCTTTCTAACGCATCTCCAATAACACCTTACTGTATGTTGCTCTTGTAATAACATGCTTTGACTGAATCTGAGTTTTCAAACTGTTCAATAGCACTTTGTCATACAGCTCATTGCAAAAGACTCTCGAGTATTAACACATTTCCAGAGAATTCTCTGTCTTGTTGGTGCATGGTAGGGGAGCAGATGTTCGAGTCTCTGCAACTTTCAATGTTTTCAAGTTCACTTGTCAACACTGTCAAGTATTTGGTCACAGAGGTGAAGCTCTGGCGGGACTGAGATCACGTGTATCTCCTAATGCCAAGCTTGTAAGTTTTCTTTTAATCTCCTCACATCTCTGCCTCTGATACCTGCTACTACCACCACACAGGATGCTCTTTTCAAACTCACAATCCCACTGTCTGTTCCCTAAAATTGGACTGCCTGAGAATGTAAGCTAATTGTATGGTTAAGAGGTTAGCAGCTTCTGATGGTCGTTCCAAAGCTTGCTGATAACAGACTCAACAGTAGATGTCCTGTACCTGACGGACTCTGGGTAAACAAATGCAGCTTGGTAGGGGCCTTTGGTCAGGCAAAATCACAGTGGCCATGCACACACTTCCCCTTCCAGGTAGAATGTTATGTTTTGGAGTCTGTTGAGGTAAACTCCTAAAAAAAAAAAAAAAAATCCTCATTTGAAACTTGGTTTGGTTTTGGCTTCTATAATAGTATGATACTTTGCATTTTGCTTAAAATATTCAGTCTTGAGCAGTGTGTCCCTGTACAAGAACGGAAAATTTGACCTCAGAGTAGATCTCTACTTTGGGTTCCCTATGAGACTGCTTAAGGTTCTTAGAAGGGCTGTTGTTCAATTGGGAATAGAGGGTCTGTGAGGCACATCCTAAAAATCCATACAAGGCTTTTGAAAGATTCTCTGAGAAATCACCTGAAATCTTTCTGTGTCTGAAGAAAGGATTTTATAGTTATACATCTTGCTTCATATTTACCATAAAAGATCATGTTTCCAGACAGCACTCTGAATTTGCTCTTTGCCCTGAGGCTTTTTTTTTTTTTAAACTTTTGAGAGTCTTCCTTTGGGAGAGACTAGAGATGAGAATTGACTTTATTTTATTTTTTTTGTTTTACTTTTAAACCTAGCAAAGCAAGGACAATTTTTATTTGTCCTACATACTGCTTGAAAATGTAATAATTTCTATTTTAATTCATATCTCTTTATTTTTATGATAGCAGCTAGAAGACCTTAGCTGTCACTTTGAGCGTTTAGCCTAGAAGTATCCATATCCAGATCAATCAGTTCGCTAGGTGCAGTTCTGTCTTCTGCAGTGCAGAAGCTTCCCACCACTGCATATCCAAGGCCTTCTACCTTCCAGCCCCCAGTAATGCTTCACTCGCTCTCCTTAAGACCTTCACTGACACCACTTCAGTGCTCACTGGTCCTGGTAGCACCCTACTTCTAGGTAACAAAATCTAACCTTTGCTACATAGCACATCTCCCTAAAACCTACTTATATAAAACAACCCTCATTTTATTTTGCTCATGCTTTTGTCTGACAGGAGTTTGGGGAAGGGCTCGGCTGGGTAGATCCTGCTTAGGGTCTCTCATGCAGTTGTCAAATGTTGCCAGGGCTGCAACATATCTTCAGTTCTCCGAAGGCTCAGTTGGGCTGAATGCCCAAAAAGGCTCACTCTCATGGCTGGCTGTTGATGCTAACTGTCCACTGAGAGCTCAGCTCACCAGTCCCCCAGTACACACACACATGTGGCCCCTACATCTGTTAGTTTCCTCACATCTCCCAAGCTTTGGGTGGTTGGAATTTTAACACAGCAACTCAGGACCTCAAGTGTGAGTGTTTGCTTAGGTTGAATCAGCTTCAGTAAATGCACTTTTTACATATCACGCAAGGTTATAAACAGGACAGTAAAAACAGGCCAAACAGAAGACTTAAAAGCCTCCGTTATTGTTCCTTAACACCCCCATCTAACAAGTTACCATATTTACAAGTAGAAATATCTTCTGAGAAATGTCAGGCACACTGTTTGGATCCTTTGAAACAAAACAATTTCTGTGATACATGTATAGTTATGCCAAGAAGTCCATCTGCCAGGCAGAATTTCATCCTTTAAATACCTTGTTATGGCAGCACAAAAGAACACAATGAGCTTTGTTTAGAGTGTCAGTCTTCCATCTCTGGGCTAAAGGGATTAGGTCTAAATTGCCCATCATTACATAAGACGACATGAAAATGTTTGTTCCTTTTGTCCTTAAAAGTACTTCATGGTGTTTTATGAAAAGCTAAAAAAAAAAAAAAGTTAATTGAAATAAGAAATCTATTCAAAAGGGCATAAGCAGTAGATTTGCCAGCATGCTATTATTTGTTTAACACACAAAAGTCATGGGAATTTTCAAATATAATCATTTGTTGGGTATAACAGGGGGTTGAGGAAAGACCATATAGCATGATGATTAAAGCAAGCATTTTGGAGTCAGTCAGATCTGGCTTTAGCCTCTGTGGTTAATAAGTGTGACTAGGAAATTTACTTAAACTCTCTGTGGCCCATTTTCCTCATTTGTAACATAGAAATAAAAGTATTTGCCTTCTGAGGTTGTTTTAAGGGTTAATGGAAATAACACATGCAATTTACTGACCAGGGCTTGGCCCAAAGTACACGTATAGTTAACAAGTCAGATGAGAGGGAGTATACATACTTTTAACAGGTAGTGTGTGTGTGTCTGTATGTATGAAAAAGAGAGAGAGAGGGTGGGGGAGAGAGAGAGACTGAGGGAGAGAAATTGGGGGAGAGGGACAGGGAATATTTGGGGAAGGATATATCATTAGCATAGTTAGAAATGTAGTATGAATGTGATGGCACTTCCCTGGGGGCTCACTGGTAAAGAATCCACCTGCCAATGCAGGATATGCAGGTTCAATCCATGGGTTAGAAAGATTCCCTGGAGAGGAAAATGCCAACCACTCGGTATTCTTGCCGGCAGAATCCCATGGGCAAAGGGGCTTGGTGGGATACAGTTCATGCAGATGCAAGAGTTGAACACGGCTTAGTGACTAAATGACAAACACCAACAATGAATGTGATAGTTACTTGTCAATGCGAATTTACTTGTGAAGGGAGTACTTTGAATCTTGAAGATATTGGAATGAAGAAGGAATGGAATGTCAGGAAGTGTCTGGAGATTTCTGTGACTTTGAGAGAGTCACTTGTCTCCTGTACACAGGACAAAGCAGGAAGCTGAAAACACTTCTCACCTCCTGCTCCCTCTTCTGCTCTCGTGTCAATTCTAATTTTGTACCCAGCCCTCCCCCTGGCACTTCTATGTACCCGGGGTCAGAGGTTGTACTTTGAACAAGACTCAGCTATCTGCTGGGTGAAATAGCTGAAAAGCCACCAGGCCATTACAGTGAAAGTGAAGTCCCTCAGTCGTGTCCGACTCTTTGCGACTCCATGGACGGTGGCCTACCAGGCTCCTCAGGCTATGGTCCACGGAGCTTTTCAGGCAAGAGTCCTGGAGTGGGTTGCCATTTCCTTCTGCAAATAATTTAGAAGTATATCCATATTATTATGAGAGGAAAGCCTAATTTGATA
Organism: Odocoileus virginianus; assembly: GCF_023699985.2. Classification (NCBI taxonomy): domain Eukaryota; kingdom Metazoa; phylum Chordata; class Mammalia; order Artiodactyla; family Cervidae; genus Odocoileus; species Odocoileus virginianus. The sequence continues at coordinate 9,135,703 of NC_069686.1, read as the reverse complement.
TAAAAAGTTAATTTTCCTAAGGAAGAAGAGTTGGGGAAGGAGTGAAAGAAAGATTTTGCGGCGGGCAAGGTCTTTCCTTGCTCTTCAGATGAACTGGTGAGGCCGTTCCTGTCTGAATCTGTAGAATTAGGCTATTTGGAAGAAATGCATTCTGCAATATGATGGAATAATCTTGCCATTATTAATTTAATAAGTTCCAATGCTTAAGGCTTATTTCTATAAACGTTTTGTTCAAAAAATAATATTCAGCTTAGCTTTGTTGCAGTTTAGTCACTAAGTCATATCCAACACTTTTGTGACCCCACGGACTGTAGCCCACCAGACTCCTCTGTCCAGGGGATTTTCCAGGCAAGAGTACTAGAGTGGGTGGCCATCTCCTTCTCCAGGGGATCTTCCCAACCCAGGGATCAAGCCCATGTCTTCTGCTTTGGCAGGCGGATTCTTACCACTAAGCCACCAGGGAAGCCCTCAGCTTAGCCACATACGTAAAAATTAAGTGGCCAATTTCTAGGTTTAAAAAAAATTAAACTTTTAATTTTACCTTAATACAAGTCTGTTCAAAAGCAATTCTGTTAACACCCTTCAAATAACCTTTTAAAATATTACTTATGAATCTATGCACCTTGATAAACTGTTTCCTGTTTTTCTTTTCCCCAAAGCTAAAGTGACAGAATTATTAGCTTTTGATAGGGTTAAACAATAACTACTCACGCTTACCTTTGTGAAAGAATGGAAAATAAATATGCCTTGAAGCACTGTAACAGTTGAAAAGATTCCCATACTTCAGTTCCTTCTTACTTTTCTTTTTCCTAGAAAAGCCCAGAGAAATTTAAAATGAGTCTTTTAAAAAATTTTTTCTCTGCTTCTCATGCTAAGTAAAATTCCTGTCTCTAAAAGTTAACAACACAACACTTGTTAATGGGGACTCTCTTTAATCCTGTGTAGCAGTAGACATAATGTGCCTCGATGCTGGGGATATACCAGTGAACAAAACAGAGAAAACTCCCTTCTATCACAGAGTCTACGATCTAGTGGAGGCAGACAGAAAATGAACACTCTAAGTATCAAATGTGGTAATAAATGAGAGAGACCGTGAAGGCAGAAGGGAACACGAAGTGTCAGTGGTGTCTGGTGGGGTTGTGCTTTCAGGCAGAGTGATCAGAGAAAGGTTCCTGAGAAGGTGACTTTTAAGAAACAAGGTGAAGAAAGCAGAGGAGGATGCTGTGTTTTAAATGGTTGGCAGCCAAGTCGTCAGTAAGGGGAGAACAGTGAGAAATGAGAAGTCAGAGAGGTCCAGCCTGCTGGTCTACCGTGAGGACAGTTGGCTTTCATCACACGTCGTTACAAGCAGGAAATGGGAAGCCATCACAAGTGTGTCTACATCTTCTGCCGCTCAAGATGCATGCTTCAGCCTCCTCTACCCTGTTCGCTGGCTCAGGGAAGCTGAGTTGTACTTTCCTCTTTTTCCTCATGACCAATCAACATTTTTCCCTTTTGGCTACTTTCCTCCTCTTTCAATTATCCAAGTGTTCCCTCTGTCAGAGAAGCAGAGACCCAACTACCTGTATTTCTCAACAGTAGCCCTAAGTTCACTGGTGCCAGTGCCGGGAACTAAAATACTATCTCCTGACCTCCTTGAAGACATTCAGTCAGTAACTCTTGGGGGCGGATGGGGGGTGGGGGCGGTGGGGTAGGAGGGGAAGCTCTCCCCACCCTGTCAGAGATGAGGTCAGTTCTTTCTTACTGGAGGCTTAAAACCGAGAACCCTAGATTATAGAAACATTACCTTTCTGATAGAAATTTGGTTAGTCTCTTATACTCAGTTTTTTTCTCAGCTCCAAAAATGAGGATTCAGAAATATTTGACTTGATTGACTATAAACTGGTAAACTTTTATTTCTGCTTTTAGTCAAGGCTTATAAGATATTTCATTTTGTAAAATATTTCATCATTACATACTGTCTATGAAAATTATTTTGCACAAGTCATTGGCTTGTGTCGTATGAGATTTGGTGCGCTGTTTGCAAATTTATAAGCTGTAGAGGGGTTATGTGAATTCTATATTTTTTGCATAAGAGCATTGATTTCATTTTTATTTGAATTGTGGGCTTCCCTGGTGGCTCAGTCAGTAAAGAATCCGCTGGCAAGGTGGGAGACCTGGGTTCGATCCCTCAGCTGGGAAGATCCCTGGAGGAAGGCATGACAACCCACTCCAGTATTCTTGCCTGGAGAATCCCCAAGGACAGAGGGGCCTGATGGGTTGTAGTCCATGGGGTTGCAAAGAGTCAGACATGACTGAGTGATTAAGCACAGAAGGATTATGTGACTTCTATATTTTTTGTGTAAGAGCATTGATTTTATTTTTATTTAAATTGTAATGTTCCCCATGATGAATCATTTTTCAATATTATATTTAATTAGAGATAAAGGTATTCAAAAGTTATTACTAAAAACTGTATAGCATGCTATGTTTTATGGTCTTTGAGTTGGGAGCACTGAACTTTGAGGACTTTCTCAGAGTATAGGAGGGAAATAACTCTGAGACTTAGGCTATTACAGAATTTGTGATGAGGAATTCACATTTCCCAGTAGTTTATGCAGCACTGTTTTCACATTACACCGAATCATTTGTAAAGAGAGACATCAGATTGAAATTTTCCAGAGTATTTCTGTTAAAATCTCCAGAGTTCAGTACTTTTAAACAAATACTGTCCTTTCAGTTTTTTTGCACATTTCATAGGTAATTTCCCCTGTTCCAGAATTTGTTATTTTAAGATACTGAGGCAAATAAGACTGCTAGAAATAAAGAACAAGGGAGGCACTGTTATGTACCAGGTATATGATAATTAATATCTACTTGAGTAGCTGAATCCAATCTTTCCAAAGAAGGCTGGTTTGTTTGGTCTCTCAAAATAATTTTGAATTTTCTCCTAGCAGAGAGATGGTGTGGTATTTGATTGAGGAAGCTGCACAATGCATTTAGCCAAGACCTGGGGTTAAACCTGCCTTTTAAGCTGTAGGGGATCAGATGGAGTCTTGACGGCCCACTCTGGCTGGGCTGATTTTACAGTAAACACTCAAAAGCATGCATCACCTCTCAAATATTAGGATCTGCAGCTGCTGGTTAAAAATACTTCTAAATGGATGCCAAAAACTGAAGTAAAGTCCATACATTTTAAGAATATAAGAAGAAAAGCTTGTAAGTTTTAAAATAATTGTATTGCATGTGATAAACTGTCTTGTGAGAAAAGATTCTTGCAGAATATCTGCTTCTCTCTGCATTTGGTTAAATGAAGTGAATCTGTTTAACAAGAATGCATTTTTCAGAAAGAAAAAGACATTTTTCACTTTTCAAAATAATTGTCATTTTTCTCTGTTAGTGAAAGGGCATATAAAAGCTCTAAATATTAGACATATTAGATGATGAATGAGGGCTTATCTATAAAAAAAGGAAGAGTCATTTTATGCGTCTCGAAAGCCTTTGTTTATATAACTTTAGATTTTTATTTCAGTATTATATAGGATTTTGGGAATCTGAAATCTGAAAAGGACCTTGAAAGTTACAGTTCAGAAACGCAAACAACCACAACAATGTTAACAATACAGCTAACCTTTGAGCACATACCATTTGCTGGGCCTTGTTTTAAGCTTTACATATGCAATCTTAATCAATCCTGAAAATAACCCTATGATGTAAATATTATTAACTTCATTTGACAGATAAGGGAACCGAGACACAAAATGTTTAACAAATCTACCTGAGGTCATGGAGCAAACAAGTGCAAGAGTCAGTACAAAGGTTGAAGAAACACTTACAAAATTACCCCAGCCAGTTCTATCCATGGAAAGTGTATACAGCTGTTGAGAATGTGATTTGAAGGTGCCAGAAGGTCTACCTAAATACATCACTTTCAACGTGTGCAACACTGCCTCAAATTCCCACCAACAGACAAAGTGCTTTGTGTGAAGACAATCCCTCCAAAAGGTTATATTTTTAAAATATACTACCTAAGAAGAATTGCCCATTAATGATAGCATGAGAAGAATGACACACATTTCAGGGAGATCTGGATGATAAAAGGAAAAAGGAAAACAAAAGAGTTGTTGACAGTAAACACCATAACAAATACTCTTGGTCAACCTTGGCAAAATGGGAGGGGGGGGTTGTGTGAAGACAAAATTTATCCAATTTGACATTGACTGAATATGGAGATTATCTATCTTAAAATGTCTTCTCACTTTGGAGATACAAACATACTTGATAGTTAAAGCTTTACCATTTCCAATGGTAAAATTTGATTAGCAACAAAAATTATCTCTATATAACATATTTTCCTCACCACTTGCCTTTTGGAACAGAAATTCTTAAGTAAGGGTCCCATATATGGACCCCAATTAATACATTAAATTTCAAATATGTATGGGAGAATGCAAAGCACCTTAAGAAGATTATCCAAAAATTCATCAAATTCTCACAAGTACAGTTGGTTCTTCATATCTGTAGGTTCTACATTCATAGATGTAACCAACCATGGATCAAAAATATTTGAAGAAAAAAATTTTAGAAAGTTCCCAAAAGGCAAAACTTGACTTTGTTACCTGCCTGGCAACTATTTCCATAGTATTTATAGTGTGTTAGGTATTAGAAGTAATCTAGAGAAGATTTAAAGTATAGGGGAAGATGTGCACAGGTTATGTGTAAATACTATGCCATTTTACATAGGGTATTTAAGCAATCCATGGAGTTTGTTTCTCTCAGTGGGGGGTAGGGAGCTGGAATCAATCTCCTCAAGGAAAATCATGTGTTCATATATGATTCATATCCCCCCCCAAATAGTTAAATCAACACAAATCAACCGAGCCCAGCTACACTTCCTACATATCACCTGAAATTAGTGCCTGCTGGAGGTGGTCTTTAACAATGAAAAGAATAGAAGATACAACTGTTTTGAATTATGTGAGCATTCAGGGCTGCATTCAAGCTGATGTTTTAGAAAGCAAAATATAGTATGCAAATAGTATGCAAATAACATTACACACTCCTGACTTGCTAGAATTATCTTTCACCTTTTCACTGTGTTTTTGCAACAACGAATGCAACTCTTCAGGACTGAGGTTTTAAGTAAATAATGTGCAACAGGGAAGTGAAACAGGTACGTCAATAAAAGTTCTTAGGAAAGGGTTAGGTGAGTGGAATGGGCAGTCAATTAATTAAAAATGCTTTTCAAAATGAACAAACTGCCCTGACTTTCTTGGTGAGCTATTACCAAGGTTCTTTTGAGTTCTTAGAGCATTTTCTTTACTCTGTTTAACAACAAACGTGGGCCAATTGCTCTGAGTTAATTGAAAAGGATTGTTTCCTAGTTGCCAAGAAACGGCGCTTTCTTACATTGTGCAGGCCATTATGTGCACAGATCAAACTTCCTGATTTTTCTTTCAAGGTTTAAGAATATTGGCTGCTGTGATTTAGTCGTCCCTTGAGGAGAGAAGGCAAGTCAAGAAGGATTTCAGGGTGTTGTTCCATTTCAATTTACCAGGTAAGATTTGGATTTATTTGAAAGTGCTATCCTCTCCCTCATGCTTAACTTTTCCTAAATCATTTAAATGCTTTTATGAGTGAATGAGTGAATATGAAATGATGATTTTACTTGGGATCATTTTCAAGTAAAAGCATGCTAAAATGATTTTTTTCTTCCAGATGAAGTTTCTGAGGAAAAAGATTTTTTTTTTTAAAGAAGTAACCCTAATAATGGAGGTCGGTGAGACAGGCTCTAGACTTCATTTCTCATTGATTTCTAAATAGTGGATACATGTAAACTGAGAAGTGAGTGTATTTAGGGTTGAAATTTCTAAAATCATTGCTATGAAAGCAAATATCATTATTTCTATTTGGAGAAAAGATTTCAAATCTGACTGGTTCCAGTTGAGACATGGACTTTATATTTGTGAACTTCAAAAGGAAGACTTTTTGATCTTATGTATCAAGTACATAACAAGTTACTTGTCTCTCTTTTAAAACAAAATCTCTAACTTATCTGTTTTCTGTTGGCTATTTTCCTCATGATTGTGTCTTAAAGATGAAGACAAAATAGGGGTCCTTGAACTCATTGTGAGTACATGGACCAAATGTGATACAAACAAAAAATTCACCTTTATTTCTCAGGAAGGAAAATAGCATTTCTTGATTTAAAGTTAGTTGCTCCCAGGCAATGTAACGCTTACCGTGGGTAATAATTGGGGGTAAGTGCTCGATGAGGACTCTGTGTATTGAGTTTGTTAGGTCAAATCACCTTCTCACTCTTAAAGAGTTCACACTTTCACAAGCCTACAGGTTGAACTCTGCAATCCTGTGAACTTAAACTTACAACATCACACAGTTTACATAAACTATATGTTGAAAACAAGCTTGGTTAAATTTGCAGAGGATCCTAGCTTAGTGCTGTTATTGATTCTCTCTTTCAAAGTCATGCTTTATCTCCTCTTCTCCATGGCTCTGGGTTTCCTAGGAATGCATTTCTTTTACAAGGAAGATCATCATCATGGATACAAGTCAGGTCAAATGTTTGTTGTCTCATTAAGTAAGTTTCCATTTGTTCAGAGTTTGAAGACATCTGAGTATAAAAATGACCTGTGCAATAAGGACCCTAGCTGATGCTGGAAAGAAAGCAATGCAGCATGCCTTTACCTGATAATATGATTTGGGTTTTCCAGCAGTGAACCAATACTCTGGTTAGGAAACTATTATGTGAAATAATATGAATCATTATCATGAAGTGATGATTGAATATGACATGCAAACCATCCATTTATTTTTAACTTGTCAAACTGGAATCTCTTTTCTAGAATTTCTATACTTTTTTAAGTAAAATAATAAGTCACAGTATTATCAGTTATCACAAATTCATTACACTGTATTTTTTTATGTAGTTGTAAGATTAAGCAGCCCATTTAGATAAATGCATGGCTATAGTTATGTACACTTGGTGTGACTTATTAGCATTTTTGAAACAGTGCACTTCTTCCCAGGTAAGACGTAAATTTAAATTTTTCATTCTAGCTTACATTCCTTTTTTCATCTGGTTAAAAAGTTCTCTTTGCCCTGAAAATACACTTTTGATATTATTAGTACTATGGGGCTAAAGTACCGTAGTACTTTAAGCTATGTACTTCCCCAGTGGCTCAGTAGCGAAGAACCTGCCTGCAATGCAGGAGACAAGGTTTGATTCCTGGGTCAAGAAGATCCCCTAGAGGAAGGCATGGCAACCCACTCCACTATTCTTGCCTGAAAAATCCCATGGACAGAGAAGCTTTGTGGTCTACAGTACCTGGGATCACAAAGAGCTGAACATGACTGAAGCAACTAAGCACATGGTGCTTAAAATATCTATGCTAGTAAAGTTTTTGCCTAGTTGTTTTGAATTTATTGGAGCAAGGTGACAGGTGAATATGTGGAATGGGTGGAGTGGAGCAGAAGTCAGACTGATACAATATCTGACAGGCAGATTTTTTTTTTCTCATCTAGCACACCATTTCTTCTCTGTCAGTATAACCAAATGATTGTGACATTAGTAAACTATTAAATATACTTAATAGTGTAACAACAAATCCTGTTTTTATTTGAGTGTTATTTTTTAAACTAAACAAATACTAACTGATACTGATTTGCTTCTTTGTGGATTAAGATTTTTTTAAAAAGTCTGATGTCCACCTAAAATGGGATGGGAATAAATCTATAAAATTTTAGTTCAACCTTAATTAAAAAGAGACTGAATGGCACTGACAGTTTGTAGATCACAGTGGTTGAAATACCATAAGATGATAGAGTTTGAAGGCCACTTATTGATTATTGAGTCTAATGACTGAACACTCATTTTGAGGAGTCCTAGAGATTCCAAAAAAGCATTATAACAAGGAGCATTCTGAAGGTCGGGGGAATAGTTAGTTATCTGGTGGTGGAGGGAAAACAAACTGAACTCTCAATCTGCCCACGCTTTTCAAGTCTTTTGCAAGAACATAGATAGCCTAAGAATATTTCACAAACCCTTTGTGGAAATCAAAATTCACTGTATTTTTAGTATCACACTGATCTACAATTCAAGAAACCCAGTCAAGTAGGAGAGTAATTTGACATATACAGTGCAATCAAGGTTTTTGACAGTCAATTCTTCTATTACAGGCACTCAGTATGTCTTTGATTGTTCTAGAATTATTTCAGGGATCCTTACTACTTAGCAATTTTTTAACACCACCTATTTTAAATTATTTTTATAAAAATTTGGATTGTTTACTTTATGGTACAACTTTTAAAACAATTTCAAATATTTCTAAAAACATTATTGTGCCTTTGATAATTTCCCCTACTCTTGTGGTATGAAATTTACCAAATTTTAGAAATCAGAATAATGTATAAAGGAATAAAGTATTTTCTTTCTCTCTTACCTAAAAATGGTCTGTAATATTAGGAGACTATCTGTCTAAATGGAGAAGATTATGCAAAATATTTTCATAATGTTAATGGTCCTGTTGTTTATCTATACACAATGAGCAACAAAGTTTATCTTGCTATTATAAGCCACAGGAGATGTTCCTTTCTTTTATTCTTAATATAGTTTTTTAAACTGGGATTTTAAATTTTGCAGCTGCAGTGATGTGATTTTTGAATCACTATTATAAATTCCTTTGTCTATGTTTGCTTATAAGTATTTCTAAAACCTGAGAATATTGTCTCTCTTCTTTCCTTCAGAGCAGTTGTTCTCAATTTGGCAATATCTGAAGATATTTTTTGGTTGTCCAGGAGAGAAGGTGTGGTATTCCCTACATCTAGCAGATAGAGATCAGGGAAGGTGCTAAATGTCTCATTACGTACAGGACAATCCCTACTGCAAAGAAGTATCAGATTCCAAATGTCAATAATGCTGAGGCTGAGAAACATGGCTCTTCAGGCTTCACAAAGCTCATTCTGGCTAAATATATGATTATAGGTTAGAGTTGTTTGCTAAAATCTGAAATCTCATGTGCCTTCATTCCTTTTATTTATATATTGGCCTCTAGGATCACACGTAATTTAATCGACCATTTTGGGAATCTGCTTATAATCTGCTATTCTGATTTTTGGAATCTGATTATTACAAAATAAATATGACAATGGTCACATTATCTTTAGATGCATGTCAGGTCATAGTACTAAATAGTGCTTTGTCCAAGTGACTTGTACAATATTTCCCTCATTGTGAATGAGGGAATAAAGAATAAAGAAGACTCATTAAGGCAAGACAATAATATAATATCATCTGCTTAATTGTTGTGCTCCTGATTTCACGTCTGAAGTCACTTTTCAATAGCCATTTATTCATTTTGTAGATATTTACTGAGCACCTATCATGTTCCAGAAACAGTTTATGTTGAAAATGCAGTAGTAAATAAGATAAAAATCATATTTTTGCTGTGATTACATTCTAGTGGAAATCAGAAGATCCAAAATCTCCCTTTCTTCAACCACATTGCAAAAGTCTGTTCATACATTTTTTTCATATAAACCCTCTGTCTCTTTGGAATTGCCAAGAACCTTTTTACTAATTTTTGAATTTCACTTTCTGGCAGATGTCTTTATCTTCAACTTGCTTGATGTGCATCCTAGAGAAGACTGACTTTTGAAGTAAATTTTGAATGAAGGAAAATATAGTTTGATGAGTTGAAATAATGTTAGTAAGAGAAGTCAATATGGCATTTAGGAAAAAAAGACTTAAAAGTAAAGATGGAAAATTGTGAGTGGAAAGAAGCCAATTGTGCTTGAAATTTATTTTATTCACTATGCCAAGAAAAAAGGGAAAAGGAAATAAAAGAAAGGGAAAAGAAAAGAAAAAAGTTCCAGGGTAACTGTATCTCAGAGTAATTCATTTCCTTGTGAGGAAAATTCTTCAGAATTTCTTACCAATGTCATAGTTTATTCGTCAGTAGCCACTGATGAAATTATTGGTTTCTTCTTTAGAGAGGGAATGAGAAGTTTAAATGAAGCAAGGTATTAATAATTTTAATGATCTAATCTAGATATTTCTTTTGATTTTACTTTGTAGTTTCTCTCCTTTTCAAATGCTTTTTTCTCAGTGTATGCATAATTGTTTTCTTAGTATACATAGGAGTTAAAAGTTCTGCTAACACATTAATAAGTGAAAAGAGAGATTTGATACTCTAAAATTCTCACTTTGTAAACCTATCAGTTCAAAGTAATCATTTAGCTTATGAAGTTTCTGTTTACCAAAAGCTATATTCTCATTTTCTTCCACTCTTCCGTTCAATAATAAATTGAGATCATACCCAAGTCAGAGGCTGAAGTGAAGTGAAGCCGCTCAGTCGTGTCTGACTCTTTGCGACTCCAAGGACTGCAGCCACCCAGGCTCCTCCGACAATGGGATTTTCCAGGCAACAATACTGGAGTGGGTTGCCATTTTAAAAATTCCAAAGAAACAATATAACTATGGCTGCAAAAATGTTTAAAAATTATGTGAGTATGTTTTCTAGAGTTTACTGAAAATGAGAGCAATTCTAATACTATGCCTTTACAATTGGTTTTCTAGCAATGATTTGAAAAGAATATATTTTTTTAATTTGTACGTTAAAAGTCTTAGTGGTACTGACAGATTACAGTGAAATTGCCTTTGTTGTGTGAGCGAAAAAAGGAGGAATCTTCATCTTGTTCAGGACCCAACTTTGTCATCAATTAAGGCACTGAATTGGGCAAGAATCTAGACTGTCTCAATATAAACTCAGTAAAAACACTTATCTCTAGTGTCATTCAGAGAAGGCAATGGCACCCCACTCCAGCACTCTTGCCTGGAAAATCCCATGGATGGAGGAGCCTGGTGGGCTGCAGTCCATGGGGTCGCGAAGAGTCGGACAGGACTGAGCGACTTCACTTTCATGCATTGGAGAAGGAAATGGCAACCCACTCCAGTGTTCTTGCCTGGAGAATCCCAGGGCTGGGGGAGCCTGGTGGGCTGCCGTCTATGGGGTCGCACAGAGTCAGACACGACTGAAGTGACTTAGCATGCATGCATGCATTGGAGAAGGAAATGGCAACCCACTCCAGTGTTCTTGCCTGGAGAATCCCAGGGACGGGGGAGCCTGGTGGGCTGCCGTCTATGGGGTCGCACAGAGTTGGATATGACTGAAGTGACTTAGCAGCAGCAGCATAGTGTCATTATGGAAACTAAATGAGATATTACAGTTTAGTACTTATTAAAGAGAAATTAAGTGGTAATATGATGTTCTCCTTTCTTTATAACTCCTAGACTAGCACAATTCATTTCATAGAAAAGACTGTAAAGGAAACTTAATGATCATCTAGTTTGTCACACATCTGATTCTTAAATTGTTTATGTTTCCCTGGTCACTAGCCTATGTTTTATTACTCTAATAAAATAAGAGTTACCTTCTGAGACAACAGACATTTATAAATATTAATATTGAAACATTGTCACTTTTATAGGTCAAGCAGTCCAGTATTGGCAAATTTCATATGTTTCAACCTAGTACATATAATATAAAAAGCAAATCTTTTTTCCCAAAATACAGCTTTCTATGATAAAGTCTGACTTAAAAATGCTAGAATGTAAATATAGTTTTATAACCTGCTTTGAAAAAAAATTACAAAAAGACACTACTAAAAAAATAATTCAGTCCCTAAGAACTCTGCGCCAGGACTGACAGGCTAGTCCGTGGGCCAAATTCAGCCTGTCTTGTGGTTTTGTGCAGCCCATGCGGTAAGAATTGTTTTCACATTTTTAAACAGTTGAAAAAAAATTCAAAGAAAGATAATACTTTGTGACATATGAAAATTAAATGAAATTCAAATTTCAGGGTTCATAAATAAAGTTTTCTTGGAACAATCCATGCTCACTCATTTACATATTGTCTTAGGCTGCTATTGTTCTGCAAAGATAGAGTCGGATATTTGTAACATAGGTGTTATGGCTTAAAAAGCATCCAATATTTATTATCTGGCCCTTTACAGAAAAAAGTTCGACTATCCCTGTCTTAGAGTCCAGCTGCCTACATTCAAATTCCATTTTTACTCCTTGGCTCTGTGATTTAGATACGTTATTTAGTCTTTGTGAGCCTTGGTTCCCACATTTTAAAATAGCCATCCTTACAGCACTTATGTCAAAGGATAATTATTAATACTTAGTACGTCATAAGTATTCTCAAAATGTTACTACGTTATTAATATTCTTCCAGGTGAAAAACTGTAAATGATTGAGGGAAAAACAACAACAACAAACTATAGAAACTTGAAAAGCACAGATAGATAACAACTGTTGCATCACTGGATCAGATATACCTAATACAGCCACAGAAATGATTTTAATATTTACATCTCACTCATACCACATGGACCATTTCAAGTTAAAAATATTTTAAGTTTCTAAATTTGCAAATGCTAAGCTGCAAAGTAGGGGCTGTTTTCTCCCTGGGACAATGAACATCTGCTGAAACAATTTGTCCAACAGAACATTTGCCTCTGCTCGCCTTTTTTTTTTTTTTAAGAAATGGAAAAAGGATCATTGTTTAACTTAAACCCTTCTCAGCTTCTAAACCAAGAAACAATTTCTCTCAGGACTAGATGTTTCTAGGATTTGGGAAAGTAAAGGGGCCTCAGTTTCCCCATCCCCCCATTTTCAAGTAAGGGTAAGCAGAATTTTACTTATTCATGTTTCCTTCTTGTTTAAAAGACCACAGGCTTTTCTAGATGATTTAAGATTTCTGTAGTGTATTGAGCTCCACAGCACTTTCTAAGACTGAGAGGGACTGGGGAGTGTGGTAATGGTTATCACACAGCAGAAAAAGGGTCAAGCTTTAAATGAGAAAGGTGTTTAAGAAGTGGCTCAGATCCATTACTTTCCATATGCACAGTTAGGGAGGTCTGAAGGGAAGATGATCCAGAATCTTGAAAATAAATAAAATGCTCTCAAAGCTGAAATCCAATAGCATCCTAGAGATAATGGATGGTTAGGTAGAACTGCTGACAAACTTCAAGTCTAAGATGTAGCAATCGGTTACCTCCGCAGCCTCTCTGCATTCGTTGCCCCAGGGAAGGCTGAAGAGCGGAAGCTTCAAGCACTCAGCTTCATCATGCATACTTAAGAAGGCAGTGAATAATAACTATTAGAGTTCTCTAGGCAAACCAGGTGGAATTAAAGATGCTTCTTTTGTGACTTACTTTTAAGTGGAGCTTCGGTCCTTGGAGATTACACCAAGAGTAATGAGTCATATCTGAAATGAGGAAGGGAAAGTGTCAAATTTCACATTGATTCATGAGAGTAAGCATGAAAAGTTGCTCACAGTATTTCAATGGGGGCAGGGGGACCCAGAGGAGGAGTCCAGAGAATCAAATACTTGAGCATTGAAGAGTTTCTATTTGCTATAAAAGATTGAGGAGCCTTGCTGTTTTCAAATAGAGGACTCTATCATATATAAATTATTCCTGAATTTTTAAAAAATGTATTGTGATACAGTTGATTTACAATGTTCTGTTAATTTTTGCTCTACGGCAAAGTAATTCAGTTGTGTGTGTGTGTGTGTGTGTGCATGCATGCATGCATACATGTTCAGTCACTTCAGTCATGTCCAATTCTTTGTCACCCCATGGACCGTAGCCCACCATGCTTCTCTGTCCATGGGATTCTCCAGGCAAGGATACTAGAGGGGGTTGCCAGGCCCTCCTGCAGGGGATCTTCCTGACCCAGGGATCGAACCTGTGTCTCCTGCATTGGCAGGCAGGTTCTTTACCACTAGTGCTGCCTGGAAAGCCTATGTATACATGTATGTATATGTATGTTCTCTGTCCTATTCTTTTCCATTATGGTTTATCATAGGATATTGACTGTAGTTTCCTACTCCTGACTTTTTATTGTTTTCTAATTATTATGTTTGTTTATGAAATGGTCAAGTATGTAAAGAAAAAGAAAATTTTCTAGCTACCACGTCAAAAATATTTTGTCACCTGCTATGTATTTTGCCAACCAGTTAAAATCTTTAGCATTGTTTGGTACAAAGCCTTAAGATGACTGTGGGATGGGGGGAAATTTTCCTCTGTTAGAATCTTTTGGATGATAGTCAAACACTTCTGTAATTTCCTTCACCATTTTTAGCTCCTTGTGGCATCACTTATTTCAAGTATGCCTCTGGAATGTCAAGAAAATGCCAGATATTATTTTGAATGTTGGATTTTAATATAATATCAGGCTAAAGTTGTTCCTAGAGACTTCAGAAATAAAGGTAGAGTGCTTCTTTCTTATCTTTTAGCAAAATGGAAAACTTAAAATTAAGACCCCATGGAGCTTTTGGTCAGTCTCCTACCTGTGAGAGTAGATTAGAAAGGAATTTTTAATCCTCTGGTAGTAACAGATATACTTTGCAGGGAGGATGAGGAGGAGGCGGAATTGAGTAGAAGGAAAACCAGAAGCTAGGCTTGTCACTTAGGTTATCAAATGATCCCGATATTTGGTCCAAAGCCAATGACTTCACTGCAGTTACTTTACTCTGAATATTGGCATTTGAGTACTCCTCAATTAAACCTTTTAGAATAATGATTCAGCAGTACTTCGGAATAAAAGTTCCATGGTTATTTCGTCAGTTGAATAAGGCTACCATTAGAAATTCTATCATTTTTGGCTACTTTGACTCCCTGATACAAGTATGTGAGGTTTGCTGTGCTGGCACCAATAGGGAAAGAATGGTAAAGCATCTAGTCCATACTAAGATCATTCAAAATACAGATGGTCCTTCAATCAAAGGTTTCCGAGGGATTTGTTATGTATGACTAGGCTCATAACTGTGAGAGAGGTTTGCTTGCCTTTCTGATCAAGACTTGCTTGCCTTTCTCGATTCTAATCAAGAATCACTGCAATATCAAACAAAGGATGAATTCTTTCCTAAGAGGCTTATGAGTAATTAAGGTCCCTACAAGCATTCCAAGAACAAGATTCTTTTTGGTTACCAAGATTCTAAGTGTGATTTTGACCCAAAGGCTTCAAATCAAAGCACATATGCTGTGTCTCACTTGTTCTGTGGACCACTTCCTTTTTCATTCCTCTGGATTTTTTTCCTTATCTTTATTATATCAAGAAACAATAAGTATTTTTAGCAGGCTCACCTGAATTAACATTTTATAGGACTAACATATTTGAACAAACAACCACACACACAAAAATAATTTACAGGGAAAACTCTTCCTTGCTCGGTATTTTCTAGCTCCTATCCCATTAATTTTAGCATTGTGACCTTGGGCAAGTCATTTAAATTCTCTGGATCTTAGTTTCCTCTTCTGTGTAAAATAAGAACATGAACCTAGATGACTGAAAGAGTCTCTTTTAGCTACAACAGTTATAAGCCAAGCTTTAAGCAAAATTGTGACCTTTATCATGAAGAAAGAACAGTGGGAGGGAAACACGAGAGGAATTTTCTCTCATTTCTCCCCCTCCCACAAATGCTGCAAGTGGCTGATGATGGAGACTCAAATTTTACTAGGTATGTTAATTGTCTGGGTAATCTTTTGAAGCTGAAGGGGTGAGAGAGTTTAAGCTACAATCTTTTATTCTTCTCATTTTTGACTGACTTCAAGACTTGAAACCTGTTGTATTTCAGAATACTGAATAACATAGCAGGTGTTAATTTCTTGGGAAATAATGGCTAATTGAAAATAACAGTTAACATTAATATTGATGTCTTCTAGTTAGTAAAATAAAACTTTCATTTTCCTCCCATTTTTCTTTGTGATAAATGTGGCTACTCCTACAAATGCCCAATATTTCTTCCATTAAAAAGAAGGGATTTCCTTTGCTGAAAATTTCCCAAGAAGTTCAAAATGCTTATACTCCAGGGAAAAAATATTGCTAAAAATTTACTTTTAATGATTTCATTCCATACATGCAAATAGACTCTTTTAGAGTCTAACTCTTTATCCATGGCTTTAAGGGTCTGGGAGGAGAAGAATATGTTATTAGTGAACCATCTATTGCTCTTCTTGAGATTTCTTCAAATGGCAGAGAGAACTAAAACTGTGAGAGAACTACTGGAGAGGTCCAATTATAATAATAAAACATCCAATTTTGGTTAGACAATGTAATTAACAAACTGGGGAAAGGAGCTAAAATAAAAGGACTAGTTATGTTTCATTTCCTGAATTCTTATTTCCAAAAACAGAGACATTTTGTTCACTTCCCATTTTGTGGAGCTATTGCAAAAATTTTCTGCCATCATAAATCTTAGAGATAGTGACTCTTACTTAAAAGTTGTATATGAAAAGTCTACTGCCAAAGTAGACTTGTTCCATGTAAAAGATCTAGGAACATATTTTTTCTATTAGATGAGTAGGAACTAGCCTTGGTGATAAGCTAAACCTTTCAAAGATAAAAAATAACTTCATTTTAACTATCACAGGTTAGTATGTCAGGCTAATTAAGGTTAGGCTAGCTCAGTGATACACTGACCATTACTAACCACTGCAAATAACTGCATGGACAGATAACAGCTATAAGTAGAGTCAGTGACCAACTACAATGCTTATGTTTGTACTTTTCTATCACTGCTGAAAAAGTAAATAAATTTAATTTAAAAATTTCCACAGAATCTAAAAAACTTGATTTACTAAGTTTTTAAATTGATCCATTATCACAGAACCAAAATAGCGTAGTTTTATACCTTTTATTGGTAGAATATACAACTCAGAAGACCAAACACCTGCAACTTACAACTTTAAAAAACCTTCGTTTTACAGTTTGTTTTCATGGTGTATTATATTTGATCCTCTTTAAAAATTAAAAGTACTGTACTACACATTGCACTGATCTCAACAGGAGGAGAAAACAATTATTTTTCATCAGAGTTCCTGGTGGTAACAACAGACATCCAGTTATTTGCTAGTATAATCATGTCTCCATGAAAATCATGAATGAAGGACATGATTTTTAAAAAATAACTCCTGAGGATAATTTGCAGGTACATAATTTAACTTCTAAATTGCTCTGTTTCAAGGAGGCCTCTGCAGAGAATAGTTGAAACAATAAGAAAATAAACTTTAAAATATTACATAAGATGTTCAATGTATTTTCCTTCAAAATATATTTCACTGACTTAATAGATATTCCAGGTGGGAAAGCACTAGATTTATACTGGAATTTAGACATTTTCATTAGTTCAGAAGTCTTCATTAAGAAAAACCTGTGTCTTGCTGAAGCACTGAGTCATAAGAATAAAAATGGTCCAATATTATTTTCTATTCCAGACAATATTATCTTTTGTGTTCCCAACACTCAACTCATCCACCTAATTGGTACATCACACACATGAAATAGCTTCTTTAGTACTCTGAACCATTAGTTGTGAGTCCAAGATAACCTACAAATAGAGAAATACATTTTTGCATAGAAATGAAGAATGAGGAAATTCAGAAGTTAGGTTTATGAATAGATAATTTAAAAGATTCTCGTTTAGCTATTTATCCATGTACCAGCAGCATGAAGGTTCTGGTCACCCCTTCACTCAGAGTTGCCTACAATAGTTGACTGCAAATGGCACTGCTTCTGCCCCTACCCTGGGTCTCACATGTAGTGTGAAACATAATTTTCTTGGGGTTTTTTTGCTACCACCCCGCCTGCTACCCTACTTCCCAATAGTGTGGCAAAGGTCAGTGGGTTCATCCTCCCCACTTTACTCTTTCAGTTCCTACTACTGCTGAATTATCTCTTTCACATCCTTCATCTTCTATCCATTCTGCATCAGTTCAGTTCAGTTTAGTCACTCAGTTGTGTCCAACAACTTGTGGCCCCATGGACTGCAGCACGACAGGCCTCCCTGTCCATCACCAACTCCCAGAGTTTACTCAAACTCATGTCCATTGAGTCGGTGATGCCATCCAACCATATCATCCTCTGTCGTCCCCTTCTCCTCTTGCCTCCAATCTTTCCCAGCATCAGGGTCTTTTCAAATGAGTCAGCTCTTCGCATTAGGTGGTCAAAGTTTTGGTGTTTCAGCTTCAACATCAGTCCTTCCAATGAACACCCAGGACTGATCTCCTTTAGGATGGACTGGTTGGATCTCCTTGCAGTCCAAGGGACTCTCAAGAGTCTTTTCCAACATCACAGTTCAAAGCATCAATTCTTCGGTGCTCAGCTTTCTTCAGTCCAACTCTCACAACCATATATGACCACTGGAAAAACCATAGCCTTGACTAGACGGATCTTTGTTGACAAAGTAATGTCTCTGCTTTCTAATATGCTATATAGGTTGGTCATAACTTTCCTTCCAAGGAGTAAGCCTCTTATTACTTCATGGCTACAATCACCATCTGCAGTGATTTTGGAGCCCAGAAAAAATAAAGTCTGCCACTGTTTCCACTGTTTCTCCATCTATTTGCCGTGAAGTGATGGGACCAGATGCCATGATCTTTGTTTTCTGAATGTTGTTGAGCTTTAAGCCAACTTTTTCACTCTCCTCTTTCACTTTCCTCAAGAGGCTCTTTAGTTCTTCTTCACTTTCTGTCATAAGGGTGGTGTCATCTGCATATCTGAGGTTATTGATATTTCTCCCGGCAATCTTGATTCCAGCTTGTGCTTCATCCAGCCCAGCATTTCTCATGACATACTCTGCATATAAGTTAAATAAGCAGGGTGACAATATATAGCCTTGACATACTCCTTTTCCTATTTGGAACCAGTCTGTTGTTCCATGTCCAGTTCTAACTGTTGCTTCCTGACCATCATTCTGCACACATGCAAATATAAAACACAAGTGTGTTCATGTATTTCCCTGAAACACAATCACACCAGGCAGTTGGGTTAAATATTTGGGTGTATATCTTGGGATACAAGGGCATTGTATCCCGATGCAAGGATCCCAGCACAGCATGGCACATACTACGACAGTGAACATCAGATGTCTCGGTCCATTGGCAGTACTTGCTACCAGGCAGCACTTGTGCTCAGGATCTAGCTCCTGATGTCTTGCAGGGCCATCTTCCCTACCTCCTGTTATTCTTTACTGCTTTTCCTGGTCTTGGAATATGATTCATCCACCTCTGCCTGAAGCAAAACATTCTTCTTCATTATGCAGGCAATGTCTTCTTTGTCCACTTTTTAGCTTATTTTAGACAAGCTCCAAATGCGGATCAAAGATGGCTCACTAAAATGTTTTTGCTAAATAAGACTTTTTTTTTCCATGAGAAATTGTGTTATCTGCTTTTGAGCTGCCCACCTGCCCCTGCTCCCCTCCCCACACACACACAGGTTTTTTTTTATTTTAGCATACTCACATCTTGAAGGCCATTCAAGGCCATTCACCCTGCTTAATACCAGCAGGGTATTAAGTTTTTGAAGAGTCCTGGGAAGAGACCTAGGATTCATTCCCATGTTCTCCCTATTCCCTCCTGACCATAACCAAACCCCAAGCCCTGTTAATTCTGCTGGAAACATGTCTCTTCCTTCTCAGTATGTTAGTCACTAAGTCATATCTGACTCTTTGTAACCCCACAGACTGTAGCCCCACAGGTTCCTCTGTCCTTGGGATTTCCCAGGCAAGAATACTGGAGTGGGTTGCCATTTCCTTCCCCAGGGGGTCTTACCAACCCAGGGATCGAACTCAGGTCTCCTGCAATAAAGGCAGATTCTTTACCATGTGAGCCACCCTGTCTTCCTTCTACTGTTATCCTAATACAAACCACCACTGTCTTTTCACCAGTATTAGTTTAACAGCCTCCTAACCTATTGTTGGAAGGAAAAAAACGTGCTCTACCAACTTATGTCCAAGTGGTTAGGGGCCTGAAAATTAATTGATGACAGACGAATTGACAGAAGAAAAGTTAATTTTCACATGCAAGTGAGAATACCTCATAAGAAGTGACTGTCCAAACATCTAGGAGTAAGGGTTTGTATACAATTTTAATGAAGAGGGGTGGGGGGAGTTAAGGTCTTCAAAAGATGGAAGGTTCTGATGAGGCTTGTGTATAAAATTTTCTGGAATGCCCCAGTGCCCAAGGCCAGCCACCTGTCTGACTAGAGACTTCCCCAGAGACTGGGTTTGTGGCAGCTGACTCCCATAAGGCACTGCTTTAGTCAGATAAGGGAAGTTCTGATAAGATTACTTTCTGCAGATGTTTTCAGTTTGAAGTCATTGACATTCCATCTTAGTAGGTTGATGATCCCTGTACTATCTCCCCACAATCAATCTTGTTTCCACACATCTGTTCACATTGCAGACAGAATGATATTTCTAAAACACCTGATCAAGACACTTGCTTTCTTAAAAACACTTCTGTAACTTTTCACTGCCAATGATTATGATTTATAATCCTAGATTTCCCACTTGCCTGGTAAAGTTTAAAGAACCAAAGAATAAAACTGTATAAATCTAGCCTACATGTTGATTTACATAGCAGGAAAAGTAAGGCAAGGTAGGTAAATTATGATATACAAAACAAACAAAAAAAAATGGTCTTTAGTGCCATGCCACATTTTGAATCTATGTTTTTCAGATTTTACTTCTAAAATTCATACTTGGGGCAGTGTTCCAGGTACCAGATCTTTTTCTCTTCCTTTCAATTTTAATTAACATTTCATTCCTTTAGGGCCTTACTGAAACGCATGGCTAAGTAAGTTCATAATAAGCTTATTTTTATTAGTGTTAATAAGTTAATGTACTATGCATTTCCACATACAGCATTTCTGTTTTAATAAGGTTATTCATGACTTATTGCACAGGATGACCTATAAAAAGGCATTTCAGACCTTGAAGCAATAAACTTAGGAGAAAATGTAAGCAAATGGGCTTTGAACACCTCTTAAACCCAAGGTTCTTACTCTGTCTGAGAATAGAACTGACCCTGAAGGGAAGAATTCTATTGCCTTTGTATAATCTGCATTCCTCAGGACAGGGTTTCATGCTGCTGTGTGTTCCTCTATTATGTAGCACAACCTCCGTGTACCAACAGGGATATTTTGCCATCCAGCTGTGATTCCCACATACTTGAACTGTACATATGATTTTTTAATAGCTTTGTTCAGATATAATTTACATGCTACAAAATTCACCCTTATTTAAAGTGTAGAGTTGAGTGATTTTTGGTATATTTTCAGAACTGCTCAACCTTCACCACTATCTAATTTTCAAACATTCTCATCATCCCCAAAAGAACCCCCAAAAGAACTATCAGTAGTCATTCCCTATTCCCACTCCCTCTACCCCAACCCAGAACTAAGTAACAAGTCATCTATTTTCTGGCTCTATAGATTTGCCTATTCTGACCTTTGTGTACAAGTGGAATCTTACAATATGTGGCCTTTTGTGAGTGGAATCCTTCACCTAAGCATAATGTTTCCAAGCTTCCTCCATGTTGTAGCCTATATCAGTAGTTCATTCCTTTTTGTTGCCAAATAATATTCCATTGTGTGAATGTGCCACCACTGTTTATCCATAAACGAGTTGATGGATATTTGGGTTGTTTCCACTTTTTGTCTATTGTGGATATTGCTGCTGTGAACAATAGTACACATTTTGATGCGAACATATGTTTTCAATTCTCTTGCTTGTATACCTTGTTATAGAATTATTGATATGGTAATTCTACATTTAACTTTTTGAGAAAAGGCCAAACTGTTTCCAAAGTGGCTACATCAGTTTATATTCCCATCAGCAATGTATGAGTATTCCAATTTCTCCACACCTTTGAAAGTGAAAGTGAAGCTGCTCAGTCGTGTCCAACTCTTTGCGACCCCATATACTGTAGCCTACTAGGCTCCTCTGTCCATGGGATTTTCCAGGCAAGAGTACTGGAGTGGGGTGCCAATTCCTTCTCCAGGGAATCTTCCCAACCCAGGGACTGAACTTGGGTCTCCCACATTGTAGGCAGACGCTTTACCGTCTGAGGCACCAGGGAAGTCTCCACACCTTTGCCAACCCCCAATACTGCCTTCCTAGCGGAAGTGAAGTAGTATCTCATCATGGCTTTGATTTGCCTTTCCCTAGTAACTAATGATACTGATCATCTTTACATGAGCTTATTGGCCATTTGTATATCTTCCTTGGAAAAATGTCTATTCACATCCATTGCCCATTTTTATTGTTATTTGTTTTTTCTAATTATTAAATTGTAAGATTTATTTATATATTCTAGATATAAACTTTCAGATACATGATTTACAAATATAGTCTCCCATAATGTGAGCTGTCTCTTTCCTTTTTTTTTTTTTTGTCAGTTTCTTTTGAAAATTTTTAAATTTTGAGAAAGTCTGGTTTTTCTGTTTTTGTTTTCTTGCTTATTCATTTGGAGTCATATCCAAGAAAACATTGCCTAAGCTACGGTCACAAAGGTTTGCTTTCATTTTTTTTTCTCTAAGAGTTTAATAATTTTAGCTCTTAAGGTCTAAGATTAACTTTCGATTAAGTTTTGTATATAGTGTAAAGTGGGTATCTAACTTCATTCTGTTTCATGTAGATATCCAGTTTTCCCAACACACTTTTTTGAAACTGCATATGCTTTTAAACCATACACTAGGAAGCTATTAAGTTAGCAGTTATGTTAGCTATCTGTTACTGAGTAACCTAGTAAGCAAATTCAACTCTGGGAAACTTCAGGTATCAGTATTTGGTTCTGTAGATTTGTATATACAGTGTCTCTCCTCGCTTTTGAATATTTTATGACTTTTGTTCTGTTGAGTACCTCAGATGTTTGGATGCATTTCTTTTTCCCAAAGTAAATATATAACTTAATGTATATAAGGTTATTATGGGTGGGAGCTGCTACAAGTAATTAATCTTGACCTACAGCAATTCATCCACTTATTTCCTCAAGAAAAATTTCTTGAGTGTCTACTATGTGGTATGGATATAATGCTGAGCATAAAGTAATAAAAAATACATTCTAGAGTGAAGCAGCAAAAACAAAAACAAAATACCCACAAGTAAATGTATAATATATGAAGTATGAATGTTGATACATATTAAGAAAAAAAAAATGAAAGCCAGAGAAAGAGAGTAGAGAGTGAAGCAGAGAGAGTGAGCAATCTTTTTGATTAAAGCAATATTTAGCCAGACATTGGAAGGCTCCAGAGAATATCAATGCAGATGTGCTAAGGTAGAGTGTTCTATGCAGTAGGAAAAGCAAGTGCAGTGACCTGAGATGGGATATGGTTGAAGTGAAGTGGAAGTCACTCAGTCATGTCTGACTCTTTCTGACCCCATGGACTATATATATACAGTCCATGGAATTCTCAAGGCCAGAATACTGGAGTGGGTAGCCTTTCCCTTCTCCAGGGGATCTTCCCAACCCAGGGATCAAACCCAGGTCTCCCACATTGCAGGTGGATTCTTTACTAGCTGAGAAGCCTGGGACTGAGTTCAAATTTTCTCCCTCCCTCTGTAATTCTAATGCCAACAGCATAATTTCTGTATACATCCCTTTTTCAATACAGTTTCTTTTCTAAAAACATTTTGCCATAACTGATTATATAGTACCATACCTAAGAAGATTCTGTTTGGATGTTTCAAAACTAGATAAATTTAAAACTAAGGCAAAAACAACAAAAAACTCCTAAACTTTTCCTATATTACATTTCACATCCGATGAAGCCCAGTTTCCAATGTTGCAGCTTCAATCCAACTGAGCAAACTTAACTGAATGCCTTGGTGATGTTTCCTAAATTATAATTTATGGACCATATTTATGACTCAGAACTTTCAACAGGGACTTGACGATAGTTTGAGTAATTAAAGATAGTTAGTCAGGTCTCAGTATTTATAACTATGCTTGTATGCTTGTACTCTCACAATATGGAATGTAGTAAATGCCACCAGGGTGACTGAATTCCGAGGAGCTGTATGTTATGGAAAATGGGTGGCTTATAAACAGCCTACTTTGAGCATCATCAGCTATGCTGGGTGTGTATCATGGGGTCAGTCTGTCATTTATGCCACATATGGCTGTGCTAATTTAATGATTCACTGGAGTTAATGTTAGCAAGTCATTGTTGCCTATATACTATGTTCCCACTGAATAACAATAACCAAAGAGAAGTTATATTTGCTATGAAAATTTCAATGCAAAATTTCAATGTCTATAAAGTTAAAGACATTGTTAATACTTCTCTTTAAAAGTCATCTTTTTGACAGTAATGCCCTGAAAATCAATGGCCCAACCTTTCTCTATTCCTTCTTACCATGTTTGTGATTTCTGTTTTGGGTTACTTTAGGCAGTTGGCAAATCTTAAGTGCCCTGGATATGTGAAAGTAAGGTGTTTTGATATTTTCAATATTTAAACTTGGAATATTCCAGATTGCCCTAAATTAAAATGCAATTATGAGATGCCCTTTTGCCTTTTCACCAAATATATTCATTCCTATAGTGTTAGTCACTCAGTCGTGTCCAAGTCTTTGTGATCCCATGAACTGTAGCCCACCAGGCTCCTCTGTCTATGGGATTTCCCAGGCAAAAATACTTGAGTGAGTTGCCATTCACTTCTCCAGGAGATCTTCCCGACCCAGGATCAAAC
This sequence comes from Odocoileus virginianus, assembly GCF_023699985.2. Classification (NCBI taxonomy): domain Eukaryota; kingdom Metazoa; phylum Chordata; class Mammalia; order Artiodactyla; family Cervidae; genus Odocoileus; species Odocoileus virginianus. The sequence goes on along the minus strand of NC_069686.1, from coordinate 9,111,168 downwards.
CCAGGAGACCTGCACTGCAGGTGAATTCTTTACCGTCTGAACCACCGGGGAAGCCCTTATTCATTCCTACCCACCACCTAAAATAATCCTTCCTGCCCTCAAACTCACATTAAAACACTTTCCTCTTGCCTAGCATTTCTTTTGCCTTATTTTCCACACTGGGTTATACATCTGTTGAATGCTAACACCTAGGAGCATATGCTTGGGCTGGAGGGTTCTCAGTAAATATTTACTGATAAATTATTACTATGGCCTGGAAGTACAAGGGAGATAAATGTCAGAATGATCCCATGGGGTTCAATTTTGTTTGGTTTCTTAGCTTTGTTTCTTTAATTCAAAAAGCTTTGGGTTAAAAAAAAAATGGAGAGAATGAGGGGGAAGAAAAGTTTAAGGTATGTTATTCCTTTAGGGATTTTTTTTCCTTTGGTTTTACCTGCCCTATGGTTAGAAACAGAATTCACCTTAAAAACAAAACAAAACAAATATTGTATTGAGTCCTAATGGTTATTTCCTTTGAATGTGGCTGGAGTGATAGTCTTGAAAGGGTGTTACCAGATTACATCTTTGCCAAGTACGGAAGGTGGAGCTGTGTGGGAATGAAGCTTTGTTTAGTCAGGCTATATAATGTTTTGCTGAGACATGTTGGGAAAAGCAATCCAAAGTAATGTGGACTCACTATGAAATCAGTCTGAAGCATACCTTATAAAACGTAGAGATTTTTTTGTCATCCTCTTGGAAATTCACATACCAGAAGTGTTAAGGGAAATTAACTCATACACACACACACACACACACACACACACACATACACATACAGTCCCTTTGTGTGGGACTTGAAACATTTGTGGGACTTGAAAAACAGTACACATATCAAAACATTAAGTTATAAAACATGGTTAGTATCTTCCAATAAAGTATGCTCTTTCCTCCAACCTTAAAAATAAATCTTTGCTGTGCCATGCTCACATGGACTGTAGCCCGCCAGGCTCCTCTGTCCATAGGATTCTCCTGTCAAGAATACTAGAGTGGGTTGCCATTTCCTTCTCCAGGGGATCTTCCCCACCCAGGAATTGAGCCCAAGTCTCCCCCATCTCCTGCATTGAAGGCAGATTCTTTATTGCTGAACACCAGAGAAGCCCCAAATTAAAATTTAAAATTCTTTGAAGGGACTTCCCTGGTGGTCTAGTGGCTAAGACTCCACACTCCCAATGCAGGGGGCCCGGTTCAATCCCTGGTCAGGGAAGTAGATCTCGCATGTCACAACTAAAAGTTCATACGTTGCAACTAAAAAGGACCCACAGGCCGCAACTAAAGACCTGGTGCAGTCAAATAAATAAATATTTTTTAAAACTTTCTAAAACTTCGTTGATAACCTTGGAGCTTCATGTTTAAAGAGTGGAGATCCTGGAAGAGCCTGCCTAACAGCCCACAGCCCAGGGCCCCCACCCTTCTCTTCCCATCCCCAGCTCCACCCCAGAAGATGAGAGGTCTTAAGAGTAGCAGGTGGCCACATTTACTCACATATGCATATCAGATCCCCTGCAGACAGCTGCCTCTTGGGCCTCCCGCAAGCTTAGGGATGTTTCATGCAAATGGAACAACCCAGGCCTGGGGACTGGGGAAGCAGGCTGGGGCCTTTTGGGTGGGGAAGTCTGGAATTCCAGGATTGAGAGAAGGCAGAGAAACATGGTTCAGGCTTTACAGGGTAGGCACCATCCTTCAGCTCCTGATTCTTAGTTTTGGGCAAAGGGCAGTAGTAGAGGAAGGGCAGAGAGATTTTCTGAAGCAGAAGGCCCAGAACAGATGCCCTTCCTGCTGAATCAGAGAGCAATACTGTGTGTATATATATGTGTGTGTGCATGCATGCCAAGCTCTGGTGTCTATGTACCTTTTAAAATATTAAAAGATATTTTTATTTTTTAAAATATTTGAAAATAAGTATTTGAAAAAGTATTTGAAATATACTCATGTATCAAAGGAGGGTATAACCTTATGGATGATCTGAAAGGATGAGCAATACAACAGATTTGTCATTAGGTACACTCAACAATTTACTGTGGACATCAAAATACTTCCAATAATAATCTATTATAAAAGAATGAGATTGAAGCCCCTTTCAGAAGGGCCTAGAAAGCTGTCGTTTCTCTCATCCACCTACAGAAGGATCAATTTCATCTCACTTCTTAATGCACTGCTCTGCCTGAGGGAAAATGAGGAGGATTATTTTCTGCAGAGTCCAGCAGGAGACTGATGCGTGGAGCCTCCTTTAGCCAGGTTCCCTTTAGCTAGGTTTTGGTATCTTCACAATCTCTTACCTTGAATGCCCTTGCTCTCTTGTATGCACTCTGGAAGAAATTTTCTTAAAATTTCACAGCCTTTAATCTCATGAGCTGCTGAATATTTTAACCAATAGAATAAAAGCTCAATCTTTAGTCTTTTGAAGAAAAAGAGCTCTAATTATATTTACTTTAGTGGAATCATAACATGAAAGGAGATGATCAATAAAATGAAGCATGTGAATAAGATCATTTTTTGTGTGTGAACGTGGTTTTTTATTTTTCTGAGAGATGGTGTTTTAGCTACAGTCTATTTCAGAAGTGGAGAAGTCAAAGACTTGTGTCTAGATAATAGGAGAAGCCACTAAGTTATATAAGATGCAGTTAAGTATTCCTTAGTAAAATGAATCAGATGTTTGAGCAGATATTGTAAATACACATATGTGAACCACACAAGTTAACATTGTATTTAATCTTGGACAACTTGAACTACTGAATTTAATCTGCTATGATCTGATTTGCCAGAGTTTGAAATGAGACAAGGTATTTTACTGATATTTTAAGTGATCCACACCCTGGATCATGATCATTATGACTATCTGTAGGTTTCCTTATGCATAAACATGTTCTCAAATATGCTGTTACTATGTGAAGAAGAAAGTGGGGAACTGGCCTATGTGAATAAACAGAGGGAGTGAGCAAGTGTATACACTACCTGAGGACAAGGACATCTCACTGGCTGACCATCCTCTTTCCAGAATCTAGAATCCAGAGCAGCCATAGTAGGGTCCTTAGAAGCATTTGATGGCTAACAGAAAAGTAAGTGAATTAATGGAAGTAATTTAATCAAGTGTTCACTATGGCCCAGAGATGAGTGTTTTATTTGATTAGTGTTTGGTATACTATATGGAATTAAGTCTTCTAAGTGAAGAAAATGAGAATCAACATGGTTATATAACCTGCCCAAGAGAACACAATTTGTGAAATGATGGACCCACCTACCAACTACACTGTCATTTTATTGATATTTTTATTTCCTATATATATCACAGATTTAAATCTTATTAGCTGTGATTAGCATATAAAGAATATAATAGTTATACATAGTCAGTAACTTCCTTTCAAGGCTATCAGTATATTTGAAAGAGGGAAGCCAGTAACCTGTGATCTAAAATGGAAAAATTATATGCACTATGTAATCCTGGCTCCTCTGCCTTAGGGAAAGGCAGAATTGCTGAACAGACTTCTAACCTCCTTCTGGTGGTGATCAATAATCAGGGACCTGTGATGACCACACACAGCAGAAAGAACAAAGTGTCATGTGTTCTCCAGAACTTTCTTTTCAACATGCTCTGACTTCCTGGGCTCTGGGCCTTGATTACCTGGAACCATGGCTCTAGTCTGCCTGATCTCATCTGGCTTCCCTGGATGCCAGCCTACAGTATAACAACCTCGTGCCCCTCCCAGCCTTGTGTCTACCGCCCCTGGCCTTCCCGAGGCTCTCAAAGGGGGGTTTCTGCCAGAACCTCTCTGGCTCATTCCTCCTCTGCATGCTCACTTGGCCTATGTAACCCCATGACCACCTAAGCAGTGAACTGTGGAAAACCTTAGGAGTCCTAAAAACCACCTGGAGAATAAGTTAGCTCTCACTTTAAGCTGTCTTTTTTGTTACCATATTATAGTACTTATGTGGGTCTTCCCTCTGTAGGCTCTAGAGATGCATCGTTAAGAATATAAGTATCAGGTTTTCTTTCACTGCAGGCATCACAGGTATCTGACATTTGCAAAAGGACTGTAGAGTGTGAGTGTGTGTGTGTGTGTGTGTGTGTGTGTGTGTGTACTGGATAAACTTTGGATTGTTTTGCTAAGGTACTGTTAAATGTTAGTTTGAACTGAAATGAGGTGGTCTTGTGAAAAATAAAATTAAATATAAACTGTAAATACTGATGAAACCCAAACAAACCCACTTCAGATAGTTCTTGCCATTGGCAATAAGCATTTTTGCATGGGATGACATAGTGCCTTCCACAGGCACTTTAAGAAACTGAAAGTGTTAGTTGCTTAGTTGTTTCTGAGTCTTTGTGACCCTACAGACTATAGCCTGCCAGGCTTCTCTGTCCATGGAATTCTCCAGGCAAAATTACTGGAGCGGGTCTCTATTCCTTTTTCCAGGGGTTCTTTCCAACCCAGGGATAGAACCTTTGTCTTCTGTGGCTCCTGCATTGCAGGCAGATCCTTTACAGTCTAAGCCACCAGGGAAGCCCCACTTTCATTTTCACACACAGTTTAGAGAGCACAGTTAAAAAAATATCACATGTTATTAATGTCTTTAGGGAACTGTTTTCCTTGTCAAGGACAAAGATGAAGCGGGTGAGAGAGAAAAAATGGTAACTGGCTTTCTCTAACAGGAACTTGAGCTAATGTTACCTCACTGCAAATGACATGTATTAAAAAGATATTCATTCTTAAATGTGAATTGTATTAATCATTAAAGCCATTTCAAAGTCCTCATGGAAAAGATAAAGTGTTTTCTAGTTTCTAACCTGTGAAACCTAACAACAGGCAGATAAAATATGGGAAGTGGTTCAACTGAACTAATTTGTTTTAAACACCTGATATTAAATATTTGGTTAAAATTTCCCTTACCAAGACTCAGTTTGGAATAGTATATGTTAATTTCAGAATGTCCCAGACACTAAAGGTACTTGCTTGTGTTGTAATTAGATTGCTTTATACAGAAAAAAGGTATTTTTAGACTATGTCAGAGCTAAAACTGTTGGCAACAGAGAGTTTGTGAATTCACATGAAGGCAGCATGGCTTATAAAATGAGCAGGGCCCTGGGAACAAGAATTATACTTGACTTTGGCCTTAACTTTGCCAATAACCAGTCTGGTGAACTTGGATAGGCCATTCGACCTCCTTTGGCATTCGATTTTTCTCACTGTAAATGAGGGGTTGGGCTCCGACATAAAGTCAATTAAAACGATGAAATCATGTGATTCTTTTTTTCTAGAAGTTTCTTTCAAAATACACATTGCTTTTTTAATTTATGTCTGGGCCTATCCTAAAGGTATTGGACCTTATCCAGTCATAGCTTTGGCAAATAATACAGCCACTGAAAAGCTACTTGCGTCACTTGGTTTTATTTTTTCACACTCAAACAATACCTGGCAAATAAAGAAAAGATCCTGAATTGTGATTGGCACAATGATACATGGTCGGCTGCACTGAGCATTTCAGCAAGCTATATATATATATATATATATATATATATCTCATCAGGGTGCAGAATGAAGGTGAGCGCTGATCTGTAATTACCTGCATTTGTGAACCAAACCAACATTGTAAATTGCGGGTGTGGGACAAATGCCAAAAGCCTGACTGTGTAATATAGTTTCTTTACGTCGATATCCAGTGTTGTTGTTTTAGCAAAGTTTCCATCCTCTCCTACTCACTGGCTTTTCCACTGGAATGCACACACAACAACTTTTTGTAGCCCTCCCCCTCCTAGATCTTCAATTGCATTTATCACCAGACTCCATCCTTTATTCTGAGTACCCTCGCATTTCTGTGACCCTACTCAACCTTCTGGCTTGGCTCTCACTCTTCTCTCTATATCTCAAAGTTGGCTTTAATACAAGATATATTCCTAGATCCTGTGCCCTTTTCTCACTGGCTCTCACTCCCTTAGAGTTTTCTTGACTAACTGTCACTGCTTTAGGGATAGTTCCAAAACTGATAGCTTTATTTTTGATCTCCATTATACTGCAGCCTGGCATGCTGCAGTCCATGGGGTTGCAAAGAGTTGGACATGACTTAATGACTGAACAACAACATACAGTTTAAAGATAACTCCCCACTAGTTATATACTCTTATTAATTAATTCATTTATTTACTGGACAGAGGATATACTATGAAAGGACTATTTAAGGTCAGTGGAATATTTGAGAAATCATTTTTTGAACATCATTTCTAGAAAGAAGTATTATGTGAAGTGTCTCAATATTTGCTGGACATTCAAAAAGTATTGTCAGTTTTTTATATGACTAAATTAAATGTCCTATTTTTTTTAATTAATGACATGTTTTTAATGATTTAGAAATTATTTAAGGGAAATAGAATTTAAGAATAAGTCTTTGGGGTTCTTAGAATATATTCATTTTCAGCACAAAGAATCTTGTATGTAACATATAAGATGCATTTGTACTGCCTTTACATGAAACAGCCTGTCACTGAATTACTCATCCCCCTTCTTGTCTCCTGTCTATCACCCTAAACCACTTCCTACACCTGCTGCCAGAATCAGCTTTCTCCATCTCTGTTTACAGCATCCTTTGTTTGGTCACCCAGTTTTATTAATACAACAGAGAAACCCCTTGCTCTTCCTGTTCCCTCTTTTCCTGCATTCCTTTCTCCTCTCAGACAGTACGTGGATTCTTGCCTCACATTCTTTTTCAAAAGTAACCCTCTGACTTCTCTCTGCTCCTCCCCAAGTGAAAACATCCTGCATTTGCAATATTGCAACTATCTGTTCACTTACAGTCTCAATTCTCTAACAAGTTCCCCCTGAAACCTGCCAGCTGAATCTCCATAAAGCATTTTATGCCATGCTTCTGTATCGTAAGCAGTTTTTCAAGGAATACAGGATGAAGTCTAAACCCTGCACACTCAAGACCCACCACAACTCTCTGATCCCATCAAGAAAAGTTAAATTGCTGTGGTTTGAAATAGAAAAGGGACAGTTTAGAACTGAGAATTTTAATGTAAGGAGAGTTTTTATTCTTAACAGAGTTTGTTTAATCTCATATCTGTAGATCCATTGGGAGATCATCTTTTTCTGCAAAAAGGAATAAGAACAAACAACTGTGGAAATAGATTTTTGGAAAAAATACATTGACAAAGGGAATAAAAAGGGCAGAAAGCAGAGGGATTTGGCCTCCTGTCTGAGTGAGGCTGGGGCCTCCTAGACACACTGGGATACTCTGGAAGCCTAAGGAGGTAATATCTCACATAAGAGCATTTAATATCAAGGTCAGATATAAATGAAGCACAAATTTGGTGTGTTTACATATTAAAGCCTATGAGAAAAGACTTAGAGTTAAGGCAAGAAAAAGTAAATATTCAATATTTGATACTGCTCCTTAAATTGGAATAACATACCTTAAAAACATGCTTTAAGAAGGACTTGTCCTTATTATAATTCTTTTTCAATCTATACAATTTACTTTAAGTATACTTTAAATAGAAAGCCTTGTGAGATGTGTGCATGCTAAGTTGCTTCAGTCGTATCCAACTCTTTGCAATCCTGCAGAGCATTGCCTGCCAGGATCCTCTGTCCATGAGCTCCTTTAGGCAAGAATACTGGAGTGGGTTGCTGTGCCCTTTTGCACGGGATCTTCCCGACCCAGGGATCGAACCTGTGGCTCCTGCACTGCAGGATTCTTTATTGCTGAGCCCCCGGGGATGCGCTGTGGGATGTGTGAGACTTCCTAAAAGCTGAACATACATGAAGATGAAGATCCTCAAATAAATGTAATATCTGTATGATATCCAGTAGAACTGGCAACTCAAACCAATTAATTGAACCATACTCTAGAATTTTAATGTAGAAGGAAATACAGCACAGAACTTATAAGTGCTCCGGAGTCAGACCACTCAGGTTCAAACCCTGGTTATGCCTTTGTTAGCAAGGTATTTGTGGGTAAGTTACTTAACTTTTCTATGTTTCAGTTTTGTTACCTATAGAAGATAAATAATAAAACTACCTACCTCACAGAGTTGTGCTGGGGAATAAATGGGATGATGTAGGCAAAGTGCTTAAAAAATGGCAGCAAGTACATATTTGAAAGCTTATTAAGAAAGCTGCAAAGTAGACAGTATTATATGTTTTACAGATTATGAAATCAAGCCATAAAGAGATTGCAACTTGCCTAACATAAGATCCACAGCCTCAACAAACTCCAGAATCTTAGCTCTTTCCCCAAGCTGCCTCCTTACTTTTGTGTTACTAGAGACAAGCTAATGCAGCAGACACTGTCATCAGGGTTAACTATTCAAAGAGAGAAAACCACACAATGAATGGACAGCTCTGCACAGGTGCGCCAGGAGCGCAGATAAAAGGACGCTTAACGCATCTGGAAGGACTGGGGATGGCGTCTGCAGCAGTTTACAGCTAAATCGGGCCTTGAAGTGTGGACAGGAATTAGATTGTGGGCTTCAGTGGGGTGGAAAGCATCCTAAGCGTTGGAAACAGCAGACAACAGAGTGGAAAGGATGCTGAGCATGAGAAGGTACTACAAGGCTATGAGAGAAGACACAAAACATTCAGTATTTACAACAGATCAGCTCACCTGGAATGTGGAGTTTGGGGTAGGGTTGGGGCCTGGGTTTAGGGGGAAGAAGTTGAAGTGGCTCTTTTCTACCAGTCACAAAAATACGAGTCAAGAAGAGGCAGCACAAATACTTCTACGCAATGCAGAGGCCCCATTCAGTACCCTTAGATGGACAGGTTGGTACTCATTCATTTTGAGGCATAAGTCAAAATACTTTTAAATATAATGTATGCCTCAGGCCTGGGGAGGGCAGATCTGTCTACAGGTAGTGTATGTTTTATAGGGAAAATGATCTCATTAACAAGTGAGAGAAATTGCCACTTCCCTCTTCCAGGTATTCTTCCCTGAGGAAGAAACTTATCTGCATTAGAATTATACATTACAATTTCTTTGTTTCTAAAGGAAAAACATCTTCCTGATTTCTCGTGTGAAGAAAATATACTAATTTTGGTGTCTTAATCTAACCATTCTTACAGCAGTAAATCATCTATAGAACATCTTTGTTCCTACAGATGGGCTACAGAGAAGTGTTGACTTAGGGCCTCTTTAATCTTTACACCTAACAGTCTTTGTTGTTTAAACCCTAGGTCAGGTCCAACTCTTTTACAACCCCATGGACTGGAGCCAGAGGACAGGCTCCTCTGTCCATGGGATTTCCCAGGCAAGAATCCTGGAGTGGGTTGCCATTTTCTTCTCTGTTACTCCTAACAGTAGACGATCTCGAAATAATAGTGGGACCTAACAGTGCAAGTTTCCTATTGAAACCATTTATTAAGAAATAAATAAAATTTAAGGTACTTGGACACTTTAGGAAATTTTAACACAGTACCTTCCTTACTCTGAAAGACAACTTTGTCCATCCAACGACGCTCTGGATAGTCTGTAGAAAGGTTATTTGCATGGTGCCAGCAAATTGAGAATCATCCATCTTCACACTGTTAATATCAGTGACGGCAGAACTCCTGTGGTGTAGTCTTTAATTCAATTTAAGCAATAAAATGTGACTAAGTGCCCAACACTGTGCCCAAGCACTAGGAATGTCTATGTACGCAAATATAAAATATCTATGATGTAATATGATAAGTACTAATATAGAAGTATGCATAAAATTCATATCTGCTTGAGAATCTAGGGAGAACATTCCCAAACCTGGAGCAAACAATAAAAGAATTCATTAATTTTTTCACTAGTTACTAGATGTGGGAGAGCTGAATCATTTTATATAGGTCAGAAAAACATCTGATTAGCACTAACTTGTCTAGTGTTTGATCTTAATTCAAATGAGTGATGATGTTACTGGAATTGTTAGTTCCCTTATCTTTTCAAACACTCTTGTCTCCCCTTATACGCTCTAAAAATGCAAATTATGTAATATGCACCTGCTTAACTGGAAATGTTTCCTTAGATTATGTAATATTATTACAAGATATTTTTAAAGTCATCACTCTCTAAAGTGTGATAGTTATTCCTAAGAACACTTAATGTGGTATCATAATTTATGCAATTAAGATTCTTTTGAGACTCTGAAAACACTGAAACATATTTCTCTAAAACTCTGAAGCAATTTTTTGGTTGTCTCTGAAGCAGAAACATTTTAATGTAATAAATCTGTGAGTTATCTGTCACTTCAATCTGAAATTTTCAATCTATTGAAAGTGTGAAAGTGTTAGTTGCTCAGTTGTGTCTGACTCTTTGTGACCCCATGGACTCTACCCCACCAGGCTCCTCTGTCCATGGAATTCTCCAGGCAAGAATCCTGAAGTGGGCTGCCATTTCCTTTTCTAGGGAATCTTCTGGACCCAGGGGTTGAACTGGGTCTTCTAGCATTACAGGCGGAGTCTCTACCATCTGAGTCACCACGGGGCCCCTCCTCAATCCATAATAAATTGTCCTCAACCTATTATGGATAATTTATTATGGATAAATCACAATTTTTAATCTAAACAGTCTTTACATTAAAATAATTTAAAGGAGTATCTTTGTCTAGCTAGATCAGAATTTGTATTTCCCACTCTTCATGGAGAGTTTCAGATTTAATATTTTCTCTACTTTTCCATGTGAGAGTGACATCAGCTTCCCTTGGCAACAGTGCTGATACTGTCCATTCTTTAGCTCATTTCTTTTTTTCCTAATTTCCTCATCCCCAATGATACTGATTTTATATTAATGGGACTATATTTCATTAAAAAATCAGTACCTTAGTTTTTAGGTGTAGAAAAAAAGAAATATTGCTGGTTCCATATATTTGAAATACAAAGTCCAAAAATGCCAAATTAGTTTCAAACATAATTCCTATTTAAAATAGAATTAAATATAATAGAGGATCATAAATAATACATATTTCCAAATCTTCCCAGGTGTTAGAAAAATGAAATAATTCTCGCTGACTGTACTATTAGAAAAGGTGTCCTGATATGTTTGCAGCTAGAAGGGCTTTCCTGGTGGTACAGTGGTTAAAGAATCCAACTGCCAATGAAGGAGATTCGTTTGATCCCCGGGCCAGGAAGATCCCCTAGAGAAGGAAATGGCTACCCACTCCAGGATTCTTGCCCAAGAAATCCCATGGACAGAGGAGCCTGGAGGGCCACAGTCTATGGGGTTGCAAAAGAGTTGGACATAACTTACGACTAGATAACAACAACAGATAATGCTCATTTAACATATCAATATTTGAATACCTCATGGTCAAAATCATAGTGCCTTTCACTTATAGATGGAGATGCTTCTAGTCTTTTTCTCAGTTCTGTTGAGATACAATTGACATATAACATTGTGTGAGTTTAAGGTGTACAACATGTTGATTTGGTGCTTAGAGTACACTGCAAAATGATTATCACCCCTGCTGTTAGCTAATACCTCTAGCATATCACATAATTACCAGTTTTTGTGGTAAGTACATTTAAGATCTACTCAATTAGCAATCTGCAAGTATATAATACAGTATTATTAACTATAATCACCATATTATACATTCAGTTCAGTTCAGTCGCTCAGTCGTGTCTGACTCTTTGCAACCCTATGAATCGCAGCCCGCCAGGCCTCCCTGTCCATCACAAACTCCCAGAGTTTACTCAAACTCGTGTACATCGAGTCGGTGATGCCATCCAGTCATCTCATCCTCTGTCGTCCCCTTCTCCTCCTGCCCCCAATCCCTCCCAGCATTAGGGTCTTTTCCAATGAGTCAACTCTTCGCATGAGGTGGCCAAAGTACTGGAGTTTCAGCTTCAGCATCAGTCCTTCCAATGAACACCCAGGACTTATCTCCTTCAGGATGGACTGGTTGGGGTCCCCAGAACTTATCTTGAACTAGACATTTGTACCCTTTGATCAATACTTTTAGTGTTTAAAGTCCTTCCCCATGGGTTTGTTTGATCCTCACAAATCTTAATATATTTAATAATATATAATACATATTAAATATAGGGGGTTTCAATCATCTTTGTTAAACAGAAAATGTAAAATGTTTATATGTCCTACAGCCGTGGTCAGTGGACTATGGCCCAGAGGCCAAATCTGACCCACCACCTGCTTTTGAAGATACGATTTTATTGGAAAGCCACACTGCTCAGTCACTTACATACTGCGTATGGCTCCTTCTGTGGTGCAGTGGTGGGACTGACTACTAACAAGAGACCTTTAGGCTCATAAATTCCTAAAACATTTACTCTCTGGCCTCTCAATGAAAAAAAAATTTCAGATCCTCTTCTATAGCAATTTTTCCTTAAGAACCATATTTAAATAGCCAAATTAAAACTTTTATTATTGTCAAAATTAACAATGTCTGAACATTATATGTACATTTTCTATGAGAAATTTGCATACCACAAGAAGTAAAATACGTAATTTCACAGCATTTAATGCTATTACTTTATAATATAGGAAGCAACATACCAAGATAAGCATGTTGACAATAACTATGGGAATTTTGATTTATTGATATTGCTGTGACTAGCCTGAACCAAAGTAGTTCAAAAAAAGTTTCCTCTTAAAGTGAAACTAATACAGTTGTAATTTAGTATGACATGCAAGTCCTTTCCTATCAATATTTTAGGTTAGCTGGCATGTAACTAGCTCGTAACAGAAGCAATTATCAAATAATTCTTATTTTTAAAATATGCACTAAGGCTGATTTACTTTTGGTCATCATTTCCTACCAGAGAGATTTACACTTGAGGACAGAAATCTGGCTATTTTCTTAGAAACTTCATCTTCAGACAAGATGCACTCTAATTCTATGATATGTGATGTAAAAATGTACCAATGATAATAGATTCTCACCAGTTAAAAATAAAAATGAACCAAGCATAGAGTCTCTGGAAGGCATACATAACTTCAAATTATTGCCTGCCTCTTGTCTTTCTACTCTTAAGATATTTAACTTTGGAGAAATAGGAAGAACCAGATTCCCATTTGCTATTGCTAGAAATTTGAGGGAAATTTATTTGGAACATAAAATAAAGAACTGATGTTGATAAATGAAACACAAATGTATAGTTAGAGATTGCTTTTAAATAAAAATGAAACTACAACATTTTAACTGTCAGAATGCTTTGCTTTGGGATTTTATTTTGATGTATTTCAGCTATTGAAAAAATAATGGGATCTTTCCCATAAAGACCCCAAACAACATCTTTTCACTTTCAAGTGCCTTTTCATGGTTATATTACACTGCTTGTGGGCCTTATCAGTAGCAGTTATATTCAAGTGCTCCTGGGTAGCATCTATTCCAAAAACTCATTTCGTAATATCTCTTCTGAGCATTACCTTTATTTACCCATTTCCCTTGTAACTTATAGCTTAATTAAACCAAATAAAAACACTGATGAGCTACTAAATTCAAGGCATGAATACATGAAAGAAAATTTTATTTAACTTTTTCTATTAGTTTCTATTCTTCTCTCAAGGACTGGCCAACTGGGACAGAGTTAAATAGAGCAAGATAAGAAATCCTATTTGCTCATCTTCTACTTATACCTCAGTGGTTTCAATAGCTTTCTAACTGGTTCCCTGTAAGCAGAAGCAAGAGTGTCATAATAGACACAAAAGTTCAACTGCTAAGTACTCAGTGTATATTAGTTCCATTTCTTTCTTTTTCTTTACTCTTCCCTTCTCCACCAGGCTTTCCCAAGTCAAAATCACTCTCCTCACCCTTGCCAGAAACTTTTTTTTGGTTTGTTTATAACCTATAGCTTTTAAAGCTGGTTAATGTTGGTTCTATGGAAAAAAGGAGAGAAAGTATAACCAGGAATCTCTCACTGCTTCTCCAGGTAAAAATGTTCCCTTTTGATTCATTTTTACAACTTACTTGCTTTTCAACATTTTTTTAAGTGATAATTTAAGTGATAATTAATTTGCCTATACAATTAAGATGATAACTACCTGATACTGAAGTTCCTCATTATGACTCTCAGTAGTTTGCAAGTTTCTGGGTATCAGAAACAAAATCTTAGTACTCAGTTCCTATCTGGGTGCATCTCCTTGTACAAAAAGCATGATACGACTATTTACTGAATGAATAAAAATGTACATAGACTGATTAAGTGTTTTTAAATTTTTATTTAACCTGTCATTAATAAGGGTTATATGGTAAAAAATTAAATTTTCAGTAAGTTTTATAATTGTATTACTTTTATTTGCAAAGTTAAGCTCATTAGAAATACCTATATTTCACAATAAATATTTCTAAAATTATATATATATTCATATATATATATATATATATATATACACACACACACACTTGGATGAGTTGGGTTTTTCATTTAGATTTTCACATTATAAATCTATTTTGTAAAATGAAAAGTTTTGGTAAAAAGATTTAGTAGTCTCAAAAGTTGTTTTGATCAAGCCAAACTGACAGCTAAAGGACTTTTATATTGATAGTTGAATCAAGTTTATCTGATGGGGAAACCAGGAATTCTAAAAAAAAATTACAGACATTGGCAGGCACATTTAAGTACTCTGCAGTTAAAAGCAGCGATGGTTTATTTAACAGGTTGCTCGGAATCAAGTGGAACTTACTGTTTTGGTATTTTGCCTGACTTTTTTTCCACTTACAAATGAATCAGTGCCCTGTAGAAATAGAGTTTTAATACAGCCAAAGTGAAATGGCCTAATTTCACCAATACATTTTATTAACTGGAATGACAGTAGTCTTCAATGGCATTTGCCTGACACTAGGTTTGTGTATTTCTTCACACATTCTGTTAAGTGAAAACATCTGCCAAAAAAAATATCTGACTGATATTTATACCAGATTGTTTCTATGTAGGAACACTATGTTACACTGCTTGCTTCCTTGAAGGAATACAGACGATTAGACGTTGTGAATGTTGAATACAAACTTTGGTTTCTTTTTTGAAATGCTACCTCAAAGTAGAATTTTCGAAACTGAAATTTACTGATCATAAAAGGTACGTACAAACCAGAATCTAAATACCCCCTGAATTGTTCAAATCTTTGATTAATCCTTGATACTAATTTTTATCAAACATCAACCAATTTTTTCATAGTAAAGTATCTAAAAATGTTGACTGAAAACAATAATAGAATACAAAATAGACTAGGCTTGAATCTTTCATTTGTTTTGAGTACTGCATGCATTGTGAGATTTGCAGTTCATAGGAATGGTCTCTGAAGATCAAGTTCATTGTTTTTAAGGTTGAGGAGACTTGCGCAAGCCTGAACAAAGAAAAGAGAGCAGAGCCAAGACAAAGGTTTCTGCTGTTTCCACAGGGTGCCTCCAGAATTCCAAGGAGCCACAGGACCCACTGGTGGGGCTATGGAAGTGTCAAGCAGGCAGGACTTCACTTTCCCCCTCACACACTACATTCTTTAATAAAAGTTCTTCTGCTGAAACTCTTTCACATATTTGAAATTCTGGGTAAGAATGAGTGTGACAGAAAACTCTTCCTAAAAAACAAATTTGAAAACCACTGTATTACCTTGTGCAAGGAAGAAAGAGGGGGAATATCAGATCCAAACTTGAAATGATATTCCTGTTAGCAGCCAGCATGAGAAAGATTTAGAAACTACATTCCAAAATAAGGGAAAGGGATCTTGAATGTAGTTTTTTGTACAAGTAAACCCCCTCTTTTTTTAATTGTACTTGTTGACTTAGTGTACCTAGAAATTTGAATGGTACAAAAACGAACAATGAATAAACAAAGTTTGGTAGAGAAACTTCCAATGTGTTTCAGAATGCAAGAAGGGGTGGAACTTACAGAAAAGCCTAAGAATAAACTAGTTAACAGGAATCAGGACAATCGAATATTAAATGACAGCAAGAGCACCATATGGACTAAAACACTAAGGAAGAGTGTTTTGGAAAAGATGCACTCAAGTAAGAGGAGAAGGTAAAGGAGAATGCATTCCTAGTGACAAGAACAAGGAAATGAAGTTGGTGGGGGGTGGTGAGTGAGTACATTTACTGAAGAGGAAGAAGATACAACCAAATGGAGAAGACTGTGTCAGTGGGATATGAGCTTGAATTGGCAAAATAGGATTGTATTTTATAGAAGCATGGTGTATAGAAGCACGCTGTGTATACAAGCCCACTGAAGGCAATTGAGAAGCATTTAAAATAGGCATAAAGATAATAAAATGGTACTACCTTTGGTACTCAACAAAATAAGTACTAGAGGCTTGCAGGCAGTGTGTTCTGAATATTCAAGGACATTTCCATTATTGTGCTAAATTACTGGTGGTAGAAAATGTGTACATGGTTCTTTGAAAGATGCTAGATTGTTTTTAGAGATTTAAAATCACATATGCAGTGAAGAAGAGACGCTAAGGCAAAGGAGAAAAGGAAAGGTATATCCATCTGAATGCAGAGTTCCAAATAATAGCAAGGAGTGCTAAGAGAGCCTTCCTAAGTGATCAGTGAAAAGAAATAGAGGAAAACAACAGAATGGGAAAGACTAGAGATCTCTTGAAGAAAATTAGAGACACCAACGGGATAGTTCATGCAAAAATGGGCACAATAAAGGACAGAAATGGTATGGACCTAACAGAAGCAGAAGATACTAAAAATAGGTGGCAAGAATACACAGAAGAACTATACAAAAAAAAATCTTCATGACCCAGATAACCACAATGGTGTGATCACTCACCTAGAGCCAGACATCCTGGGGACTGAAGTCAAGTGGGCCTTAGGAAGCGTCACTACAAACAAAGCTAGTGGGGGTGACAGAATTCCAGCTGAGCTATTTCAAATCCTCAAAGATGATACAGCTGTGAAAGTGTTGCATTCAATATGCTGGCAAATTTGGAAAACTCAGAAGCAGCCACAGGACTGGAAAAGGTCAGTTTTCATTCTAGTCCCAAAGAAAGGCAATGCCAAAGAATGTTCAAAGTATCGCACAATTGTACACATCTCAGACACTAGCAAAATAATGCTCAAAATTCTCCAAGCCAGGCTTCAACAGTATGTGAACCAAGAACTTCTAGACGTTCACACTGGGTTTAGAAAAGGTAGAGGAGCCAGACATAAAATTGCCAATATTTTGGCAAAAGCAAGAGAATTCCATTAAAACATCTATTTCTGCTTCATTGACTATGCTAAAACCTTTCACTGTGGATCACAACAAACTGTGGAAAATTCTTAAAGACCATCTTGCCTGACTCCTGAGAAACCTGTATGCAGGTCAAGAAGCAATAGCTAGAACTGGACATGGAACAATGGACTGGTTCCAAATCAGGAAAGGAGTACATCAAGGCTGTATATTGTCACCCTGCTTATTTAACTTACATGCAGAGTACAGCATGCAAAATGCCAGACTGGATGAAGCACAAGCTGGAATCAAGATTTCTGGGAGAAATATCAATAACCTCAGATACACAGATGACACCACCCTTATGGCAGAAAGTGAAGAAGAACTAAAGAGCCTTTTGATGAAAGTGAAAGAGGAGAGTGAAAAAGCTGGCTTAAAGCTCAACATTCAAAAAATGAAGATCATGGCATCTGGTCCCATCACTTCATGGCAAATAGATGGGGAAACAATGGAAACAATGACAGATTTTATTTTCTTGGGCTCCAAAATCACTGCAGATGGTGACCGCAGCCAGGAAATTAAAAGATGCTTGCTCCTTGGAAGAAAAGTTATGACCAACCTAGACAGCATAGTAAAAAGCAGAGATGTTACTTTGCTGACAAAGGTCCATATAGTCAAAAATATGGTTTTTCCAGTGGTCATGTATGGATGTGAGAGTCGGACTATAAAGAAAGCTGAGTACTGAAGAATTGATGCTTTTGCACTGTGGTGTTGGGGGAAACTCCTGAGAGTCCCTTGGACTGCAAGGAGATCCAACCAGTCCATCTTAAAGGAAGTCAGTTCTGAATATTCATTGGAAGGACTGATGTAGAAGCTGAAACTCCAATACTTTGGCCACCTGATGCAAAGAACTGACTCACTGGAAAAGACCTTGATGCTGGGAAAGATTGAAGGCAGGAGAAGGGGACGATAGAGGGCTACAGAGGATGATAGAGGACGATAGAGATGGCTGGATGGCATTTCCGACTCAATGGACATGAGTTTGAGTAAACTCCAGGAGCTGGTGATGGACAGGGAAGCCTGGCGTGCTGCAGTCCATGGGGTCGCAAACAGTCGGACACGACAGAGTGACTGAACTGAACTGTACTGATACATGAGGATGACCTGAGAAAATAGCACTGCCATATACACACTATCATGTGCAAAACAAATAGCTGGTGAGAAGCTGCTATATAACACAGACAGCCCAGCCTAGCGCTCTGTGATGACCTAGAGGGGTAGGATGGGGTGGGGGAAGGAGAATCATGAGAGACGGGATATATATATACATATATATATAATTATGTATATATATAGTTGTATCTTATTCATATTGTTGCACAGCAGAAATCAACACGACTTTGTAGAGCAATTACCTCTAATTAAAAAAACTTTTTAATAAAATCACATATGCAATAGGAGACCCAAATGAATACTCTATATGGCTATTTAGGAAGCATTACCATGACCTAATCCATAGCTTTCATGTCATATTTATGCAATAGTTTTACATTTTTATCATCTTTTAAAAATAATTTGGAAAATAATAAATTATGTTTAATGGTTAGTACTATTTACTTGAGAAATGATATTTGAATTCAACTTGTACCTCTGAGAGTAGAAATACAATGTGGATACAGTACAAAACTAAAGGCTATTACTAGATAATTAAAATTGAGGAAGGAAATTCCCTTTAAAAAAATTCCAAATAAATGACCCTGAAGAAGTGTTCTTTTCCATTGATAGTTTATATTTCTGTTTCTTCTTTATGTGAGACATGGAGACAAAATTTTACCTAGTATAAATAAATAATATAAAGAAGGAAACAGTAAGCTAGAAATATCCTTCCAAGGTCAATTCAATGAATGGTCCCCATATTGTATGATTATTAATTTTTAGGGGGAAGCAGCAAAGCAACACATCCTGTTATATAGGTTAAAATCAATCTCAAATGAAAATTATTTTATGAAAATATTTTTAACTTCTAAATGTATTTCTTCAATCTCTAGTGTCTTTGGACCACCCCGCTGAATGCTAAATGTTTCTAATCTTTCTTTTTTTCCCCTCAAGTCCGTTGCAGAGGTGTGTGGCTATGCATGCATGTATCATGATTCTTTCTAAAATCCAATATGGATAAAATTATTTTTCTAAGGAGAAAAATAATTTCCTTCTTGGGAATTACTCGGTTTTGCTGGATACTTTGATATACTTGTTGAGGGGTGTGCATGGGAAGTTCATCAGAATGTGTGTATGAGTGACAGCAGTGTTAATTGGACAGTTTTCTAAAATAAATGGTGTCTATAACTGCATTGTTTTAGTTCTTCTTAGAAGGAAAGCTTGGAAAGAGAGCAGAATTACATTTAAATAGAACTGTGTAAAGAAAGGGAGGGGAGAGAGATGAGATGACTAGTTTCAGATAGCAGCATAATTTTGAAAAGTACTGACATGCCAGATAAAGGTGTTGATTACAATCTCCTTGGTAGCCCCCCTCCATTACCCAGGCCTATAGATCTTAGGAAAACTGACTTCACCTGCTCTGGTACGGTGCAGCTGGATCTGCCTTGAAGATAAACATGGGGGCTAGAGCAGAGACTTCTTGATGTAGTAACCTCTGGACGGCTCACAAGCATAAGTGCATGTATACACTCACAGACATACACACACACAGCCCTGTGCGTACATGCACACAGATATATATCACCACATAAAAAGCACCTGTCAGCTTAAGCCATCTCCACACTGACTGAGGAGGTCAGTTAAAGCAAAACTTCTACTGTTTATAAAACACTGTGGTTGTACTCATGGTAGAAAAGAGAACTTTAAGAGCATTTACAAACTGATTTGGCCCTTTGGTAAATCTTTGGAAATGGATAGAAAATTCAGAACTTTTGGTGCTTCCAGGGCCACCTAGCCTGTGATTACAATAATTTAGAAATTTTTCATTATTTATCTTGTTTTATTTTGCCAGAAGTTCTCTTGTACTCTGGGATATTAAGAATTGAAACTATGTAATTACATAAAGGACTTCATTCTAATCTCTTTTCATAACTAAAGAAACTCCATGTCAGAGTTGTTGAATTACTGCTTTTCATCAAATATTATAAATATAGTCCTGTTAACTCTTAAAACAAGTGACTACTATCAAAACAAGCCCTTTGTTATATAATTCATTTTAACACTGAATAATCTCTGTTGTATGACTTTATTGTTAGGTGCTTTACCAAGTAAGAAAATATCTGCCCAAGTTTATATCACACTTTCATTTGTCCCATAATAATTAACATTTTCTGAATTAGAATAGATCTTAGAGAACATCCAATCCAGGTAAACTGTGCAGAGGGAAACATTATGTTATGCATTACACAAAAATAATTTTTATGGAGAACTACACAATATATAAAACCATACATTCAGAAAACATAGCTGGGCTTCATAATGAAGAACTTTCACAAAGAACCCTTTTGACACTACTAATTAGAATTTGTAAGTTGATACTTAAGGATGAATGACATGTATTACTGACTTGCTAAATGAGAGGGCTGATAAAACTGCATTAGTTAGGATGCTTTGGGCTGTAACAGAAAATGCAATAAGAATTGGCTTAACAGTAAGGAAGATATGCTCAATATGAAAATATTCTTCCCAGGTGGTGCTAGTGGTAATGAACTCACCTGCCAATGCAGGAGACACGGGTTCAATCCCTGGTTGGGAAAATCTGCTGGAGGAGGAAGTGGCAACCCACTCCAATATTCTTGCCTGGAGAATCCCACGGACAAGAGGAGGAGCTTGGTGGGCTATATAGTCCATAGGGTTGCAAAGAGTTGGACACAACTGAAGCGGCTTAGCATGCATGCAGAGTTGGCTATTCAGCCACTCAATACTTCATCTGTGACTTAGGATCTATCCAACTTTCCACGTTTTCATTCTGAGAATCAACAAGTTGTCAGATTACATACCTACTTAGTTAAATCTGAATTTTAGTTAAATAATGTATAGCCCATGAGATATTGTTAACTGAAATTTCAAATTTAATGGAGACCTTGCATTATTATTTTCTAAATCTGGGAAACTTATCAGAATCTTGGTTTTTCTTTGCAGGCTCTCTACTCACAGTATAAGATGGCTAACATACCATTTAGTGTTATATGTAGATACTGATATTCAGTGGAATAGAAAGGATTCTGGTGGTAAGGAAGAAAGTGGAGCCATAATGATTTGGCAGGTCACCAAGGCAAATCTGAATTTTTGTTGACTGAAACGCAATTTCCTCTAATATTAGGTAGCTAGTTCTATAACTATGTAATTTAGCCTGCCTTCTGATGCAGGGGTGGGATCTTTTTCTATAAAAATTTATTTTTTGTTTTCTGAGGCTTTTAACTTCATTAGAACAGGGAAAGCCCATATCACTGTATGTAAAGTTAGTAAAAAAAAAATTGTAATGAGTATTCTGAAGTAAGAGAAGGAAATGGCTCATTTGCACACTTCCCCTTTTCTACATCATTCCTAGGGCACGTTGTTAGAGGTTTTCCATATACATGGTTGCTGGCTCTCTCTTCTTCCTTTATATTAGTTCACATTACCCACGGCCAAAACCTCAATTTCCCGTGTTCTCTTCCTCCTTCCACTCTCTCACCTTTTAAAAAACATATCTATATCCTTACGGTCCTACTGGTACTTACATGATAATGGTTTTATATGGGCTAGATTAATTGTGCTAATATTTACTTTGCTAATGTGTTGAGCCTCTGAGGAAATTTAAGGCTTTAATCATTTCAAAAGTTCAACTCCTTTAAAAAGCTCTTCAGGAACGCTGCCAATTTACACATCTTGGGGTAATGGCCATTTCGGCTTCCCTGTCATATTCACAGAGGCAGGTGGCTACAAGAAAGTCTGATTGGCCCGTGTGACTCCACTGTCTGGAGTTTGTTCATGTTTTCAGCCTGCTCTCTCATCTCAGGCCATCTCCCATTCTCTCATCAAACTCACATTGTCATCGGCTGGTTTCTGCAGCCATTTTCTCCACCCTGTTTCCTGTCTCATCTGGAGTGATTCATATGTGACTTCAGTATTTATAGAGATGCCCCACCCAACACCCTGGACTCATCCTTTCTTGACCGCCTCTATTGCCCAGGCCTTTAACTCCTTTGGACTTCAGTGATCTACTGCCAATGCTATCCCATCTTTCCTGGAAACTCCTCACCTCTCTTAATTACATTTCACAATCATACTATCTTAATCTGAGTTCCTGCTCCTTTCAACTATCCCTCTTCTAGCAAACTAACTGTTAGGCTTCATAAATAATCCGAAACCTTAAGAAAATAGCAAAGGTTCATGTCTTTAAGTCCCTCTATGACCCTACTTCTTCATCTCCTGCCCTACCTCTTCTGTCCAACCTTCCTTCTGTGGTTTATCTCATCAACAAATCTATTGCCATCACACTTAAGCACTGAGATCCTCTCCTGGAGGAATCCAAAATTTTGTCTCTTGTAATTCCACTCCAATGTACCTAAGCCTGCTGAAGTTACATCACTGTCATCAGCACCGTAAAGAGGTTAAAAGCATGGACTCTGGAGCCTGACCACCAACGCTGAATTCTTGGTTCCTCCACTTACCAGCTGCGTGCCCGTAGCGAAACGGCACCACCTCTGTGGGACTCCTTTTTTTCATCTGTAAGAAGGAAATAATAACTGAACACATCTCATAGAGATACTATGATGAATGAGACAATATTTATAAGGTGCTTAAAGGAGTTTCTACTTCTCTTGCAGTTTTATTCCATTGTTAATAGCAACTATTCCAAGCCTTATTCTCTTATGGCTCACACTCCATCACTTCAGCAGATGATCTGGCCTCATTCTCAGAGTACACGTAAGACAATAGGTGTGAATTCCTTTAAATTATCTTACTCTGGAAATTTAACTACACTGGTGCATTTGTATCTCCTTCCATCTAAAAGAAAGAAATCACCTTCTAAAATTAGTTTTCTTCCTTTTCTCAAGATCTTATCCCTTCAAATACCTAACTTTTTCTGTGTATAGTTAACCTTTCTGTCTACTTGTTCCTGTTTCTAACCAGTAAACATGTTTTAATTCCCATGCATTCCTATAAAAAAAAATAACCCAAAATCCTTCAACATTTCCTTTTAGCTATTTTCCTATCTTCATCCTTCTCTTCATCAGATGTCTCCATTTCCTATTCCTACCTTTACTTTTCTTATGACTGCACTATTCAGAAATGATAGTATAATAATTATAAGAAGGTCTAATATTAAAATCAAGTGGGAATAAACTCTGAGAGATCAAAACTTTGGAATTGGCTTTTCCCCAACCTTAGCAGACATAGATATTCATGATTTTGAATGCTTGTATATTTATATGTAATGACTTTCCTGCTCTTTTGTTCTAGCATAACCAATTAATTGTTATCATTTGACTACCCCTGCTATTTCCTGTTTCCCTCTTTTAAAAGGAATTAGCCCTAGAGACTCCCACTATAATCAAGACTTCATTCTTCACCATTCCACCACAATTATTTGTCAAAGTCAGCAATAACATCTCAATTTCCAAATCCAGAGGTCAATTCTCAGTTTTCATCTTAATCAACTTCTCAGGAAGTTGGTAGAGTTTACTATTTCCTCTTCTTTAAAAGCTTTTTTCTCCCAGTTGCCTTCTGAATATCACTTTCAGTTCTCTTCCTACCTTGCTAGTTGATCTTTCTTAGCATCCTCTGATGGATGCTTCTCATTTATCTGCCCCGAAAATGTGAAGCACCCCAAGACACTATCCTTAAATACCTCATCTTAACATTTTCTACCAATTCCCCTCTGGTGGCCCCAACTAAATTTGTAGCTTTAGATATCATTTATATGCTGATGACTCTGAAACTGAGGTTCTAGTCCAAATTTTCCCCTTGAACTCTATACTCATTTACCCAAGTGTTAGAGTTAGTTGCTCAGTCATGTCCAACTCTGTGACCCCATGTAGCCCACCAGCCTCCTCTGTCCATGAAATTCTCCAGGTAAGAATACTGGAGTGGGTTGCCATTCCCTTCTCCAGGGGATCTTCCTGACCCAGGGATTGAACCCGAGTCTCCTGAACTGCAGGTGGATTCTCTACTGTCTGAGCCACCAGGTAAACCCTCATAATACCCAAATGCCTACTCAATATATCCACTTAGATGTCTAATGGGTTTTCAAAATTAACACACTGAACAAACTTCTATCTCTCCCAGAACTCCTCCATCTTTAATCTTCTCCATCTCAGTCAGAGAGAGTATAAGAACTTAATAGTTTATGCTAGTAAATGGATGAAAGTTAGTAAAGGAGACTGGGAAGTAATAAATTATACAAATGTAAGATCAGGAAAGAAATGTGAGGAATAAATCCTGACAAAAAGAAATCCAGAAAATGAGGGCTGAAAGGATCCACTAGATTTGCTATTTCAGAAGTCATTGATGACTACTGCCTCAGTAGGCTTGGAGTAGCTTACCTGGGAAACAGGAAGAAGGCTGATCAAATGATATGGGGAAAAAATGGCTGTCTGATATAATGATTCCAAACACACACAGATACACGTATACATAGACATACATATACACCTTTACAATATTTAAGCCAAACTTTTCATCCATAGTTCCAGCTTTGTACTATATTTCTGACCTTGCATCCAATATGCCCAATAATGAACTCATTTCCTTTCTTCTCTATTCTCTTTACTCTCAAACAAATTAATTTCACAAGACTAATCATTCTAAATTCTGTCATGTTATATGACGCCAATACTTATCCATTTACCTAAACTAGAAAGCAAACTTGGAGGTCATTCTATTTCTCCCTCCCCCCACCCATATTCTGTTTCTAATATGTCAAATCTGATCACAGCCCCATCTCCACTGTCTAACTCTAGTCATTATAAACCTCCATCCTCCAACCCCTGCCACTAATTAGCCTCCTAACTGGTTCCCTTGCCTGAGGCTTTCTCATGCCTTATTCTTCCAACTATATAGTTACAGTTATATAGCTTTCAGTAAAACACTTCAGTTAAAAACGGAAAGCTGCTTCCAGCTTCACACTGGCATTTACACACTCCCTTGGAATAGCACATCAGGGCCCTTAAAATTTGGCTCTCATCTACCATTTCAACCTCAGTTTATGACAGTTCCCCACTTGCCTTAACATAATCAAACTGAAGTACACTGCATGGGGTCAGGCACATACTTCCCACATTTGTATCTCTGGAATACTTAGAGCTTTTAAAGTTCAAATAAGTTTTTATCCTTAAATTGTAAATACAATTTCTAAAAGGCTGGAAAAATATTAGCTATAATACTGTCATTTAACATAATATCTTTGTTTACATCCCTCCTAATGTCCCTCTAAAAATGTAAATATTTGTGTAGGAAACAAATAATTTTGCACAATATTCTCACACATTTTACTTAGCTAGTCCTTGTCATGTTGCAGGAAAGAAATAACAAAAATTATACAATTTATTATAAGGAAAAGAAATAAAGACAAAAGAAAAAAAAGGGTGGGGACAGAATAGAGCCATGAATAAGGTTTAAGATGCATACCATGATGACCTACTCATCTACCATGAGTGAGCCACACATTTGGCTTTCAATTTTCTAGCTGCCAATGTGAAAACAGACATTTTGTCAGTTATCCAACTCCCAGTGCCTGTGAGATTAAACAAAAATGTCCTGGTAATTTTAACTCTTCTTGGAACAAATATTTTAAAAGGATATTTCTCCTGAGTTTCTCCTATAAAGAATACAGGGTGATATACTTAACAAGATTCTTATTAGAGATGACACATTTCATTCCATGTCACTGTCCAAACTGAGAATCAATATAGGCAGATGCCATTGCACAAATCATAGAGTGATTCTGTAAAAACCATTTTCTTGAAAATAATTTGATACTAACAAGGCACCTAGCTCTTTGCTGGTCTGCTTAAGTGGCACTAGTGGTAAAGAACCTGCCTCCCAATTCAAGAGAAGCGGGTTCGATCCCTGGGCTGGGAAGATCCCTGGAGGAGGGCATGGCAACCCATTCCACTTCTTTCCTGGAAAATCCCATGGACAGAGGAGCCTGGAGGGCTACAGTTCATAGGCTCACAAAGAATCGGACACGGCTAAAGTGACTTAGCACTCATGCATGTACTTAAATCATGAGTAAATATATTAAAATGCCTATATATCATGTTAGATAGTCAGAGTAGTGACTGAAGTTTCTTTAGAAAATCTTTCTGAAAGTTGTTTCTCTTCAAAATAGAGTTTAAAATATTTCTTAGCTGAAGACTTCCCCTATGGCTCAGCTGGTAAAGGATCCGCCTGCAGTGCAGGAGACCTGGGTTCAATCCCTTGGTTCGGAAGATGCCCTGGAGAAGGGAATGGCTACCCACTCCAATACTCTGGCCTGGAGAATTCCATGGACTGTATAGACTGTGGGGTCACAAAGAGTTGGACATGACTGAGCGACTGTCACTAGGCGAAGTCTTAAAATATCATGTCCTATCCTGGGCAGTCAAAGCTTGCTGGAAGACCAGATTTTAGGTTGAAAAGAAAAAGCCCCCTTGTTCTGATCATGAACATTGTTCCCTCTGAGAAAGTCCTCTGAGAGCAAGAACGCATCTGGGCCACCGGTATTAAAGTCTTGGGCCAGTCTTGGGTTAGTCCTATATCTAATAGAGAACAGGATGTTATCCTAGAAGAACGGACTCAAACATAAGCTGAAGAACATACTTGTTTGCAGAGATTCTCACTGTCTCCAACCTGAAGTCCTCTCCAGAAACATGGCTAGGTGGAGCTACAGATTTGGGGCCAGAAGTATCAACTTTACTTCTGTAATGTTACATGCTGGTAAGAAGCCTGGACACTCAAATCTTTGTTTTAACAGTGTCTGAGCCTCTCAGAAGATTTGAGGAGATAAAAACAATTTTTTTTAACCTCTGCCTTTATGTTTGTAGGACTGCTAAGATATGGATTTTTATCCCTAATTGTCACGAACTAAGATGGTTGACCTTAGGCAGGCAAGTTTCTCAGCTCAGCTTCCTCCTTCATAAAATTAAGGAGTGGTAGTGGGTTACCAATTTCCTCTGCCCATCAACTCTAAGTGCAGAGTCCCCTCGGTTTGATGAAAAGAAGTGGTTGCCAAGGTTTCTTTAACTAGACTGGGAGAATCTAAGACATCCACACATCTTGCGTAGGAGCACTGGCTCTGCCAGGGGGAAAGTCCTGGTTCCACTCTGCCCCTTACTAGTATGTGGCCTGGGGCAAGCACTAACCTCTCTGAAGCTCAGTTTCCCTATCTATAAAGTGAAAGTGTTACAAACTCGTATGTGTGCATTAGTCGCTTAGTTGTGTCCAACTCTTTGTGACTCCATGGACTGTGGCCTGCCAGGCTCCTCTATGCAAAGAATTCTCTCAGGCCAGAATGCTGGAGTGGGTTGCCACTTCCTTCTCCAGGGACAAACTTGTATAGAGTTGTATTAAACCAGACACTGTAAATCCAGGTATAAATACAGTGTCTGAAACAAAGCAAGTGCTCAATCAAAAGCACCCATTTTTAACACTGTTATTTCCTTGGGTCCACTGAAATAAATGCTCTTCTAAAAGCATTTCTTCAAGTTGAATATCCACTAGTGTAGTTATAGTGTTTAAAGGTTTTAAGGTGCCAACTTGGGCTGAGTTGTTTTTAAAAAAATTGGAAAGACATAGGCTCAGGGGAATTTTTAAAAATTAAGCAAAACAACCTGTGTGTTGACCTTTACCCTGTAGCTCTTTCATTTAATAACAGTCTATTAACAAACACAACTTTAAGCTGTTTGATTAATACTAATGGAATCCAGGCCAAATATGCCACTGAAACAGCAGTAATGGACTTTCTTGCCTCAAAGAAATTTTAGTGGAGGTTTGCTTTATTTTTCTGTTTTGAAATAAGATTGTGAAGAAGTTCTTAGTTTGAGGTTCCCACCAGTAGATATTTGGTCCTTTAACCTTTGATCATATGTAGATCATATTTTAATATAACTAAATACAATAAACTCATTCTTAGATAGGAAAGATAAGCTTTGGAGGTCATGTAAGTACTTATTTTATAACTTTAAAGCAATTGTTTAATCACAAAAGGAAAAAATGTGGGAAACCAGAGTTCTTTACTGTACCTTAACTACAGCAGGAAATATGTGTTTGTTTATTATGACCCTCATGCTTCCATAGCCAGATTAACTTTCAAACACAGAGTTTTCATTCTGCCTAACCAATAATTGTCACCTTGACTGTGGAATCTGATAATTTGCAGGGAGTTCAAGAATACTTGCATAATTATATCCACTAGAGCCCGGCTTGTCTCCACCACTTGGGGAACAGGGACCCCTTTTAAAAGTAGGATCCTCTACAGGATATATTAATTAGCACACAGTAATGTGCTGGGTCAACCTTTGTCAAACATGATTTTCAGGGACTATCAAATTTTACAGTGAAAGAGTTCTAAATTACTGTTTTATATTAAGGATGTCTCCTTGTTGATTCTAGGTTTTTCTTCATTTATGAGATGTGAGCTTCAGCTGATTTGTAATAGGTTGTAGAAGAGTAATCAGTTGTATTTCTGCTAGAAAGCATTCTGCAGGATAAAAGGTGAGTGACATGTTTTATAGACAGATAGATAAATAAGACCTTACATTGTTGCATGAATCTTGAATACCTGCAGGTTAAAACCCCCAAATTTATCAAGCCATTGTATAGACTTTTATTAATTCAATTTTAAAAGTTCTTAGGAACTAGCTTATTATTTTCTGTCTCTGTTTCCTTTAATATCTTATTGTTGGATTAACTCTCATAAAACTTCTCTTAGTTTAAAAGATTGCACACTGAATTTATACAGAACTTTCTAAAAATTGCCTATAATCATTATTTGTCAAAATTATTTAATCAGAGAAAAAAAACTATTAAGTAAGTATGTAACCTCTGAATTCAGGGGGACAAAAAGGGGGGATTTAAAACTGTCACTGAGTTCTCAGGGATCTACTGACCCTACCTACCAGGGCAGAGCTGGTTGAAACCGAATGTCCTAGTTTTGATGGCTTACCGGCTCAATCTTGTTTTTGTTAGTGATGGTAAGGAAAGTTGGTGGAGCTGAATGTAAAGAATAGCCAAAAATGGTTGAACAGAATCCTGGCTGAGTCTGGCAGAAACCCCGCTCTCTCCCCATTTTGTCCCTAAACTTGCCAAGCCTTGTTCTCTTTGGCTTTATTTTAAAAATGCATTTCTGGTGAGTGAGGAAAGGTTTTGTACTGTGTTTTCAATGACTCACCCAAAATAACTCCATTCAACTTGTAAATGGTCCTGTTCTGAATGCAGATTGTTTGTTCTGAGATGGGCATGAAGGGGCTGCAAAAGGGAGATTAGAGAGGGGAAATGTGGTAGGAGCGGTCAGTGCAGTTTATAGTTTATTCAGGTTCAGGAACACATCAGAATTACTTCTTAAAAGGACTGTATGTGTGTGTGTGGGGGGGGTATATTTTGCAGAACCATTTGTGAGGTCTGTACCATTTAAAGCTTTTATAGATTATCAGTATTATATAGATACATGGCTCATCTAGTTACCAACCTGTTTTTCTGATCCTCATAAAATGCAGAAGGAGAGGTTACAATTATAATAAACATATAATTCCAAATATATGCATAGTGAAATAATTTTTAAAAAGTTTTAAGTGCCTTTAAGTAGGAAGAATCAAATAGGTAACATAAGAGCTAGGAATTAATCTTAAACTAGGAAGAAAATATTTGTCAGTAAATTGATCACATAAAAGAACTATGAAAACTGGAACATGCAATAATGACGTCCTCCTGTTTTGTTGTGTACCGTAGAAAAATGTTTAATTCAAGTGGCAAAGACTGAGCATTTGATATCAATAAATATACCTTTTCCAAAGCTTTCATGATTCAAAACACCAGAGTCCTTTAAAAGCAATATTTCAAGGCAGGACTGAAAAGGAAATGAAGAAAAGGACCGATCTTAAAGTTTCAAAAATGAATTAAATACATTTTGGCTTTCCCATGTGTTACTATGTCCAGTTATGAGGACTTTCAAAACCTTCTTTGAGTTCCTTCATGAATTTAACAAATAAAGCTTATTCTGTTATATAGTCTTACTTCGTGTCATTGTTGATGAAGATAGATGAGCCATTCTCACCTGTTGCTCAGAAACACCAGAAAATTGAGCCACTGAAAAGAAAACCAGAAGACGAAAAGGTTTTACCTTGGAGGGGGTAAATTTAGCACTGTGTGGAGAACTGAAGACCTCGTAACCTAGGAATGGTGAACTGAGCGATAAATGATAAGTTTTTAATACGCACAAAATGAGAAAGTATATAAATTTACTCAGATTATATAAATAATTTTCAAGGCAAAGTTCCAGTGGTATTAACACCTGTATCTTCTGATGTATACTCGGGAAAATGAGGCAAATCAAAATAGAAGATTATTTTGCTATGTTAATACTTATTCATGAGGATGGTGAACTAGTATAGTAAGAGTTTTTGCTAATGTGGAAAAGACCAGACAACAGGTAATAGGTTTAAATTATAGACGTTAAACACTCAATTTTATTACTTTAAAATATATACAATAACCAGATATACTTTAATGGCTAATAATGACTTTAAAATATATTAAAAAAAACAATCTAAGGCAAACTAACCACCTTTCTGCATAGTTTAATTATATGATTTGTAAACAAATCTTTGAAAGTTTTAGAAGAATTCACTGGTTCAGAAACATTTTCCTTTCATCCTCTTTTATCCTATTATAAATCATTAAACTAGTATCCCTGGAAATGTTAACAGTTATACTGAGGGGGCCCAAAAGATTACATGTTGAAATGAACTTTAGAATGTTGGGTTAAGCAAAGTTAAACAGTTTTATTAAAAAAAAAAAAAACCTGAGGACTTCTCAGGTCTTTAATATTCATTGTGACTGGGTTGGGATTGGGGGAGATGAGAATAAGCAGAGTTTACCAAACTTACTTTATACAGAATTTTTTCCTCTAGATAATTCTATTATTACGACAAAGGGATCTGGAAGGTGTTAAGTAAATAGAATGGCAGATTAAATAAAAAGTGTAGCATATTATATTTCAATTTGGTAAACTGCAACACTATACCACTTTCTGATCAGATTCTGAATTATTAAAATTTTGATGCACAAAATAAAATTTTTAATTATGTAAATACTGAAGAAACAATACCTTAACTAGAACCAAACTGCCTTAGTATGGTGGCTGGTGGCTTAATCGCTAAGTCGTGTCTGACTCTTGTGACCCCTAACCCTGTGATCTCTAACCCTAACCCTAACCCTAACTGTGGATGGGTTAGACTGTGGCCTGCCAGGATCCTCTGTCCATGGAATTCTCCAGGCAAGAATACTGGAATACGCACAAAATGAGAAAGTATATAAATTTACTCAGATTATATAAATAATTTTCCTTCCCCAGGGGATCTTCCCGACCCAGGGATTGAACCTGGTCTCCTGCATTGCAGGCAGATTCTTTAAAAACTGAGCTACGAGCCAGTTTTCCTACTAGTAAATCTTGTTTTGTAATTTGGAGGAATATGTTAAGGCCTTATTGTTGTTGTTCAGTCGCTAAGTCATATCTGACTGTATGCAACCCCATGAAATACAGCACACCAGGATTCCCTATCCTTACGATCTCCAGGAGTTTGCTCAGACTCATGTTCATTGAGTTGTTGATGCCATCCAACCATCTCATCCTCTGTCGCCCCTTCTCCTTCTGCCCTCAATCTTTCCCAGCATTAGGGTCTTTTCCAGTGAGTCAGCTCTTCCCATCAGGTGGCCAAAATACTGGAGCTTCAGCTTCAGCATCAATCCCTTCAATGAATATTCAGGGTTGATTTCCTTTAGGATTGACTGGTTTGATCTCCTTGCAGTCCAAGGGACTCTCAAGAGTCTTCTGCAGCACCACAATTCAAAAGCATCAATTCTTTGGCACTCAGCCTTTTTTATCAGTAATGAATTATACTGAGCATAATGTTTCACTTTTGATATATGCTTTTCTACTTAAAATTGGCTAAATTAACTGGAGTTGGTTTTCTGTCCTAGCCTGACTTTATAATGTTTAAAAATTTCAGCTGCAAAAGCACGCAGATGTAATTTACTATAAGAATAAATCCCCACGTGAGATTGATTTTTGTCTTGTGCAATATACCAATTCCAGCAGTGATACTGAATTTCTACTTTGTTTCATGTAATCCTCACTTCACCTTTGGGCAGGCAGTTATCATGACCACTATTTCACAGATGAGGAATGTGATAGCTAGAGATATCAGCTGCTTTACCCCAGGCCATACAAGAGACAGAAGGAGATAGGAACAGATTTCAAACTTCAGTCTGACACCAAAGACTCTACTGTTTCCACTATAGCATGCTGGATGGGACTATCTGCATTTAGTATATATACTTTTCTTCCTTCACCTTATAGGCATTAGTAGTCACTTCAGTCGGGTCCAACTCTGTGTGACCCTATGGACTCTAGCTCATCAGGAAGATGCCCTGGAGAGGAAGTAGTAACCCACTCCGGTACTCTTGCCTGGAAAATCCCATGGACAGAGGAGCCTGGTGGGCTGCAGTCCATGGGATCGCTAAGAGTCGGACAGGACTGAGCAACTTCACTTTCACTTGTCACTTTCATGCATTGGAGAAGGAAATGGCAACCCACTCCAGTGTTCTTGCCTGGAGACTCCCAGGGATGGGCGAGCCTGGTGGGCTGCTGTCTACGGGGTTGCACAGAGTCAGACACAACTGAAGTGACTTAGCAGCAGCAGCAGCAGCAAGCTTATCTGCTGGCATTTTCCCCCCTTTATTATTTGACTTGGTGGTTTGTTTGTTTTTTTTTCTTTTTGGCCATGCCATGCATCATGTTGGATCTTAGCTCCTCAATCAGAGGTGGAACTAGTGTCCCCTGCTTTGGAAGCGCAGTCTTGATCATTGGACTGTCAGGGAGGTCCTGGTGTGTGGGTTTTTAAATATAAAATGCGGTTCATTATCCTCAAAAATTCTTCGTTGTTTAAAAGTATTTCAACAACAAAACTAAAGATAATAGGCCATAGAGATACAACATAGAGTCAAGTATTTTATCCATTTGACTGTCCATTCTGAGGAATGTGAAGCATAGAAAATTTCCCTTGAGAACTCCGTGTTCCTCATGGGACAGGCACTGTGCTAAAAGTGTAAAGGATGCAAGAATATAGAATAGTATTCTTTGGTCTCTTCCTTTACAGGCTGCCTAGGAAACCAGACATACCCTTAGAAGCCAGTCATATCATTTACTGCACAAGTTCAGTCCCAAAATAAATGAGACAGACATTCAGTTACATACCAGGGAACTGTGGAAAAGATGTGACCAGAGGTGGTGGAAAGATGCAGTCCAGGAAAATTTCTGGCTTGGCTGGATCTTGAAGATCATGGAGGTATTGGAGAGAAAGAAAAGGAATGAACTGAGAGGCTAGGATAGAGTCAACAACAGCATGTGGCAGTGACAGAGCTGAGTCAGTTGGGGTCCCTCTGGGCCCCGAATGAAGCTGAAGACAGGTTTGTTCGCTGTGACTTCTGAACCAGCCCATTCAGTGCCTTCTCTCCAGGTACCAACCACACTGGCTCTCCTGCTTACCTTTCCTACAGGCAGCTAGACTCTGGCCTATTTTGCAGGGCAATTCAACTGTTAGCTATAGTTCGCTATAGGACTCCTGAAGACGACAGTTTTTGAGATTCAAAGAAAAGATTAATAGTGAAATTTCAAGGCAGTGAGATATTCTAGTTCCCCCTCATACTTTACAGCAGAAGGCCCAGAATGATACGTGATGGCTCTGGAAAGCTAGTCTGGATCTCGGATATGCTGATTGGTATTTTATAGTCTTTCTGCTAGTAGGAGTTTAAAAACAACAAAAGGAAATGCTCAAACTAATTTTTAAAATAGTTCCAAACCTTGACATCATTTGTATCTGGTAGCACCCAAATTCAAATATTTCTACTTTCCCCAGCCGTTTCTCACTGTATTTTCCTTCACCTCTTTATGTCCACTTTCAACGTGGAACTTCCTGCTTAAATCATCCTTAATTCAATTTCATACATAACACAGCCACGTTAAATCACTTTCTTAAGCATAAAGTAGCACTCCACGCAGTCTAGTCTTTTCCTGTTTAGACATTTTGACAAATACCAATTATGCGCCTCTTTCTCCTAGCTTTCTCCACAATTCCTTGCACACTATTCTTTGGACTCCTCGAAGAGTAACTTTCAGCGAGCCCAAGCAGACACTTGGGTGAAGAAGGGGGTTCAAGAAAACTTGGCCTTTCCACATTCCTTCTCTTTTAGGGTGCGAGGAGAACTTGAGAGACAGCAAAGATTATTAACCTACAAACAGGCGACAGAGCCGCGGCGGCAGCGGCGGGCGGAGCGCGGGGGTTCGGGGCGGGCCTCCCCGCTCGGGGCTCGGTGCGCCCGCCCCGCGCACCCCCGGCCGGAAGGGGGCGTGGAACGCCGCCGAGGGAGGGGCGCGCTGCTGCGCGGCTGCCGGCCAGGCCCCGGGGCGTCAGGCGGAGGCGGGGCGGGGGAGCCGGGAAGGGGGCTGGCTGGCGCTCGGCTCCCAGCCGCGCTCGCTCGGGCCACTCGCGCTCCCGCGCCGCGCCCGGCCGGCTTCATGTGAAGCGCTGGCCCTCTGCCCCCTCCCTCCCCTTCCTTCCCTCCCTCCCTCCCGTCCCCTCCTCCTCCTCCTCCCGCGCCCGCGCCCGCTCCCCGGGGCCCCCAGCCCGGCGGGGCGCTGACAGCCAGGGGCGGGGGTCCCTGCCGCCGCCGCGTCTCTCACAGGCTCCGGCTGAGGCAGCGGAGCCCCCAGTGTGGCCATGGACCGGCCCCTGGCGGCGTCGGCGGAGGCGGAGGAGGAACTGGAGTGGCAAGTGGCGAGTCGCAGGAGGAAGGCCTGGGCCAAGTCCCGCGGCTCCTGGCAGGCATCGGAGACGGAGGACCTGTCCACAGAAGCGACGACGCAGGACGAGGACGAGGACGAGGACGAGGACGACCTCCCCGGAACGAAGCTGCCGGCGGCCGCGGGGAGAGGTCCGTGCGCCCGGCCGGGCAGTGGCGGGCGGGGAGCTCGGGGGAGTGCGGGCTGGCGGAGGAAAGTCTCGTGCGCCTTGGGCGACTGCTCTGAGTTCTGGAAGACATCCTGGACTCCAAGCAGGGGGCGAGGGGACACTTTCGACCTTTAAACGCGCGCGCTTGGCAAGGCGTCTCCAGCGTCAACACAGACACCCCGGTGCCATCATTTCCCTTCAGGTGGTCACTGCGACGTGTGGTTTAGGCTGCATTTTGTCCCCAGTAAGAGTCTCCCTGGGGGTATGCAAGGTGACCCCGCGGTCGGCGTTCCCCTGGGGTCGGTAACGAGCTGTCCCCCTCGCTCTATCCCGCAGGAAACGTGCCCAACGAGAAGATCGCGATATGGCTCAAGGACTGCCGGTGAGTCCTCGCTCGCGTCCGGGGGGGAGATCCGCTCAGCTGGGACGCCCGGGCGGAGTGACTCGGGCCGCCGTCCCTGTGGGTCCCGTGAACCTCATAAGCTCTGAACCGGAAAGTAAGCCGGCGGATAGCTTCCTCCTCTAAACGATTAGAAATGGAAGTGCTGTGACCGCCGATTATTTGGTGACCATGTTGACTTTACAGTTGTTAGGACTTTAGTTCCGGAGCGTGATGTTAGCATCAGAGATCAGAAACCTAAAACAGATAATCATGCCACATTATTATGCTGGCCCGTTTTTATTTGAAAGGCTTGTCACATTTCACACAGTATTTTATTTTGCATTTATTTTGACATCTGTACATCTGGCATAGAGTCATTTCCCTTTCAAATATGTTTTAAATGAGTTTAATTTACTTAACTACATTAACTGGGCTTTAACTTTATGTTGGTGCCTTAATTCTGTTTGGAGAGCTATTAAAACTAGCTAATTTTGTTCTAGTTTACACCTTGGACGTGGATTTGTCAGATGGCCCTGGAATTCACAGAAGGGAAATAGAGCTTTGAAGCCATTCAAGCTACATAAATCAGTTTAATTACATGCTTTGATAGCTGATACAGAAATGTTTGATAAAGTACAGAGGAGATTGATCATATCTTACTACAGTAAAATGTGCCTGTTTCATATTTTAATAATTTTTTTCCAACTTATCTGCTACTCATAGTATCTCCTGTGAAGAATGTAGGCTTTTTAACTATTGTTAAGGTGTTTGCTTCTGTATATATTTTTTGCCATCTCAATTTGGGCTTTTTTTCACCTTTTGTCCAAGTACCAGAGTTTGGGAAGTCTTTTTTGGGAGAGGAGAGAGAACTGATTCTTACATATGCCAGTTTGTTTTTCTTCCCTAAAGACACAAAATACTGACCACTGCTCTGTTGGTATCCTGTTTTGGTGAATTGCTTGGAGCCTTGCTGAACAATCCATTATTGAACTCCTTTTATTCTGGATATCACAGACCCTTCTGAAATATGAGATATATGGACCTTCTTTCTATAGATGCACAAAAAAAATGTTTAAAAGCAAGAGAAGAATCATGTTTTTATGACGTATAGAAATTAAGATTGTATAAGAGATCACAGCAAGCAGACAATAAGTAAGTGCATCTTTACAGATAAATGCAATGGGCAAATGTTAACATTCTGAAAATTCCTGAAGTTTTGTTGCTAATCTTGATTTATGTAGGCAGATTCTAAATTCTCTTGCTTCATCCCTCATGGATTTCTTTCATCAGTTTCTTTCTTGTTCCCTACTGTTGCACCTATTCTGTACAAAAGGGACATTCATTTGTACTCTGGAAAGCTAGAACAAAGTCTTTTACTGTGAGTTTTAATCATCACAGATTTGACTGTAGGGTATATGTGACTGTATTTTTTTTCCCCCTGTAACAATTTAGGATCCTTCCTAGAATCAGGCAATTGTCTACTTTGTATATTATGTATAAGTGATTTAAAGACATCATATTCCCCCATGATAGGTTCTCAGATAATCTTTGTTTTCTTATTGCTTTCTATATCCTGAATAAAGATAAAGATACCTTGTCCTTGTTCCTTAAAAGGAGTCTTTATTTAAAAAATCAGCCCCCACCCCCCACCGGATAAGTGGAAACACATTGCTTGAGTAAAGTAGCATCTAAGAAGAGAGAGAGCTTTTGATAAAATTTGTAAGACAGCGATTAAGAGTGCGAGAGACTTGTTTCTGAAGGAGAATGCCAGTTATAGTCTGCTCATTTGCCATTTTCTGTTGGTGCCCAGGCCAGTAGCGATATCTGCAGAAGGAGTAATGCAATGTTTTGTCCTACACAAGAAGTCATTGGAGGAGAAATGACTTTTTTTGAAGGCATGAAGTATAGCTTTTTAAAATATGTGCAAAAACTTAGAGAATTTATGGTCACTGCTTATTCTTTTAGATTTCAAAAACACGAATTTTTAAAGAATTGCCATTGCTTGTATATTTGAAGAAACTTGTAACATTGGCATTTCAGTAAAATTTTTTTGAAACTGATATTTTTATGATTGAGCCCATGCCCGGTGTGAATTTATAACAGGTACAGATTGTTACTGACAAGACTTATAACACACAGTAGAACTTTTATAATAAAATAATCTGTTTCTTTAGCTTAGTTTTGAGAAAGAGATGGGAAAAAATATTTTCCATTTAAAAGACTTGTTTGAACAATAAGAATGTGAAAGAATTTTAGTAATGGCTAATTCTTAAGATAGATTCTCAAGCCAACTTTTTAATAATCTTTTCAGAGTTAAATGAAGAATATATGTATTTTTTTCCATTTAAAAGCATAAAATAAATTCCAGACTTCTCTACTGTATCAGAAAAGGTAATAGTTGGGGTAAGGGAGGCACTGAGCGGTGCTCTAAAATGCTAGATGAGATTTAAGAAAACTGTTGAGCCTTATTTCTAACTAGACTCTGACTTTTTAATTTTATTGAGATAACGATTTGTTTTCTTTTAATTCTGTTTCCTGTTTCTAGAGGAGGGATTGAGAGGAGCAGACATTTTCTTAATGCCTACTGTCATTCTCTTTTTTCTGTTTTTGTAAAGAAAATGCCAATTCATATCATTTGTAATTGCCATTCTTGCTCTTAATTGCTGGCAGATCAGACATGTGATTAAATCATTCCTGGTGAGCTGACTTGATGATAGGTATTTGCTTGGTAGCATATTACTTATGTAATCCACTTGCGTTCCCTGTGTGTTTGGGAGGAATGTTAAACTGTGATTAGAAGCTTGCTTAGCTATAACCCTTTAAAAAGTGTCGGGCTGTGCAGTGGCGGCTCTCCAGACAGCTTTTCAAGACTAAGGCTGGTATGTTTATGTGATTTCAGTACCCCTCTGGGAGCCTCACTGGATGAGCAAAGCAGTAGTACACTCAAGGGTAAGAGAAAGTTGCCTTTCTAAATCTGTTCTTTATGAGGGTCCTACTTTAGTGTCCTGGGAGTGAAAGTGAATGGGTGTGTGTGTGTATAAATTATAAAAGTGATGTTCATGTTTATAAAATATGCAGTTCTAAGATAAAAGCCAAAAGGGAGAAACCTTGTCATGAACCATAAAAACTGTGGTGAGTTTAAACAAATTACTAAGCCTTAGCACAATGTGAAACTTGTTTTTTTTTTTTTTATTGTTCAGTTAGATTTTATAAAGACTAATTAAATATAGAAATGTGATATGTAAACATAGGGAAAATATATATTGAGTGAATTAGGTCAGCTTTAGTGTAGCATTTCTTTGCTTACATGAACTGAAATTGCCACACCTGAAATTTTACCACCTGTGCAAGGTGGAATTCTAAAGTTCAAAGTACAATAAGAATGTGCAGGTAGTGACAAGGTATATAAAAAATATTTATAGTATCAGGAAAATCTAGCTTGAGCTCCCAACTTAATATAAGGGGGTAAAAGAAATGACTGTACCAGAATCTGGTTTTCAGTGAAACTGTTGGGTAAGATACATTATCTCATTGAACATCTTAAAGGCTTGTTAAGTATAAAATAGCCAGTAGATTAGAACTTCTAACAATTTTACCTGGTTGCAAATGATGGTTTCCTTCAGAGTAAAGTGAAGACTTGTGTCTTCTTCCTGAAATTATAAGGAGA
This sequence comes from Odocoileus virginianus, assembly GCF_023699985.2. Lineage (NCBI taxonomy): Eukaryota > Metazoa > Chordata > Mammalia > Artiodactyla > Cervidae > Odocoileus > Odocoileus virginianus. The sequence goes on along the minus strand of NC_069686.1, from coordinate 9,071,829 downwards.
GTAACTTATGAGTACGTTCATGTCTGAAATGCTTTACTGTATCTTATATTTTGCTTGGTCAGTTTGTTTAAATTGAAACAATGATTTTATGTGGGGGTCAGGAAGAACAGAATACTGGGATGAGTCTTCTGATGTTCCTTTCAGGTGTGCTTGTGAGAAATGGGGGAAGTTTTGAAGATGATTTGTCACTGGGAGCTGAAGGTATGTTTGGAAGAACAGTATTTTCATATAGTTTTAAAGTTTTAAAAAAAGAGAAAGTGACATGTTTTCAGGTTTATGACCCTCAGAGTTAAAGTTCTTGAAAGTGGCTCAGACACATTTTACAGAAACTTTTATGTGTTAATCTAGTGAGAGCCTTTCGGAGACCTGTAGAAATAGCTCTGGAAAACCATTGTGAAATACTCAAAGGTCTTCATTGGACTTTAATGCTCTAAAGGAACTGTTTGGGGGCAAATAATGATGATATAGCTGAAGGAAAACTTGTCCTGCAAAAGGAAGCTTAAATATTTATATGTGAGAAAATTGCAGTGAAACTCATTTTAGTGTGAGGTATACAGCTGCAGCTTGTCTTTTTTTTTGCATTTAAGTATTTCCTGTCTTTCCTCGCTTTCTCTTTTTCCAGATTTTTAGAAGATTAAAGGACAAAGACAAATTAGAGTTACTAGAATTTAATTAGAAATCATACTGATGTCTGTTCAAAGCTGCATTAGGATTGTAAAAGCATATTGTGCTATGTTTAAATTTTTACAGATTATCTTTTCCTGCGGATTCATAATAAAGCTTTCCACAATGTAAAGTTAAGAATTTTTTTATTGTTTTATTGGTAGTTTGAAATTATCGGTTACTGTATAGCTGAGTTATTAATGAGTGCTTTTTGTTAAAAAATAATTAAGGATTTGATTAAGTCTTTTTGAATTGTAAGTTGATGTATAGTGAGTTGACCCACTGAATATTGTTGATCTCTTGCTGTTTGAAGCCAATCTGTGTGATAGATTACTTATTAAGAGCCATCTAACACAAAAACTCTAGAATATGTGAATATGTTAGTTTTTATATTTCTGTTAATATCCTTTCCAGGAATAAACTCTATAAAATAAAGTGTAAAGCTTAAACTTACTGCACCCCAATCAGGATAGTTGAACATACTGTTAACCCCTTATTAAAATGCATTTCCAATGCTTCACAATATGGAATTTTTTTTTTTTAAACAGTTCTTTTCACAGAAAAATTGAGGGGAAGGTACAGAGATATCCCATATGCTTTCTGCTCTGTATATGCATAGCTTCCCTATTGTCAACATCCCCCACCAGACTAGTACATTTGTTACAGTTGATGAACCTGGAATAAGTTCAGTTCCGTCCCTCAGTCGTGTCTGACTCTTTGTGACCCCGTGAATCGCAGCACACCAGGCCTCCCTGTCCATCACCAACTCCCGGAATAAGGCATTATAATTACCCAAAATCCATAGCTTATACTGGGGTTCACTCTTGGTCTTGTACATTCTATGGGTTTAGACAAATGTGTAATTACATTTATCCATCATTATGATACCATCTAATGTATTTTTCACTACCCTAAAACTCTGTGCTCTGTATATTCATCCATATTGAATGATTTTATTGGAAGCCAGGCCCAGAAAGGATGTCTCAGAGGAAAGTGGAACTATTATGTTGTTCTGCTGAAAATTGCTTCAAGATTATTGTCATTCATTCAGTAAATATTTATTGAATGCTATGTATTAGACACATTTCTGTTGGATGAGAAATTGCCGTGGCTCTGCAGATCAGAAATGAAAAAAGGAAAAAGTCTGGTGTGCCGAAAAAAGATATTCTTTTAATAATTTTATTCTTTATATTTGTCCATAAAATTTAAATGCAGCAAATTTAACTTAATCTAGACATAGACAGTAATAGCATTTATTTGTTTAGAACTTGTAAGTCTAGGATAAACTTGAAAGGCAACTTTTATAGGAAAACATATGTTGAAATGAGTAGAAATTTTCAAAGTAGATGCATGAAAAATTGACTGTAACTGGAGTGAATTATTAGCCTTAAAAAAGCCATGTTAGGAACAGATACTGCAACACTTAAATAATGCTAACTCATATTCTTACTTATTAGGTATTCTGTATTAACAGTATTAAAATTTAGTAATTAGAACCACATATACCACATACCTTCTTACTACTTATTTGAAACTGTTAAATTTAATTGGTTATTTATATGTCTTTTAATCTTAAACATTCAGTGTAAGTAGCTTTATGTTGCTAACAAACAAAACCAAAAACACCCTCTGCAAGCTACTGTTTCTGTTCTTACCTATCTGTATATTATCTTTAATGACACAGATTTAATGTGCCAGGACAAGAGTTTGGTATAGTAGACATTTACCAATAACAACATGGCTGATTTGCTTTTTAAACGATTGTATCACAGTGGTTATTGTCTTGCTAACAGTTGTGCTTTCCGCTTACTCTTTTTACCTGTAGCAAACCACCTCCATGAAGTTGATGCTCAGATTGATAATTGGTATGTAGCTGTTTGTTTTTTTTTCCTTTCTAAACATTAGGAATATTTGTGGCGGTAAAATTTATATAATCTACTTTTGTTTATAGCAGTAATATTTTGGCCAAAGAGAGAAGGCTGCAGTTTCATCAGAAGGGGAGAAGTATGAATTCCACTGGATCTGGGAAAAGTAGTGGGACAGTCTCAAGGTACCTTACTCTGAGCTTACACTGCAGTTACATTGTGTTGTAGATGACCTGATGTGATAACTTTTTAAGCCTTGGATTTGGCTTGACAGTATGAAGTCAAGAGGAATCCAGAATGTTTCATAGACCAACATAATCGACAGAAGTGTCTTTTTTTAAAAATTCAGATGAAGTAGAAGTTAACAGATATGTTAATAATGTTGCTGGCATCCATAATGAGTATTTTGAGCCCTATGAGAGAGGAACTCCATAATGGAATAATTTCTACTTCCAAAATTTTCCATTCTGCTAGAGTCTTGAGTTACTCTGATATAAATACCAGAATAAATCTTTCTAATTTAAAGCTTGATATTTAAGCATAGATTTATCTTCATATAAAACCAAAGATCTTCAAAATATAAAAATAAGCAAATACATATGCGTAAGCAACCAGTTTATTGTCCAGATTATTGTTTTGAAATTTGAACATTTTCTCTGAAACAAATTGAAATTTCATTCTGCTTACGTTCTGTCTCTAACATTCCTGGTTTCCCCAGTGAGTCTCAGCTTGGATTATCACTGGCATGAGAGATAAGGGTTAAAAAAATGTTCAATTCCCAATAGAATTAGAGCAGGAATTGACCCCTGTGTAATCCAAACTCTTCTTACTTTATTCCTCCTGCTTCCTGGGTGCAAGTGGTTAGAAAAAAGTTGAAAGTAAGCTCCTCCCTCACCTTTCTGAGATCAGTTGTTACCTGTATTGCCTCTTCTAGGACAGCAAAAGACAGCAGAAAAACTCAAGTTCTGCAGGGTGTCCCTTGGTACCAGAGTTGTACCAACTTCCTAGTCCATTTTCCGTTTTAATTTTTTCTTTAATCTGTTTCCTCTTTATTCCCCCTCATCTGTCCTCTAATTTGTTTAGCTGCTTTACTGGACATCTCTTAAAATGACAAAACAAATAAGGTGAGGAATCGGATAGTTTCTCTACTGAGGGTGTTCTTAGGGCTTAGCTCTTTTTCTCAAAACTGGCAGTTTGAAAGAACAGACTCCCTTTAAGGGTTATTTATCGCATTTGGTGCATAATGTATAAAGATGCTGAAATACTAATGGTGTAAAGAGCAGAAGGGGTAGAGGATCTTTTCACAACAAAGTAGGGATCTGAATTCATTTATAATGTGATGTGGACTACAAACTTACTCTACATCTTGGTATTTCTTTTTTTCTTTTTTAGTGTTTCAGAATTGTTGGAACTTTATGAGGAAGACCCTGAAGAAATCCTTTATAATCTTGGATTTGGACGAGATGAACCAGATATTGCTTCTAAAATTCCTTCCAGATTTTTTAATTCATCATCATTTGCCAGAGGAATAGATATTAAAGTGTTTCTGAGTGCACAAATGCAACGGATGGAAGTAGAAAATCCAAATTACGCTTTAACAAGTAAGGTTTTTAAATGTTAGCATATTATTTTTAAAATTATGGCATCTACACAGGAAGATGATCTTGTTTTTAAAGCCTTGCTAATTTTTAGGAGTAATTGTGAAAATTTAATTATTGAGGTAAACGCAATAGCTGTTTGCTTATTCTAAATTTTTATTATTCTATTTATAGAAATTAATTTACCTATCCCCCCACCCCATTCTCCACTTAAGTGTTACATTGGAGAATGTAACTTACCTGTGGAACCTTACACATATCTCCAGATTGCTTTTGTTCCAAAAGGGAATAAATAAAGGAGAGGCCTTTTACTATTAGTTGAAGTCAGTCACTTTCAGATGCTTTTCCTATAAATCTATAAAGATATGACTAATTTGATGATTTTTCACATTAAATCTTCTGCTTATTTTTTTCTTTTTCTGTTGACCAGAAATCCCCAACAGTGGGAACCTTGGTGGTTCTTGGATTAGTTTTAAGAGATCTGTAAATCCAAGCCCCTTCCTATTAGGTATAAAATATATACTTACATATACTTAACATTTGGAAGAGTTCAAGACCTAAAAAGAGAGTCACAGCTATAGATCAATAGCAGTCCTGTCTATTTTATTCCGTATTGTCATTATGCTTTGTCCTTCCTTCTGATTTTTTAAAATGTAAATTCTAGTGCTAAAGAGTGAAAAATCTTTCTCCCTCTCCACAGTAAATATAGATGTTTTAAGTGTTAGATAAAGAAAAAAATCTGGTTTCATAATCTTTGTGGTCTAAGTAGTTCAATTATGGAAATTCTGAACCATAATAATGGTTTAATTAATAATATGTGTGTACATACACATATAAACATAAATATATATATAATTTATTTATTTTTTTACTTTTGTAGGCCGTTTTCGTCAAATTGAAGTGCTTACTACTGTGGCCAATGCATTTTCTTCCTTATATTCCCAAGTCTCTGGGACTCCCCTGCAGAGAATTGGAAGTATGTCCTCGGTGACCTCCAACAAGGAGACAGACGCGCCTCCACCTTTAACCCGAAGTAACACTGCAAATCGCTTAATGAAAACACTATCAAAACTAAATTTATGTGTTGAAAAAACAGAGAAAGGAGAAGGTAGTACTCCTTCCCTGGCAGCTGACAAAGGAAAGATCATAAATGTTTCAGTGATGGAAGAAAGTGGCAATAAAAATGATCAGAAGTCTCAAAAAATTGTGAAGAAGAAAGAGTCATCTTCTATGTTGGCTACAGTGAAAGAAGAAGTATCAGGTAGTTCAGCAGCTTTTATGGAGAATTCTGACATTGATGGGCTTAAAGATGAAGCAAATAGTAATTTTAATCATGAAACTGAAAGTGGACAAAGTAAAGAAACTCAAAGTCATGAGAATAAACTGGATGAGGAGTCTGGTATTATAGAAACTGATTTAGGTAGTGATTTCAACATGTCCAGTCACAGTGAGCTGGAAAATAGCAGGGAGCTGAAAAATGTCCCTTTGTCCACACCTGAAAAAGAGCCATGTGCACCATTGATGATCCCATCCATAAGAAATATAATGGCACAGCAGAAGGACTCCTTTGAAATGGAAGAGGTAGGTGGAAAATGACTGAGGACTGTTTCAAACAGTGAGTTAGGGAAAAAAGTGCCCCATAATGTTTTTAAAATGAAAGGCAGTGAATGGATGTATGCTAGAAAAAAGTCATCTTGATTTTGACTTTTCAGGTTTTTTGTTTCACAAACCAAGAAGTTCCCGGACTGTGTGGTGTCAGTATAATGACTCCTCTAGATCTTCCATCACCATTGTTTTTCTTTCTCAGTTTAACAGTTTGATGCTGTGAGAATGCCCTGAGAGAGTATGTTCAAACTCAGATCAATATTGCATAATAGTTAGAGATAACAGGCTTTGAAGTCAGATAGGTTTCAGTTCTGTTTGGGCCACTGAATTGCTGTGTGCCTTTGGGCACGCTTTTCTTAAAGTTTATTATCTGAGTGGAAGGATAAGTGTGAATGAAGATCTGGAGGCTAGGTCTGGGTATGGGACTAGAAAGGACATGAAACTAGGGAACCTTGAGGAAGAAGGTTTGAAAGAATTTCTGCAGCCCTGGAAGACCACCAGTGTTTGGTAACTTTTTTTTTTAACATGATATTCTTTGTTGTTGCTGTTCAGTCGCTAAGTTGTGTCGGACTCTGGGACCCCATGGACTGTAGCCTGCTAGGCTCCCCGGTCCTCTACTGTTTCCCAGAGTTTGCTCAAATTTATATCCATTGAGCCGGAAGCCAGTGATGCTCTCTAACTATCTGGTCCTCTGTCACCCCTTTCTCCTTTTGCCTTCAGTCTTTTGCAGCATCAGGGACTTTTCCACTGAGTTTGCTCTTCCCATCAGATGACCAAAGCATTGGAGCTTCAGCTTCAGCAAAACAGTCCTTCCAATGACTATTGAGGGTTGATTTCCTTTAGGATTGACTGACATTCTTACTAGTTTACATAAATTTCAAATTGGACGATTTGTGGCTATAACTTATACAGTGTGTAATTTTTCTTTTTAAATTTTATTACAGAATAGTTATAGTACTAGTTCACAGCTGTTTTGGAATCTCTTGCCATTGTTTTAGGGAACTAGGAAGTGATAATTAATTCTGCCCATATAATGTCCTCTTAGGCGAGTGTGTATCTCTCATATCAGTTAAGGTTTTTCATTTATTGCAAAATTTCAATTGTTCATATCTTTTTTGTAGCCTTTGAATGCATCTTTTAGTACTTTAATTCCAACTAAAAAGGAGGCAAGAGCAGGCCTTTGAAATATTTTACATTTTTTGGTAAGCTTCTTTGTATCTCATTATAATGAATTCAGAAAATGACAACTTTAATAGAACTTTTTTTTCCATTTTATTGTTCAGTTGCCCTTTTGTCTTTGTCTTGGTCTAAACTTGTCCTAGCATTCATAAAGTGTAACTTCTTGCCTTCCTTTAGGGCCCCTCTTCTATGATAATCCAATAGAGTGCAAATACTTGTTGGTTACTTGTAGACATGATTTAGTGACTCAGATGAGAAAACACTCTTACATGTTGCTTTTTAATTTCTAGAATTCTTGAGTTCTAAGCCAGAGTTTTGTTACTGATATACACAAAAGTTCTTTACAATGTTTATTAAGTGCTAGATAGATGTACTTTGGTGGCAAGTGAACATAAAACTGGGTTTTTTATGGGCAGGGCTATTTCTTTCTTCCTTTTTTTTTTTTGCTCCCTCTGCTGGCAAGAGCAGTTACTGAAGAAAGTAACTTGACATGAAAGTGTATTTTTTTTGAAGTCCAAGATTACAGGCATTGATGGTTTAAGAATAACTGAAGATTTCTGTTTTCAAAAAATAATACATAGTCAACCATAGCTATGTTGTAAATACAGGGAATTTTAAGGATAATCCTTATTCTTCAGATACATTTCAAATATGGATAAAAACCTCCTAGAATTGTGTTTTTAATCCCTTTGGGAACTTTAAAGAAAGCTTGTAGAACAATGGATAAAGAAAGGAAATAGTGTGTTTCTTTAATTTCCTCTTCTCCCAAGCTTGTTGAATCATACCGACAAATGAAGAGAACAATCTTATTAAAGCAAACTTTTAGATCCCATTCAAAGTAGGTTGTTACTTTTTTCTTTTGCGCTCTTTTCCCTTGAGGCTTGATTCCTATTGGGAACTTTCTTCCTTTTGTAAAAGCAGCGAATAAATATAAGCTAGAGCACACACACTGTCTCTCAGTAAGCCAGTTTTCAGGTTACTTGAATGCCAACTGCTCTAGGTAACTGGGTGGGAGAAAAAATTGCAGACATGGCTCTGAGTATGAAGCTGCTTGGTCCCCCTGAGGCAGAAGGTAAGATCTGACAGTCACCAGGAACAGAGAGAAGAACTGTTTAAATGTAAAAAGAGTTAAATAGGTGATAAGACTGAGCCAGGCCTTGGAGAGTGAAAATGACTATCTCTTATGATTAAAAATAAAAGGCCAGACACTATTTTCAATTAAAAATCAATTTGCCTTATAAAAATATCTTGCAGGCTAGTTTCAGTGTATCTAAAAGTTTTAAAGACCTACTCTTGAGTTTCCTAATTCTTAATGACTTGCTTGGATTATTCTTGTGTTCTTGAAATAATTTATTTCAAATAGATACATCATAGTAACTGTCTAGAGCCACAGATTAGTAGTGTGAATGATTCACAGTTAAACCAGAATGATTTTACTCTATAAGCAATTGTTCATCTTTTAGGTGTAAAGGAAACATTTCTTATACTTTGAACCTAAAGGAAGGAGAGCTTTTATCTATGTATTTCTGTAAATAAGTTGCCTTGTGTGTCTGCAGTCTATAAATAAGTTTACATTTAAATTAAGATACTATTGGCTACATATGCAATTTTTTAACCTACTGAAGCTTTAGTAAATGTTTCTATTCCTGTCTTCACATTGATTACTGATTTTAATGTGTGTACTTCATTACTTATTTTTAGCCATTAAATTTCAGGATTCTTCTCATTATATTTACTGGCCTGAGTTAAAGTAATCTCAAACCAGTCAAATACCTGACAGTTAAATAGTTCCATTGGTCTTTCAGAATAAGACTTGAATTTGGGTCTTTGTACAAACCTACTCCTTTTGACTATGCCATACAGTTTGTACAGTCAGACTCGTTAATAGGGTCAGACACTGGCAAGAGCTCAAGTCATGCAATGCACAGCTTCATACCTCTTCTTTGGAAAAATAATTCTTTCCTTTGAATTTTTTGAGGTGTCATTAAAAATTAGAATTGTGATTTTTGAAGCTTCAGTTTTGGTTTTTTGCTGTACTAAGTTGGTTTTTGGTTTTTTGCATGTTAAGTCACTGTAATCATGTCCAACTCTGGGTAACCCCATGGATTGTAGCCCGCCAGGCTCCTCTGTCCCTGGGATTCTCCCGGCAAGAACACTGGAGTGGGCTGCTGTGCCCTCCCCCAGGGGATCTTCCAGACCCAGGGGTTGAACCCATGTCTCTTACGTCTCCTGCATTGGCGGGCGGGTTCTTTACCACTAGCGCCACCTGGGAAGACCTTTTTGCTGTATAAGTTTTTTTAAATCTTTGAGGAAGGGTTTTTTGAATTAGAACATTCTATGTGTTGCTAATCTATACAACACAGTACAATAGTATGGTGCCTAAGAAGATGTGTTTTAGTCAAGATAAATGTGACAGGTTTTGAAAAACCAAACTAGGTATGTGCATGGTAGCAGGACATTGATTCAAAAAGAAATCTTTTTTGATTAAAAGATTTTTAAAATGTAGTAACTCAAATGTGTGGATTATTATAAAGTTGTTTTCCTACAGCTTTAAATCCCAAAACACTGAGACCCAGTGATTTTATCATTTTGTTTTAGTGGGTTTTTTTTTTTAATTTTTATTATGAGAAGCTTCAAACTTACCCAGAGATTAAATAGTAGAGGGAACACCCATTATCCATCACTCAATTCAGTTATCAATATTTAGCTATAGTTAATTTAATAAAAGATAAACTTGTAACAAATGATCAGAATTTCACTGAGGATTTAAAACCATGGAATAGGAAAAATCTTGCCAAATAAACCTTAAGATCTGTGTTTGGGTTATAATTTTTTGTGGGGTACCCCATCTTGAATTTGAATGCTTTCCTCTGCACAACTGTAACTAATAATGAAACATAATAAGCTATGAAATTCAACCATTATCACTAGCAAGTCTGTCTCCTAAGTGATTGATGATTTTGAGTAAGTGGGAGGAAGGATCCTAACTTTAGTAGCTTTATTAGTAAAATATGATACTGTCAGCTCATTTTTAAGGGCCCTGTTCTTTTTTGTTGTTGTTAATTATGGAATTTGTAGTGGAGGGAGAGAGGGAGAAATTTTTTTTTTTTTTTTTTCAGCAGTGGAGAAACATCTTGAAGGATAGTTCACTGAGGATACATATACATTAAAGTCATGTTATCTTGTGACTAATTTTATAAATCTAAAGAATAGAATAGGGAATTCCCATGGCGTAGTGGTGAAGAATCTGCTTGCAATGCAAGAGACACAGGTTTTATCTCTGGGTCGGAAAGACCCCCTGGAGAAGGAAATGGTTACCCACTCTAGTATTTTTGCCCGGAAAATTTCACGGACAGAAGAGCCTGGAGGGCTGCAGTCCATGCAGTTTCAAAGAGGTGAACACAACTGAGCACACACACGAAGAACAGAATATGTGATAATTCCGCACTTAAAAATGAGAGATCATAATCTTTTGCCTAAGCTGAGATTCTTAGAATAAAATTAAGGAGACATTGGATTTCTGTTACACTTTTTCGGTCTGTTTGATATTTGGTTTACAGAAAACTCTTTGAAGTAGGCTAGGCCTGAATAGAGGCTAATAATAGACCTTCTGTGGACTATAAAAAGAAAATGTATTTTGTTTCTTTGCACACAAAACAATGGTTTTCCTGTTGAACTTATGTCTGCTGCTTTGAAGAATATAATTTTTTGATAATAACAAAGAATAGTAGAAACTATTTTATATTAATTTATAGATGATGGTTTTAAATGACTAGTATGCTTTCACTTTTCAATACATAAACATGGATTCATGTTCAACTATGTAGCTGCTGCCACTACTAAGAACAAAGCAGGAATCAGAGCAGTTTTAAGACTGGAAAAGTCTTAAAACTTTTTAAGTGTTTTTCATGTTGGCTTTTCCACTCTCATTCCTGTGGAATATTTCTTACTCTGGAATGGGATTCATAGCTCAAAACCAGGGTTCTAACTAAAACTTGTTTGCTATTTACTTTCCAGTTTGTTCAAGGCCAAAAGCTCAAATGTTTGGTGGGTTTTCCCACTTTACTAGGATGTTATTTATTATTTTAAGTACAGAATCATTACAGAGTAAACTGTTGGGCATTAGTATTATACTCCTGCAAGTGTTTAATTTTAGTATAGAGTTAAGTTGTTAGGATAGATAAGAGTATTGGAGGAGTGGGTATGATGAGTAAAGAACCAGGCAATTCCTAAATTACGTAGTTGTTCAGGTAGGAAAACAAAAAGACAGCATGAAAGGACAGCTTCTGCGGGTTTGGTATCTTTTTGAACATAATTTTCATGAAGAATTTATGGCTAAGATCTTTCACATTTTAATCCTGTAATGAAACCTGCTTGTCCATGTACAACTTCCAAATTATATCTTAAAAGAACATTTATGTCAAGACAAAGCCGTCTTACACCTGAGTGGTTATATGAAACCTGAAAATTTGTGGACTTTTATAAAGATTTTGCAGTGGGAGCATGATGTGCTGTTTTTCAAGATGCAAGACTTGTAATTACGTTAAGTGTGTGCCCGTGTGCTGCAGTGAGTGTATTAGTGTTTCTCTGGGATTGACCTTACACTTTGAAGTTTAACATTTAGAGAAGAACTTTTTCTTATGGCTCTGTTTTTCATTTAATAGCAACTTATTTTTAATGAAGTATTATACTTTACACATGTAGTTAGTTTTCTGTGTTAGCTATAAACTTACAGTCCTGTTGTTAACTGAAAAATAGATCATAAAATTGAGATGTGGAACATTATAACAATTTTGAGATAGGTTGCATTTTTTAAATATATAAAGCATTGGTACCTCCTTAGTTAGATTGGTTGTTAGTAAATGATTATTAAGAAGTATTCTTCTTTGCCACAGATTTTTCAAGTTTTAACTACCTAAAACTTTTCTACAGGTCCAAAGTACAGAGGGAGAAGCTCCTCACGTTCCTACTGCTTACCAACTAGGTCTTAACAAGTCAAAAAGAGGTAAGTAAACCCGTACTCACTGGTTTCCAAGCACATTACCGAAATGTCTTTGGGTGATGTGGAAAAAGTATTTTTTTTTTTATTGGTCAGTGTTTGCAGTGCTTATAAATATAAAAAGAAAATTGAGAACACAGGTGTGCATGCTTCATTATGGTTTGATTGTAGAATCATTGTTATCTTCCTGAAGACTTTTGTGCTCATAAAGTAATTTTAATTCACTTACCTTGTAATGACCTTCTTGCACAATTATGTGTATTCTAAATAATGTTTTAGTTCTGCACAAGGGCTAAATGGGGAGTGATAGAGCAACAAAGTCAGGCCTACTTTTTACGTGCTTGTGTTTGAGATATAGACTTGTATTAGCCACCTCTGGGTTTTCATTACTTAAGTCCAGCTCCTAGGTATAATACATGAATGTGCTTCTGGCAGAAAACACCAGTTTCTCAGCAACAGTTAAAGCTAGTTAAATTCAAACTAGATCAAAGGTGAGTTGCTGTAGGTACTGTTCTTCTCTTGAGTTATTAATTATTGACCAAAGACCCTTTGAATCAATTTCTTTCACTTTTAACTTGCAACAAGAAAAACATGCCTGCTCATCTTTAAAGTTGTAAAGCTTTCGAGATTTAGGGAGAAAGAAAAGGAGAAGAGAAGTTAAATGAGCACTGAAGGTAGGAGTATTTATTTTTAAAACTTCACACATGCTGAACCACCCTGTTTCTTTGTTTTTTTTTAAAGCAAAGATTCATATGTATGTTCCTAGAATAGGAAATTACATGTTCTCTTCTGATCTCTGGAGTGACTCCGTATGAAACAATATGCATATAAATTTTCTTTTTTTATTGTAGTAGAGTACTGGCAAACAAGATCCTCACTCTCCCTAGGTCACCACAGTTCTGGTCAAGCACAAAATGAACTGTACTGCTTAATTTTTTTCCCTTTGTGAGTCTGTAAATACATGTGTTCCTGAACTTTAAGGCAGAGTTCATAGCCATCCAGGAATCTTTGCTTTGGATAGGTAAAGGGATGCATTGGAAAAAGCAGCTTGCCCTGTGTCAAAAGGGGGATAAAAACAGTATAATTACCTTAAGATTTTTGAGGAGTAAGCTTCCTGTGGCGGGAAAGATGGAATGTGGTTTGTATTCACATCTGAGTTTCTTCCTCTTGTCTTCTGTAGGAGCTCTTATTTCTGGTGGCATAACTAAAAATGGTAACATTTTTTTGAATCACATCTTTGTAAATTAACAGTAAACTAGTTTTGTGTATATACATGAAAGAGGGAGAAAGAACAATAGTGTTTTAGTCATTTTTTTGAAAGTAGCCTTCCAAATTTTGATGTGATATGCAAGTATGTTAATCATAGTGGCAGAATTTGAATCACTGGTTATATATTCATCTCACAAAGTTAGTAAAAATGCACATAGCACATGTATAAAAATACTTCCCACTTTAGTAATAGAGTTTTTGAAGCTACAGTAATCTAAATGTCAAATCCAGTCCTGGGATTTACAGAAGAAGTTTAGTGATGCAACTCATGTCACAAGTTAACATTCAGTAGGTATGTTAAGAGCAGTCCAACAGTTTCCTTATTGCCAAAGATGTTCAATATTTTCTTTGGCCTAGCAGAGTATACAGGTGTACTGTTTCTCTGTGATACTGGATAAATAGAATTTACACCTTTTGTTTTGTTCTCACTTTAATGTTTGCTTTAACTTCCTAGTTTTTAATTAGATATAATGTCTTACCACTTCAGTTAGGACAAAAGTCTGTTTCTTTTTAATTCTGCCTTTTTCTTTGGTAAACTATGTTTTTTGTGAAACTGAGATGTCTGACTAAAGAATCTCAATTGTAATTTATAGTTTACAAAAATGGTTTCACCTACATTCTACTTAGTTTCTGAAGTAACACTGTGAGGTAGGAGAGCTATTATCTCATTTTCTGAGGAGAGGTTACCGCTTATGATGATAAAGCCAGAACTTGACCCAGGCCTCCTTGTTCTTTCCACTGCCTGACATCTGCTCTGAAGCCTGAGCAGCCTACACTTGACCTGATGTGTGTGTGTGAATTCAGACGGGGCTAACTGCAGAGAAGTGCGCTTGGCATGGGCTATACTGTACGGTGGCCGAGACAAATCTTAGAGGGGAGAACTTGAGGGAAGCTGGTCAGGGCTTCCTGGGCCCTTTGGCAACTGCCCTTTGCCCAAGCAGATAGGTCAGTTTCACTTCTAAGTCCTCTCAGCAACTGTTTAAGTCTGTTGTTGCTTTAGGGAGATAACTTTATGGAGATTGATTAATTCAGCAAATACTTTTTATTGTTGGCTTGCTCTAGTTACTTGGGATACAAAGAGGAGTAAATCGGTTCCTGTTTTCAGAACACTAAGTCTAGTTTTTCTTTTTAAAAAGATATGCAAACATATAATTATGGTGATGACTCCTGTGGCATGTTAATCATTTTCTCAGATAATATACTGCATAATTAAGACCTGTGGTAACAGCTTACTCTAATTCAGTTTCACAGTTACTACAATTTACCTAAACTTATCAAGGATATGTATCAGTTACTTATATTTAATTATGCAGTTTTGTTGACTTCAAAACATTACAGAATTATTTTACATTTTTAATGGGAAAAATATTATTCCATTTCATGTTGCTCCAGGTTGAACCTAAGGTAATGAGGATAGTTTTCAAAGTCAGGCAACCAAGAATTAGTTTTGGATTTTATTCAAACATGTTATGGAATACTTCCTATCATTCAAATCTTAAATGAATGCGGACTTGGTAAACACCGTTTATTTAGCCTGTTGCTTCTGCAGAGCTTGACTGTGTCATGAAATGTCATCCTCAGTAACTGTAACATCTGTAAAGTCTTCCCCGCTGTGGTTCTCACAGTGTGACTGGGTATGTGATCATGCCTACTGTGCTTAGTTGGTGGTTTCAGTTACTTAAAAAAATTTTTTAGGTTATCCTAACCAGGAATGATAAAAATTAACAACATTAGCTTCTAGTTGAACCTATGTGATTGAGTTTCATTCAGAGAAGAAATAATTGTTTGATAACTTACAAATGTTTGCATCATTTGAAACACCAGAGACATTTAAGTTTTCTTGTATATAAATTATTTGTTGGCCTTAATTGTATTTTTATTTTCTTATTGGGAAGGTAATAGCTGTTTTTTAAATACATAGAATTTTATTTATTTAATTTTGGTCGTGCTGGGTCTTCGTTGCTGCATGCAGGCTTTCTCTAGGCGTGGCGAGCAGGGGCTACTTTATAGCTGTGGTGCTTGGGCTTCTCCTTGCAGTGGCTTCTCTTGTTGTGGAGCACAGGTTTTAGATGCGCAGGCTTCAGTGGTTGTGGCACATGGGCTCTAGGTCACAGGTTCAGTAGTTGAGGCCCGTGGGCCAAGCTGCTCCATGGCATGTGGGGCCTTTCTGGACCAGAGCTCACACCTGTGTCTCCTGCGTCGGCAGGAGGACTCTTTACCGCCGAGCACCAGGAAAGGCCATAGGTGTTTTTATACAGTGCATTTAAACTTCTGATTTCACCTAAGTGTCTTTACATATTTTACATTATGAAATTGGTTTATTTGGGACTTTAATTTTTATTAGAGCCATTTTTCATTTCAGCAGGTTGTTCTTCAAGGATAAGACAAAAATACATTATAATTAGAGCTTAATTTGCAACTAAACACTGAGAATTTCTGATGTGATTCAGTTTTATTTGAATTCAAGTCACTTCCAATGTTGTGAAGCCACAATTTGGCATAAGTGATGTATACTTTTCTAAGAAAGAGTCACTGTTGTGTACCGTGTATCTTTTGGAAATCATGTAATAAAGGTACTCACCGAAGTACTATATAGCAGTTTTGTATAACTGCATTTCTTTTTTGGTAGATCAACTATTACGTACTGCAAGTCAGCACTCTGATAGCAGTGGTTTTGCTGAAGATTCGACAGACTGCCTCTCGCTTAATCATCTTCAGGTGATATTTCCTGTAGTAGTAGGTGTTGTGATTAACTTCTTTATATTTAGGTGATTTTTCACTGTCTGTATATTTAAGACAATCTGTGCAATCTTTATTTTTCAAATGATAACATCTGCATCCTAGAATTTTAGTCTTATAATCTGAGCATTTGTCTATACATTTTAAGTTACACTAATTCTTCATCTTTCTCTGAATATTTAAAAACAACAACAACAAAAAGCTTCTCTCATTTTTGGACCACCAATAAACAGTATTTTAACCCTTAACCTGTTTTGTGTTTTTTAAAAAGTTTTCTACCATCATTGTATTTCAGTGAAAGAAAATGAAAGTATTAGTCACTCAGTCTTGTCCAACTCTTTGCCACACCATGGATTTGCCAGGCTCCTCTGTCCATGGAATGTTCCAGGCAAGAATACTGGAGTGGGTAGCCATTCCCTCTTCCAGGGGATCTTCCCTACCCAGGGCTCGAACCCAGGTCTCCAGAATTGCAGGCAGATTCTTTACAATCCGTGCCTATATTTCAGTATTTTATAATTATTAATTAATAACTAACTAAAACTGTGAATCCATAGCTTGCTCAATATTACTTGACTTTTATGCTATAGTGTGTTAGATAACCCAGAAGACAGGCATGTCTTAAACTGTCCTCAAGGAGCTTATAGTTTATGTGTGCAGTACATAATGTACATGAAAAGTCTTTAAAACATCTATAAGGAAATTTTAAAGAAAACTGGAGTAAGAGAAAAAAAAGAACCTGAAAAAGAACCTTAGAGACAGCATTTAAGGAGTAAAGTAAGTAAGTAAAGTCACTCAGTCGTGTCCAACTCTTTGTGACCCCATGGACTGTAGCCTACCAGGCTCCTCTGTCCCTGGGATTTTCCAGGCAAGAGTACTGGAGCGGGTTGCCATTTCCTTCTCCAGGGGATCTTCCCAACCCAGGGATTGAACCCGGGTCTCCAGCATTGCTTTACCGTCTGAGCCACCAGGGGAGCGCCCATTTAAGGAGTAGACAGTGAGGAGAAGTTTCTAAGGAGGCTCAGAATAATCCAGCAGGCATAAAAATTGAGAGATGGAGGAGAAACTTTTAAAAGGAGAGCTGTAGCCACTGGAGTGAAAAGATGAAAATTTGTTTATTCTGAAATTGAGTACTTGAGTGAGTAGTTCTGATGCATTAAATGAGAAGAGTGATTGGAGAGTAAATCAGTGACAGAGAAGATATGAATTATGTTATTTTTTCAAATAAGGATGGTAGCTAAGGGTTATAGGTCTTTTTGTCTTTTTTATACAGTAATGATTTAGGAAAGTTGTTTGGCTAAGAGAAAGAGAGCTTGATGCAGAAAAGTCTGGGATGAACCTGGAGAAATACCCTGACCTTTGAAAGGAGGTGGTCAGAAGTAGATTGGAGGGATTAGCTTTGAAAAGAGACACAGTTTTCTTTCAGAATTGAGAGGAGGAATGATGGGGTAAGGTACAGGGAAGTTTGTAGGTCTTGAGGAAGAAGTTAAGACATCTTTGTCCATTTTCTCTGAGTCAGTGTCATATGTTGGAAGGAAAGGAGTGCTTAGTTGCTCAGTCATGTCGACTCTTTGCAGCCTCGTGGAATGTAGTCCGCTAGGTTCCTCTGTCCATGGAATTTTTCAGGCAAGATTACTGGAGTGGGTTGCCAATTCCTGTTCCAGGAAAGAAAGGAGATAGATGTTGAAAGGGGTATTTAAGGAAAATAGTAAGGATCTGGAACAATCTTTGTGAGAAAGCAGAGTTGTTGTTGATAAAGGACACTAAAAGCAGTTTAGAACAGCACCAGAGCCAAAACGAAGGTGGGAGACTCCAAAAGTATAGAAGCATCATAGCAGTTTGGTATTTTGTTAATGCTCCTACTTATTTGAATTTTCCATCCTTCTACCTGTTTTCCTTTCACAGGTTCATGAGTCCTTGCAAGCCATGGGGAGTAGTGCAGATAGCTGTGACAGTGAGACAACAGTCACATCATTTGGTGAAGACCTTGTCACACCAACAGCACAAGACCAGCCTTATTTTAATGAATCAGAGGAGGAGTCTCTTACCTGTCCTCAGATGGAAGGAGAGAAGGCAGCAGCAGTTGCTGAGAAAAGGTCAGATGGCCAGGATTTCCTTCAGTGCCAGACTGTTGAGAACATTGGACATCAGCAGTCCACCTGGAGTGCAGGGGATCACGTTACTGAAATTACTAAAAGGAAAGAGGATGTGTCTGCAGCACAGCCTGTGGAATTACTAAGGGAAGCAAGTGCCGAAAGTGACATGGATAAAAGCAGTGAATGTGAATATGTCCAGTATACTACCCATCACATTCTAAAATCACTGGCTTCTATTGAAGCTAAATGTGATGAGAAAGGGGCTGAAAATACAGCGGGGTCGCCCTCTTCTGTGGACAGAGTTAATACAGCTTTACAAAGAGCACAGATGAAGGTTTGTAGTCTGTCTACTCAAAGAGTGGGGCGTAGTTTGATAAAGTCAAAAGATCTGTTAAAACAGAGGTACCTGTTTGCAAAAGCTGGCTACCCGCTAAGGAGGTCTCAGTCTTTACCAACCACCTTGCTGAGCCCAGTAAGGGTTGTGTCATCAGTCAATGTTCAGTTGTCCCCTGGAAAAGAGACCAGATGCAGTCCCCCATCCTTCACCTACAAGTATACACAGGAGGAGGAGCAGAGATTAGAAAAAGGAGCGCGCGAGCACGATGGCCAGTCTTCAGTCACATCCACTATCTTCATCTCTCCGACACCTGGGAAGAAGGAAGCCGCCGGCCCGAGCGAGGCGCCCCGGGCGGAGGAGCGCCTGCCGCGGGGGAGCCCGGCCTGCGCGCTGTCTGCTGCGGCGCCCGTCTCCCAGTCCGCCTGCTCCCTGCACTCTCTCCACGCCGAGTGGCAGGAGCGGCCGCTGTGTGAGCACGCGAGAACCCTGAGCACCCACAGTGTCCCCAGCGTGCCAGGCGCCGCCTGCAGTGCCTTCCCGGCCCCCCTCGGATGTCCTTACTCACACAGACACGCCTCCCCTTACCGAGCGTGCTCTCTGAACCCCCCTTCTGCCATCGAGATGCAGCTGCGAAGAGTGTTGCATGATATTAGAAATTCACTGCAGAATCTTTCACAGGTATGAAACCAAGTTTATCTCTCTTACTCTTGTTTTCTTTTATTGGTCTGAGTTCCTCTTAACTCACTGAAAAGCTAGGAGCCATCAGACACCAACCACCTCAGCCTCATTTTCCTGCATTCCTTAATTTGTCTGTACCTGCCCCCGCCCCCCCAGCCTCTTCCTTCCTAGCTCAAGGGAAAATCTGTAGCTAATTCTGAACAAGGTGAATGTCTCTGTTCACAGTCTCCCTCCTAGAAAAGAGCTTTTGTTTTTTAGGTGTCCTCCTTTCTTTAGCCTCTCCGCCTTCGTCTCTGTCTTAGTCAAGTTGTCTTTGTCATTAAAAAAGAAAACTTCTCAAGTGCTGTGTGTCCTTTTCTCTTCCATCTGACAGTGTTCACCACTTCTTTCTAAGTTTTCCTCCCTTGGCTTCTGTGTCGCCGTGTGTTCTCCTGGTTCCACTCGTTGCTCTCTGACTAAGCTTTTCCTTCATCTGCTGACTCCTGACGCTGGTCTCCTGGTACAGAATTAGTCTGCTTCCACTGGGTTAAAAGAAAAGAAAAAAATCAGGTAAACGTGTGAATCTGAATAAAAATAGCCTGTGTGTCTTGTCACTTTAAAAGTCACTGCTCTCAGATTTGTGAGTGGGATGGAAATAATTTCCAAAATAAGTTTTGAAAAAGAAGTAAATTGTCTCTTGGTTTGCCTTTCACATTGCCTTTCTGAATCTCTTTGTAAGCTACTTAGATTAGGCAGTTGAGGAAATGAAGAAAATGACAGTGGAATGTAATGAGCAGGAGGGTCAGGTAAGAGTCGAGAAGCCTAGAGTGTATTTAATGCATTGCTTTTCATGATGATGTAGACAGGAAGCCTCTTTGACAGTAAAAATGAAAGTTATGTAGTAAAATACACTTTTAAGTAGAGATTTTATCCTCATGATGATTGTCTTCTACTAATGATTTTCAGTCTAACCAGAAAGTGGGTGTGTCTCTTTCCTCCTTACAAAATAGAGTTCTGTCCACAAATGAGAAATTAACCTTTCAGCTGCAGTCATGGGAAGCTGGGGATTCCCAGGGTCCTGTCCACCTACACCTTCATGTCCCACCTGTCTAGACCAGCTTGTTCTGCTCTAGATGTGGTTTTCTCTTCCGTGTTCCGTCAGTAACTCAGCTCATTTCCCCATCCTCACTCCACCCCTCCTCAGTAGACATGTGCGTTTATCGCCTGGCCTCTGCCCGTCTCGCCAGGCCCATTCCCTGTGAGCGCGCTCCACATTACACGTGCAGGCTCCTGCGTACGTGTGTGTCCCTCGCTGTCTGGTTTTTTCACACATGCCACTTTTTTTTAACCTGGGATGGCCTGCCCCTGCCTTTCTTCACCTGACCAAGTCCTGTTTTCTGTTAAGGTACGGCTGAGGTGTTATCACTGTCGAGAACTAATCTGGATTTTTGGTTGTTTTCCTCATAGCAGTCCCCACACCAACCCCAGCCAATATTATGTATATGTTTCTACTTCTGTTTTCTCCTTGTTTCTTGCCCTGTGAGAATGCTTGAAGGCTGAGAATGCCTTCTGTCTTCCCTAAGTGATGCATAGTAGATACTCAGATATCTAAGAATGAGTGTGGTGATTGCTTGCCACTTTCTTCAGCCAAGTCAGTAGTTTCTGTGATCTCAGAATGACATTTGCTATTGCTTCTATATTTCTGAGTTTTGTTTTTATTTTTCTACTTTCTCAAGGCAAGAAGGAGGTCCTGTAAGACATATTAATAGATTTAAACTATATATATTCCTTTGCCTCTTTCCTGTTCCAAATATACTGACTTAAAACTAAAACAGATAGAAGTAGTAGGTGGTACTGGTGACCGATTTATCAGATTTCTGCTTATAACATGAAGTGGTTTTAGGTTTTGTTTTATGCCCCAAAGAGAAGCATATGTACACCCCAAATTCTGCCTTTTTAACACCTTAGATGATGTGGAAGTAGTCACTTTAACGTTGCTTTCTAATCAGACTTTCACTCTTTTGAAGTACCCTATGATGAGAGGACCTGATCTTGCTGCTGCTCCGTATAGTACTCAGAAATCATCTGTTCTACCTCTTTATGAAGTAAGTTATTACTTAAATCTCTGTGTTACAGAATAATTGGTGTGATTTGGAAGTTAATGCTGTTATATTGCATTTTAGAATACTTTTCAGGAGCTCCAAGTAATGAGGCGGAGCCTGAATTTGTTTAGAACGCAAATGATGGATTTAGAATTGGCAATGCTGCGTCAGCAAACCATGGTTTATCATCATATGACTGAGGAGGAAAGGTAAAAGCTCATGTCTTAATGTTGACTTAAAATATTTTCATTCTAAAAAGCATTGGTAACTTTTTTTTCTTTTTGGAAGCTGAATTTTATTTATACTGCTGTGTACCCTTTATGTAGTCTGTCAGCCAGTGTAAATAAAATTGGGCACAACGTTTTGCTAAGTAATCTTCTCTGTCTTCACTGAACTGAGGAAGACAGCGGCTGGAATCTGTTTCTTGTTGTCTGGAATATTTGTGATGAAAGCTAGAGGAAGAAAAAGGAGTTACAGTGGTTATACGTATTGCAGATGCTGTTGTGCTGTCTGTAGAACTTGGCGTTTCAGCACCTTCCGAAAGCTTGTGAGAGTTGTGAACACTGAGTTTCCAAGCTGCTTTTTTCGAACTCTGTGCCTCCTAACAGGTATGAAGTGGATCAGCTGCAGAGCTTGAGAAATGCAGTCCGAATGGAACTCCAGGACCTGGAGCTGCAGCTGGAGGAGCGCCTGCTGGGGCTGGAGGAGCAGCTCCGGCCCATGCACGTGCCGCTTCCCTTCCGCCCCTCGGCCCTCACGGTATGCGCCCTCGGTCGTCACAGCTTTCACTCAGAACTTGCTAATAGCGTTGCACGCAATTTAGGACAAATGCCTTCATTTAAAATCATAATTTAATAATAGAGAATAAAGACCAATGCAAAAATTTAAGGATTTTAAAGGATAAATGATAGTAGGTTAGCATATGACTAATTTAGATGTTACTCATTGTGTATAACTGAAGAACACACATATATATATTTCATGTAACCTTTCCCCCCCGTTTCTTGCCTTTGAAAAAACACTGTTCCCTTTACACTTTTCCTTTATTTTGGATTCTTTTCCATTCTGTATGTTTTTTAAGGAATCAAATAAGATCTTTGTAAAAGCAGAGAAACATGTATGCAAACAAGATAATAGAGACAAACACTATCTCTCTCTATTTTGTACCACTATTCTTACTCCTAATATTCCTTTTCATGCAATTTCAACTTCAACAATTGTATTCTTATTTTTGCCAAAATCTTTCAGTTGTAGAATATGTTGTTTTGAAATGTTGAAACAGTGAACTCTTCTCTTTGTTAATTGAACATAACTGATTTTGTTAAAGTCACTTCAGTCATGTCCAACTCTGTGTGATCCCATAGACGGCAGCCTACCAGGCTCCTCCATCCATGGGATTTTCCAGGCAAGAGTACTGGAGTGGGGTGCCATTGCCTTCTCCGATACATATATATGTATATATGTATAGCACAGATTAAGAATATCTTGTCAATGAATGTGTCATCAACAGTTTTGATCTATTTGATCTCATTGACAGTTTTGATCTATTATTCTGAGAAATGTTCATTGGTGAGATCAGAGAATCAGAACATCTTCTGTGCAAGCTTCAGTCACAGTAACACTTTTATAGGATCCTGTGACAGCTGTGGCTGACTTTTGTGACATAAAGGACAGCTTTAGAGCAATAATTAGCTCATTTTATCATAAAGTATTTGCAATTTAAAAAAACTACACACAGACACACACACACATATCATACATATATTATATATATGTATATTGTTTTACTTTTTCAGGGAATGTGTGGCAGTAGAAGCGCTGATAACTTGTCATGCCCTTCTCCATTGAATGTAATGGAACCAGTAAGCCTCTTTCCTTTTAAATCACTGGGGAAGGGAATGATATAATATTTCATAAACACACAGTTTTCCTAATGTAGATGGTAAAAAAAAATTAAATACACAATTTGATAAGTTAGTTAATTTGATTAGAAGTGAGTCTGGAACTTCTGGAAGTCCGTTGCTATCTTCGGCCACTAGAAAGCCAGTTAACTGCAATAATGATTTATCTTTATGGCCTAAAGGAAGTAATGCATCATAAAAAGTAATTTATATTTCAGGAAATGTGCTTTCACAGTCTGATTCCAGGTTCTTTAGGTAATTGGATCTTTAAGATGACTACATTTTGAACAAAGATTGACTTTTATTGTAATTTAAATGAATTAGTTCATTTGAGGGCATTATGAGTTTTTTTTACTGGTTACTTTTCTTTGTAAGTAATTTGGACACCCATGTGGAACCAAGTAAAATTTCATCCAGCTATAGCCTAGTTAAACATTTTATGGCTTGATCTCACTGTGAATTTGAATTTTTCTTGCTGTTTTTGCAAATGAAATTGAGTAGTAACCAAATGAGTGCCTTTGAATCATGTCTCTACAAGTTAAATGATTTGGGGCAGCATCAAGGATATTAATCTTCTTTTAACTACCAGTCTTAATTTAAGAGAAGAATTAGAGTTTTTCTGATCTCTAGGTCACTGAACTGATGCGGGAACAGTCATACCTAAAGTCTGAATTGGGCCTGGGCCATGGAGAAATAGGATTTGAAATTCCTCCTGGAGAAAGCTCAGAATCTGTTTTTTCCCAAGCAACATCAGAGTCATCTTCTGTGTGTTCTGGTCCCTCTCATGCCAGTAGAAGAACTGGAGTACCTCCTGTTGACTCAGTGGGCAAACCCAAAACCCATCTGGTACCAAGCAAGAAATTATTCCGAGCGTCAGTGGCCCTAACACCAACTGCTCCTTCTAGAACAGGCTCTGTGCAGACACCTCCAGATGTGGAAAGTTCTGAGGAAGCTGGAGCAACTGAAGAAACCTCAGAAGCTGTAGGACCTAAATCTGAAGTAGAGGAAGAACATGGAAAAGTCTCATTATTGCCAGCTGCTGAGGAAGTACATAAAAATGTGGAGCAAGATGAGTTACAGCAAGTCATAAGGGAGGTGAGTAAAATCTATGCTTAATTAATTTATTTGGAATAGGTTTCATTTTAACATTATTTATAAGATACTCCTTTGATTCACTGTATTCAGTAATTTTCCCATTGATCCACCTCATGTCTATTATGTTTGTAATGCTGTTTCTGCAAATTTCATACTCCCATGTGAAATAATTGCGATTCTCTATATTCACTTTGGTGAAGAAGGTATGTGTAGGGTTCAAAATAAGTGAACAAGTGACAAGGACTTTAGACTTCTGTTTCCACCTTTGTAAAATTAAGGATTATAGTTTAGATCTCTTCCACAATTAAAATCTGCTATTTTATAATGTCAATTGAGATTTTAAGAAGTATGAAGAATTTAATCTATTTGGTTTAGTGAGTAGAGACCTATAGAAATTATGTAAGTCATTCAAAGATAGAAATATGAAATTAAAGTTTACCCTGTGTGATTAGCAGTATGCAGACCTGAAGCATTTATCAATAGTTCTAGGTTACCGAAAGGACTGGAGAAACTTAGGAAGACTAATAATCAAAGGCAAAATATTTGAGAAATTAGTAAATAGTTGCTTTTGGCACCAGGATCGGATAGTAAGGAACAGTATGGATATAATTTTAAAAAGGAGACTGCTATAGATACATATTTATGTATGACTTTTTTTTTTCCTTTTCTCAAATCACATTATGTCCTTGGATGCAAAATTCAGTAGAGTGCATAAGATAAAAATTATACATGTTGAATTTATTTTTCTCATTCTGTTCCCTGTCTTAAGAGTAACTCTGAGGAAGAACCATAATTATTCGTAGTTCTTTCCAACTGGGATACTAAAATCCATGATAAAAAGGATCATTCATTCTTTCCATTAGTGAAAAGAATAATAGCTGCTGTGTTTTAAAAAAAAAATGGTTTACAAGTGTCTTAATGAGTACCTGTTCTGTAAAGGAGAAAAGGAAAATGGATTTTAGACCATGAATTCCTTAAGCCTCAAGTCTAGTAGGAAGGTAAATAGAACTAACTCAGGGAACAGTTGAAAAATCATACAGAAAAACATTTAGTATAATGTGCTGAGAAGTAAGGATTTAGAAATGGAAAATACCGAAATGAACCAGAGAAATATGTCAGTGGCTCCCTCTTTTTAATCTTTGTACTTACAGTAAATTCAGTAATCTGAGTGTAACACATTTTTAGAATTAATTTGTGAGTAACACTGAACAAATTTTTAGTGGTTATGGGTCAAGAATGGTGGTGGCAATTTGCAGCAACGTGCACGGACCAAGAGATTGTCATACTGAGTGAATAAGTCAGAGAAGGAAAATACAGGATGACAGCCCTTGTGCTGGAATCTATAAAGAAATTATACAATTGAACTTACTTACAAACAGAAAGAGATTTGCAGACTTAGAGAACTGAACTTATGGTTGGCAAGGGGAAGGAAGAGGGGGATAGTTAGGAAGTTTGGGATGGACATGGACACATTGCTATATTTGAAATGGTAACTTGATAGCACATGGAACTCTGCTCAATGTTATGTGGCAGCCTGGATGGGAGGGGAATTTGGGGGAAAGTGGATATATATGGCTGAGTCCCTTCACTCTTCATTTGAAATTATCACAACATTGCTAATGGGCTATACCCAGTACAAAATTGTTCTTTTTTTTTTGTTTTAAAGAATGGTGGCAACATACCAAAATGTTTTTTTCAAATGAGCCATTGCTCCTCTGGGTCCAGAGATTAGTTCATGTATGAGGTACCATCATTTACAGCTGCATGACAGTAACTTGAGAAGTGCCTTGAAAATAAAGTCAGTTTTGCTTTATATGACATTAATATATGCATTCCTAAAAATCATGCTGTGCAGATAGATTTGTGCAGTAAAATCTACAGAGCTCATGGGGAAAATAGTATTAGAAGCATAACATTCAAAACTTTTGTCAGTGACATATTTTTGAAAAGGTGAAAACCTAATAAAAACAGTAACACTGTTTTGTTAAGAAATAAATGCTGCAATAGTGTGACACTGCCTTGAAAAAGACCTGAAATTTGCTTCTGGAATTGGATTTTGGAAGGGCTGCAAAATAAGTTACTTGTGAGTTACTGTGAAGTGGGAGAGGTGGGTGATGATGAAATCCAACAGAAATTGTAATGCCAGATGCAGATAGGTGTGCTTCATAACACAGTGAACTAAGTAGCTGTTTAATGTTTGTACATGTTGGGTACCTTGTTCCTAGGTTCAGCTGACATTCAGACAAATTAACACTTACAAAACAAGCATTCTGCCAATAGCAGAAGACACTGCATGTATGTCATTTCTTTTCATGACATGAATTACCAACTTGAAATTTAAAAGATCTTAATTCTATAAATTTATGTGTCCTATAAATGTAATTATTTTGTAGGTTGGTTGTGTCTGGCTAATATTTAGCAAGCTTTATACATCCACCTTGCTCAGTTAGCTAGGTGTGACTGATGGTGTTTCACATCAAAGATCAATTTTTGAGTAGAACTAAGTAATTATTTTTCTCCACAATGTATTTGTTAACTGAGGAAATCAGTTTTAAGGTACTCCCCATCTCCCTTGACACAAAATGTGGTATTTTTGTTCCCTTTAGCTTGCTTTGGTTTGAAATTTTTCCTTGAAAACTGGACTTTATATACTCATTTGGCACAAATACTCTCTTAACACACACTTGAGTCCTGATTTTTAATGTTAATGGATGGCCTGATATGTGCTATAAGTGATTTCCTGATAGCTCAGTTGATAAAGAATCTGCCTGCAATGCAGGAGACCCTGGTTTGATTCCTGGGTCAGGAAGATCTTCTGGAGAAGGGAATGGCTACCCACTCCAATATTCTGGCCTGGAGAATTCCATGGATAGTCTGTGGGGTCGCAGAGAGTCAGACAAGACTGAGCGACTTTCACTTTCACTTTCAAAGCATCCCTAAACCAGAACATTGATTCTTTTGGGCTGGTAGAACTTAGCATATATGGAAAACTTGGTTGTTCCCATCATACTGTGGTGGTGCTAGAGAATTACTTAACCATTTATAAGACCCTCCCTATTAAATATGGGAGATTCTATAATTTGAAGGACTGACATGTGAGACAAATGTTTGAAGAATTTTTCAGAATTTGTTACTGTTAGTTAGAAACTTCCTGATTCAGAATTTGACATAGTTTGGAGGAACTTTAGCTTAACACTGACCCTTTTAACTGTCTCCAAAGAAGAGCTTATCAGGCAAATTGTATAGTAGATCAAACAGGGCATAAGAGGAACACTGATGTCCTTAAAAAAATAAACTCTTTTGAAGCACTTTAAAAGCATATGTTAACGGATAAATTAGTCTAATGTCATCTATAATTTTAAAAGTCATTTGGGTTATTATCATTTTAGCTCAGTTACAGTGGTGTTCTGTTAAACTTTGCAAAAAATTTAAAATTCAGATTAGTCTTGATTCTGTTCATTTAAAATTGGTAATCTTTTTCCTTAAATATAATGGTACTGAATCCCAGTTTTTTTAAACTCTTATTGTATCAGCTACCAAGAAAAACAGAATTGTCTTCCCAGCAAATTCTGGGTCCCTAACCTCGTTAACAAAGCCATTATTCATGAAGGGAAGATTTAAGCTTGGGTTGAACAGTTTTGCAGGTGAGGATTAAGCATGTTTGGCAAACACTTTTAGGGAAGTGTTCTTATTGCTCTCATGGGTGCATGAAAACAACGATGTCTATCAGGCCTTTGTTTCCATTATTTCACCATATGTGAAGTTTTTTTAAAAAAAGATTGCTTTCATTACTTATAATACTGATACAGTAGAATTCTTTTGAAAGAGAACACCGAAAGAAAAAGTAAGTAAAAAAGGTTACTTGATAGAATAAATGAGCATGTGTCCACAGAAGCAAATTGAACAGAACTAAATGTCAGAATATAAGATGGATTGCTCTGTGTAGAGTTTTCTTCTCTGTTCACTGAAGTTCCTAGGCTTGGTGCATGCCTCTGAGTAACCGCTTCATCTGGCCCACTCTTGGATGTGTTTTGGTAAATGCGTAGCTTGCCTGTGGTCTTGCTGCAGCCCTGTTAGTGATGGTGCAGTGATTGCTGCCGCACATGAGGCACTTGGGAGAGGCTAGTAGACGGACGTGTTGCCCCCACTTCAGGCTTGCTGGCACCTTGGTAATATGCCAGTGTGCATGCCTGCCTTGATCTCAACTAGTCTGTCTTCAGTGGATTTTACTTTGTGGAAGTTATAAAGTGGACTTCACCGTTCATTCCACTGATTTTCTCACCACTTGTCCTTCCCCACCTCTGTCACATGAGAGACTTTGGAGCTCATGCATTTGTTCATACGTTTACTACTTCAGTAAATTACCAAAGGCGTTCTGTCGTTTTGCAGCGCTTATAGGTGGTCCTTTGTTCCTCACTGTCTGTTCTTGTTTGCGTGTGATACTCTCTCTCACTCTCCCATTGACGGCATTTATTCAGACATTCACTGAGCACTTACTGTGTGCCAGAACACGCTGATAAATTTCCATTTGAGTGCACCCTTCCTATTCCGAGTCCCTTCTCCTCTCTAGCTAGTAGGAACTATCTTATCAGCTAGGCTTCTTTCTGCTCCCTGTCTTAAGGTGCCCTTGCTACTGTTTTCATCCTCACTGTTGTCTGCACTTTGCCTTACTTTTTCATTACTATCTTAAAGTTTGCTATTATCTGATAACTTTTTCCTCTTCTATCCCATTCTAGTCTCTCATTTTTTATTCTGTTCTTACATCACTAATGAGTTAACAGTTTTTCCTCTTTAATATTTTATGAAATATTTGTTCTGAGTCCAACTAGATAATAACATCCTTGGTAGAGACTTTTTTATGTTTTACTGCAGTGATGTCTGCACCCGTCCCCACCCCTCAAATGTTGGCACACTTTTTTGGTTTGTAGATAATACTTTTGGGCTAGTTTGTTTTTGAATGATGAAGAATGAAAAAAGTTTTTGAGTGAAGTATGATGAGATGTGCATTGGACAACAGGACTGAAAGACTCTGCTAACTCATTGTCTTTTGTAAATATGGATTTACAGAGGATCTAATTTAACATACTGCATTTGTACTTGTATGCTGTGGCAAAGAAATTCTGGGATCATATTTGTATCCAATATATATTTGTTTAAAAGACGAATCTGAAGGACTATGAACTTAACAGACCTTTGATGTTTAAAGTTTAGAGACACTGGTAGAAGGTGAAATGAGAAGATTTTATATTTAAATATGTTTCAGTACAGATAGTTGGAGTTAAGGAGCATTTGTTTCTCTGAATATTTATGTATAAATATATATATATATATATATATATATATATAGTGTAATGTATATATTGCATGACATTATTACAGAGCCATTTTTGGAAAGACTTCCATTGAGATGTGTTCAGGATGTACTTAGGAACATTTTAGGAAAGAGATAGGCTGACAGGAAAGTGGAAATGTAGAATTTTTAAAAGCTGGTTGAGTGTGTCTTGAGTATTAATTCAGGAAGGCATTATCAGTTTATTTGAGGAAACACACATCTAAAGCCTTCACAAAGGGCTACTTAGAGGTGATGCCCTGGGCTTCCCAGGTTGCTCAGTGGGAAAGAATCTGTGGCCAGTGCAGGACATACAGGAGCTGTGGGTT
Source organism: Odocoileus virginianus (assembly GCF_023699985.2). Lineage (NCBI taxonomy): Eukaryota > Metazoa > Chordata > Mammalia > Artiodactyla > Cervidae > Odocoileus > Odocoileus virginianus. Next base: position 9,042,069 of record NC_069686.1, on the reverse strand, counting down.
TGATCCCTGGGTCCGGAGGATCCCTCGGAGGAGGAAATGGCAACTCACCCAGGTATTATTGCTTGGAAAATCCCACAGATAGAGGAGATTTGTGGGCTGCATTCCATGGGGTCACAAATCAGAGAGAAAAAGATGGAGGTGTGCATGTGTAGTGTTAGGGCATCTGGAGAAGAAAATCTTGAGGGAATTGTCATTGCCTCTATATCTGTTTGCGTTTTCCAACAATAAAATGACATGTAAATCCTCATTCAAAGCAAAGTTTTCAGACAGGTGACAAACATACCATACAACTAAATATTGACTTACTTAAGAGTTTATGGTGGTTTTGGTGGTGGTGTTCAGTCACTCAGTCATGTCCGACTCTTTCCTACCACATGGACTGCAGCATGCCAGGCTTCCTAGTCCTTCACCATCTCCTGGAGCTTGCTCAAACTCATGTCCATTGAGTTGGTGATGCCATCCAACCATCTCATCCTCTGTCATCCCCTTCTCCTCCTGCCCTCAATCTTTCCCAGCGTCAGGGTCTTTTCTAATGGGTCAGCTCTTTGTATCAAGTGGCCAAAGTATTGGGGCTTCAGCTTCAGCATCAGTCCTTCCAATGAATATTTAGGATTGATTTCCTTTAGGATTGACTTGTTTGATCTCCTTTCTGTCCACAGGATTCCCAAGAGTCTTCTCCAACACCACAGTTCAAAAGCATCAATTCTTCCATGCTCAGCCTGCTTTATGGTCCTACTCTCACATCCATACATGACTACTGGAAAAACCATAGCTTTTACTAGACAGACCTTATGGCTGTTCAGAGGATTTTTTTTTTTCATGTTTTAAACTATATTTTACTAAATGAACATTATTCTCTCCACTTAAAATGTACATGTTGGGTTAGAATAATATGTAACTTCCTTAAATACTTTGCTTTCAGTTAGTATAAATAGGGGATACACCTGTATATTCTGTCACTAATGTGTGGTTTTAACAATGAGACCACTTGAGTATCCTGCTGATTACCAAGAGATTGTTGTTGTTGTTCAGTCACTAAGTCTCTGCGACCCCATGGACTGCAGCACACCAGGATTCCCTGTCCTTCAGTATCTCCCAGAGTTTGCTCAAACTCCTGTCCATTGAGTAGGTGATGCCATCCAACCATCTTATCCTCTGTCGTCCCCTTCTCCTCCTGCCCTCATTCTTTCCCAGCATCAGGGTCTTTTCCAATGTGTCGGCTCTTTACATCAGGTGACCAAAGTTTTGGAGCTTCAGCTTCAGCATCAATCCTTCCAATGAATATTTAGGATTGATTTCCTTTAGGATTGACTTGTTTGATCTCCTTTCTGTCCAAGGGACTATCAAGAGTCTTCTCCAGCACCACAGTTTGAAAACATCATTTTTTCAGCACTCAGCCTTCTTTATGGTCCAACTCTCACATCCATACATGACCACTAGAAAAACCATAGCTTTGACTATATGGACCTTTGTTGGCAAAGTGATATCTCTGCTTTTTAATATGCTGTCTTAAGTTTGTTATAGGTTTTCTTCCAAGGAGCAAGCATCTTTTAATTTCATGGCTACATTTACCATCTGCAGTGATTTTGGAGCCCAAGAAAATAAAGTCTGTCACTATTTCCAATATTTCCCCATCTATTTGCCTTGAAGTGATGGGACCAGATGCCATGATCTTAGTTTTTTGAATGTTGAGTTTTAAGCCAGCTTTTTCACTCTTCTCTTTCACTTTCATCAAGAGGCTCTTTAGTCCCTCTTTGCTTTCTGCCATTAGGTAGATAGACATTAATTTAAAAAAAAGAAAACATAAAAGTGAACATAATAATCAGTTCTTTCAAGTTATTTTGTGTCATAGGGTAAATTATCTATGAAGTTTTAACATTTGTTAATATTCTCAACTTGAGAATTGTGATATTTTGTAATGGAGTTATTTGAATTATGCTAGACAAAATCTCAGAACATGATCCAAGTTTGAGGATAGATGGATGTGATTCCCTGCTCACTGTCTGTATTTCATGAAGGATTTACATGAAGGTTTAGTTTTCTCTGTAGTTTAGCTGACTGTAGAAATTAAATGTCATTTACTTGTTTTTTCTGATAACAGAATAAAATGGATTATAGTGATACTGTTAAATTCTCATTTTCTTCTTTTTCCATTCTAGATTAAAGAGTCTATTGTTGGGGAAATCAGACGGGAAATTGTAAGTGGACTTCTGGCAGCAGTATCTTCAAGTAAAGCATCCCATTCTAAGCAAGATAGTCACTAATGGAATTTATAGGTAAATTTTTCTGAATTTCTTTGTTTAGCTAAATGTAACAGTACTTAGTTTTTAATGCTTTTTCTTAATATATAGGTCTGTTTCCCTAGCTAAATTTTTATTTTTAGTAAGTATGTAATATGTTATTTTACAGTGTGAAAACCTTTTATAACCTCATCTGAGGTGTTAAGTGAGTCAAATCTCATAATCTCAAACCTTCAAGTGATATTGATATTTTATCATTTTATTGAAATTTCATTCTAGTAAATAGATTCTGGAATTGGGGAAATTGGGACCTTCAAACCTGAATTTTGATAACACTGCCCTGGTTATAATATTACTTCAGATGGATGAAGATTTCAAGCATACGTGCATACCAAGTTGCTTCAGTTATGTCCAAGATTTCACGACTTAATCATAAATTTTTAGTATCTTTTGTTTTTTAAAGAAACATAACCCATAGGTCTCATTGTACATAGTACATTAGGTCTCACATCTAATCATGTCATAGTAGATAATGGAGGATCTTTATTCTCATCCTTCCTTTTAAAGACTTTTCAGTAATAAGTGAAAAACGCATAATGTTTACTTTTCTTTCTTCTTTTAAGGTTGGCATGGGTCCTATTAGCTGTGTGATACTGGAGTTATCAATGATATACACTGGTGGAGGTGTCATTTGTGCTTCAGAAGATACTTGCTGCTGAGCTGGGCTACTGTATACAATGTTTATTTCTTCTGTGCATATCTTTTCTAAAAACATAGAAACGTAGGCACTTTGCTGACTTTATTTCTTTTCTAAACTATCAAAACTGTAGCATTTGACAAGCCTAATATTTATTTGTATGTCAGTATTTTCCCGTTGATTGCCTAGGTAGAATTAATTTTAAAACTTGAAAACTTCCGTACTTAACCAACTTATAAATAACGTATTTCTTCAGACTAGCTTCTTAAAACACTGACCTCTATGAGGTGTTTACTGTGCAATAACTGGTTCGTTTTTTGAGAGCTTGAAACAACCAATGATACTCCCTCCACTGCTATTAATCAGTGTCACTTCCGAGAAGAAAAACTATCCTGTTGTCAAAACTGCTTTTCATTCTTGAGGAGGTTACTAATAGCAGTAGGATAGAATTTATGTTACCTAAAACTACTTAATGTTCTTACACTGTAAGCATTGTTATTTCACCCAAGACAATTGTAATTTTATTGTAGATTATGTAGTTTGGGAATTTCTGTTTGTTTGTTTCTTTGGAAACATGTCTTATGTTAAACACTATGTACTTTTTTGCATTGTCCAGACTTCTTTATTATAAGGACATGTTTCTTCTTTTAGACTAAATAGTAGAGTATTGCCAAAATAATGGGGCCTGTGACTTGAATGGATAGAAATGAATAAGCTGGTTTTGTTTTTTCAAAAATGGAAGTAATTTAGATTTTTGTTTTCTCATAAACAAATTTCAATTCATTCTTAACCAGTGAGAATTGTTTGTTTTATGGGGGAAAAAAAAGGAAGGTAGTTTCCTATTTGGTTTTATATATGTTAAATAAATGTGTAAAGTAACAACCAGATGTTATTAGAATTATTCTTTAGCATTTATAATTTTCAACTCCTATTATATTTCTTTGTGTGAAATTTTAATCAAAAGTGGTTGAGAGGTTAACAATATACTTTGAAAGAATATCTAAAAGGTTTTTTAAATGTTTGAATTATCACATCACACAAAGGCTGATTTCTAAAAAAAAAAAATTAATAAAGTATTTATTTTGCCTAACATATTTTTAGTGATTTCTTTTCTTGAACCACAACATGAAGAATTTGGATTAGATTTGATAAGTAACAAGATCCAAAAGAATTGGAGCATATAATCTAATAGGCTAAAATTCTCTTTTCCTGAAAAGGCATCTACGATGCTTTCAAAAATGTGGTTAAGCCTAGACCACCATGGAGAAAGAATGCACACTGATGCCTCTTGGTCTCATCTAGTTCTGCAGTCTTAATTACTACCATCTGAGTAAAAAATTTTCTTTAAACTGTACTGTTAAGCTACAAAGAACAGACATTAAAATATTATTCTCTGGCCAAATTCAGTCAAATTCTCAGTCAAATTCAGCAATTTGACTACCTGATTCTAATAATAGTAATGATACATATAAACCAAACACTGATATTAACACTAATACAGATATCAATGATTTTTAACTAATCAGCTTTGTAGCCACTTACAGTTTTTTCTGACTATACAAGAACCCAAAATTTGATAATCAATATTAAAACAGCCTGAGTCAATGGGAAAATCCCCTACGAAGTTTGCATGTAAAATAAAATGAACTTAAGTACTATCAGAGTTTCATGTTTACTCCCATTTTAAAGTTTTGCGTACTCAAACATTTGAAAGCTACTATATTCAAGCCACCATGCTAGCTGCCAAAATGGATGAGAGGGGGTCTCAGTGGAAGAACAGGGCACCTTTTTTTCCTGAATGGGTAAGTTTAGAAGAACCAAATAAAAAATACGAAAATCATAAAAAGAATTTGCAAGAGTGGAGCCTGGGATGGTTGGAGATGTAAGTCTTTACCAAGAAGACTTAGTTTTAGTAAAGGCTTAATGAATGGGAAATGGAAAGGATGAAGTTTAAATAATTAAGAATATTTTAGTTCTTGTTGTTCAGTTGCTTAGTCATGTCTGACTATTTGTGAACTTATGGACTGCAACAGGCCAGGCTCACCTGTCCTTCACTATCTCCCAGAGTTTGCTCAGATTCATGTCTACTGAGTTGGTGATGATATCCTAACCATCTCATCCTCTGCTGCCCTCTCTTCTCCTCCTGCCTTCAGTCTTTCCCAAATCAGGGTCTTTTCTAATGAGTCAGCTCTTCCCATGAGGTAGCCAAGGTATTGGCACTTCAGCATCAGTTCTTGCAATGAAATAGTTAGCATTGATTTCTTTTAGGATTGACTGGTTTGATCTTGCTGTCCAAGGGACTCTTCAAGGGTCCCAGAATTTGAAAGCATCAATTTTTCAGTGCTCAGTCATCTTTATGGTTAACTCTCCTATCTGTATAGAACTACTGGAAAATCCATAACTTTGACTCTATGGACCTTTGTTGCCAAAGTGATGTCCCTGCTTTTTAATATGCTGTCTAGGTTTGTTAATAGCTTTCCTACCAAGGAGCAAGCATTTAATTTCATGCCTGCAGTTACTGTTCACAGTGATTTTGGTCCCTAAGAAAACAAAAATCTGTCACTGCTTCTACTTTTCCCCTTCTGTTTGCCATAAAGTGATGGGACAAGATGCCATGATCTTAGTTTTCTGACTGTTGAGTTTTAAACCAGCTTTTTCACTCTCCTCTTTGATCCTCATCAAGAGGCTCTTTAGTTCCTCTTCATTTTCTGCCATTACAGTGGTGGTATTGGCATATCTAAGGCTGTTATATTTCTCCTGCCAATCTTGATTCCAGCTTGTGATTCATCCAGCCAAGCATTTTGCCTGATATACTCTGCATACAAGTTAAACAATCAGAGTGACAGTATACAGCCTTGACATACTCCTTTCCCAATTTTGAACCAGTCCATTGTTCCATGCCTGTTTCTAACTGTTGCTTCTTCACCTGCATACAGGTGGTGGTCTGGTGTTCCCACCTCTAAGGATTTAACACAGTTTGTTGTGATGCAAACAGTCAAAGCCTTTAGCATAGTCAATGAAGCAGAAGCAGATGTTTTTCTGGAATTCCCTTCCTTTTTCTATGATCCAATGAATATTGGCAATTTTATCTCTGGTTCTTCTGCCTTTTCCTAAACCCAGCTTGTATATCTGAAAGTTCTTGGTTCATGTACTGTTCAAGCCTAGCTTGAAGGATTTTGAACATAACCTTGCTACTAATAGCATGTGAAATAAGTGCAGTCATATGGTAATTTGTAGTTTTTGGCATTGCCCTTCTTTGAGACTGAAATGAAAACACCTTTCCCAGTTCTGTGGCCACTGTTGAATTTTCCAAATTTGCTGGCATAATGAGTGCAGCACTTTAACAGCATCATCTTTTAGGATTTGAAATAGCTCAGTTGGAGTTCCATCACCTCCACTAGCTTTGTTCATAGTAGAGTTTCCAAAGGCCCATTTAACTTCAAAGTCCAAGATGTCTAGCTCTAGGTGACTGACCACACCTTGTCATCTGGGTCATTAAGACCATTTTTGTATACTTCTGTGTATTGTTGCCACCTCTTCTTAATCTCTTCTGCTTCTGTTAAGTCATGGTAATGACTTCTGTCCTTTATCGTACCCATCCTTGTATAAAAGTTTCCCTTGGTATCTCTAATTTTCTTGAAGAGGCCTCTGGTCTTTCCCATTCTATTGTTTTTCTCTATTTGCACTGTTCATTTAAGAAGGCTTTCTTATCTCTCCTTGCTATTCTTTGAAACTCTGCATTCAGTTGGTTATAGCTTTCACCTTTTTTAAATGGAAGGTGAACATTACTGAATTTCAATTTTCAACAAAGAAATTTTTTTCTCTGGAACAAGAAAAAATTTCTCATGAAATACCACTTAAAGTAATGCTTCTGTATTTCTCCACACATGGAAATCAAATTACCTGAGATTTTGTGGAAATGATTCTGATTGTGTAGGTCCAGGTCCTACTTTCTTGGCTGCACATCCCTGCATTTCTAGAAGCATTCATGTGAAACTGATGCTTCTAATCCATTAAATGTACTTTTAGTAGCAAGGGTTTATATTAGTAAGCCTTACTACCTAACTGCTAGTTACTTTGGAGAGAGAAAGTTGGTAAGCAGGAAAAGGAATTTTTATATCCAAAGATTTGTCAGCTGAGAGGCCACCTTCAGGGAACTTTTCATTATAGCCCAAAGGTAGTAATGAAACAAATGTATACCAAAACAAGATAAGGATAGTAGAGAAAATTACAATCCATATCTTTGATGAATATAGATACAAAAATTCTCAAGAAAATATTAGCAAACCAAATCCAAACACATCAAAGACCATGACCAAACTAGATTCATCCCAGGGTCACAAGGATGGTTTAAAATACACAAACAAATGTGATACACTGTATCAACAAAAGAAAAGACAAAATCCACATAATCATCCCAATAGATACAGAAAAAGACTGGATAAATATCAACACCATTCATGATAAATACCTCTTACCAAATTGCATACAGAGGGAACATATCTCAACAGAATGGAAGCTACTTATGACAAACTCAGCTGATAACGATACTTAATGGTGTGAAAAGCTGATACTCTTCCTGCTAAAATCTGGAACAAGGCAAAGATGCCTCAGTCCACCATTGCTATTCAATAGTACAGTATTGGAAGTTCCACAGTAATCAAGCAAGAAAAATAAAAAGTATCCAAATCAGAAGGGAAGAGATAAAACTATATGCAGACAGTCAAAGCTATGGTTTTTCCAATAGTCATGTACAGATGTGAGAGTTGGACCATAAAGAAGGCTGAGCACCAAAAAACTGATGCTTTCAAACTGTAGTGTTGAAGAAGACTCTTAACAATCCCATGGACAGCAAGGAGATCAAACCAGTCAATCCTAAAGGAAATCAACCCTGAATATATATTGGAAGGACTGATCCTGAAGCTGAAATTCCAATACTGTGGCCACCTGATGCAAAGAGCTGACTCATTTGAAAAGACCCTGATGCTGGGAAAGAGAAGGCAGGAGGAGAAGGGGACGACAGAGGACGAGATGGTTGGATGGCATCACCGACTCAAATGACATGAGTTTAAGCAAACTCTGGGAGATATTGAAGGTCAGGGAAGCCTGGCATACAGCAGTGGGATCACGAAAAGTCAGATACGACTGAGCAACTAAACAGCAACAATATGCAGAAGATATTCTATTCTATGTAGAAAACCCTAAAGACAATACACACAAAGCACTATATAATGGATAAACAGATTAATCACAGGAGCACAGGACACAACATTAACATAGAGGAATCTGTTGCATTTCTTTATGCTAACAATGAAATATCAAAAAGGAGATATAATAAAGTAACTCCTTTTGAAATCACATCCAAAAAAAAAAAAAAAAAAAAACTGCTTAGGAATAAACCTGACCAAAGAGGTGAAAGACAATGCTAGAAATAATTATAAAATATTAATAAAAGAAACTGATTCAAAGAAATGGAAAGAATTCCAAGTTCTTGGACTGGAATAATTAATGTTGCTAAAATGGCCTTAATACACAAAATGACCTACCTATTTAATATGATCCCTGTCAAATTACCCATGACATTTCATAGAACTATAATAATCCTAAATTTCATATGGAACCCATTAAAAGACCGAGAATTGCCAAAGCAATCCTGAGGAAAAAGAACAAAGTAGGTCACAGAGTCCAGACAATCCTACAAAGCTACAGTGATCAAAACATCATGGTACTGGCACAAAAACACACATATGGATCAATGGAGCAGAACAGAGCCAAGAAATAAACCTACACACTTATGGTCAATTAGCATTGGACAAAGGAAGCAAGGATATACAATGGGAAAAAGAGGCTCTTCAGCAAGAGGGGTTGGGAAAGGTGGACAGTTCAGTTCAGTCACTAAGTCATGTCTGGCTATTTGAGATCCCATGGACTACAGCACTCCAGGCTTCCCTGTCCATCATCAAATCCCGGAGCCTGCTCAAACTCATGTCCATCAAGTCAATGTTGCCATCCAACCATCTCATCCTCTTTCGTCCACTTCTCCTCCTGCCTTCAACCTTTCCCAGCATCAGGGTCTTTTCCAATGAGTCAGTTCTTCACATCAGGTGGCCAAAGTATTGCAACTTCAGCTTCATTTTCAGTTCTTTCAATGAATATTCAGGACCGATATCCTTTACAATTTACTGGTTTGATCTCCATGCAGTCCAAGGGACTCTTTGAGAGTTTTCTCCAACACCACAGTTCAAAAAAATCAATTCTTCAGCACTGAGCTTTTTTTATGCTCCAACTTTCACATCCATACATGATTACTGGAAAAACCATAGGTTTGACTATGGTGACATTTGTTGATAATGTCTCTGCTTTTTAATATGTTATCTAGGTTGCTCATAGCTTTTCTCCCAAGGTGCAAGTGTCTTAATTTCATGGGTGCAGTCATCATCTGCAGTGATTTTGCAGCCCAAGAAAATAAACTGTCACTGTTTCCGCATCTATTTGCCATAAAGTGATGGGACTAGATACCATGATTTTAGTTTTCTGAATGTTGAGTTTTAAGCCAGCTTTTTCACTCTCTTCTTTCACTTTGATCAAGAGGCTCTTTAGTTCTTCTTTGCTTTCTGCCATAAGGGTGGTGTCAACTTCATATGCGAGATTATTGATATTTCTTCTGGCAATCTTTTTTCCAGCTTGTGCTTCATTCAACCCGGCATTTCACATGATGTACTTTGCATCAAGTACATCAAGACCATCCCCAAGAAAAAGAAATGCAAAAAAGCAAAATGGCTGTATGAGCAGGCCTTATAAATAGCTGTGAAAAGAAGAGAAGCGAAAAACAAAGGAGAAACAGAAAGATATACCCATGTGAATACAGAGTGCCAAAGTATAGCAAGGAGAGATAAGAAAGCCTTCCTCAGTGATCAGTGCAAAGAAATAGAGGAAAACTAATAGAATGGGAAAGACTAGACATCTCTTCAAGAAAATTAGAGATACCAAGGAAACATTTCATGCAAAGAGGGGCACAATAAAGGACAGAAATAGTATGGACCTAACAGAAGCAGAAGATATTAAGAAGAGCTGGCAAGAATGCACAGAACTATCCAAAAAAGATTGTAATGACCCAGGTGACCATGATGGTGTGATCACTCACCTAGAGCCAGACATCCTGGAGTGTAAAGTCAAGAGGGCCTTAGGAAGCATCACTACACACAAAGCTAGTTGAGGTGATGGAATTCCAGTTGAGCTATTACAAATCCTAACAGATGATGCTGTGGAAATGCTGCACTCAATATGCCAGTAAGTTTGGAAAACTCAGCAGTGGCCACAGGACTGGAAAAGGTCAGTTTTTATTCCAATCCCAAAGAAAGGTAATGCCAAAGAATGCTCAAACTACTGCACGATTGCACTCATCTCACACACTACTAAAGTAATGCTCAAAATTCTCCGAGCCAGGCTTCAGCAATACGTGAACCGAGAACTTCCAGATGTTCAAGCTGGTTTTAAAAAAGGCAGAGGAAACATAGATCAAATTGCCAGCATCCATTGGATCAGCAATAAAGCAAGAGAGTACCAGAAAAACGTCTATTTCTGCTTTATTGACTATGCCAAAGCCTTTGACTGTTTGGATCACAACAAGCTGTGTAAAATTCTGAAAGAGATGGAAATAGCAGACCACCTGACCTGCCTCTTGAGAAATCTGTATGCAGGTCAGTGGGCAACAGTTAGAACTAGACATGGAACAACAGACCTGTTTCAAATTGGGAAAGGAGTACATCAAAGCTATATATTGTCACCCTGCTTATTTATATGCAGAGTACATCATGAGAAACGCTGGGATGGAAGAAGCACAAGCTGGAATCAAGATTACTGGGAGAAATATCAGTAACCTCAGATATGCAGATGACACCTCCCTTATGTCAGAAAGAGAAGAGGAACTAAAAAGCCTCAGGATAAAAGTGAAACATGAGAGTGAAAAAGTTGGCTTAAAGCTCAACATTCAGAAAACTAAGATCATGGCATCTGGTCCCATTACTTCAAGGCAAATAAATGGGGAAACAGTAGAAACAGTGACAGACTTTATTTTGTTGGTCTCCAAAGTCAGTGCAGATGGAGACTGCAGCCATGAAATTAAAGACATTTACTCTTCATAAGAAAAGTTATGACCAACCCAGACAGCATATATTTTTTTAATTTATTTATTTTAATTGGAGGCTGATTACTTTACAATATTGTAGTGGCTTTGCCATACATTGACATGAATCAGCCATGGATTTACATGTGTTCCCCATCCTGAACCCCCCTTCCACCTCGCTCCCCATCCCATCCATCTGGGTCATCCCATTGCACCAGCCCTGAGCACCCTGTCTCATGCATCAGACTTGGACTGGTGATCTGTTTCACATATGATAATGTACATGTTTCAGTGCTATTCTCTCAAATCATCCCACCCTCACCTTCTCCCAGAGTCCAAAAGATTGTTCCATACATCTGTGTCTCTTTTGCTGCCTTGCATATAGGGTTATCATTACCATCTTTCTAAATTACATATATATGTGTTAGTATACTGTATTGGTGTTTATCTTTCTGACTTACTTCACTCTGTATAATAGGCTCCAGTTTCATCCACCTCAATAGAACTGATTCAAATGCATTCTTTTTAATGACTGAGTAATATTCCATGGTGTATATGTACCACAGCTTTCTTATCCATTCATCTGCTGATGGACATCTAGGTTGCTTCCATGTCCTGGCTATTATAAACAGTGCTGCGATGAACATTGAGGTACATGTGTCTCTTTCAATTCTGGTTTCCCTGGTGTGTATGCCCAGCAGTGGGATTGCTGTGTCATATGGCAGTTCTATTTCCAGTTTTTTTAAGGAATCTCCACACTGTTTTCCATAGCAGCTGTACTAGTTTGCATTCCCACCAACAGTGTAAGAGGGTTCCCTTTTCTCCACACCCTCTCCAGCATTTATTGTTTCTAGACTTTGGATAGCAGTTATTCTGACTGGTGTGATATGGTACCTCATTGTGGTTTTGATTTGCATTTCTCTGTTAATGAGTGATGTTGAGCATCTTTTCACGTGTTTGTTAGCCATCTGTATGTCTTCTTTGGAGAAATGTCTGTTTAGTTCTTTGGCCCATGTTTTGATTGGGTTGTTTATTTTTCTGGAATTGAGCTGCAGGAGTTGCTTGTATACTTTTAAGATTAATTTTCAGTTGCTTCTTTTGCTATTATTTTCTCCCATTCTGAAAGCTGTCTTTTCACCTTGCTTATAGTTTCCTTCATTGTGCAAAAGCCTTTAAATTTAATTAGGTCCCATTTTTTTTTTTCTTTTATTTCCATTACTCTGGGAGGTGGGTCATAGAGGATCCTGTCGGGGAGTGTTTTGCCTACGTTTTCCTCTAGGAGTTTTATTGTTTCTGGTCTTATGTTTATATCTTTAATCCATTTTGAGTTTACTTTGTGTATGGTGTTAGAAAGTGTTCTAGTTTCATTCTTTTACAGGTGGTTGACCAGTTTTCCCAGCACCACTTGTTAAAGAGCTTGTCTTTTCTCCATTGTATATTCTTGCCTCCTTTGTCAAAGATAAGTTGTCCATAGGTACATGGATTTATCTTTGGGCTTTCTATTTTGTTCCATTGATCTATATTTCTGTCTTTGTGCCAGTACCATACTGTCTTGATGACTGTGGCTTTGTAGTAGAGCCTGAAGTCAGGCAGGTTGATTCCTCCAGTTCCATTCTTCTTTCTCAAGATTTCTTTGGCTATTCGAGGTTTTTTGTATTCCCACACAAATTTTGAAGTTATTTGTTTTAATTCTGTGAAAAATACTGTTGGTAGCTTGATAAGGTTTGCATTGAATCTATAGATTGCTTTGGGTAGTATACTCATTTTCACTATATTGATTCTTCCAATCCATGAACATGGTCTATTTCTCCATCTATTTGTGTCTTCTTTGATTTCTTTCACCAGTGTTTCATAGTTTTCTATATATAGGTCTTTTGTTTCTTTAGGTAGATATATTCCTAAGTATTTTATTCTTTTTGTTGCAATGGTGAATGGAATTGTTTCCTTAATCTCTGTTTTCTCATTGTTAGTGTATAGCAATGCAAGGGATTTCTGTGTGTTAATTTTATATCCTGCAAATTCACTATATTCATTGATTAGCACTAATAATTTTCTGGTGGAGTCTTTAGGGTTTTCTTTGTAGAGGATCATGTCATCTGCAAACAGTGATAGTTTTACTTCTTTTTTTCCAATCTGGATTCCATTTATTTCTTTTTCTACTCTGATTGCTGTGGCCAAAACTTCCAAAATTATGTTGAGTAGTAGTGATGAGAGTGGTCACCCTTGTTTGGTTCCTGACTTTAGGGGAAATGCTTTTAATTTTTTCACAATTGAGGATAATGACCAAGTGGGCTTTATCCCAGGGATGCAAGGATTCTTCAATATCTGCAAATCAATCAATGTAATACACCACATTAACAAATTGAAAGATAAAAACCATCTGATTATCTCAACAGATGCAGAGAAAGCCTTTGACAAAATTCAACATCCATTTATGATAAAAACCCTCCAGGAAGCAGGAATAGAAGGAACATACCTCAACATAATAAAAGCTATATATGACAAACCCATAGACAGCATATTTTTTAAAGCAGAGACATTACTTTGCCAGCAAAGGTCCATCTAGTCAAAGTTATGGTTTTTCTAGTAGTCATGTATGGATGAGAGAGTTGGACTATAAGGAAACCTTAGCACTGAAGAATTGATCCTTTCGAGTTGTGGTGTTGGAGAAGACTCTTGAGAGTCCCTTGGACTGCAAGGGGATCCAACCAGTCCATCATAAACGAAATCAGTTCTGAATATTCATTGGGAGGACTGATGCTGAAGCTTAAACCAATACTTTCACCACCTGATGCAAAACACTGTCTCATTTGAAAAGACCTTGATGCTGGGAAAGATTGAAGGCAGGAGGAGAAGGGGACAACAGAGGATGAGATGGTTGGATGGCATCACTGACTCAATGGACGTGAGTTTGAGTAAACTCTGGGAGTTGGTGATGGACAGCAAGGCCTGGTGTGCTGCAGTCTATGGGGTCACAAAGAGTCGGACACGACTCAGCAACTGAACTGAACTGAACTGAACTCTGTATATAAGTTAAATAAGAAGGGTGACAATATATAGACTCAACATACTGCTTTTCCATTTTGGAATAAGTCTGTTGTTCCATGTCCAGTTCTAACTGTTGCTTCTTGACCTGCATACAGATTTCTCAGGAGACAGATAAGGTGGTCTGGCATTTCCATCTCTTTCAGAATTTTCCTCAGTTTGTTGTGATCCACACAGTCAAAGGCTTTGGTGTAGTCAATAAAGAAGTAGTTGTTATTCTGGAACTCTCTTGCTTTTTCTATGATCCAACGGATGTTGGCAATTTGATGTCTGGTTCCTCTGTCTTTTCTAAATCTCCCGTGAGCATCTGGATGTTCTTAGTTCATGTACCGTTGAAGACCGGCTTGGAGAATTTTGAGCATTACTTTACTAGCGTGTGAGATGAGTGAAATTGTGCAGTAGTTTGAACACTCTTTGGCATTGCCTTTCTTTGGGATTGGAATGAAAACTAACCCTTCCAGTCCTGTGGCCACTGCTGAGTTTTCCCAACTTGCTGGCCTATTGAGTGCAGCACTTTCACAGCATCATCTTTTAGGATTTGAAATAGCTCAACTGGAATTCCATCACCTCAACTAGCTTTGTGTGTAGTGATGCTTCCTACAGTCCCCTTGACCTCACATTCCAGGGTGTTTAGCTCTAGGTGAGTGATCACACCATCATGGTCAACTGGGTCATTAAGATCTTTTTTTGGATAGTTCTTCTGTGCATTCTTGCCACCTCTTCTTACTTCTGTTAGGTCCATACTATTTCCGTCCTTTATTGTGACCCTCTTTGCATAAATGTTCCCTTGATACCTCTAATTTTCTTGAAGAGATGTCTAGTCTTTCCCATTCTATTATTTTCCTCTATTTCTTTGCACTGATCATTGAGGAAGTCTTTCTTGTCTCTCCTTGCTATTGTTTGGCACTCTGCATTCAGATGGGTATATCTTTCCTTTTCTCCTTTGCCTTTCACTTCTCCTCTTTTCTCAGCTATTTGTTAGGCTTCCTCAGACAACCATTTTGCCTTTTTATATCTCCTTTTCTTGGGGATGGTCTTGATACCTGCCTCCTGCACAATGTCATGAACCTCCATCCATTGTTCTTTAAGCACTCTGTCTATCAAATTTTATCCCTTGAATCTATTTGTCATTTACACTGTATAACTGTAAGGGATTTGATTTAGGTCATACCTGAATGGTCTAGTGGTTTTTCCTACTTTCTTCAATTTAAGTCTGAATTTGACAGTAAGGAGTTCATGATCTGAGCCACAGTCAGTTCCTGGTCTTGTTTTTGATGAGTGTATAGGGTCTCTCCATCTCTAGCTACAAAGAATATAATCAATCTGATTTCGGTATTGACCATCTGGTGATGGCCATGTGTAGAGTCATCTCTTGTGTTGTGGAAGAGTGTGTTTGCTATAACCAGTGCATTCTCTTGGCAAAACTCTGTTAGACTCTGCCCTGCTTTATTTTGTCCTCCAAGGCTAAACTTGCCTGTGACCCAGGTGTCTTTTGACTTCCTACTTTTGCATTCAGGTCCCCAAAGATGAAAAGGATATCTTCTTTTGATGTTAGTTCTAGAAAGCCTTGTAGGTCTTTAAGAACCATTCAACTTCAGCTTCTTCAGCATTAGTGGTTGGGGCATAGACTTGGACTATTGTGATATTGAATGGAAACAGAGATCATTTTGTCATGTTTGGAGATGCACCCAAGTACTGCTTTTTTGGACTCTCTTGTTGACTATGAGGGCTATTCCATTCCTTCTAAGGGATTCTTGCCCACAGTAGTAGATACTCGATAGCTATGTGTAAATCAATAAGGTTAGAACACACCCTCTCATTGAACACAAAAATAAACTCAAAATGTCTAAAGACTTAAACATAAAATACAATAGCATAAAAGTCCTAGAAAAGAACACAAGGAAAACATTCTCTGACATAAGTCATACCAATGTTTTCTTAGGTCAATTTCCTAAGGCAATAGAAATAAAAACAGAGAAATGGGATCTAATCAAATGTATAAGGTTGTACAGCAAAGGAAACCATAAACACAATGAAAAGACCACCTACAGAATGGGAGAAAATATTTGCAAATGATGAGACCAACAAGGGGTTAAATTTCTAAAATACATAAATAGCTCATACAACTCAACACACACACACACACAAACCAGCCTAATTGAAAAATGGGCAGAAGGCCTAAATAGACCTTTTATCAAAAAGGGCATAGATGGTCAACAGGCACATGAAAAGATGCTTAGCATCACTAATTATTACAGAAATGCAAATTAAAATTACCATGAGACATCATCTCACACCAGTCTGAAAGGCCATCTTTAAAATGTCTACATATAACAAATACTGGAGAGAATGTGAAGAAAAGGGAATCCTCTGTCACTGTTGGTGGGAATGTAAATTGGTGCAGCCACTAAGAAACACAGTATGACAATTCCTCAGAAAACTAAAAGTAGAATTACCATATCAGCCATCCCACTCCTGGGCATATATCCAGATAAACCTATAATTCAAAAAGATACATGCACCCCTATTTTCTTAGCAGCACTATTCACAACAGCCAAGACCTGGAAACAAACTAAATGTCCACTGACAGATGAATGGATAAAGAAGATGCAATACATAGATACAGTGGAATCCTTCCCAGTCACAAAAAAGAATGAACTAATGTCATTTGCAGCAACATAGATGGACCTAGAGATTATCATACTAAATGAAGTCAGAAAGGCAAATATTAATGCCATATGATATCACTTACATGTGGAGTCTAAAAATATGACCCAAATAAGCCTATCTACGAAACAGAAACAGAATTACAGATGGAGATCAAACTGATGGTTGCCAAATGGGAAGGGGTTGAGGGAGGGATGGAGTGGAAGTTTGGGGTTAGCAGATGTAAGCTTTTATATATAGGATGGATAAACAACAAGGTCCTGGTGTATAGCACAGAGAACTATATTCAATATCCTATGATAAACTATGATGGAAAAGAATAATAGAATGTGTGTGCATATACACCTGTGGATAACTGAATTATTTCACTGTACAGAAATAATTAACACAACATTGTAAATCTTATACTTCAATGAAATACATTTTTAAAAAGTGAGAACAAACATAAGCACAGCACATAGTAAGGAAACCATTTGGGTATCCGCCTAAGGACTCATAGAAACATACCATGTTCAAGAGAGGCTTGTGTGGCAGCAAAAACAGCATGAACTAGGAGTTTATTTTACAGTTAATGATATGTGTGTTAGTTGATTGGTCATATCCAACTCTTTGTGACCCCATGGACTGTATCCTGCCAGGTTCCTCTGTCCATAGAATTCTCTGGCAAGAATACTGGAGTGGGTTGCCATTCCCCTCTCCAGGGGATCTTCCTGACCTAGGGATCGAACTCAGGTCTCCCACATTGGACTCAAATTCTTTACCATTTGAGCCACCAGGGAAGCCCTGTTGTGATAGCAGCTAATAAGTTTGTATATACTGTGTTGACTGTACAGCGGTAAAACACAAAATAGTCAATCCTCATAGAGTCAGCCAGCCAAGAACCAGAAGGAGACCCTAAAAGGAAAACTAGCTCTGGAGGTGCTGCAGGAAGAGATGAGCTCTACAGTGTAGAATTTGTTTAAGTAATTGGTGTTTGGAGGAGTTTACCATTCCTTTTGAGAAGGGATTAGAGATTCAAAACAATTACACCTGTGTTGAACATACTGTAATATGTCTTTGTGCTATTGAATTGTTTAGTAAACCCATCCATGGATGATTCATGGTTTTATTTTCATATATCTCATATAACTCCTTTTATTATTTCTCTAGTACCAAGGTTAAAAACCACTTGAGGTCTTGCACAGAGGTATTATGTGATGAGCTGATTCAGAAACATCTATCACAATCCTGTGCCTGGATAGAGGACTGAACTGAATCACAGGGTCATTTTCCAAATCTTATTCATTTATAATGAGAGGATTCAAGAGTTATTCATACATCTTCACAATAGTCATTTCCAACTGATTTCCTCTTCTCTTGCTTCCCTGTTCTTCCACTGGGGTCTTCAACAGGCTAAAGTTGTGATGGTATCATGCTGTTTGGAAGTGGAG
Organism: Odocoileus virginianus; assembly: GCF_023699985.2. Taxonomy (NCBI): domain Eukaryota; kingdom Metazoa; phylum Chordata; class Mammalia; order Artiodactyla; family Cervidae; genus Odocoileus; species Odocoileus virginianus. The sequence continues at coordinate 9,023,865 of NC_069686.1, read as the reverse complement.
AGAGAGCATCTCTTCCCATTATTACCACTTACTATGTGTGCTCAGTTGTGTCTTAATCTTTGTGACCCTATGGATTGTAGCCCATCAGGCTCCTCTGTTCATGGAATTTTCCAGGCAAGAATATTGGAGTGGGTTGTCATTTCCTACACTCTCAGAAAAGAAGCACTTCTTATGACCCAGCCTTCTCCCATGAATCCCTTGTGAAAACAACTTTGGTTCTTTGTGCTTTCATTACTGTCTCCTTGGGGCTTGGCCAGCGGTGAAAAGGACTTGAGAGAAACATTGACGTTCTTTCCACCCTCTGTTCTCCAGTACGGGCAAGGGCTCCTTCTCCCTGCCAAAACACCTTCCTGCAAATCAGCTAATTCAAATCAACAGCGGCTGAATCTTTAGCAGGAACACAGTATAGGTACAAACTGGTTCCCTCTTACTCTTAGGAACAGACAAGGGTTTTAATAAAAAATGTTAAGAATTTATATTTTTATTATATTTTCATTCTGAAATATAAGTAGAATCATCTACTGCATGGCTAATGAATGACTCTTGAGCACAAAACACTAATGAAAAAGTTAATTTTTTGTGACTTTACTATTGGCTAAATTACCAAATTTGCCAGCATGTGGATTAAGTTTCTCAAGATTCACAAAAGAGAAATTTTATTTTGGTGCAATTTCTTGTTGTTGTTGTCTTTCAGTTGCTGTCCAAGTGAAAAGCAGAACACAAATAACATCACAGATTCTGTCAGGTATAATCCTAAACCATTTTTTGAAGTAAATGTTAATTTCCTAGGAGAGCCTTTGCTTGGTCTATTTTGCCTGTAATGCCCATAACTGAAGAAGGCAATGGCACCCCACTCCAGTACTCTTGCCTGGAAAATCCCATGGACGGAGGAGCCTGGTGGGCTGCAGTCCATGGGGTCGCAGAGTCGGACACGACTGAGCGGCTTCACTTTTACTTTTCACTTTCATGCGTTGGAGAAGGAAATGGCAACCCACTCCAGTGGTCTTGCCTGGAGAATCCCAGGGACTGGGTTGCCTGGTGGGCTGCTGTCTATGGGGTTGCACAGAGTCAGACACGACTGAAGTGACTTAGCAGCAGCAGCAGGAATGCCCATAATGGGAAAGGTAAAAGAGTGAAACACCCCATCTTTTTTAAGATGTTCTACTTCTGTAGACTTTAGATGTACATTTGACAGAAATTATTTGTAAAAAGACACAGTAGCAGTGAACAAAATTGCATCATGATCAGAAACTATGTGAGATATAGAATACAGTTGTAATTATCACTCATGGTTTTGGGGACAGTTTCCCAAAACAGGCTTAACCTTCCAAAGATTTTGAATTGTGTCTATTATAAATAAACTAATTTTTAGAAATCCAAGTGACAGAATGCATGGCTTCATCAGTAAAACTTGGAACCCAAAATGGACCACCAATGAAACTGATAACCATTCATTTACAACATGTCTTGGTTCATGGATTAGCTGAATTATAGCAAAGCTGGCAGTAAACCAGGTTCTTCAAAGTACACTATACCTTCCAATTAATAACAAAAATAAAAGGAACACAGGAGCCATTTGGGACAATCGGTAATAGCCTGAACTTAAAACTGTTAAGTAAGGAAATAATTTTATGACTGAAAAAGCCAGGTACTCTAGAGAAATGTGTATTTCTTTTATAGTTTGTTCTCAATTTCAGTATTTCCTTTCTCCTCTTCTTTTCTTACCTCTTGCCCTTCAAGACCTACAAATTATTTCCTCACCAAGAGATTCCTTGAATCCTATGTTTCTGCTCTAAGAACATTGCTTTCTTTTTCGAATCTGTGCATTACCATATCTGATTATGGATTAAATCATAAGTGGTTTAGAATACAACATTTTATCAATAAACATTCCTTTCAATGTCATTCTTCCTTGAACACTGAGTTTGAGACTTCGGGTATGTAAAACAAACTGGTTCTTCCTGTGACCTGGGCTACATGGTTGAATCTGTACAGAGTGTGCTAAAAAAACAAGACATCTGTGTTCACATTTATTTTTACAGTATTTAAAATATTTTCAGTTAACAAGAAAATATTGTTAACTGAAGGAATTGGATGAATGTAAGCATTAAGAGTCCCAATCTAGAGGCAGACAGACCTCAGTTCCGGGCTTAGCTCTGCCACTTTTTAAAAAATTATTATTAATTGGAGGCTAATTACTTTACAATATTGTAGTGGTTTTTGCCAATACATTGATATGAATCAGCCATGGATTTACATGTGTTCCCCATCTTGAACCCCCTTCCCACCTCCCTCTCTATCCCATCCCGTCTGGGTCATCCCAGTGCACCAGCCCCGAGCACTTGTCTCATGCATCCAACCTGGACTGGAGATCTGTTTCACACTTGATAATATACATGTTTCGATGTTGTTCTCTCAGATCATCCCACCCTCGCCTTCTCCCACAGAGTCCAAAAGTCTGTTCTATATATCTGTGTCTCTTTTTCTGTCTTGCATATAGGGTTATCGTTACCATCTTTCTAAATTTCATATATATGTGTTAGTATACTGTATTGGTGTTTATCTTTCTGGCTTACTTCACTCTGTATAATGGGCTCCAGTTTCATCCATCTCATTAGAACTGATTCAAATGCATTCTTCTTTAATAGCTGAGTAACACTCCATTGTGTATATGTACCACAGCTTTCTTATCCATTCGTCTGCTGATGGCCATCTAGGTTGCTTCCATGTCCTGGCTATTATAAACAGTGCTGCGATGAACATTGGGGTGCACGTGTCTCTTTCAGATCTGGTTTCCTCGGTGTGTATGCCCAGCAGTGGGATTGCTGGGTCATATGGCAGTTCTATTTCCAGCTTTTTAAGGAATCTCCACACTGTTCTCCATAGTGCTCTGCCACCTTTTTTACTCAATCTCCTGAAAATAGCAGTAGCACCTTCCTCTTTGGTTTACTAGAGGAGATTAATAAGGTATAATAATATAAGTATATTTAGGATATCATCTAGCATATGACAAGAGCTCAATTAATATTAGCTATTAGCAAAAGGTAGGAATAATAATTGAATAGAAAGCAAAAATATACAGCCCTGTATTAAATATCAAGATGATATATTGTATTGATTATCTGAGTCAAATATGAGTGAAAATACAGTTGACTTTATTCCAACTTTATGTTAAATGAACTGTAATCAAAATTCTTTGATTTGTTTTGCTAAAGTTTTATTTTATTCAGGAAAAGCTCAACATTAGGTACATTTGTTAGAAGTTTATCTTCTCTATTATTTATAATACACTTAATTGGAACCACAATAAATGATTAATTAGGGTAATTGTCAGTGATGCAATGCTTTATCTTGTATCAAACCCTATTCAAAGGCTTTGGGGTTTCAGAAAACTTGAATCCTTAGTTTTGGCTATCTGCAATCATTCACTGTTTTTTTTTTTTTTAATAAGAATGTCCTTGACAACATTCTCTTAGCATGTGTGTGTGTGTTAGTTGCTCAATTGTGTCCAACTCTTTGCAACCCCACAGACTTGTAGCCCACCAGGCTCCTTTGTGCATGGAATTCTCCAGGCAAGAATACTGGAGTGGGTTGCCATTCCCTTCTCCAGAGGATCCTTCCAACTCAGGGATTGAACTCTTGTCTCTGAGTAGCAGGCAGATTCCTTACCATCTGAGCTACCAGGGAAGCCCCTGTTTCTCTTAGCTTAATCCTCCTGTTTCTTTTCTGCTTCTCAGTTTTGAAAAACGAATTAATGAACCACTGAGTTGAGCTTTTAAAATCCTCTAAGCAGAGATTCTCAGTTGGCCAAAGGCAATTATGAGAACATATGTTGTATGTGTGAATGTGCATGTTGTTTAGTCACTAAGTTGAGCCCAACTTTTTGCAACCTCATGGACTGCAGCACGCCAGGTTTTTCTGTCTATGTGTGTGGATTTATGCATATATGCATAGGTATGTTGTTTTTATTCAGTTTTATAATTTTATATTTGAAGAAATAATCCTTTGGCATATAAGTCTTTTAAAACACAACCTTTCAAAATCTTCTGAACTGGTGAGGTGTGGGTTTTAAAAAGTTGAGAAAAACTAATATATCAAGCCAATTTATTATCAACACAGAACTATTAGAAATAAAATATACTATAGCTGGACTATTTATTTACTTTTGAGAAGTTCTACTATTAGAATATTAGAGCTCTAATTGATATGTACCAGTCAAATTATTTTCAAGCTAATATAATTTTGAAAGTCATACAACCTAAAGTTGAATATTCAACTCGCAGAAATTTCATGTAATTTCAACAACAAACTTTTAAGTCAGTACAATGGAGCAATTAGCATCTTCTCTCTAGAGGAGGGAGTTTATAGTTCTGGGTGATGAGGATTGCTAAGGGAGTGATACTTACCTAATCATGACTTGTATATCTCAGAGATTGAAAATAAGGAAGTGTGGGCATCAGTGTTTCATGATCTGATATCTAATTAGAAGCAAAAAGGAAAAAGAAGCACTTTTGAGAAGTGATGTTCACTGCCAACTTCCTGGTTTATTCTTCAAACAAGGAACATTTAGACCTCTCTGAAATGTTCTGGCATGATGCTAGAAAAACATCCCGTATGCAGCAGGTGCAGATGCCCTGTCCATCTATTTTTATGGTTGCTGGTACAAAATATCATAGTTATTTGTCAAACATTATGGGACTCCTAATTAATAATGACACTAATTTGCAAAAATAACTCTATAAAGAACTTCCAAATATCTTAAATAAGCCCCTGGTTTAGTAGTTATGTAGTTGCTTATATATATATATATATATATATATATATATATATAGCCTCTCTTTGAAGAGTTTGTATTAACAATTTTATATACTTGAGCCCACTTTTATAGATTCTAATCATATAAATATACATTTCTAGACTGTGCCATATGTCATGTCTTTCCATTCAAGGGAATATTGCATACAAAAATTATGTCATTTGAGGTATTAGCCATTTCACATAATTTTTTACATTTTTCCCTTGTTGAAATAGCAGAGTAAATGCCCCAGTTCTGGTTTTTACTTAGCAAATATTGTCTTTTTTTTTTTTTGCTAGGTATTTTGCTTCTTTACAAGTCCTGAGAGTCTAGCTCCTCCATATCTAATCATCTCCATTGCTAATATCTCAGTTAAGACCTCTTGCCTGAGTTATGGCACTATATCTCACCTAGGCCATTCTGCATTTAGTAATTCATCTACAGTCCATATTCTTCCACATTGTTTGAATATTATTCTGAATACAAATATGATGCCATTACCTTCACACATTTGCTCAAAGCCTTACAATGACTCCCCATTGTTTTGCAGTTAGAAGTCCAAATTCATCCTTTTTTACATCTCCAAGTCTTTTTTCTTGAAAGCTCTCAACGTGCAACTGTGCTTCAACCACACTCAACCATGCTACTCTATTGTTCCCTGTATTTGTACACTCTGTTCTCTCTGCTTGGAGGTCCTTTCATTTTTCTCCAGTACCTCCCACTATAGGCATATCTTTCTCCTAGAAGTCCTCTGGGATCCACCAAGTAGAGATAACTATCTTACCTCCACTTTACCTAGTGCATACCTTTATATGAGTGTATAAGCTTTTTTAAAACATAATTCACATATCATACAGTTTACCTATTTAATGTGCACAAAACTACAGTTTTCAGTATATTCACGGAGTTGTAAAACCATCATCACAATTAACTTTAGAACATTTTCATTACCTCCCCAAATATCCAGTTTCCCTTAGCAGTCTCACCTCCCTCCTATACAACTACTAGTCTACTTTCTGTCTCTAAAGATTTGCCTATTCTGGACATTTCAGATAAACAGAATAATACAATATGTAAACTTGTGTGACTGGCTTCTTTCATTGAACATAATGTTTTTAAAGTTCATCCATGTGTATATCATGTATCAATTCATCATCCCTTTATATTGCTGAATAATATTCCATTGTATGGATATACCACATTTTGTTTATCCATCACTTGATGGACATTTGGAGTATTTTCATTTTTTGTCTATTAATAATAACATTGTTAAGAATTTTCATGTGCAAGTTTTTTTATAGATGTATATATTTATTTCTCTTGGATAAATATCGAGAAGTGGATTTTATTGGGAATATGGCATCTCTATGTTTAACCTTTTAAAGAACTGCCAGACTATTTTCCAAAGCGACTAGTTAGAGTTGAAAGTGAAAGTCGCTCAGTCGTGTCTGACTCTTCGGGACCCCATGGACTATATAGCCCATGGAATTCTCCAGGCCAGAATACTGGAGTGGGTAGACTTTTCCTTCTCCATGGGATCTTCCCAACCCAGGGACTGAACCCAGGTCTCCTGCATTGCAGGTGGATTCTTAACCAGCTGAGCCACAAGGGAACCCCAAAGTTAGAGTTATTAAAGGTTAAATAGAGTTACCCTGCAAACCATTTTACAATTCTATTAGGAGTGTATGAAGATTACAGTTTCTCCACATTTTTGACAAAACTGTTTTTTTTTTTTTTAAATCTCTAGCCATCCTAATAGGTGAGTGGTCATATCTCATTGTGGTTTCTATGGATATTTCCCAGGTTCAAACCGTGGGTTGGGAAGATCCCTTAGAGGAGGAAATTGCAACCCACTCCAGTATTCTTGTCTGGAGAATTTCATGGACAGAGGAGCCTGGCAGGAGTTGTAGAGAGTCAGACACGACTGAAAGACTAGCACCTTCCCCGAATGACACCGAGTCTCTTTTCATGTGCTTATCATCCATTTGCATATCTTCTTTGGAAAAATGTCTATTCTAATCTATTTACCATTTTTAAAAAATCAAGCCATTTCTCTTTTGTTTATATATCCTAGATATGAGTCCTTTATCATATGTATGATTTGAAAACCTTTCCTCCTATTCTGTGTGCTGTCTTTTCACTTTCTTGATAGTGTCTTTGAAGCACAAAAGTTTTTCATTTGAATGAAGTCCAACTGATCTCTTTTTTCTTCTATTGCTTGTGTTCTGGTGTCATATCAAAGAAACCGCTGTCTAACCCAAAGTCATGAAGATTTACTCTTATGTTGTCTCCCAAGAGTTTTATGGTTTAAGCTATTACATTTAGATCTGTATGGATACTGAGAGTTTTAATTTTAATATACAATGTGAGGTAGGGGTCCAACTTCATTGATTTTCATGTGGATACAGTATATACTTTTAATATTTTTTTCAAAATAGTATATGCCTTTAGAACTACACAAAGAGAAGAACAGGCCTTATTTACCACAGTATACCTAGCTCAATGCTTGGCATCTAACAGATATTCAAAATATACTTGTTAAATGGAACTTGTGTTTAGTCGCTCAGTCATGTCTGGCTCTTTGCAATCCCATGAACTGTAGCCTGCCAGGCTCCTCTGTCCATGGGGATTCTTCAGGCAAGAATACTGGAGTGAGGGTGTTCTCGCTGCTCTGCACCGCAGTGCCTGATTGTCCTGCTGCTGCTTCAGGAGGTCCTGCTCCAGCTGGCCCAGCAGAACACGCAGCCGCTTGGCCTCGGCCGTACCCTGCTGCTTATGGCACTTCTCTGTCAGCATGAAGACGACCTGCAGTGTGGGCAGGAGGCCATGCTCTGGGCCCCGCCGCAGGCCCTCAGCCAGCCCTGCATCCCCCAGAGAGGCCGGCCGGGGCCCTGGGAGCCCAGCACCCGCTGGACTCAGCTCAGGGCCGCTGCGCACCCATTAAGTCGCCTGTGCGGGTAGGGGCTCTGGGGCTGGGTTCCCATTCAACCAGTGATGGGGGCTCCAAGTCAAATACAAACCAGCGACGGGGGCCAGAGCCCTCCCAATGAGGGCCCCATCGCCTCACGGCTGCCGCCCCCATGTTCTGACCCCGGGTCCATCGTTGCAGGGACCGTATTTGCCCTGAGGACGGGGCCCTAGGTTTCCTTCCTGCTGTCCGTGCCAAGCCTCCCGGGGTGAGGGCCGGGAGTGCCCGCCTTCTGGTGGCCCCAGTTGTTCCTGGCCATGAGCTTCTGAGAGTTCTCCAGCAGCTCCAGCTGTTTGCACAGGTTGTCCTGGTGGCCCCGGAGCTGCTCGTTCTCCGCCAGCATGCTGCGTGCCCTGCCGTGTAATCTTGGCCAGCTGCAGGGTCACCGCATTGTTCTCTGTGATGGCCCACTTGGTCGTGTCCCACATCTGGCTCATGGCCACCTTGCAGAACTCCGTGGCCACCATGTTCACACGCTGGATGATCTCCTTTCTCAGTCTAGACAGGATGGGTGGGGGTGAGGCGGGGTTCAGGCAGAGGGGGGTCCCTAGAGCACCTAGACCTCTCTGCTCTGTCCCCCACAGGAGGGGCCAGGGCCACCAACAGGAGCTCTTTATTGTAGACCCTTTGTAGTATTTTGAACCATGTCCATGTATGATGAACCATTAAATATAATTTAAAGTCATAAAAAAAAAAAAAAGAATACTGGAGTGGGTTGCTATGCCCTCTTCCAGGGGCTCTTCCCAACCCAGGGATTGAACCCAGGTCTCCCACATTGCAGGCAGATCCCTTACAGTCTGAGCCACCAGAAAAGCCCAAGAATACTGGAGTGGGTAGCCTAGACCTTCTCCAGGGGATCTTCCAGACCCAGGAATCGAACTGGGGTCTCCTGCATTGCAGGAGGATTCTTTACCAGCTGATCTACCAGGGAAGCCCAAATGGAACTAAACTGGATGGTAAATATAGACATTTTTTAAATTAAAAAACAATAAATTATTTTGATCGAAGCATGCACTATTACTTGATAGCTATATTTTATGAGGATATGCCCATTTTTTTAAAAACCCAGGTCAAATTATTTATTGTATTCTGCAAGCCATGCATTTAATAAAAAAGCATATGTTGTTGGTTGATGAGAAAAGGACATTAAACACTTGATAAAGGTTGTGAGTCAGAACAGGATCAAAAGTTGTTCAGGAACTTGCTGCAGATGATTCCTAGGATACTGCTGCATCAGACATGTTAATTTTACTGTCAGAACCATAGTACTTTTTACTGGGGAGGGTGAATAGTTTTGGAGGCAAGAGTGACTATTTATATTAAAATTTAGAAACTAATTTGTATTTTATTGTGTGCAAGCATGTGCATGCTGTCATGACCAACTCTTTGTGACCCCAAGGACTGTAGTTTGACAAGCTCCTCTGTCCATGGGATTTTCCAGGCAAGAATACTGAAGTGGGTTGCCATTTCCTACTCCATGGGATGTTCCTGGCCCAGGGATTGGACTCACATCTCCTGTGACTCCTGAATTGGAAGCCAGAATCTTTACTACTGAGCCACCTGGGAAGCCCTCACTATTTGTTAATTGGAAGTATTCACCTATTGAAGGAACTTGTAAATATACCGTATGGAACATTATAAAAATAGCATAACTCTTATTATTATTACTTGAACAACTCAACTGCTCTTAATAAAACAATTGTATACATGTACTTTATGTGCAAAGATATGTCCATTTTAGATGGGCATAAAAAGATTCCCAAACTGGGTTAAATCTATAATCCACCTAGACAAATTTCATTTACAAGAAACAAGAGCTATTTTACAAGGAACAAGGAACAAGAGCTATGTTATAAAGTGTTTAATTCTTCATAGTTTTGGCATCAGTGATAAGAAATATACTGACAAATAGCAATTTTTATATAATTTTTAACTTAATGTAGCAGATTATATTTTCTAAAGATGGGCCCAAGAATATCTCCTATTCCATACACTCTTCTAAAACCTTGTTACCTCCCCATTAAGAGCTGGAATATATATTATTTCCCCTTGCAATTGGTTGAAACTTTATGACTATTTCAAACACTAGACTGTAGTAGAAATGTTGATTGTTACTTTCAAGGTTAGAACATAAAAGTGTTATGCATGTCATTCTGGTTCTTTCAGGATGTTTGGTTTTGGAACCCAGCCACCACCCTGTAAGGAAGGCCAAACATCTTGGAAGAAGAGATCTATGAGAAAAACAGAAGCTTCTGGCTGAACTGCCAGCCAATGAATAGCACCAAAGTGCCAAGTATGTGAACAAGTTATCATGAATTTTGGATTCTCGAGTTGCCAGGAAAGTCATCCCAGATGATGCCGTGTAGAGTTGAGACAGTTGTCCCTGCTAAATCATGCCGAAATTTCAAATTAATGAACACAATAAATGATGGTTTTTACTTTAAGCCATTAAATTTGGGGGATAATCTGTATATCAACAGGAAACGACTACTAATTTGGGTACCTAAAAAAGGGATGTTGCCATAACTAAACCTTCCATATGTGACACTGGTTTTGGAATTGGACTGTGTGGAGAAGTAGTAATGGTGTTGAGGAGACTGTTAGTGAAACCAAAGGGGTCTTAGGGAGATAGGTTGTGGAAGACATACAAAGCCTTGAGGAGACTGTTAGCAAAGTCATTAAAAAGGAGAGGAAAATATTATTGGAAGTTGAAGGAATGGAAACTTTTGTGATCAGAGTCTGCCAACATCAGTTCAGTTCAGTTCAGTCGCTCAGTCGAGTCCGACTCTTTGTGACCCCATGAATCGCAGAATGCCAGTCCTCCCTGTCCATCACCAACTCCCGGAGTTTACTCAAACTCATGTCCATCGAGTCGGTGATGCTATCCAACCATCTCATCCTCTGTCATCCCCTTCTCCTGCTGCTCCAAATCCCTCCCAGCATCCCCATCTTTTCCAATGAGTCAACTCTTCGCATGAGGTGGCCAAAGTACTGGAGTTTCAGCTTCATTCATCAGTCCTTCCAATGAACACCCAGGACTGATCTCCTTTAGGATGGACAGGTTGGATCTCCTTGCAGTCCAAGGGACTCTCAAGAGTCTTCTCCAGCACCACGGTTCAAAAGCATCAATTCTTTGGTGCTCAGCTTTCTTCACAGTCCAACTCTCACATCCATACATGACCACTGGAAAAACCATAACCTTGACTAGACAGATCTCTGTTGGCAAAGTAACGTCTCTGCTTTTTAATATGCTATCCAGGTTGGTCTTAACTTTCCTTTCAAGGAGTAAGCATCTTTTAATTTCATGGTTACAATCACCATCTGCAGTGATTTTGGAGCCCCAAAAAATAAAGTCTGACACTGTTTCCACTGTTTCCCCATCTATTTCCCATGAAGTGATGGGACCAGATGCCATGATCTTGGTTTTCTGAATGTTGAGGGTTAAGCCAACTTTTTCACCCTCCTCTTTCACTTGCATCAAGAGGCTTTTTAGTTCCTCTTGACTTTCTGCCATAAGGGTGGTGTCATCTGCATATCTGAGGTTATTGATATTTCTCCCGGCAATCTTGATTCCAGCTTGTGCTTCTTCCAGCCCAGCATTTCTCATGATGTATTCTGCATATAAGTTAAATAAGCAGGGTGACAATATACAGCCTCGATGTACTCCTTTTCCTATTTGGAACCAGTCTGTTGTTCCATGTCCAGTTCTAACTGTTGCTTCCTGACCTGCATACAGGTTTCTCAAGAGGCGGGTCAGGTGGTCTGGTACTCTCATCTCCTTCAGAATTTTCCACAGTTTATTGTGATCCACACAGTCAAAGGCTTTGGCATAGTCAATAAAGCAGAAATAGATGTTTTTCTGGAACTCTCTTGCTTTTTTGATGATCCAGCGGATGTTTGCACTTTGTTCTCTGTTTCCTCTGCCTTTTCTAAATCCAGCTTGAACATCTGGAAGTTCTGGGTTCATGTATTGCTGAAGCCTGGCTTGGAGAATTTTGAGCATTACTTTAGTAGTGTGTGAGATGAGTGCAATCGTGCAGTAGTTTGAGCATTCTTTGGCATTGCCTTTCTTTGGGACTGGAATAAAAACTGACCTTTTCCAGTCCTGTGGCCACTGCTGAGTTTTCCAAAATTTCTGGCATATTAAGTGCAGCACGTTCACAGCATCATCTTTCAGGATTTGAAATAGTTCAACTGGAATTCCATCACCTCGATAGTTGTCTGCAATATTGTGGCAAAAAGAAGAATGTACCTAATAAACTAAATGACCTAGCTAAGGAGAGTTCTAGGAATAATATTCAAAATGCCACCTGGTTTTTTGTTTTTTCATTGTCTAAGATGAAACTTGAGGAGGACAGAGAAGTTATCTAAAGAATAAACTGTTAAATATAAAAGAACCCAAACTTGCTGAGTTTGAAATAAAAGCATTCTACATACCCCAAATCTGTAAAACAATTACTCAATTTTAAAAAATGGCACTGGGAAAGACTGAATCAAGATAAATCTATAAGATCTTTGTTAATACCTCAGAAGAATTTAAGACAGTTGTTCATAAAACATTTCAACAAAGGAAAGTTCCTTAAGGAATCTTAATATCTACCTGGCTGCATCATTTCTGTTAAATAATCAGACTTCTAAGATTCTCAAGTGTATTTTCCCACAGGAGTCTCAAAAGAAGACTTACTATATAAGGGTTTATCTTAAGAGTTTTGTGGATATGAATTTTTCTAATGGAGCTGGTTATAAACTGATACATAAGAAGCTCACAAGGTTTTTTTTTTAAGAATTGTATCGCTTAGACTGAAAGAAAGAGATATAAAATGAAGAGGGCCTTGGATCCCCAAATCCTCCCAAAAGGAGGCAGCCCTTGTCAGCTCACACTACCTTTGTTCTGGATCAGATTATTTATTGCCTCACTTGAGCAAAGAATTTTCTTTCACGTGTCTTAAATTTTCATGTTTCTGGTTTTGAAGGGCATTTTCTTATTTCTAATATTACTGGAATTGTAAAAACCAGAGGTCTCTAATCTATTAATTTGGTAAAGTTGTGAAAGTGAAAGTGTTAGTTGCTCAGTCATGTTCAACTCTTTGTGTCCCCATGGACTGTAGCCTGCCAGGCTCCTCTCTCCATGTAATTCTCCAGGCAAAAATACTGACGTGGGTAGCCATTCTCTTCTCCAGGGATCTTCCCAACCCAAGGATCAAACAGTGCAGGTAGATTCTTTACCATCTGAGCCACCAGGGAAGCCCTTAGTAAGTTTTAAGAGGTTTCAAATAAACTATCACACTGACTTTCAGATTGCAAAACACTAGATATTTTTTTCTCTCAAAAATGAGATCTCCTCCTACCCACTACCACCATCTACTTTGCTTCAATGGTTTATGAGTTCCTTTTTCTATTTTCTGGATTTGCTCTGTCTTTATTAAAGTCTATTGGCCAGAACTACACTAAATGTTTCAGAGCAGATATATGCAATCTTCGTCAAAGACCAGGAAAAGGTTTTATCTTCTACTTACTACAATACTTTCCTTGACGATCATGGAAATGATACTTTTCTTACTAGATTTGGTGTGACTGAAAAATTTACTTAAATATCTTTAGCCATAAATCCAAGAGCAAGGAGATTACATTGCTTCTATTAGAAATGTTTCATGGATTATGGGAAAAAAAGGAGGAACAAATATCGTTTCAAATGTTGTCAGTAGAAATAGTAAATATTGGCAGAATCCCATTTGAAAAGCAACAGAGAATTATCCCACGTTTCCTTTTATTCATTCACTAATGTTAAGCTTAAGGGGGTGAACTGAAGTTACATATATGAAAAATACTTTCATTGGCATTTGGTATTTGGTGACTGGAAGTCAGTGTTATAGCATGTACATATTTGGGATTGTCTCAGATCCCGTGTGCAGCATGCACTGGCACTGTCAACGGTAACTAAGTAAGTACCAGTTGGGCTGCATTCCTTGTAAAACAGTCCAATTATGGTGTGCCCAAAGACCTCAGCCATGGTGCTAATTCCCAGAATGAAAGGTTCACAAGATGAAATGGAAAAACATCAGCAGCTCATCCTTTTCTCTGTCATCTTTGTTTATGGAAAGCTAAAAATGTGAAGGAGCTTCCCTTGTTTGTGTTTCCCAAGTTTCGTAGAGACGTATACAGAATTTGGCCCCATGAGTTAGCATTTCTAGGCAAGTTCTATACAGAAGACTTTCTATTATTTGAACAACTAGTCACTTGTTCTGGATTCAAAATCATTTACTTAGAAAGAAACATACCAACTTAGTCAAGTCATTATCTCAAGACCTAATGTTGAGCAAAGGTGGAAGTTCTCATTTAGTTGTTTATCAGTCTAGTTTTGTATAATTTAACAGAGTCAGTGTCTGTCAGGCCTTTACTCCTGATTGTTCTGGTGGGATAATTTTTTTATATTAACCTATGATTATTTCCTTAGTATTCTCTCTGCAATTAAAAGATACTAATCAAGGTTTATAATCCCTTATTTCAGGATTCTGATGCAGGGCTCATTCTCCAACACTAACAAAGCAGCAGCTACTCTCCTGGACTCCACACTTGAGAGGGCTCCACTATGGCCCTCATATTTTAAAAAAAATTATTATTATTTTTTAATCAAAGCATAATTGCTTTACAATAGTGTGTTGGTTTCTGCCATCCATCAACATGGCCCTCACCTTTTGACTGTATTGTGAGCAAACTCATCACCAGCACAAGACAGCAACTGTGATCTTTTCATGGCAGAGTAGCAAGAGAAATGAAAACCAGGCACCCACAGTTCAACTCTGACAACTTATGTAGAACATGGGCGAAGAAGAAGGATTTCTGTAGAAAGAAGGCCACATACTCTTTCTTTAGGATTATTTTCAGAAAGAAGAGGGACAAACTTTGTGAACTTCAAAGTTCATGTAAAACAATTTAATAGGATTTCCAATCACTGGGTCAAAAGGAAATTAGGGACTCTATGCAAGGGATGATGACTAAAAGAATTTGGAGGGTCTTAAATGTAGTTATGGCTGAACAGTACTTTGTGGTTTTCCCAATATTTTTCTTATTTTTCATGTCCATCTGTTTTACAAAAATAAACATTAGTGAAACATAAAAGTACAGATCTGTGTATTTACTCGAGGGTCAGCTAGAAAGACTGTATGCCTACTGCTTTGACATTTTTTCTTGGGAGATCAGCCTAAGGAATAGTGTGGGAAAAGGCTGATCTCTTTAAAATAAAAATTCCCATGCAGATAGTCAATCCTATGACACAACTGAAGTGTTTTTAATTCATGCATTGTGAATTAAATGTTTATAAATGTAGGCTTTTATTTTAAAATTAAGCTTGCTCACCATTTGCATTTGATGCTCATCAAAACATAATATTCAAAAAAATTAAACATACAACTCTGTCAAATATAAAATTAGCAAGTGTCAAAGATTAATTCAGTTAGTCACTAAAGGCTCCAGAAGAATAACAAAACTAATTTTTAAATGTTCTGATCTATATATTTAATGTGATCCCTATCAAATTACCCATGACATTTTTCACAGAACTGAGGGCATCCCAGATGGTGCAGTCTGGTAAAGAATCCGCCTGACAATATGGGAAATACAAGAGATTCAGTTTTGATCCCTGGGTCAGAGAGATCCCCTGGAGCAGGAAATGGTAACCCACTGCAGTATTTTTGCTTGGAAAATTCCATCAAAAGAGGAGCCTGGTGGGCTACAGTCTATGGGGTCATAAAGAATCAGACACAACCGAACACACATGAACTCCCTGAACAAATAATCCCAAAATTCATATGGAACCATTAAAGACCCAGAATTGCCACAACAATCCTGAGGACAAATAACAAAGCAGGGGGCATATTGCAGACACTACCACAAAGCTGCAGTAATCAAAACAGCATGGTACTGGCGTAAGAACAGACATATGGATCAACGGAACCAATAGAGAACCCAGAAATAAACCTACACAGTTATGGTCAACTAACCTTTGACAAAGGAGGCAAGAATATACAATGGGAAAAAGGCAGTCTGTTTTTTACAATCTCTGATTTACAGCTGCATCTAAATCAATAAAGTTAGACCCCTTCACTGTACACAAAAATAAGCTTAAAATGGCTTAAAGACTTAAACATAAGACAAGACAGCATAAAACTCATAGAGAAAAAAACAGGGAAAATATTTTCTGACATATATCACCAATGTTTCCTTAGATCAGCCTCCCAAGGCAATAGAAATAAAGGCAAACAAAAAAACTGAATTCTAATCAAACATATAAGCTTTTGTACAGTAAAGGAAACCATAAACTCAATGAAAAGACAACATACAGAATGGGAAAAAATATTTACAAATGAGACCAACAAGGGATTAATTTTCAAAATATAAAAACAGCTCATACAACTTACACACACACACACACACACACACACACACACACACACACCACAATTGAAAAATGGGCAGAAGACCTAAATAGACTTTACTGCAAAGAATACAGATGGCCAACAGGCACATGAAAAGATGCTCAACATTACTAATTATTACAGAAATGCAAATCAAAATTACAATGAGATGCCCTACCCACTCACACCAGTCTGAATGGTGATCATTAAAAGTCTTACAAAAAACAAATACTGGAGAGGTATGGAGAAACGGGAATCCTCTGTCACTGCTGATGGAAATGTAAATTAGTGCAGCCACTAAAGAACACAGTGAGTAGAAAACTAGAACACTAGTTTTCCTAGTCCCTCAGAAAACTGAGACTAGAGTCACCATATGACCCAGCAATCCCACTCCTCAGCAAATATCCAGACAAAGCTATAATTCAAAACCTCTATGTTCATAGCAGCACTGTTCACAATAGCTAAGACAGAAATAATCTAAATGTCTTCAACGGATGGATAAAGAAGAGGCAGTATAAATATATATGCATATACATACAATGGAATACTACTTAGCCATAAAAACAAATGAAATAATGCCATTTGCAGCAACATGGGTGGACTTAAGCATTATCATGCTAACTGAATTAAGCCAGACAAAGCAAATATCATTTGATATCACTTATATGTGGAATCTAGAAAAAAAAATGATACAAACGAACTTATTTGCAAAACAGATTCTCAGACCAGGAAAACAAATTCACGGTTACCAAAGAGGAAAAGGTGGCAGGGAGGGATATATTTAGAGGTTGGGATCAACATATACACACTGATATATATAAAATAGATAACTACAACAGCCTACTATATAGCACTAGCAACTATACACATATTGTATAATAAGGGGAAAGAATCTTAAAAGGAATATAAATATATGTATTACTGAATTACTAGGGCTTCCCTGATGTCTCAGCAGGTAAAGAATCCACCTGCATTGCAGGAGACACAGGCTTGATCCCTGAGTTGGGAAGATCCCCTAGAGAAGGGAATGGCAACCCACTCCAGTATCTTGCCAGAAAAATCCCATGGACAGAGGAGCCTGGTGGGCTACGGTCCAAAAGTTTTCAAAAAGTCAGACACGACTGAGAAACTAAACACAGACACACAGAATCACCGTGCTACACACCATAAATTAACATAATAGGCATTGTAAATCAACTGTACTCCAAAAAAAAACAGAAAAAAGCTGATCTGATAAAATTAGCATTTTTATAAGGAGACACCCACATCCTCATTCTCTCTCTCTGCCACATGAGGACACAAAGTGAATTGACCACCTGCAAACCAAGAGGAAAGTCCTCACCAGGAACTCAATTAGCAGGCACCTTAACCTTGGGCCTCCTAACTCAGAACTATGAGAAATAAATCCCTGTTGTTTAGCTACCAAGTCTGCGGTATTTTGTTACAGCAACCCAAGCAGTCTAAGACACCACACCTAAGGAGGAATTTTGTTACTTTTTTGTTTCTGTTTTTTCGACCTGAAAACTCCCTCCTGTCATCTCTTGTATACTTCACATTTAAACGTTTCAGTAAAAATACTTTCCTCAGATTTCTGTGCTTTGTTTCTTGACATATAAAGGAGAGGTTATGAAATTAAAAACAAAGACAAAAGCTTACTCTTGCCAGCTCTTGAAATTGAAGGGGGAGGACACTTTTTCTCCAGAAATCACCAGATAACCTCTACTTTGATCTCCTCAGCCTGATCAGTCATCCTGGAATAACTGTGACCAGGGAGAGGGATTATGTTCCTTAGTTGGGCTTCAGCCACTTGCTCCACTGCTGGTGGGAGATGCCCAGGGGAGGTGAAGATATCTGAATGAAAACTGGGGCAGTGACTAAGGAAAGGGAGAGTAATTTGGAGAGCTAACCACAATGTCTGCTCTATCTAATTCCTCAGGAGACAATAAATGTCTTGAAAAGGCAGAAGACCATGCTAAACATCTATTTATGCCAGACCATGTGGCAGGCAATATGTGTTATTTCTGACATTGTTGGGGAATATCTGCTGCTACCACTGTTTAGTCAGTTAAGTTGTGTCCTAGTCTTTGCAATCTCATGGACTGTAAAATGCCAGCCTCCTCTGTCTCTGGGATTTCCCAGGCAAGGATACTAGAGTGAGTTGCCATTTCCATCTCCAGAGGATCTTTCTGAACCAGGGATCGAACTCATGTATCCAGGTTGGCAGGTAGATTCTTTACCACTGGGTCACCTAGGAAGACCTGGGGAGTATCTACCTAACCTGTTATCTCTTTGCTTTAAGAATTTCCCTGTCCTGAGGGATGGGGTCAGATAGCCTGTTTGTTGAACAAAGGTCAGTGGATCAGGAATAGATATTTAGTCTAGACCAGGTCAATTGTATTTTCTCTCTAGGAATTTTGAAGTGTGTGAGATTCAAGCTAGTTAGTTTCTGTGGCTTCTGGGAGCAAATATATAACATAGGAAGCTGTGGGATAGCTGGTTTTTGTATGTATTGATACAGAGAGAAATCAAGAAAGAGAATTTGGGCAGAAAGAGGAGAATGAAATGGATTATGAGCAGGAAGAAGCGGAGTTAACGGTAGCTGTTTCACGACAGAGAGGGAAAGACAGAAAAATTTCCTTGGTTCTTGGTGACTTTCATATTCACGGTTCAATTACTCCTTAAACCCTTTATCTGTGGAAGAGGTTGTTAAATGGAGCCCAAAGACAAAGATCAATATAATAGATCCCAAAGAATAATTTCCTTCCTTCACCCAATGATCCAGATAATGAAGTTGAAACAGGAGTCTGAGTTCTTGTTCTCAGAGCTGAGAATGAACCCAGCAAACACGCAAACACTCACAATGGCAAGCAAGCAGCAAGCAAGCAGGATTTATCTCAAAGCTCTCAGTATGGAAGCTGAGAGGGGGTGACATGCCTGAAAAGGCGGGACTTGGAGCAGTTTAAACAGTTATACTAGTATTGATTTGTACATTTTTGATTGGTTCTTACTTTTAACATATGTCATTTCTAAGCAATCAGCTTGAAGGTCACTCTTTGAGGCTTCTTTTGATCTTCAGATTCTTATTTTTCTTAGACATCATGTCAGTTATATTGTGACCTTATCTCATGACCTCTGGCCATTTTACAATGGATCAGATGTACAGGCTAAAGATTAATGATCACCAGTTGTTTTTCCTTCAGACATATGGAACAGAAGTTGATTACTTCCCCCTCCTGGATCTGAGTGCTGGTAATTTATCAGACCAGGGACACACTTCTCGGAGAGTCAAGAATTCGGAACAAAGGGTATATAGTTTTAGGTTAATGGAGTGGGATGTTTACTGAAATAGGCCAAGCTCTCAGAGTTCCCACACTAACTGGCTAACAATTTCTACCTCAAAGTGAAGTGCTGTGCATGATGTTAAGGGATAACAGGATGGTTATCAGGTAGCTTGCCAGTTTGATCAGGTACCCCTGGTACAAGGATGAAGTTTGCAGAGTAGAGAGATTTCTTCATGTGAGCTTTGTGTTCTCTTCTCCATTTTCATAGAAATAGAAAGATACTTTATTTTCACCTCATGCCAATGAGCAAAGACAATGGGGAGATTCTGATATTTGTGTCCTGGAGATTGAAGGAGACAGATAATGGTGTTCAAGTTTTAGAATCTAAAGTCAAAGGGTATAAGGAAACACCATTGTGATGTTATGCACTTCCACTCCAATTGGCTTGTGAGAACAAAATGAGACCCCTTTCAAAAGTGAGTTGACATGGATCATCTTAAAAAGGAATCTCCTCCAAAAAGACAGCCTCAGTGGGTTATGATACATGAAGAAATGGTGGATTCCTAGATACTCAAAACAGTTATTCAGAGGAGAGCATGCCAGCCATGGCCCCTTTCCCCTAGTCCCTCTTTCCCCAGGCTGACTTGAGAGAAGACAGAGCAGTGGCTTAATTGCAAAAGAGGAGGCAGAAGATGAGTTGCTTCCAAAGCTAATTTTGAAGGGCACCCCTCCCCTCCTTTCCCAGACCTCCATCAATGGTTAAAGCTTGATACAATATAAAAGCTTAGATCATTTATTTCTTTACTGAACTAGCCTCCATCTTTGCAATTGTTAGACTAGACTGGAAGTTTTAATGCCAAAACATGTTCTAAGAGCAAGTATAAAGGCTATGGGTCTATTAAAATTTGATCTTTAACAGTGAGAGAAAAACACATTCTTTTTACATTTTATCACTGATGGAAGTGTCAATCATCATTTAAATGACTCTACCAGGTAGATATGATTATCTTGGTCGGAATTCTTTTCTCCACTCTGTGATTGAGAAAACTGAGGTTCAAAGAGACTCATGAGAGGGGAGTGATTCATGAAATGGACTTTGCAGAATGAACAGGCTTTCAGTAAGCAGAGCAGAAAGGACAGGCACTGTAAGAGAGAAAAGAGGGAAGATGCTGAGGCTAGATAAGGTGTATTCCAGGAACTGTGGGAATCCAATTTTGGTACAATATAAGGTCTGTGTAGGGTTAGTGTAAGGTAAGTTTGGAAACATTTTAGAGTAATAGAGTGGCAGTTCTTTAACACCACTTTCCCCCCTTATCCCTTCTTTACAATTGCCTCCCGCTGATTCTCTGAAGAAAAATGGAGATATCCTTTCCATTTGATCTATGTGAGAATGTACAATTCACAAAGTAAAGATTATGTGCTAGAATCTCATAAGATATAGGGGGAAATTGCAAGAGTTTTTGAGATAGGTACACCTAGTTTCGAATTCATCACTATTTTAAGAACACATTTTCTCTGAAACTCTATTTTCTTGTCTATAGAGCAGAGAAATAACCCTAGAGGACTACTGTGAGAGATAAATAAAATACATTAAGATGATAATGAGGCAGAAATATAAAATAATTGTGTGATTTTAAGTAAATCACAGGTATTGCAGGTCTCTCAGTTCCTTAGTTTGCCCATCCCATTGTGTTATTAATAACATTTCATTGAAGTACCTAACAGTCAAGACTGTTTTTTAAGGCAAAGCAAGGTATTAATTTCTTGCAAATGTCAAGTATAACCTTTTTCTGTCCAAAATTAAATCTTTTGTTTTAGTTACATAAGAAAGGTCCTTTTGGGGATGGTAATAAGGACATTTAAATGGAAAGTTATATATATTGGGCCTGAATTTTTTTTTAATGGACTTATGTAAAATGAATAAAAAGGTACTTAAGGAAGGTAGGAGCTGTCAGCTTTCTTTCTTAGGAAATCAATACTCATAAAATTCAAGGTTAGAATGGAGAATTGAAAACCACAGTGAGTTTATTTTAAAACATGTAGCCTGTCATCTTTATTTTCCCTTTGGATAACACAGTGTTTATACCCTGAAGTCTATTTATGTTGCTGTAACTCTTTCCCTGACTTTGAAGTGAACTTCATTCAGTACTAGAATCAGAATGTTAGGGCTTAGAGATCATGTATTCCAACCCCCTCATTTAAAAAGAGTAAACTGAAGTCAGAGAAGAAAGTGAACTACCCAGACACCTCCTCTGTTTCCTCTGAGTTGTGAAATGGAGCCTTCTGTTGTTCTTAAATTAACAACGAGGCCTAGCCCTGAAAGGGAAGGAGTTGTCCTCACGCTGCTCATCCTTCACTTCAGGCCCTGATATGCCATAAATCCAGGCAGTGCCTGGTGCTTAGCAGGCACTCTATCTACATTTCTTAAAAAGAGGGATTGTTTTTAACTGTGAACAGAGCATTTCATTCTCAACAGAGCCTGATTTGAAAGTCTCTGGCATTCTTGGAGTGACAGGAGAATTACCAATTGCTGGCTAAAACAAACAAAACTCCCTGCATTCTCCCAAATGCATGTTCATAGAGTTTCCTGTGTGACAATCAGTTCCAGAGCCAATCAACGCCTGCAATTGAAAGCCTCCTACTCTTGAAACTTCTCATCTGCAGGTTCACTTAAAACCATTTCCTCTGCCCAGGGCACTTTGAAACATCCATTTCCTCTCATCCAACTGGTGAGCACACAGATGTGTTATCACACTTCACTGTCAGATCCACAAACTGCCTAGTTCTTTGGGCTGTCCTATCAGGGCTCTCCAAAGCAAATTTCATTTATGCTTATATTTTAAATCTGGCTGCCCCAAACAAAGCTCAGTATTTACAAGAAGTCTATTTCCTTTGGTGTGAGTGAATCAGATACAAACAGAGGCCTATTTTATTTAAAATAGTTATCCTTGAGGTTATGTAGATTATAGAATGAGTCACAGACAATGAAAAGGTGAAATGAATAGAACAACCCAATGTAGAGGGTTTGTAATAGTGCAGGTTTTGTCTAAAGAGGAGAATGCTACAACTGCACTAGACTGAGGCTTCCTACATGTTCTATATGAGAGACCTGCTGGTCTCCTCTTTCCTAGGGTAAGCCTTATACTCATTAGTCTTTAGTAGTAGGCACTTTTACCTGGAGTTGTAATGAAAGATACCTTCTTCCATGGAATCCCTTTCACTTGTTTCAAGTTCCTCCAAGACCAGTTCTGCTGCTCACTCCACCTCATGCATAGATGATCTAAAGCTGTTCTTCCCAAGCTGAGCTGAGGTGCCCAAGAGCCCCCTGGTAGTGAGCTCATAGAAGCCGCTGAGGGAGAATGTTAATTGTTGAGGAAAGCACAATGCCATCTGTTGGACATCACACCAAATAGTGTTATTAGTTGTTCAGACCAAACTACTTAATAAATGGAACTCTTAGGTATTTCCTTTGCCTTAGGGGCATGGTGAAAAATATACTGAGACATTAGGGGATCACAAACCAAGAAAATTTGAGAACCTCTGACAAACATCAAGAGACTTCAGAAAGATTACATCTGACAAAGGAGTCAGGGGGAAAAAATCCTAAACACTCCACCTTTCTATTTAACATATGCAGACTACTCCATTTGTTCAGTTCAGGTCAATCACTCAGCCGTGTCCGACTCTTTGCGACCCCATGAATAGCAGCATGCGAGGCCTCCCTGTCTACCACCAACTCCCAGAGTTTACCCAAACTCATGTCCATTGACTCAATGATGCCATCCAGGCATCTCATCCTCTGTCATTCCCTTCTGCTGCCCCCAGTCCCTCCCAGCATCAGGGTCTTTTCCAATGAGTCAACTCTTCACATGAGGTGGCCTAAGTATTGGAGTTTCAGTTTCAGCATCAGTCCTTCCAATGAACACCCAGGACTGATCTCCTTCAGGATGAACTGGTTTGATCTCCTTGCAATCCAAGGGACTCTCAAGAGTCTTCTCCAACACCACAGTTCAAAAGTATCAATTCTTCAGGGTTCAGCTTTCTTTATAGTCCAACTCTCACATCCATACATGACCACTGGAAAAACCATAGCCTTGACCAGATGGACCTTTGTTGGCAAAGTAATATCTCTGCTTTTTAATATGCTATCTAGGTTGGTCATAACTTTCCTTCCAAGGAGTAAGCGTCTTTTAATTTCATGGCTGCAATCACCTTTAGTTCTACTACTATTAATACTTCATTGGTTATGAACCCTTTATATGTATATCTTTGTTGTTGTTCAGTAGGTACGTGATGTCTGACTCTTTGAGACCCCATGGACTGCAGCACGTGAGGTTTCCCTGTCCTTCACCATCTCCTGGAGTTTGTCCAAACTCATGCCCATTGAGTCAGTGATAGCATACAACCATCTCATCCTCTGTTGTCCCCTTCTCCTCTTGCCCTCAATCTTTCCCAGCATCAAGGTAATTTCCAATGAGTCTGATCTTCAAATCGGGTGGCCAAAGTATTGGAACTTCAACATCAGTCCTTCCAATGAATATTCAGGGTTGACTCTTTTAGGATTGATTGGTTTGATCTCCCTGTAGTCCAACAGACTCTCCAGAGTCTGTTGCACCTGTTGCGCTTCTCTAGCACCGCAATCTGAAAGCATCAATTCTTTGGCGCTCAGCCTTCTCTGCTTCCCTGGTGGCTCAGATGGTAAATAATCTGCCTGCAATACGGGAGACCCAGGTTCGATCCTTGGGTAGGGATGATCCCCTGGAGGAAGAAACGGTAACCCACTCCAGTATTCTTGCCTGGAGAATTCCATGGACAGAGGAGCCTGCCGGGCTATAGTTCATGGGGTCTCAAAGAGTCGGACACGAATGAGCGACTAACAGCCTTTTTTATGGTCGAACACTCACATCCATACATGACTACTGGAAAAACCACAGTTTTGATTATATGGACCTTTGTCAGGGAAGTAAGGTCTCTGCTTTAAATATGCAGACTAGGTTTGTCATAGTTTTCCTTCCAAAGAGCAAGCATCTTTTAACTTCGTGGCTGCAGTCACTGTCTGCAGTGATTTGAGAGCCCAAGAATATAAAGTCTGTCACTGAGTACTGAAGAATTGATGCTTTTGAACTATGGTGTTAGGGAAACAGTGACAGACTTTTAGATCAGCATTTTGTATAATGTATTCTGCAAAGAAGTTAAACAAGCAGGGTGATAATATACAGCCTTGACTTACTCCTTTTCCAATTTTGAACCAGTGTGCTATATCATATCCAGTTCTAACTGATGCTTTTTGACCTGCATACAGGTTTCTCAGAAGACATGTAAGGTGGTGGTATTGCCATCTCTTTAAGAATTTTCCACAGGATTTTTGTGATCCACACAGTTAAAGGCTTTAGTGTAGTCGATGAAGCAGAAGTAGATATTTTCTGGAATTCCTTTGCTTTCTCTATGACCCAATGAATGTTGACAATTTGATTTCTGGTTCCTCTGCCTTTTCTAAACCAAGTTGTACATCTGTAAGTTCTTGGTTCGTGTACTGCTGAAGCCTAGCTTGAAGGATTTTGAGGATTACATCTTGCTAGCATGTGAAATGAGCGCAATTGTATGGTAGTTTGAACATTTTTTGGCACTGCCCATCTTTGAGATTGAAATGAAAACAGACCTTCTCCAGTCCTGTGGCCACTGCTGAGTTTTCCAAAGTTGCTGGCATATTGAGTGCAGCTCTTTAACAGCATCATCTTTTAGGATTTGAAATACCTCAGCTGTAATTCCATCACCTCCGCTAGCTTAGTTCTTAGTGATGCTTCCTACGGTCCACTTGACTTCACACTCCACAATGTCTATCTCTAGGTAAGTGACCACATCATCATGGTTATCTGAGTCATTAAGACTTTTCTAGTATAGTTCTTCTGTGTATTTTTGCCACTTCTTAATCTCTCCTGCTTTTGTTAGGTCCTTACTGTGTCTGGCCTTTATCATGCCCATCTTTGCATGAAATGTTCCCTTGATATCTCCAATTTTCCTGAAGAGATCTATAGTTTTTCCTACTCTGTTGTTTTCCTCTATTTCTTCATATTGTTCACTTAAGAAGGCTTTTAAAATCTCTCCTTGCTATTCTCTGGAACTCTGCATTCAGCTGGGTGTATCTCTCCCTTTCTCCTGTGCCTTTCATTTGTCTTCTTTTTTCAGCTATTTGTAAAGCCTCATCAGACAACCAATTTGCCTCCTTGTATTTCTTTTTCTTTTGGATGACTTTGGTCACTGCCTCCTATACAATTTTACAAACCTCCATCCATAGTTCTGCAGGCACTGTCTACCAAATCTAATCCTTTGAATCTATTCATCACCTCCACTGTATAATCATAAGGAATATGTTCTTAGGTAGATTATAGTTAACTGTATGTGTTCATGTATAGATTTTTTTTCCCTAGAGACATCTCCTTAAAAATTACTTCTAAAAGTTAAAGATATGGGTCTCATGTTATAAAATATTCTAGAGTTGAAGTTGTGGAGTTCTTAAATCCTAATTGAGGGCCATAGTGGGAGGGGTGTGTTATGGAATCAGTCTCATTCTAGGTGACCTCTGTAGACTACAAGTTCTTTGATGACTTATGATAAAACAAAACAATACTGCAGGTATTACAGAGGTTTTATGTTTAAAAAATATTGTAAGATGTTCAAACGAAACATATTATTCACAGGAAATGTCAAGTATTAAATAAATGATCCCACAGGTTCACATCTGATCCCATTCAATGTAATAAAAACTTGTTAATTAAAACCTCTTGGTAAGAATTTTGTTCTCATCAGCTATACTTTTTCTTTGAAATTCATTCCTTTTTAAAATTAGTTTTCCTTTTTTCTGCCATGCCTTATAATTTACTGGCATTTATAAACTGCAAGGAAGCCACTGAGCAATCACTAAGGGAGACATGCACAAACATAATTTATTTTCCACCAGGTAAAGGTCATGTGTGTGTGTTTACATGCGCCTATCCACTCCTTTTCAGTTTTTGTCCACCAAGGAAATAGATGTTAGGAAAATGGCTGATTGTTTAATCTTACCACTACCAACAAGAACAGTTCCCTTTTGGTCTGTAATGCTCCCTTATGTTGGAATATTCTCTAAGCAGTATAGGATAATTCAAAGAAATCAAAGTAAATCTCTCTATCCAATTCACACAAGCCTTCATAATATGTGTTTCACAGCATGCCCATGCCTTGGTGACGGTCACCCACTAAGTCTCTATTTGAGGTAACTGAACTGGAGAGAGGCTCTTACACATCATGTTTTTCATAAACTACCCTTTTCCTGATTAAGATAATAAAATAATCTTCAATCCTAGCAAGCAGAGATAAACACAACCGAAATGTTGGCATGCTTCAGTATAGCCTTTGTCGATGCAGTTTCCTTTGTACATTTTTTGTTTTGATCATCTCCTTTTGTCACAGGCTCTTTGGTAACTTTAATTACCATTCACTCCAATTCAATCACTTAATACTTTCAGCACAAACTATTTAAAAGGCCAACTTAAAATAATTATAGATATAAATAAACTGAAATTGTGAGGTATAGGTTTAAAATATTTTTTGAAATTTCTATCCGGTATGTTAGAAATTTTTATGATTATTGACTCACTAGATAATTAATTCTAAAGCTCATACCACTGGCTGTTAATATTGGTAAATCTTAGCATGGATTTTGGGCCAAAAATTTTTGATCACCTATTTAAGTTGGAGTAATTAGTACTGATCTGCTTTTCCATTGGATAGCTGTGCTGTTATCAAACAAG
Source organism: Odocoileus virginianus (assembly GCF_023699985.2). NCBI lineage: Eukaryota > Metazoa > Chordata > Mammalia > Artiodactyla > Cervidae > Odocoileus > Odocoileus virginianus. Next base: position 8,996,617 of record NC_069686.1, on the reverse strand, counting down.
CTCTTGAAATCTCAATCATGAAAGCTTGTGGTTTCATCTGGGACAGGTAGTTATTGCAATGTGGGACAAGGAGTTATTGCCCCATTCGCAACCACTTAAAAATATTAAGTCCCCTGATTTATTAAATCACAACATGCATTCACACACGGAGTTAATAGATATTAGTTCAAGGCTAGTCCTAGATAAAATTCATGAAGTTAGACTGTCTTCTGCTCAAAATAGTTTCTTTTATGAGTCTTTTTTCTTTCTTTCCTGTGTCCAGGTGATGAAAATCTAACACTGCTCCTTGTAGCCTGAAGAATGTTTCTCATGCCCCACTCAGGCCTCCTTTCCAGTCAAGGCTCGTGCTTTGGACCTTTTCTAAACATCATTCCTTGAGCCCAATCACAAGCCAGCAGTGGGTCTCCTGCTGGCTGAGGGTCCTGTCAGATGACTGCACTGCTAATCTTTCTGCATTTTGCCAAAATGTAAATCACTGATAAATGTTTCACAAGATGTTGGCAGGTCAAGATGGCATAGAAAGACCCTGAGCTCACCTCCTCTCACTGACGGACCAAAATCAGTTATATGCAAAACAACCATCACTGAAAAAGACTAGATTTTATCAGAAAATATCTTTTACAACAAAATACATAAAGAAAAAAATCAGTGAGATGAGTAGAGGGGTAAACCCACATATAATCAAATTCCAAATCCCATTACACGCCACCCTCCCCAACCCCCACCCCCACCCCCCCACCAGTGCGTAGCCCACAAACTGGAGAATAATTATATCACAGAGTTTCTTCCACCTCAAGTCAGGTTCCTCAGCCTGGGATCCAGCACTGGGAAAACTAGCGCCTAGAGCATTTGGCCTTGAAGGCCAGTGGGGCTTGACTGCAGGAGCCCCACACGATTAGGAGAAATAGAGACTTCACTCTTAAAGGGGGCGCACAAAATCTCACACGCATGATGACCCAGGGCAAAAGCAGTGATTTGATAGGCGCCTGGACCAGACCTACCTGCTGGTCTTGGAGAGTCTTTTGGAGAGGCTGGGGGAGGGGCAAGACTGTGGCTCACCCTGGGGACATAAACACCAGACAGTCAGCTGCTGGAACACTCCTGGTAGCTCTTTAATGCCAAGACCATTCAGAAGTCTGCAGGCGCAGTGCTGAGGTGCCTCAGGCCAAACAACTAACTGGGCTGGGGCACAGCCCTACCATCAGGAGACAGGTTTCCTAAAGACTTCCTCAAGAGCCACAGCTGTCTCTGGACACCCCTAGACATGGCCAAGCCCACCACAGGGTCAAGACCTAGCTCTATCCACCAGAGGGCAGACACCAGAAGTAGGACCCTGCAGTGTAGACTAGATCCTCCCCTGAGACCAGCTGGGTCTTGGTCCTGCCTATAGCAGGCCAACTCAAGCTTCAGGACACCTGGGACCCTGTATCCGACTATACCAGGAACCACACGCCCTCCCAAAGATATGAACTGAGCTCTGGGATCCACAGGCCCTGCAGTCAGATTCCAGGAACCATCTAACCATCTCTCCCTGCAAGTTTGTGTGTGTGTGCTCAGTCATATCCACCTCTTTTGTGACCCCATGGACTGTAGCCCACTAGGCCACGCTGTCCATGTAATTTCCCAGGCAAGAATACAGGAGTGGGTTGTCATTTCCTCCTCCAGGGGATCTTCCCAACCCAGGGATCGAACCCACCTCTGTTGCATCTCTTGCATTGGCAGATGGATTCTTTACCACTGTGCCACCAACTCCAGGATCTGCTTCACCTGCCAGTGGAGGCAGGGGTGGGCAACAGCCCCAGAGTCTTTGGGACCCCGACTCCGTGCACCAGTGAGCCAGCACTAGCCCTGAGCTCTGCAGGCCCACCTCATGACCAGAACTGCTAAAGAGCAACCAACAGCATCCTCACAGGCAGGGCCTGACGATCAACCAGGCTAGACAGAAACCAAGCTTATCAGTCTGCCCACACAGCCTGCCACAACAGAAGGACCCATGCAGCCCCCTTAGGAGGAATCTCTAGAGCACACAGCTTTGGCAATGAGAGAGGAATGCACTGCTGGGACACATGTGATGTCTCTTATTGAAGGCTTACTTCTCCAAGGTTAAGAAACATAACTTAGCTACCACATACATAAAAATACAAATAGCATCTAAAACAAAATAAGGCAATAGAGGAACAGGTTTAAATCAAAGGAAAAAGATACAACCCCAGAAGAAGAACTAAGTTAAGTGGAGATAGGCAATCTACTGAGAAAGAGTTTAGAGCAGTGATCGTAAAGATGATCCAAGAACTCGGGATGAGAATGAATGCTTCATGAGTCATGACTCCTGGATTAGTCTCCATTTAATTAATAGAAGACTTTTAGGGCCTTAACTCCTGAAACAGACTGTGTGGGTATAAACTCTAGGCAATAAGGAAGGCAGTGTTGAGTATTTTGAAGTGGCATAGGGGAAAGAAAGCCACATCCGTATGATACTGGTTTCCCAATATGGTTGTTTGAGATCCAGTTCTTACGGGATGACCTTGACGTGAGAATCCGTGGGCAAGAGATTTGTTAAGGCTGAACTCACAAAAGAAGCTGGTAGAGGAGTAGGAGAAACCAGACAGGCAAGGGGAAGAAGCTAAGCAGCGGAGCAGTTTTAGCTCAAGTCACAGCTCTCGTCTAATCTCTAGGTAGTTGTGCAGAGAGTTTGTCTTGTCTTGGGGGAAAGGAGATGGACTTTCACTCTCCCACACCAGTCAGCCATTAGCCACAGGCTGCCCTGTGGGGGATATAAGCTCTTCCAGCTCCATGCAGGTCCAGCCAAATGGGCTCCAGTAACCAAAGGAGAGTCTTCTGAAAATTGCAGCTGTAAGCTGGCTAAAGTACAACAGAGACAAGTTGAGGGGGCTCCATAAGAAGACCCAAGGGGATGTGGGTGGAGCACCATCTGTATCCACTGTAATGACATAAACTTGAGAGGGTGCATGGTCTATGAGGCTGGGTCTTGGCAGGCTTGTAGCCTTCTTCCCAGGGGTAATCACAACACCACATCAAGATACGGAATAATGCAAGCACCCCAGAAGTATTCCTTGTACCTCCTCCCAGTCAATAGTTCCTTTAAAAAGATAATTTGTTCTCTGATTATAGTTTTGCTTGCTTTTAGCCTCATTTAAATGAACTGTACAGTATATATTCTTCTGTGTCATACATTGTTATTGAACTTATTGTGAGGCTCATCCATGTCATATCATCTAGCTGTAGTTCATTCTTTTTCATTGCTTTGTTGTTCAGTCCCTAAGTCATGTCTGACTCTTTGCGACCCCATGAACTGCAGCACTTCCCTGTCCTTCACTATCTCCCAGAGTTTGCTCAAACTCATGTCCAGTGAGTGAGTGATGCCATCCAACCATCTCATCTTCTGTTGCCCCCTTCTCCTCCTGCCCTCAATCTTTCCCAGCATCAGGGTCTTTTGCAATGAGTCAGCTCTTTGCATCAGGTGGACAAAGTATTGGAGCTTTCATTGCTTTGGAGTATTTCATTATATAGCTGTTTCACAATTTATTTTAGCAATGATGGACAGCAAACTCTTTCCAGTTTGGGGCTGTTGTAAGTAACTCTGTTAAAAATTTCTTGTAAGTGTATTTTGAGACCCAAATATTTGCATTTCTGGGATATATGTTGGATAGACACCTGAGAGCAGAGCTGACTGCACAGAGTATACATATATTAAGCTTTCATAGACATTGCCATATTTAGTTTCCCAAAGTGACTATGCCATTTTAGCTCTCATTAGCAGTGTAAGGGGCTTCCCGTGTGGTGCAGTGACAAAGTATCTATCCATCTGCCAATGTAGGAGATGCAAGAGACACGCGTTAGATCCCTGGGTCGGATAGATCCCCTGGAGAAGGAAGTGGCAACATGCTCCCATGTTTTGCTTGGAAAATTCAAAGGACAGAGGAGGCTGGCAGGTTGCAGTCCATGTGGTCACAAAGAGGCAGACATGACTGAGCACACACACCACTGTGTGAGAGAATGACGATTGCTCTATATCCAAAAAATGCTTGGTAGCCTCATTCTGACTTTTAGTGATTCTGGGTGTGTAGGTTGTTTTCTAAACTTTCATTACATTGAAAACTCACAATTAAAAATTTTTCAGAAACTCTCCTTGAATCTAGTAACAACATTTTGAGAATTGCTTATGTTGGTGAATAACTACTTTTTTCACACATAAAATAAGTGCTAAATATTACTATTTATTTATTCAACTGACAAACTTGTGTCTTTAAGTCATATGTATCTGAACCAGGATTTCTCTTATATTGCTCGTTCCTATGTCTGTTTGAATTCTGCTCTAGATAGAGCCAATTTAATGCTATCAACTACTGAACACACATCTTTTATAAAAAATATTTTATGTTGGCTGGTCTTCAGCCTAGAATTTTCTGGCTCCAATTTAAAATAGATGCACCTGGTAGAAGTATGTGGAAATATTTTGACGTCTGCATGAATTTAAAGAATTAGATATGAGTTGTTATTTTAGTGTCAGCTGGAAAAAATACAATATATTATCAGTGAAGATGCATGACTGTAAAAAAAGGTTACATTTTTCTGTAAGCTGAAACCTGATAGCAAGCAAGAGGGAAGTGACTGTTTGACCCTAGACTATAATTTGAGAAGGTTTCAAGTAATGTGCCCTTCCTCAAATATCAGTGCCACTGTGTATCATTTTACTAGTATGACGTTATCTTTTTAAGTGTTTAGAACTTCTACAGGAGCCAATTAATTGCTCTTAATTTGGGTGCTCATGCTATAGAATCAGATGCCATCATAGGTGGCGTCCCTAACCCCCAGGTTGTTCAACCATGTGATCTGTATGTAGTTTTTCTCCTTGCAACTGATGAAGAGATAATGTTTTTTATTAAATGCTGCTTCAAAAAACTGTATATAATTCTATAAATCTTCCCTCACTCCTTATCAACTAACACTTCTCTTATCAGTTAACGCCTTATCAGAAATTAGTAGAATCAGCCACAGAGTATATCATTGAGAACAGGTGGTTGAAAGGGGGAAGAACCAAGCCTAACAGTGGAGAATTGTTTGAAGGGAAAAGACTGCTGCTCATAAATCATAGAAAAAAGAATAATGAAATAATTTCCTCAGTATTTTAGGATGAGTGTAAACCATATGGTTTTTATCTTAGGATGCTGTGAGATCAGTGATCTTGGTAAAGCCTATAGATTCCTGGAACCAAATTCATGGAACCAAACAGAGATTAAACAAGAAAAGTATCTTGGCCGTCCTGTAGCCATGTTTCCCAAGTGGGAGAACTGGAGCTCAGAAAGGGGTCAAGAACAGCCTCAGTATCACATAAAATTTTCTCTCTCTCTCCCCTCACCAGTTTTTTTTTTTTTTCTTTCCAGCAACAAAACAGTCAGAATTCTCTCTACCATAAGCTTTTGTGTTTTTAGATTTCTGTGCCTTTGTTCATCCAGCCTCCCCACTTACAGACAACTGGGCTCACAATGGGGATTGCCAAGACCTTAGTGCTGCAGCTGGGGGTCACTTTCTAGTGGGGAGACTTATGTAAGCAGAGAATAATTAGTGCAGTATACAATCAATACATTCACAAAAAGTGTGAACCAAAACATGCTCCAGCTCCCCTTCTGTGCCTACCGGAATTGCAGGCACACATAAACATAGAAATGGTAGAAAATATTTTAATAGATAATAAATCCACTTTACCCTCTAGGTAAAGAAGATCGACTCGGAAATCAGCAAATTTGAAGGAAGTTTTGATGGTAAAGAGCAGGTATGATGATCTTGTTGGAGAAAGTAGTCATGTAAAGGCTGCTGCCGGAGAAGGAAGGCTCTCTATTGTCTTAGCATTTCCTGAAGAGGCTCGGAGAACCACTGTGCGCAGACTGAACAAATCAAAGACAGGGAGCGGCCCCTGGGAGCAGTAAGAGCAACTAATTAAAGACTTCATTTGGGTAACCTGGGCCAGCTGGCTTGCTCCTCACCCCCATCCTCCACTTCTGTACAAAAGCAGTTGGCAACAGCAGTACTTGCCCCAGGATGAAGCCTGAAAGACTGTTTCATATACAAAGTGTTACCTCATTAGGAGAGTCCTCTGCATGAAGGATGGGGCTAGAGATGAAGGGAAGCAGAACCTGAAATAACTTGGAACTTACAAATCCACAGCAAAGAGAGAGAAGGAAGGAGAACCACTGATTTCCATCATCTACAGGATAAATTTGGGGCAGGGCACTCAAATGGGAGTTCTGACACAGTACTCCCAAGGTGGACAGTGAACCAGGTAACATATTCAGACCCTAAATAAAATTTATTTGTATACCTTTCACATTTTCCCTGCCCAACCCTCCCCTCAAACATCTAAGGCATCTTCTGTTTTCAGAATTTCAGTTCAGTTCAGTCACTCAGTTGTGTCCGACTCTTTGTGACACCATGAACCGCAGCACGCCAGGCCTTCCTGTCTATCACCAACTCCCAGAGTTTGCCGAAACTCATGTCCATTGAGTAGGTGATGCCATCTAGCCATCTCATCCTCTGTCATCCCCTTCTCCTTCTGCCTTCAATCTTTCCCAGAATCAGGATCTTTTCAAATGAGTCAGCTCTTTGCATCAGGTGGCCAAAGTACTGGAGTTTCAGCTTCAACATCAGTCCTTCCAGTGAACACCCAGGACTGATCTCCTTTAGGATGGACTGGTTGGATCGCCTTGCAGTCCAAGGGACTCTCAAGAGTCTTCTCCAACATCACAGTTCAAAAGCATAAATTCTTCTGCGCTCAGCCTTCTTTATAGTCGAACTCTCACATCCATACATGACCACTGGAAAAACCATAGCCTTGACTAGACCGACCTTTGTTGAATTTAACACAGAACAATAAACTAGGTTCTTACTTGATCTGAAGAAATACACTCCAACAATCCCATTTGATGAAGATACTCAACTATAAATACAAATAGCAATCCCAAACTATAAATTAATTTAAGAAACTTAATCATAAAGTGAGTCATTCAAAATATTGAAAGAATCCAAAGTTTCTGATTAGCATGAATAGAAAAACACTACCCACATTCAGACACACCCTAATGTAATCTCAGAATGCCAAACATAAACATAAAATCCTAAGAGTTTCTCAAGAGAAAAAATTAGCCTATGAAAGAGTTCTCTACCAATTAAAATAAGTAACACTGGATTCAAGTTGACAATGGAGAAATAGTACCACAGTTATGAAAGAAAAAAATTAACCTGGATTTCTTTACCCAACCTAACTCACTTATGTGGGAGAGCAAAATAAATAGTTTCATTTTTAGATATGCAAGACTTAGAAAGTTTACTACCTATGACTCATTTCTAAAAATTTACTGAATAACATAGTTCAACAAAACTGAAGGAATCCAAGATGAAGTGAGATATAAGGATAATGGTGGCCAAATAAAGCAGTAAAATGAAATAACATGTCATAATACAACATAATACAAAGAAAAACCTGAAATTAAAACAAAAGATTGTTTCCCTATGTCAAGTGAGTAAAGTCTGGGGAAAGGGACGTGGTAAGAGTCATGTTTGTCTAGAGGCAGGTATAGACAATGAATATTATTCACCTATCAATTATTAGTATAATTAGCTTTTAGTCAGTTCAGTTCAGTCTCTCAGTCATGTCATGCTCTTTGCCACTCCATGGACTGCAGCACGCCAGGATTCCCTGTTCATCACCAACCCCTGGAGCTTGCTCAAACTCATGTCCATCACATCGGTGATGCCATCCAACCATCTCATCCTCTGTCTTCCCCTTCTCCTCCTGCCTTCAATTTTTCCCAGCATCAGGGTCTTTTCAAATGAGTCAGTTCTTCGCATCAGGTAGCCAAAGTATTGGAGTTTCAGCTTCAACATCAGTCCTTCCAATGAAGATTCAGAACTGATTTCCTTTAGGATTGACTGGTTGGATCTCCTTGCAGTCCAAGAGACTCTCAAGAGTCTTCTCAATTACCAGTTCAAAACCATCCATTCTTTGGCGCTCAGATTTCTTTATAGTCCAACTCCCACATCCATACATGACTACTGGAAAAACCATAGGTTTGACTAGATGAACCTTTGTTGGTAAAGTAATGTCTCTGCTTTTTAATATACTGTCTAGGTTGGTCATAGATTTTCTTCCAAGGAGCAAGTGTCCTAATTTCATGACTGCAGTCACCATCTGCAGTGATTTTGGAGCCCAAGAAATAAAGTCTGTCACTGTTTCCATTGTTTCCCCATCTATTCACCATGAAGTGATAGGATTGGATGTCATGATCTTGGTTTTCTGAATGTTTTCAGTAGGATAGAAAATAATGTCTGAATAAAACTTCTCAAAGTCCACTGGATTCTGAGGAAACATTTCAAAGGGGAGGTCATTTGAACTCAGTCCTAAAGGAATAGCTATTTGTCAAGTAACAAAGGTGGGGCAGAAGGACGTTCTGAGCAAGTGTCCTCATGCACAAAGGATGCAGTGTTGGACAAAGGCTGAGTTATTCAATACAGAATAAGAAATTCAGTGGTGGTGGAGGAGGTGTGGCCTGAGATGTGCTTAGAAAATAAGGTTTTAAACTTTTTTCTCTAAAGAGAAGAAAGGCAATGATCTGTGCTGACTTTCTTATCATGTTTTCTTAATTGCCTACTCCTAATCACCTCCAATTTAGAAAAGGCAGAGGAAACAGAGATCAAATTGCCAACATCCGGTGGATCATTGAAAAAGCAAGAGAGTTCCAGAAAAACATCTACTTCTGCTTTATTGACTATGCCAAAGACTGACTATGCGAATGACAACAAACTGTGGGAAGTTCTTCAAGAGATGGGAATACAAGACCACCTGACCTGCCTCCTGAGAAATCTGTATGCAGGTCAGGAAGAAACAGATAGAACTGGACATGGAACAACAGACTGGTTCCAAATTGGGAAAGGAGTACATCAAGGCTGTATATTGTCACCTTACTTATTTAACTTATATGCACAGTACATCATGCAATATGCCAGGCTGGATGAAGCACAAGCTGGAATCAAGATTGCCAGGAGACATATCAATAACCTCAGATACACAGATTACACCACTCTAATGGCAGAAAGCAAAGAAGAACTTAAGAGCCTCTTGATGAAAGTGAAAGAGGAGAGTGAAAAAGTTGGCTTGAATTTCAACATTCAGAAAACTAAGATCATGGTATCTGGTTCCATCACTTCATGGCAAATAGATGGAGAAACAATGGAAACAGTGACAGACTACTTTTTTGGGCTCCAATATCACTGCAGATGGTGAATGCAGTCATGAAATTAAAAGACGCTTGCTCCTTGGAAGAAAATCTGTGACCAACCTCGACAGCATATTAAAAAGCAGGGACATTACTTTACCAACAAAGGTCCATCTATTCAAAGCTATGGTTTTTCCAGTAGTCATGTGAGATGTAGGATATGAGAGAGTAGTCATGTGAGAGTAGGATGTGAGAGTTGGACTATAAGGAAAGCTGAGCACTGAAGAATTGATGCTTTTGAGCTGTGGTGTTGAAGACTCTTGAGCATCCCTTGGACTACAAGGAGATCCAACCAGTCAATTCTAAAGAAATCAACCCTTAATATTCGTTGGAAGGACTGATGCTAAAGCTGATGTGCCAATACTTTGGCCACCCAATGCATAGAAACGAGTCACTGGAAAAGACCCTGGTTCTTGGAAAGATTGAAGGTGGAAGGAGAAGAGGATGACAGAGGATGAGATGGTTGGATGGCATCACCGATGCAATGGACATGAGTTTGAGCAGGCTCTGGGAGTTGTTAATGAACAGGGAGGGAATCCTGATGTGCTGCAGTCCATGGGGTCACAAAGAGTTGGACACAACTGAGTGATTGAACTGAACTGAACTAAATCACCTCCGAAATGGGTGCTTCCCATGTGGCACTAGTGCCTGCCAATGCAGGAGACATAAGAGACAACGTTTCTATCCCTGGGTTGGGAAGATCCCCTAAAAGAGGGTACAGCAACCCAGTCCAGTGTTCTTGCCTAGAGAATCCCATGGATAGAGGAACCTGGCTGGCTACAGTCCATAGGATCACACAGGCAGACGCGACTTAGCATGCACACAATCATCCATTTTGCTCCATGACTCATCATTTGCACTGGAAAATAGTGCTCAGCACAAGAAAATCTGATGAAATTTCATCTTCTTTCTGAATTAAGAATGATTTCTTTTCTTCAAAAATCATTCTGCCTATCTTACACAAGTAGTGTGGTGAGTCACATACTTTTACAACTAGGGGGCTAGGCAATCACAGACAAAAAAAAGTGTATAATATTTTAAACTCTCAAGAAACATAGACTGTGGGATAGTACTGATGATCCTCCTGAATAGACTATTGTGAAATAAATGTGATCAACAGGCAACTCAGACTTACAGACTAGACCAGAGTCACTACGGACCAACATGATCAAAAAACCATGGCATACTCCCTGAGACATTCAATACAGGTTTCATGGTCTTATGAAGAGGTTTGCTTTTACTGGAAGTGACTCATCTTAAGCAGCAAATTATTTTAGTTTTTAATGTTCTGTTACTTGTGATTATTTGTGGACATGAATAAGCCTAAGTTGCACACAGAAACTTGGGCAAACACTCAAGAATGGATCATGTTCTTTTTCAGAGTCTACTCAGAACCAGAAGATTGCTAATTGCAACAACATGCCACTGAAAGTTGCAATCATCTCATAAAGAATCTATTTTTGCTTAAATGGAAGTTGGAACAATAAAAAATACATATAAATTACTAAATATGTAATATACTTTACGTAGTAAGTATGCAGGTGAGCAGGAGATGAGCAGAAAAAGTAAAGAAGGGTATTTGTTAATTCTATAATGATGATAAAAAAAGGGAAAATCATGAGTGTTAAAAGTGCCAACTTTAAGCATATCTTGAGGTATAAGTCAGAAGAAAAGGGATTTTTGGCAAAGCAGATCTTTTTCTGACACTGAGAGTACAGAAAATAATTGGCTTCCATCTGGAGGTGTTCTAATCAAATATATTTCTTGAAAAAGTAAAATTACATTCAATATGAATAGAGTATTCATTCATATACTACCACAGTCTCACTGACATCTATATCATAGAAAGTTTACAAATCACATGCATACCTCACTTAAAAGTATATTCTGTTTTCTTTTTAAAAAAGATTTTGAGAGGCTTGCCAAATCACTATGAGCACCAGCTTTCTGTTTCTGGGGACTGATGTAGACATTTGCTTCCAGTGTTCCCTGTATTTTGCCTTTTATGCAATCTCCTAAATATCAGCATTTTACCAAAGGCAGGAAGATTTAGGGATAAGAGATAAAACTTAAGTCAGTCAATTATGCCACCTTGAAGTATTTCTAATACAAGGGCTATACAAGCATGCATAGAGAGAGTTTTAGGTAAAAAAAGAAAAAAAACTTTTTTATGTAAAAAAAAAAAAGAAAAAAATCTTTTTTTTAGGTAAGAAAAAAATCTTTTTAATAGGTTAGTAAAAAAAAAAAAAAAGGGAACCAATATCTAGAGTTGATTTATATGGTCATGTATGTCACTCTTCCCCAAGAAATCCAAGAGGCAGCTGCCTAATATTAATTAAAGATACATAACATTTCACTTGATACAACTCAGTGGTACACAGGTTTCCCCCACTACCTGAAAGATCCCTTTTATACCACTTTGCTTTTCTTCAAGACCTACATTAGTATCTGTTTTCGACAACTGAAAGAAATCAAAGGGGATTTTTCACTTTTACAGAAATAGATGAAAAGTAAAAACAGAGTTCCGCACTCATTTCGCAGGGTAACATCACAGAAGCAGCGCACACCCTGGGCAGAGAGAATGACCCCAAGCTCCTTCCACGGAACTACACTCAGCATCTCCGCATCAAGCCTCTATAGCTTTGACCTGTGTTTGAGCATCTGTGCTTTATCTTGATTGGTTTTGTGCAACCCTTAGCAAAATATGTCCCAAGATGTCAGAAAAGCCTAAGAGAGTCTGTAGGAATGTTACGCTTAGCATAAAACTGGATGTAACAAGCATTTCACTCGTAGCGAATGATACAACGATATGATTTAGTAGGTTAGTTGGGTGGGTTTGGGAATGCTTAAAAACATTCTCATATAAGTTGATGGTAATTGCTTCTTTAGGTCATTTCAGCTTACAGAGGCTTTCATAGGAACACTCTACTTTCCAATTACGGGGGAAGCAAGTATACATTTCAAATTGGATTCCATTGAGAATATTTGCAGGTCCAAGTAAATTGAGCAGAAGATGCTATTAAAACATTTCCCCAAACAACCAAACATTAAATGAAAAATCTTATCTGCTTTTTTTTTTTTACATTATTACAAAACTTAAAGTTCTATTTTTGTCACAAATTCTAATTGGAAAAGACTGGTCATACTCCTTGCATAAAGATTTGCTGTTCACTCTAAGATAGGATTCTTCCAGAATTAAGATTAAACCTTAAGCATCTCAATCACAACCTTACACACAGTGCGGCCCTTCCTGGAATTTTTCTGGGGAACTCACATTTTCTCTTTGTGCCCCCAGGTTGTTTAGATACTATTTAAGACAGCACAAGCATGAAGGAGTGAGGCGGGGACACCAAAGCACCAGCAGAAGGTCAATGTTAGGTTGGTAGAAGCCCCTAACCTGAGAACCATGAATCAGAGTTCTCACTGTTCCCCAGGGGTCAGAATTAGGGTGAAGCTGGCTGGGATTTACCTAATTATCTTCCACTAGCCATGCCTGAGTACCCTTTAAAAGGTTATACATGTTTTAAAGTGCTTCATGATTATCAGGAGTGTAGCCCTTTCTTGTCTTCTTTAATCATTTAAAACAGTCTCTCCATAAAGATAGTACATAAAATGCTTCCCTTGATAGCTATATTTTGGATGCAAGGGTTTAGGACCCTACTGAAAAAAATTTTTGACTATCACATTGTGTCTGACATCAATTATATGAGGTCACAAGGAACCAGCCTTAGGTGATTCACAAAACCCTGCTTTGAAAAATTAATCTAAAAAAAAGGAAGTTGATCGCTCTCTATCCAGCATTTAATGACAGATTTTAAAGAATTAAACTACAGATGGAGCATTTGCTGAGAGTTATCTGTTGCCTATTTTGTTTTCTTCAAAATGTGTTGCCTATTCAAGTTTCTTTTTTGAAAAACATCTAAAAGAGTAAGACTGGGAAGGACTTGGTAAGAACTTGTTCCTTCAAGTATTATCTAACTGAGAAGTATCACTACAACCTACTTCACACTTTGCCTGATCACATTTTGTAGAACTTAATATCATTTATATTTCAAACCTTTCTTCTGATTAAAAGATTTTTAGATTCCTTAGAGTTTAAGAAGCTTAATTTTCTGCCCTGTTAATTCCCTCTTTCTCTCACCTTTCTTTCTTTCATGCTATTTTGATTATGTAAAAGTAAGGATATATTCTATTTGTCATCCAAGCTTAGAGAATCAATAAGTTATCCAAAAAAATAGATTTTTCAAAGAAATTCCTAGAAAACAGATTTTCCTGATTTTTTTCCAATTATTATTGTACCATCTATGCATTATATTGCATATATCAGCAAGTATATTGAAAGACCCTTTGTGTATCTGTAATCTTTCCTGTAATAATGTTGTTATAGGTAAATATGAATGTTACACAGTGTTTTTTTGCATTTAATTCAACATTCTTATGAAAATAATGATCTCATTCAAATAAAACTGTCCTTAATTAAAAGTTAAAGTGTGTTTTTTAAAAAAGCTATTTCATTTCTATTTCTCTGACTTAAGGGAGTGAAAACAATGTTTTTATGTGTGAAAATTAAGACCATTTAAAAATATTACTTAAAAATTATAGTTATTCTGGAAGCTACATTTTGTTTTAATAAACTGAATACCTGCCTATTGCATAAAATAGAAAAATATAAAAATTGAAAAGGTGACATATCTCCCAGAGAAAATTCTTAGCAACATCTCAGAACATATTCCTTCAAACATTTTTCTCACATTACACACAAAAATATAAATGTCGACCAGAATGCTTACATGTATTCTCCCTGTGGCTCTGGTTTCTTCACAGTGTGGTGGCTGGTATCTAGTGGACACATTCCCAGATGGAGGCCCAAGACAGTACAACCTCTTGTGATCTAGACTCTACAGTCATGTATCATCACGTCCTCTGTATTCCACTGGCTACAGACTCTAGACAGTAAGAAATAATGCTTTTTGTTGTAAGACACCCAATCCCTGGTATTTTGCTGTAGCAATCTGAATGGACAAAGACAAGTGACAATTTAAAAAAATAACTGTTGGTAATCATCAGATAAAAGCTTTAAAACAGCTATAAGAACTATGTATCTATGGAATTTTCCCCCAATTAGATGGTGATTGCAGCCATGAAATAAAAAGATGCTTACTCCTTGGAAAGAAAGTTATGACCAATCTAGACAGCATGTTAAAAAGCAGAGACATTACTTTGCCAACAAAGGTCCGTCTGATCAAGGCTATGGTTTTTCCAGTGGTCATGTATAGATGTGAGAGTTGGACTGTGAAGAAAGTTGAGTGCCAAAGAATTGATGCTTTTGAACTGTGGTGTTGGCGAAGACTCTTGAGAGTCCCTTGGACTGCAAGGAGATCCAACCAGTCCATCGTAAAGGAGATCAGTCCTGGGTGTTCATTGGAAGGACTGATGCTGAAGCTGAAACTCCAATACTTTGGCTACCTCCCATGAGTTGACTCACTGGAAAAGACCCTGATGCTGGGAGGGATTGAGGGCAGGAGGAGAAGGGGATGACAGAGGATGACATGGCTGGATGGCATCACCGACTCGATGGACATGAGTTTGAGTAATCCCCGGGAGTAGATGATGACAGGGAGGCCTGGCATGCTGCGATTCATGGGGTCGCAAAGAGTTGGACACAACTGAGCGACTGAACTGAACTGAACTGAAGGTGGTGAGAAATATCACTAGTTTCAGATGACATCTTTCTAGATCAGAGCGTACAATAACTGTTGTTTACATGAATGCCACAAAGGAAAAAGAACAACTAATAATTAATATATACTCCTTTAAAAAGGCATAAAAGTATGGAATATATTTTTAAGTGTCCATTAAAATACTCAAATAAAAACAAGGTATAGTGCAAAGGAGTACGTCAAAGCTGTATATTGTCACCCTGCTTATTTAACTTATATGCAGGGTACATCATGCGAAATGCCAGGCTGGATGAAGCACAAGCTGGAATCAAGACTGCTGGGAGAAATATCAATAATCTAAGATGTGCAAATGACACCACCCTTATGGCAGGAACTGAAGAGCCTCTTGATGAAAGTGAAAGAGGAGAGATAAAAAGTTGGCGTAAAACTCAGCATTCAGAAAACTAAGATCATGGCATTTGGTCCCATCACTTCATGGTAAATAGATGGGGAAACAGTGGAAACAGTGTCAGACTTTATTTTCTTGGGCTCCAAAATCACTGCAGATGGTGACTGAAGCCATGAAATTAAAAGATGCTTGCTCCTTGGAAGAAAAGCTGTGACCAACCTAGTATACTAAAAAGCAGAGACATTACTTTGCTGACAAAAATCCGCATAGTCAAAGCTATGGTTTTTCCAGTAGTCATGTTATAAACGTGAGAGTTGAATCAGAAAGAAAGCTGAGCACCAAAGAATTGATGCTTTTGAACTGTGTTATTAGAGAAGACTCTTGAGAGTCCCTTGGACTACAAGGAGATCAAACCAGTGCATCCTAAAGGAGATCAGTCCTGAATATTCATTGGAAGGACTGATGCTGAAGCTGAAGTTCCAATACTTTGGCCACCTGATGGGAAGAACTGACTCAGGGAAAGACCCTGGTGCTGGGAAAGATAGAATGCAAGAGGAGAAGAGGCCAATAGAGGATGAGATGGTTGGATGGCATCATTGACTTGATGGACATGAGTTTGAGCAAGCTCCAGGAGGTGCTGATGGACAGGGAAGTCTGGCATGCTGCAGTCCATGGGGTCACAAAGAGTTGGACATGACTGAGTGACTGAACTGAGCTGAATAGTGCTTAAAAGAATGAGCTACAGACTAGGGAAAATTCAAGTATACTGCAACACCTTGTTTCCTGACAACATGACAGATGAAGTCTAAGTAGAGTTATTTAGAAGCTAGATCCTCAACATCTTGTTGTTGGGGATATATTATATTCTGTTTATATTAATAATATAATAAGACAAGATAGAAAAGGATTCTGTTTATATTAAGATAAGATAGAAAAGGATTTGGTGTTGAGGATGGGAATCCAAAGGAACACAAAGGAAAGTTGTGGAGAGTAACATAAAACTACATATAGTTAAATACCACAAGAGGAAAAAAGGGAATGATTTCTCTTGTTTGGAGAATTTGACGGTGACTTTTTAGGGAAGTAGAATTAGAGGATGAATCAATTTGGATAAATAGAAAGCTTCCCAGGAAGGAAGAGGAGGCCAGAGAAAGGCTGGCTATGGCGTAAAGTGTAGCCAAATGGGGGTCTTGAGGAGCTGTGGAAAATAAAGTCAGACAGATATTACAGAGTAAAATTAGGAAGGCCTAATGGACTGCCACTCCAGTGTTCTTGCCTGGAGATTCCCATGATTGGAGGAGCCTGGTAGGCTACAGTCCACGGGGTCGCAAAGAGTCAGACACGACTGAGCGACTTCACTTCACTTAATGGTCTGCTGTCCTGATGTTTTGCCTTCTCTACTCATAGAATCTCTTATCTTGAAGAGAGACTATAGCTTCTGCTTATTCTAGAAGCTTTTTAAATCTTTAATGATAGCGGCCATTACTTTAAGAAAAACAAAAACTGCCTTCTTTCAAGTCAGCTTGGTGATGTAATATGAAACCCTAATTTCTCCATTCTGATTTACAATTTGAAATGTAAGATCATGATTACTTATATCTTTTAATCATACTACTTTCTTTCCTTTTATTCATATGCCGTGTCACCTTATGGTCTTTTACCACTGGACTCTTGTGGTTAGAACATCTAACCACTGCAGCGATTCTGGTGCCTACTCTGGACTTCTCTGCGTGCGTGCTAAGTTGCTTCAGTCGTGTTCAACTCTTTGTGACCCTATGGACTGTAGCCCGCGAGGCTCCTCTGTCCATGAGATTTCCCAGGCAAGAATACTGGAGTAGGTTGCCATTTCCTCCTCCAGGGGATCTTCAGACCCAGGGATCGAACCTTCTGCCTCTTAAGTCTCCTGCATTGGCAGGTGTGTTCTTTATAAGCCCTTATATGAAAGCAGCCATTGTGATTAAAGCCCAGGCCTGATGCAGAATTGTCTGCATTTGAATGGTCTCTGCCACATATTAGCTGGATGACACTGGGCAAATTACCTAAACTCTTTCATTCTCAGTTTCTTCATTTCAAATTAGAGATGGCAATAGTACCTAGGTCAAAGAGTTGTTATGAATAAGTTAATAATATTCAATAAGTTAATGCAGATAAAGCACTTAGAATTGTGCTTGGCACATAGTAAGTGTCACTATTACTATTATCTGTAACAGGAAGAAAACAATGTTCACCTAATATTTATCATAACTGTTTAAATTTAAAAAGTTGCTCAGTCGTGTCTGAGTCTTTGTGACTCCATGGACTATAAAGTCCATAGAATTCTCCAGGCCAGAATACTGGAGTGGGTAGGCTTTCCTTTCTCCAGGGGATCTTCCCAACCCAGGGATCGAACCCAAGTCTCCCGCATTGCAGGCGGATTCCTTACCAGCTGAGCCAGCAGGGAACTATACTCCCCATATAAACATATTAAAATTTTTAGATTATTTCAAATTTAAGTTGCATTTTAAGTGATTCTTGGAATAAGAATTTAGCTTTAAAAGGACTTCAAACACAATGTCTCCTTTAATGCCACAGCAAAAAGCCCAGCGTGGAGTAGGTTGCAGTATCTTCTCAACAAACACATGCTGTGTGAATGCGTGGCACTGAAAATGCTAGGCAGTTAAAAGACAGACCAGCAGTTATTGTACTGAGTAGAGATATTCTGGGTGCTTTGGGAACGCGGAAGAGGTGGCTCTAAATGCAATATGGGTAGGAGGAGGGCTATGAAAGCTGCTTAGAGGCCGTATCACTCAGCCGAGGCCTGAAGTGTGCACACGAGTTGGCTTGATGAAGAAGCAGCTTAAAGGGTCCAGACAGTAAATACTATTTACGATATTACTTCTGGCCGAACTATTCAAAACAGAGAATTGGTTATTGAGAATTGTTTAGTGATGTTTATGCTGTAATGCACATGTGGTATTTCACTTTACCACCTATTGTTCTAACTGATACCAAATTATTCTAAATAGGTAGAGATCCATTGTAATCCAGATTAAAATTGTATTTTCAGCTTTGAAAAATCTACCTGTTTTACTCAGTGGTTATGATGTGCTGGCCTTGTAATGAGATCTTTCAAATAATTCATTTAAATAAACTCACGTAATCCATCTAAAGTTCACTAAAAGGAAGTTCTCTTACTGCTCCACCTTGATAAACTAAGTAGCAGAGCCAGGGTTTGAACTCAAAGCTGCCAAGTGCATCCTCTTAATTATTACACTAAATGAAGTTTTGGATTAACTACTCACTAGAAATGGTCCTATTTTCCTTACATGTAATTTGAAGAAATACACAGAAGAAATAACTCCTTTAATGATATCAATTCATATTTTCATTTGTAAACTGTTACACAAAATGTAATTTGTAAGTTTCCTCTTGAAACTCTAAAGATGAACCCATCACAAGATTTCTTGTTGGTCAGCACTGTTCTCCAACTCAAAGTGCTTACATATCCACATTTTCATTTGCTTTTTTCCCCTAGAGGGTATAGAAAACTATTTGAGTAATGCATACACCACTTTCTATAATCTTTCCACAGAACGCTGCATACTTAAATCATTAAAATGGATTCTGGATATGGACTCAAAAATTTTTTTAAAAAGAGAGAAAACTTCATTTGTAAATATCTGTAATAATAGCCAATGTCTAAATGTAGATAAGTCCAAAACATATTGAAAAATCTGTGTTAAATATCTAGCATTCATCAAACACTATCTTTCAATAAGGAAGTAGAGAACTCAAGTTCTTTCTCCTATTAAAGCAGCATCATTTTCAGGCTTCCTTTGCAAAAGGAGTTGAATGCATGAAGACCATCTGGCTATGCTATTGTTTCCCCTTATATATTAACAGATGTGAAGAGCAGGCCATTTGACCCCCTCTACCTTCACCGCTAGCTAATATGACCGTAATCCTTATCATATGACTGTATCATTCTGAAGATTTCCCCCTTTACACTTTTCTCCCCTAAGACCTTTTGTTTGCATATATCCCCATAATTGACAACAAATCACACTGTTGGATCCCATCAGTGTCTAGTCACTTCTGTATTCTTCCAAATCAGAGGCTATAACTGGCGCCATCAGGAAATAGAGGTCATTGCAGCCACGGTGACTTTCAAGCAATTTGCTAAATTTAGCAGTCCAATACTTTTCACTCTAATGAAAATTGTGGACTATAATTATAGAATGCTGGGACAGAACTGGAGCTTAAAGGTCACCAAGTCCAAACCCCTTGTTTTTCTGAGGAAGGTATGGGGGCCAAGACATTGCCTCTGATTTGATTGAGGCCACAGAAGTTGTTAGTAGTAGGAATGGAACTTGAACTGAGATCTGCTCAGCCGGGAGGGTGATATTCTCACTACACCACAGATGCTCGGTCTCTCGTGATCAGTCTTACCTAGAGAGATCTCACAGCATAAATATAACTGATATTATTGGTTGTGGCTTAACCTCCATGGCCATTCATCAGTTTGGTAGCTGAATCTAAAGTAACTAAGGTGTCTGACTGATAAGGTATTCCAAGAGGAATGAAATGACTCTATACCCAAACCCTGCCCCCAACTCTAAAAACTTCCTGCTTTATGTTCATCAATAATGAATGGCTCATCTCTGCAATACTCAGAGCGAGCTTACAATGCACTTTTGAGCAGCCGCTTAGTAATGTACAGTGGATAGAGCCTTTCTTTCAAATCCCAGGGCAGCAGGTCCTTCAAGGCTAGCATTGCATTTTCAATTAGCTGCTGAGTGAATGCTTGGCATGTGTATATTAGTGAAGAGGCATACAATTAGCTTGTTCCTTTCCGTATTGTGCTGAGGATCTAAGGGATTGGTGGGGAACGGGCAAGCCAGGCATCACTGTGGATGTTGAAGAAGAGAGTTCCTCAGACCTCGGCATCTTCACTTGCTCGCTCTGGAATTACAGCTACTTATTACAAAGCACTCTGTGTGACTGGCTGGAGTGCGCCTGAGGAAACACATCCCAGACACCACCTGGGGTTCGTCTTCCTGAGCCCTTCACATCTCTGACTAATTCTCATCATTATCATGGAGCCAAACAGTCCCAAAAAGATACAATTTGCTGTGCCTTTATTCCAGAGTCAGATTGCACCCGAAGCAGCTGAGCAGGTAAGTGGAACTGGGTGGGGACCAGTTCCTATACATAAGTAATACAGACATACATTCTTGTTATTAATTAAAAGCTTCTCTATCTCTTGAATTTGCCTAACTTTGTGGCTTCCCAGAATATGTGAATGAGAAATAAGTTTGCTTTCATATGCACTTGTATTTGAGTTTCACTGAAGGAACTATTGGCTAAATGCTGTATTTCATATGATATAAAATTAGCACCCCTTAAGGAAAAATGGCCACATTAGCAATTTAGATTTGGATCCAAAAATCTCTTTGCTTTTGCTTATTAAAATAACAGCTTCAATATTTAGAGAAACCTATATATTTTTTCAGAATTAGCAAGCTTTTATTTTTTTATTTATACAAATCAAAATATTCACTTAACAATAAGCATTAAATCTTGGAATAATTTCAGATCATGAGCTTAATATTTTATGTTTTTATTGTGTATCAAAAGCAGCAACTATAAATATATTTAGTACGGGATCATAGGTATGTGTATAATTAAAAAACATTCAGATATTAAAAATAGTATTTTAACACAACCTGGATATTTTTCCAAGTTAAATATATCTATATATTTTTATTTCTATCTCTTTCTATCTTCATGGGAGGCTGGTTTACTGTATCACCTTTCATATTCAGATTTACTTAGATTCTTGATTCAATGGAACTAGTAAAAAGATCATTTGTAATAAAATTTTTGCCTGCATAATTATTAATTTCTTAACACTTGACTTATTCCTGAATCCTTTTACGAATATTATATACAAAATCTTGAAAATAAGTATTGAATCTGAGACTTTTATCTTCCTAGGATGTTTTGATAATCTGAAGTAGATTCACCCAAACTAAAGCCAGACAGATACAACCTTGAACATGTATCTATGTTAAATGGAGCATTGGTTCTATCCTGGACAAGATATTGTTAGTAAAATTTATCCACTATTCTACTAATTTGGGAAATTACTTACATATTTAAATAATCAAGGATACATTAGAAATTCTAATAATATGTTCCTGTAACTCTTAAAATAAGGGGGGAAAAAACACCACAAACCAAATCTATTAGTTTTAAGTGAATTATATACTTTTGTAAGAGCCATGTTCATTCTTTGTTAATGTGTTCTAAACAGTAATCTGGAAAATAAGAAAAGTTTAAAATATTAATTGAAGCTAAGAATGTATGCTGTTAAATTTAACCTGCTGGAAATTTGAGTTTTCTAAGCTGCTCTTACCCTGTTTAGAAATAAGGGTAATGGATCTTGAAAGCATCATCAATGTATGAGGCTCCAAGAGAGCCACTGAAATTAGCAAGTCATCCCTGTACCTTCACTGCACTTCAGTATTAATATTTGGTGGCATCATTTGATTACATACAACTATTTCTGTTCTATGGAAATGTAGTTTTTGATTAAAGAAGGTGATACTAGTATCTGCCAGTTCTACTGTCTAGCTTTCTTTTATTCAAAATAAAATTAGTGAGCAAACTACTGTGTGCCTCCCAGAAATTTACTCTTTATATTGGGAAAAGATGAGGATGGGACAGCCTTGCAAGCTATAGAGCAACCTGGAGCAGCATCTGACTCTGACCTTAGGTGGTTCTTTATTGTTCACAGATCAGGAAAAGAAGACCTACGCCAGCATCACTTGTGATTCTCAATGAACATAACCCTCCAGGTAA
The DNA here is from genome assembly GCF_023699985.2 of Odocoileus virginianus. Taxonomy (NCBI): domain Eukaryota; kingdom Metazoa; phylum Chordata; class Mammalia; order Artiodactyla; family Cervidae; genus Odocoileus; species Odocoileus virginianus. The sequence continues at coordinate 8,974,415 of NC_069686.1, read as the reverse complement.
AGAAACATGATATCTTATGTACCAAAGCAATGGAATAGAATTGTTTGAAGAACATCAAAGAGCATGCCATTGTCAAAAGATTTCAATTCTGTTTTCCAGTTAGCAATAATCTAACAAGATAATATAAACAAAGTCAGAAATAGCTACTATGAAAACTGTCTCATCTAACTGCTTTTCCTCGAGAATAACTTGTTGGTGATGATATACTATGAAATGCTTTGTTAGCATTCACGGTCATGTGTTCAGGTGTTTGTATAGAACCGGGTTCAGTGCTTATTAATGAGCCTGGTGGAAAGTTGCTTAATTAGGTTTCATAGCTCAAATTACAACCCTGGAGATGCTTATATCTTTATGGAGTATGTTTTTTAATTTATCAAAGGTTGCCACGGGGTGGGCAATGAGCCACAATTGGCTACAGCTTTGATGCTGATGTCATCTCTGAATAATGCAACTGACAAGTAACCAGATCAATTTTCAGCACTGCCCATTTGAGAGCCATTCTGAAGAGTTGCATCCATTTGTTGAGGTTTTATTCTCCATTTCCCATAAAAAGTAAAGCTGCATTATTATTCCTGATAAAGTACTGTGATCTACAATACACAAACAAGTACTTATTGAATGGGGGTGATTTTAATCTCACATTTAAGTGCTGTTTCTAGAAATAAGACAGCAAAGCTCACAGCATTAATTTGTAGCCAAGCAGAACTTGTTGGATATTTTGCAAGTATAAACAATAAGGGTGGATAAAATGAGTTTGCATAAATTGTAGTGAATGATTTAAATTATTTCACTCAGGTGAAAGTCTTTGATTTTTTCAGATCCCTTTCTAATTAGAGAAACATATTTAAGAAAAGAAAGTAAAATTTTAATAGAATATTAACCATGGAGCTCAAATACAGAAAGCTGTTCATTTAATGGGAAGTAAATTAGCAAATTTATTCCTGCTGAAAACAAAGAATTATAATTTGATCCTGTATCTTTGAAGTGCTAAGCATTTTAAAATCATTTTTCAACATGTTATCTCAGTAAATATTAACTTATATTTGGTTAAATAAGAGGTGCAAATGATATGTACCTATAGTTTACAAATAAATGAATAGGAAATTTTAGAGTAATTTTCTGTCACTGCCTTTGCTCTAGCGGCTGACTTCTCTACAGTGTTCTAGACACTCTCGATGCTAACCTTGAAAAGATGTAACAAGAACAGAATCTTTATAATTTCGTCTGTACTAAATGTTTCTTCCCTATCCAACAGTTCTTTGTTTCAAATATTACCTGAACACTCTCTATCAAACAAATGATAACAGCAAAAACAAAAAAAAAGTTAATTGCTAAATGAGCTTTAAAAGCAGTTGCTGCTTGTTGTCCTCAAAAGCAATGTGTTCTTTGACAAATAAAAATCAGGCGCAGCTTTAAATTCCGACAAATAAACAAGTCTCTTCAATGTATGGAAACTGTCCAGGACAAGTATGAGTATTCTTGGAATCACCTATCATTAATGCTGTCTAAAATACAAATCCCTGAAAATATTTACTGTCAATTAATGAAGCAAAGGAAATTAAATTTTCCATTATAGAGACATGATTAACAGATCTTTCCAATTCATATGATAAGACTGATATATTGTAATCATGATTAAATGACTTAGATATAGCTTACTTTAAAAAGGAGCTGGCAGAAATAGTCTGTTATAAAAGAATATTTGAAAGAATGATTTAATTTTAGATTACAAATACATATGCATTCTGTTTACATTTGATAGAAAGATATTTCAACATGTAAATCCACATTATTTCCAAGCTTGTGTAAACACATAGATGAGAATGGCACCTAATTAAGATTGAAGGGGCCACAAAAAGGCACATCAGTCTCTTTCTTACCAATGGCCTAAAATTCTCAGCAGGAGAAGCACCAAAGAAACAGTTATATAACCTGTTAAGGATGTATCACCCTCCAGCATAGATTAGTTAATTTAATTCAAAGTAATGGGACACAAGACAAACAATATTAAGTTGAAGCCATCATACTTCAAAAATTTAAAAGTGAAGGGTGTGTCTTTATGATGGAGAAGGTAGAGACTACATACTTTCTTCTTGGAATGACACTATAAATGGTAACAGAAAGACACTAGAAGCCAGAGATGTGGGGGTAGAGGCACACCAAAGACAAATGTCATCTTTTTCAAATGTTTTCCAGGGTTGCCAATTTGAGTAACCTTGTAGCAAACTGCTTATCTTTCAGAATCTTTAGTTCATTTTCTGATGAAGTGCCTATTTATGATAACCACTCTGGGATGATTAAGTCTCATTGTCTCTTCTTGTACTTCTTGCTATTTCTTGTACTCTTGCACTCTTGTACAATATGTAGTTAACTGGCTTGATTCCTGTATTTTTATTTAAAGGGATGACTACATGTAAATCTCTACTTAGAAATAAATGGCAATGTCACTTTTTGCAGTTTATTTCTTCACATTTCTAGATTTACATTGCGTGTATTTAGTAGGCTTATGAGAAGACTGTCTATTTATTTGGCTCCCAGTATCAGAAAACTGGGCTTCCCTGGTGGCTCAGATGGTAAAGAATCTGCCTGCAATGCAGGAGACTCGGATTTGATTCTTGGGTTGGAAAGATCCCCTGGAGAAGGGAATGGCAACCCACTCCAGCATTCCTGCCTGGAGAATCCTGTGGACAGAGGACCTCCATGAGGTAGCAAAGAGTCTGACAAGACTGAGTGACTAAGCACACACAATCAGAAAACTAGAAAACTATTAGGAAAGAATTTCAGAAAATACCTAACCTCACCACATATCTTGATGAAAGATACAGAAATCAACCCAAGTCCCAGACACTTGTTCCGTTTTATATGTATCAGAGAAGAATTCATAGAAGCAACTAGCTTTCAACACCAAATAATTTTAGGAATTAATATAGTTTTTTTTATAAAAAGTTATCCTAAAATAACTCTTCCTTTGCTCTTATCAATAGAAATTCATTTACTCACCTTTTAAAAATGTATTTATTTATTTGGCTATGCTTCTGTGACCTGTGGGATTCTTAGTTCCCCAGGGATTTGAACTCATGGCAGTGAAGCCCAGAATCCTAACCACAGGCTCACCATGGAACTCCCTCCTCACCTTTTAAAATACACAATTCTTCATTATTTTCTTTTCTGGATTGAATATTCTCAGTACCCAATATTGATTTCTATTCAAATACTCCTTGTCTTTAGGCCTTTGGAGCCAGAGCTGGACACAGGCTTCCAGTAAAAAGCCTGATTAGAACAGGGCTTCTGAATATTAAAGGTTGTGGCATCAATTCTTTTCCACTTACTATTAAACAGAGACAGTATGGTTACAATTAAGTTTAGTGGACCTAATGCCTATTAAACATGAGTGAGATGTAGGAGGCCAGGAGCTTAGTAAAGATTTGGGTAACCATCCAGTAGTTCTGGTATCATTTAGATTTAGAAGTTTGTTGTAGATCTGATAAGTGGAACTAGACATGCAATGTAAAATGGGGGATATTTATTGAACTCCCTCTACCACCGCCAAATTTAGGGCAGACTGATTTTCTCTTCTGCACTTTTTGCTCCAAATATCCTTAGAAATGAGGAATAAATACAAAAGTATTTTCTCACATGCATCATGTTCTTAAAAATTACTTAATATAAGACATATGAATTCAATAGCTTAGTATCTCCTTTCAACCTTGAGAGTAAGTCTATTCGTAAAGACAACTGAGATTTCCAATTGATTGGGCTATTTGTCTCCACACACTGAAAAAAGAAGCCACAGTTCATTGTGGAAGTAGTGTGTGACTTCCTAAATGAAGCTTTCATTTTAGGAATTTGACAGTAAGTTAATTAATAAGATTTCCAAGCCTCTCAATTTAAAATCCTGAGACACAGGATGACAGAGAATATTGCCGGACTTATTAGACTGATTTGTTCAAACAGAGAGGTTCCAGGAATTTCTGATGATGGGAGGTTTTGCAGGTCATCAAGTTAGAGTGAAGGTTTATTTGTAGTGTTAGGGCATTCATATGCTCATAATCTCTCTTCATGGAGACCCTCTGTTTTACAAAATGAATGATTTATAGTCAAAAGGCAATGGGCACTTTGAGTGCAAATTCCAGAAATCACACTGAGGATTTTCCTGGGAATATTAAGGGTGAGGAAGACATCATCAGCCCCAGACCTGGAGAGTCTTGTCATTCCCAAGGATCTCCAATCAAATGTATTCAAGTAAAAGTTGTGCTGAACCCATAGTCCATATAGTTTTGTTTCATTCTTTTTTCTCATATTCTTTGAGAATAAGGTTATAATACCTTCTGATCCACAATTATTGTTCATTTTCCAGCATTTATTTTGCCTTATGAATATTAATGACAGTACAGAAGAAAGAAAGGTCCAATGTTTGTAGACTATTCAAGGTTTAACTGGTATTAATTTCTAATAACTATCAGAAAAGCCTATTTTTTTCTCCTCAGCAGTTATTTTTATGAGTTATTGAATGTCAAAGCATGCTGAATGATTTAAACATAAGTGATGCATGTGGCTTTCAGAGCTTCATATACTGTACAATTGATTGACTTCTTTTCCCATAACTGTTCAGTGTGTGCAGCCAAACGGCCCAATCAATAGAAGGAATTGTGAGCCAAAGATGAGGTTCCAGTCCTTAGTCATGTTAGAGTCTGCTGTACTTTGTATTCAAAGGACTGGTGTAGTCTTCAAATTAAATGAAAGCAAAATGAAAGGGGCAAGTTATAAAACTATGAAATAGTGCTGCTTTCTATCAGCAAGATTACTACTTTTGCTCACTTTGAATAATAGTAGCTTCCCTGGTAGCTCACATGGTAAAGAATCCACCTGCAATGCAAGAGACACAGGTTTGATCCCTGGGTTGGGAAGATCTCCTGGAGAAGGGAATGGCTACTCACTCCAATATTTTTGCCTAGAGAATTCCATGAACAAAGGAGCCTGGCAGGCTACAATCCATGGGGTCACAAAGAGTTGGAGACACCTGAGCGAGTAACACTTCCACTTTCATATACTGCTTACCTTTTACGTTGATTTTAATTAGAAATACCTTAGTGAAATATGAAAGAATGATGATAAGTTCAATTCACTTCCTTTTTCTTGGCCTCTGTTTTCCTACCCATGGGTAATACAGAAAGTAAAATAACCCTAAGGTACTTTTGCACAATGCAGAAAGGCAGTATTCGTAGTGGGTAAAGCAATGCCTTTGGAGTAGGACTTGGGTTTGAATTCCACCTTTGCCAGTTCCCGGTCATGAGACATTAGGTGTGCAGCTGACTGTGCACTCAGTTTCCGCCTTTTAAAAATAGGACATTGAGGTGTAAGAAAATGCATAGCACAGTGTCTGTAACCAAACAGATAATGAAGACATGCGATCCCCCTGCATTATCATATCCATGCTGAGAATAGCTAAGTTCTCCTAAAACCTTCATTTCTTATCAGAACTTGGCCCAGCTCTTTTCCAGTCCTGACTGCATTAGGGAGTATCAGTGTCCCCATGAGGCAGTGATTCTTGATTAGAGAAAAGATGTACCATAACTCCTAATTCTTCATCAGGATAAGATACACAATTGAGAAATTGTCATGGATCTTATAAACTGTGGTATTTATTCAACTGACCATGTCTGATTTACAAATATAATTTACATGAAATAGGAGTCCTTGGGATTTTTAAAAAAACAAGAATGCTACTGATGTCTATAAAGTTTTGAAAATATATACTGAAAGCAAAAGATCTTTGTGAAAGATTTGTATCCTATCAAAAATGTAATTCATGGCAATTTCCTGGTGGTCCAGTGGTTAAGACTCCACATGTTTACTACCAAGGGTGCGGGTTTAATCTCTGGTCTGGGAGCTGAGATCCTGGAAACCATTTGGTGCAACCAACAAAAAAGTGCAATTCATATTTCTAATAGTTTGTGGAAAGAATAAACATTAAACTCTAATTTGATTGCTCACATTTGATTCTACTCCATTTGCTCTCATTTCCTTCCAAACACTGTCCTTGTGCTATATTCTGCCCAAGATTTCTTCCTTTGGTTCCTTCTTTTGGTTCCTTTGCCAGTTCTTAAGACATAGTCTAGACTGACTCATTTGTGCAAATCAGTCTCCATTTTTTCCAAATAATCTTAATTAAATTGCAGCCCGAGCCTCATTTAAATCTCAAAACTTTCCCATCTAATCTGATTCACTGCCTGGCTTTGTTATTCTAATATGCTCCTCTCACCTGCAACTCTTAAAGCTACTTATTGATTTATACATTCGATTCAATTAAGTATTCACTGAGTCCTTATTCTAAATCCTTAAGAAACATGTGGACTAGGTAACAGAGAATAATAGTCCCGAGTGAACCAGGATATAACTGTAATAACAAATTCCAGCTGCTCAGACCACAGTACAATTAATTCTGACCAAGACACACAGGCATTTATCATGCTTAGTTTTCTATGAAACAATACAGTTGTTGACTTTTTTTCTATCTTTTGGCTTTAAGCTTTGAAGAACTGGCATTAGAGTAAAATTCTACTGTTTATTCCAAACTAGTAGATATAGCTACTGAAACTAGTAGTGTATCCAGTAGATATTAGATGCTCATGGGCTAGTAAATTTAAATGGATGAAAAGCAGATTTTCAAATCCAATGGTAATCCATCAAACTTTTTGGGCACCTATTCTGGCTAAGGCACAGTGTTAACTGCTTTAGGGGATAAAATAGTAAGTCACCATCCCTTACCTCATCAGGTAAGGGTACCTCATTATGCCTACCTGAGGCATAATTTGACACATGTATATTGGTGGTAAGATCAACAGTATATGGCAAAATATAAGATAGATTTCAATTCAGTACAGAAATGTTTATTTAAAAACAGGACATTGAGGTGTAAGAAAATGCGTAGCACAGTGTCTGTAACCAAATAGATAATGAAGGATGTTTTGGGGAATTAGGTTATAGTGTCGTAAAATACAGTACAAACATTAGATGCTTGATAAATGGCAACTGTTATTTTGGAGAGGCAGGCAAGTACTACTTAAAAGTAGAGGTGCTGGGATCACTCAGGCCTGGATCTGGCTCTCAGACGGCTGCTTACTGTCTGTGTTATGCCAAGAAGGTGGCTCGCCCTTTTAAAACTTGTTTTTTCCCAACACTACCAAATTTCACTAAATATAAAATATATTTATTAGAAATAAGGCTAATCTGCATCCACTGAATAAACAGATGCAGATTTTTGTTTCTACATAACAGTACACATGAGGGACAGTTTAATCAGTCATTCCAGGAGCTTAAGGGCACATTTGGTATCAAATTTAAGATAGGAAAAGTTTCTAACAGCTTTCTTTTTATTTTTTCCTAACAGCTTTCTAATTGTTCTATTTCATAGTCACATTCAAGGAGAACAGTAAATAATCAAACCTCTAACAACAACAACAACAACAAATCTAACCAAGCTATGTAGTTAATGGAGAAAATTATTTCTGTATTTATTTTAGACTTGCTTAGGAGCAAGCTTCAAGCTTTGAATATTCTATCCTTTCTCTCACCATTTTCTACTCATGACTTTGACCAAGTAGTGATCTGTTGCATTTACAGATATACAAGACATAATTTGGTAGCAAATTTACCTGAGGCTTAAGCTGACATGCCCACTCACGGTCCAGACAGATGCCTGCCTGGGCTCCATGTAGGATAGTGTGAAGGGTACTGTGGTCTAATTGGAGGATGCAGGCTCCATTCAAGGCTGTCAAACTATACAGATAAAACTACAAAGAAAGAGAAAAAGCACTGTAAGGGATGGAAGCACCTATGTGGTTAAGATTTTAGAGATGTTGGAAAATATCTTCCTAAATCAGTTTTCACGCTACCTGAAATTTTACCTTTTGAAGTTGTTACTATATACTGTTACTATATTCTAGCTTCTGAGAAAACATCAGGACTCTGACCAGATGTAACACAAGGTCCTGGCACTTGAGAAAAGTAGTCTACCTGGAGATCAAAAAGCCTGAGGTGGAGAGAAAGGAAGGCCCTGGAGCAAACATCCCAGCTGCAAAATTAGGGACCTCCAAATTCATCTCTTCCCTCCCAGTCTGTTTGTTCATATTGCCTTCTCCAAGCGTGGCCCTTCATATCTTGCTTAGTGTTTCAGAGGCCCTAAGAAAGTGTTGGAAAATGTTAAATCTATGAGTCTTTTCTGTATTATGGACAGAAGTTTATGAATTTAATTCAATGACTTTGTATCACTTTTAGTAATTCAATATAGTGATCATTATAGTGCTTACTAAGGCTGTTTGTGAAATAAGTTACTAAAACCTGCATTATCAAAGAGATATATCTTGACAGTCTAATTAGAATATAATGACAGTTTGACCTTGGCAAGAAAGCTGAGGAAAATGTGCTGTGTGAACTAAGAAAAGCCAGGAAATTTGTAACCTTTCTGGGTTTTTGTTGTTTCATTCTCTGGGAGCAATTTTCCATCATTATGGGAAACAATTTCATAATCACACTCTTTACATATAAATAAGTATCTACCTGCTCATAAAAACAACTGAATACACAAAATGGAAGAATGAGAACAATAGTTATTTTGGAATTCAAGCTTTAGAATAATTTGCCTCAATGATATAACATCATGTTATGCTATTTTCCCCTGTTGAAGAATAAACTATTAGGACACACACACACACACACATGGATATTCCCATGCACAAACACATGTACATATACACATATAAGCCAAATACCTAACTATGTGTAAAAACATCATAGGCTATTTACTCATATAATAAAATCCACCTCCACCATAATTGATCTGACTTTAAAAAGGCTAGGCACCAAAGTGTCTAGAAAAGCTTTGTGAATTTTGGTTACAAGTGGAATAAAGCTAATAGTTATTAAATTTCTAACCCTTTGAAATAAATAAAAAACTAACCACATTATTTGAAAACTCATGAATAAAAAACATTGAAATTACTAGATTACTAGATTCAAATAGTGAGATTTGTTAAATTTTTTTTAAATCAGAAGAGTATTTTAAAAAATAAGTTACATTTATGAATAATAGTTACTCTGACTATTTTCTCATTTTGGAGGTTTCTTGTGTCCATTTTCATAATTCATAAATACAGGGAGAATTATTATAATTAGATACAGAAGTATTATAATTAGGTACAGAAAGTGAGCTCCTCCTATACCATCTGAAAATCGATGTCTAGCTGAAATGTGTCCCCCAACATTAACATCAACATTTCTGTTGAACTCAACATATCTGTTAGTGGTATCTTCATTCCTCCAATTGCTGATCCATACAAACTTGGAATCATCTCCACCTCCTCTCTTTCTCCCTTGCCTCTTGAACCTATCAGTGGCTCTACTGCTGATTCTTCTGTGCAGGCTGAATCTAACTCACTTCCAAAATAATATAGTAACTTCCAAACTGCTTTTCCGTGACTTTAACACTGGGAGGTGGTTTGGTGTAGAGTTAAGAGCCCTAATTTCAGAATCAATGAACATAATACGCTGCTGCTGCTGCTAAGTTACTTCAGTCGTGTCCGACTCCTTGCAACCCCATAGAAGGCAGCCCACCAGGCTCCTCTGTCCCTGGGATTCTCCAGGCAAGAACACTGGAGTGGGTTGCCATTTCCTCCTCCAATGCATGCATACATGCTAAGTCGCTTCAGTCGTGTCCGACTCTGTGCGACCCCATGGACAGCAGCACACCAGGCTCCTCTGTCCCTGGGATTCTCCAGGCAAGAATACTGGAGTGGGTTGCCATTGCCTTCTCCAGAACATATTATGACTTAGAAGCAAACCATGGAATGACTGAACATCTGTGTCTTAGCTTCCACTTCTATGAAGCACATCATGGCAATTCCAACACTGGTGGTGCTGCTGGAATTAAGCAAGATGATGCATGATAGCACAATTGATGAGAGATTTATTCTTTCCCCATTCTGCTTTGTGTGAAAGGGTTTTGGCAGACTTAAATACATAATGGGTGACTGACGAGGGCAGCTTTACTTTTCAAAAGGAACTCATTATGAGCTTTAATTTGTATACTATAATTTACCTGTCCTAGCTTTTAATTAGCCATGGCTAACAATAATAATAATAATAATAATAAGGCATGTGAAGTTGTCTTATGATTAGCTCATTATGTTTCATCATAATCTGCACATTATTACTATTTCTTGCTTTAAATAAGTCAATCATTTCCACTGTAGTCTATGGAGTCTTTATTATACAAATTGCTGATAACTATACTAAAGTTGAGATTTAAAGAAATGAACAGAAGAAAGGGAAATAATCGTGTTAGATTATGGCTAGCATTACTGCTTTATAATTTCTATTTCTTTCTTTACTTTTGGTGGAGGGCTTCAAGGCTGAACAGGAACTTTGTTCATTTGCCATAGGTACCTTCCTGTTGAAAATAACTTCTCCATATGGGCAGGATTTCAGATCAAGCAGGACAGACTCAGACTAGATTTGCTTTTCAAAAAGCACCCTAAGGACTATCTACTCTCCCTTCATGGATCCTAAACACAGCCCACCTGCCTCCAAGGATTAAAATGTTTTCAAGAAATAATGCCAGAGACCCACTTTCCATCACATTTCAGTGAAGTAAAATGTCATGAATGACTGAGCTAAAATGTCTCATCTCAAATTCCACCACAGGTCACTTTACTTCATGAACAGCCCAGAATTCCTGGTTTACTTAGTCAATGATGGGTATCTTTTTGCTAAAGGTCTTGGAGATAGCACAAGATTGTTTCCTACAATTCTATGGTCCACTGACGGAGAAGGCAATGGCAACCCACTCCGGTACTCTTGCCTGGAAAATCCCATGGACGGAGGAGCCTGGTAGGCTGCAGCCCATGGGGTTGCTAAGAGTTGGACACAACTGGGTGACTTCACTTTCACTTTTCACTTTCATGCATTGGAGAAGGAAATGGCAACCCACTCCAGTGTTCTTGCCTGGAGAATCCCAGGGATGGCGGAGCCTGGTGGGCTGCCGTCTATGGGGTCACACAGGGTCGAACACGACTGAAGTGACTTAGCAGCAGCAGCAGCATGGTCCACTGACATCATTGGAATCAAAGCGAACACCAGCTGTTCTATTTACATGGACAGTTACAGTGTAAGGGGCATACATAAAATACATTTTGAAGTAATTTAGGACCTAAAAGACAAAATTACCTCTAAGCTACAAATAAAACATTTTAAAAAAACCATATAGGCTCAGAGGCAAACTTAAAGAAGTTGATAGTAACATATCTTACTTTTGGTTGTTTTATGATTTGCAAGCTTATTTCATCTATAGTATATATATCCTTAACAACTTGTGAGGTGAGTATTATCACCTCCATTTTAGAAAGAGGGTGATGGGGAGCTGCTCAGGGTCAAAGGAGCTAGTACATTACTTTACTGAGTCTGAAATTTAAACACAGGTTGTCTATCCAAGGTCAGGATGCTTTCCACTACATTAATAACATTTTTTCTACTAATAAGCAACATCATACCCTTACTATTTTATTTCTGTCTTTCTCAAGGAAGTAATGATAAGCAAGTTCTTCACTGTAACTTGGCCAAGTGAGATTCTGTTTGATATGACACCAGAATGTACTTCTTTCCATTTCAATGCATGTGAGTTTGTTTTGGAGTGATAATTCTACACCTTTTTGCTCTTTTCTTGGATAATTTACTAGATAAGAGGAATTCAGAGTTTTTAACACTAGATCTTCTATTAACAAAAAATCAGATAACCAAACAGAAATATAAATCTTTCCCATTATTCCATTCTTAGAGTTAGACCTTGTCATTTATGCATATATTTGTTTGCATACTTATTTATCTGCACTTAGCAGGCTATGCATACATTAAAAAACATAACTGTTTTAAAACATTATTGGAGGGCCAACAGTTTACATTTGGATCCTAGCTGACCAAGAACACTTCCCTAGTGTCTCAGACGGTAAAGAATCTGCCTGCAATGCAGGAGACCTGGGTTCAATCACTGGGTCGGGTCCCTGGAGAAGAGAATAGCTACCCACTCCAATAGTCTTGCCTGGAGAATTCTATGGACAGAGGAACCTAGCACGCTATATAGTCCACGGGGTCGCAAAGTGTCGGAAGCAACTTAGTGACGAAACAACAAATTATTATGTAATAAGATTCCTTGTTCTTAAAAAGCAGAGGCATCACTTTGCCAACAAAGGTCTGTATAGTCAAAGCTATTATTTTTCCAGTAGTCATGTACTGATGTGAGAGTTGGACCATAAAGAAGGCTGAGTGCTGAAGAAGAATGCTTTTGAACTGTAGTGCTGGAGAAGATTCTCTAGAGTCCCCAGGACAGCAAGGAGATCAAATCAGTCAATCCTAAAGGAAATCAACCCTGAATATTCATTCATTCATTGATGCTAAAGCTGAAGCTCCAATACTTTAGCCACCTGATGAGAAGAGCCGACTCATTAGAGAAGATCCTGATGCTGGGAAAAGACTGAAGGTGAGAGAAGAAGGGCGACAGAGGATGAGATGGTTGGATGGTATCATTGACAGTGGACATGAGTTTGAGCGAACTCCAGGAGACAGTGAAGGACAGAGAAGCCTGGCATGCTGCAGTCTACGGGGCTGCAAAGAATCAGACACAACTGAGTGACTGAACAACAGCAACAAGATTCTTAGTTCATAAAGTAGAATGCTTAGACTGTGCTTTTTCTTCATAGTTTTGGTTCAATGTTTTGATGAAGGGAAAAGGTGACTAAGACAAAAGGAACACCAAAATGATCTTTCAGAGAACTAAAATATATTAGTTTTTTAAATAGTTTATTAGTGTGCCTCATGATCTAGACTGATTTAATGCTTTAAACACTCCTATCCAAATTACAAATACAGACAAATTCATACTAATTGTCACCAAACATTTGGTAGTCAAGAGCATATATGAAAATAATCTGTTATAAGCTCACTCCAAATATCTGTACATTGTAATGCTCACCTTCTTTTTCTATAACTTGTAGAAGTATTTTTGCAGAGCCATGGTATATTTTTAAAAAATCCTCTATCAATCATCTTATCAAACAGGATTGACCTGTTTTTTTCCCCATAGCCAAACAAAGAGTAAGGAGCCACCTTTGGAGAGGAGGGTGGTGGTTAATAACATTGTGACAACTACCCACACATCAGAATTATAAGGAAGTATATAAATTGTCAATATTTAAACTACTGTGATAAAGACCTCTGTATTTTTTGCTTATATTTTAGATCTACACCACATATTCTTGCCTCATCTTTTCCAAACATCACTTTTGTATTTTACTTCATTTGCTCCTCTCTGCTTCTTTTAGAATAACACTTAGATCTCTTAACCTGACAACTAAGATTCTTGACAATCTGTGCTGAACCAAATACTCCAACTCTACTTTATTCCCAGGCCTGAACCTGTGTCTCTGACAAGGCTGGCTACTTGTCAACAATTTCCACATTAAATCTTTAAACAGAAATTTTTTCTGACTTAGAATGCCCTCACCAGTACTTTATTTTACTAAATACTTGTATTTTTAAAGATGCTCAGATTTTCTCATTTTATTCATTTCTGAACATTTACCAGAAATATATCTTCTTGTAGCTTAAAGCATAGAAATATTATTAACACTAAGTTGGGCTCAGATGGTAAAGAATCTGCCTGCAATGCAGGAGATCTGGGTTCAATCCCTGGTTTGGGAAGATCCCCTGGAGGAGGGAAAGGCTACCCACTCTAGTATTCTTGTCTGGAGAATTCCATGGACAGGGGGCACTGGTGGGCTAGAGTCCATAGAGTCGCAAAGAGTCAGACATGATTGAGTAGCTAACACTCACTCACTCATGCTCCATACTCGAGTACAGTTAGGTAGTGGTTTAAATTCACAAGTTTCCTATATCCTACTATGACTGAACATTGATTTGACCTGTGATATCTCCAACTTAATAAAATCAAGAGTTATTCTCTATGGTTTTTGTTGAATTGCCACTTTTTTTTCCCCTGAAACTAAACCTTACCATTTGGACTTGATAAAAGAGTAATTAATCATTGAAAAAAGGAATACTCAATACCCACCTTAACTTTCACTAAAACTATCCTCATCCATTAATTTTGTTTGAAAGGATTATTTTTGATAAGCAAAGGAAACATGCAGTAACACTGGTAAAACCATGACATTGGTTCTATTTTGGTCTCAAATCTATGCAGGATTACTTTCTCTAAGAATCCCAAACTGATTGATTAGTCAGATTCCACTTGAAAATTTCCAGTGATAAGTTTAGCTCTTTTTGAAGCATCATGGTTATGACTAGATAGCTCTGTTAGGAAGTTATACCTTACATCTAGTTGGAGCATCCTTGAATCTTTTAACTACTGATCTTGCTATGTTCTTCTAAAGGATTTCAGAAAAAGTATAGTACTTCTTCCAACTGAGAACCCTTCATATTTTTGGGGACACACTTCTTGTTTACATTCAGTTCTCTCTTGAATAAAATTTTCGGTTACATTATATTTCTTCAAATTGAAATATAGTTGAGTTACTGTATTATGTTAGTTTCAGGTGTATATCAAAGTGATTCAGTTATATATATAGATATTTTCACATTCTTTTCTATTATAGATTATTACAAGATATTGAATTTTTTTGTGCTATACAGTAAATCCTGTTGCTTATCTATTTCATGTATAGTAGTTTGGATCTGTTGATCTTATACTCTTGTCTTTATGATTATGATATGGTTTTCAGAAATCTCACCATTCTGTTCCCTAGTAATATTCATACTGTATTTTTCAGCATGGTACCCAAATTTCACTCTTAATTTAGCAGTTAATTATTGAACATCTATTACAGGCCAGCACCATATATATATATACCATATATATATGTATACATATATACATATATATATGTATATATATACACCATATATATATATATAGTAAATGAGAATTCACAAATGAAAAGTGATGGGGTTTGTGGTAGAAGAAACATAGGAGACTTTAGAAGCACACAGAACACATAAACCAGTCAGTAATGGCTTAAGGGAGGAAGGAGATTTGTGCTGAACCTGGCAGAAAAAGCAGGGGAAATATTTAAGACAGAGAAGAAAACAGAAACAAATTTCAGAAGTAGAGCAAGGCAATGCAGATTCAAGGAAGTGAGAGGAGTCCAGATTGACACAGCTTGGAGTGGCATCAGGTAGGGGTGGAAATTAGGCAGATACCATGTTGTGGGGGCATTATAAACATTTTAAAAGGCATTATGATTCAGTTCAATTCAGTCGCTCAGTGATTTCCGACTCTTTGCGACCCCATGAATCACAGCACACCAGGCCTACCTGTCCATCACAAACTCCCGGAGTTTACTCAAACTCAGGCCCATTGAGTCGATGATGCCATCCAGCCATCTCATCCTCTGTCGTCCCCTTCTCCTCCTGCCCCCAATCCCTCCCAGCATCAGGGTCTTTTCATATGAGTCAACTCTTCACATGAGGTGGCCAAAGTATCAAAGTTTCAGCTTCAGCATCAGTCCATTCAATGAACACCCAGGACTAATCTCCTTCAGGATGGACTGGTTGGATCTCCTTGCAGTCCAAGGGACTCTCAAGAGTCTTCTCCAACACCACAGTTCAAAATCATCAATTTTTCCACGCTCAGCTTTCTTCACAGTCCAACTCTCATATCCATACATGACCACTGGAAAAACCATAGCCTTAACCAGATGGACCTTGGTTGGCAAAGTAATGTCTCTGCTTTTTAATATGCTATCCAGGTTGGTCATAACTTTCTTTCCAAGGAGTAAGCCTCTTTTAATTGCATGGCTGCAGTCACCATCTGCAGTGATTTTGGAGCCCAAAAATATAAAGTCTGACACTGTTTCCACTGTCTCCCCATCTATTTCTCATGAGGTGATGGGACCAGATGCCATGATCTTAGTTTTCTGAATGTTGAGGTTTAAGCCAACTTTTTCACTCTCCTCTTTCACTTTCATCAAGAGGTTTTTCAGTTCCTCTTCATTCTCTGCCATAAGGGTGGTGTCATCTGCATATCTGAGGTTATTGAATTTCTCCTGGCAATCTTGATTCCAGCTTGTGCTTCCTCCAGCCCAGAGTTTCTCATGATGTGCTCTTCATATAAGTTAAATAAGCAGGGTGACAATATACAGCCTTGACATACTTCTTTTCCTATTTGGAATGGGTCTGTTGTTCCATGTCCAGTTCTAACTGTTACTTCCTGACCTGCATACAGGTTTCTCAAGAGGCAGGTCAGGTGGTCTGGTATTCCCATCTCTTTCAGAATTTTCCACAGTTTATTGTGATCCACACAGTCGAAGGCTTTGGCGCAGTCAATAAAGCAGAAATAGATGTTTTTCTGGAACTCTCTTGCTTTTTCTATGATCCAGCAGATATTGGCAATTTGATCTCTGGTTCCTCTGCCTTTTCTAAAACCAGCTTGAACATCTGGAAGTTCTCGGTTCACGTATTGTTGAAGCCTGGCTTGGAGAATTTTGAGCATTACTTTACTAGCATGTGATATAAGTGCAATTGTGTAGTAGTTTGAGCATTCTTTAGGATTGCCTTTCTTAGGGATTGGAATGAAAATGGACCTGTTCCAGTCCTGTGGCCACTGCTGAGATTTCCAAATTTGCTGGCATATTGAGTGCAGCACTTTCACAGCATCATCTTTCAGGATTTGAAATAGCTCAACTGGAATTCCATCACATCCACTAGCTTTGTTAGTAGTGATGCTTTCTAAGGCCCACTTGACTTCACAGTCCAGGACATCTGCCTCTGGGTGAGTGATCACACCATTGTGGTTATCTCATGAAGATCTTTTTTGTACAGTTCTTCTGTGTATTCTTGACACCTCTTCTTAATATCTTCTGCTTCTGTTAGGTCCATACCATTTCTGTCCTTTATTGAGCCCATTTTTGCATGAAATGTTCCCTTGGTATCTCTAATTTTCTTGAAGAGATCTCTAGTCTTTCCCATTCTGTTGTTTTCCTGTATTTCTTTGCATTGATCCCTGAGGAAGGCTTTCTTATCTCTCCTGGCTAGTCTTTGGAACTCTGCATTCAAATGGGAATATCTTTCCTTTTCTCCTTTGCTTTTCGCTTCACTAAATGGCTTTCAGCAGGAGAGCTCAAATTTTATTCTAAAATGATCCCTGTGGCTGCAGATAAAGAATGGATAGGAGGGAGAAGGTCTCCGGTGAAGTCAGTGGACTTGATTAATTGAATTGCCCGGGGGTGGGGAGGGGAATAGTAATAAAAAAGAAGTCTGAGTTAAGGCTATCAATACGGGAGCCTTTCCTAAAATGGCAGTGCACATTTGGAGAGGAGTGGGGAAAGGTGATGAATTCAGAATGGAATGCATTACTTTGGATACCTTAAATTAAAAAAAAAAAACAGCTCTCATTCAAATTCCAAATGAAATATTCATAACATTCCTGGAAGTAATGCCTCAATAATGGAACCACTGGTATTAAAAACCAATTTTCTAGAGCTTTTTAAGAGTAAGCACAATGTGCTTATAAAAATGAAATGTTTACCGAGCAATTATTACCTTAATAATGTTTGCAATATATCTGCTCTAGATTCAATATAATACTTGAAAAACAGTAATTGCTCTTAATCATTACAGATATCCAATTAAACACATACATCATTAGCCAAGCAATTATGATTAGGCACTCAAGTCTACTTATCTGCTGAGTCAAAAGTGCTGCCAGACAATCTGGGGCATGAGTGTTATCCTAAGTCTGCCACTGTTCCATACACATGCGCTCCAAGGAATAACGAATCCTAAACTGTATGCCCTCAGTTCAACACATTTATTTAAATTCAAAGTCCAGTTGAAGCAAACTTTAAATTCTTCTTTGATGAATTGTATGTACTTCTCATTTTTGATGTTTAGCAGAGTAGCATGTGTGGCTGAATGAGTTATCTAAGTATAAATCTTGGAAGTTTTTAAGATTTATAAAGTTAAAAGCAGCAAATTGTTTCAATCTGTAACCAAGTGTATTTGTTATTCACCATATAACTACATGTATTTTCTGTCATTTCTGTTATTCATGTCAAGTTTTTCAAGTCTCAAATAAATGCTTGACTATGTTATCTACTTTGTCATTCTCTTATCCTCAGTCTTTTCCACCTCAATCTTAGAAAAACTGTATTCTAGAAGTATGGTGTAATCAAAAGATGTAATCTTTAGAACTAGAAAGACCTAGGTCTGAATCCCAATTCTGCCACTTGATAGTTATGTGACTTTAAGCAAGTCACCCATCATCTATGAGCTTCAGTTTGCTCACACAAAATGTAATTAATAGTATCAACCTCACTGAGTTGTTTTAATGATAAAAATAATGAATGAAAATGCTTGCTATTATAGCATCTCAGTATTACAGCCAATAGCAGTAATAGTAAAATAATAATATTTTGGAAATTATTGAAGCAGAGTATGTGCTCTTTTCCTTACTCAACTGGAAATTTTGCCAATCTAGTCTTTGCTCTTATTGGTTATGACTGATGGTCATTTTATTGATTTGGGGAATGAAGTGTCACTTTCTCCACTGGCTGAAATTAAGGAACTGGCAATTTAAAAATCACTGAATGGAAATTTGACCTAGTATCTGCTTTACTGCCTAGGATTTTACTAAGCAAAATAAAAACAATATTTGGAAGTAAGACTTTCATTATAAAAGATTAAAAACATCTACTTTGATCTTCACTGGAACATTCTGAAGGCTTAAAAAAACACTGTCTTTTAATTTGTTAGCCAGAAAAAAAGGACTTAGATGAGAGAGACAAAAAGTGGGTTTCAAGCTAATCAGACCATACAGCTGGTTCAGAGCATTGATGAAAAAGAAAACCAAAAAAAAAGTGGTCCTTCAGCTAGTCTGTTTACATCCGCTGGTGACACCCATTGTTGGTTTTCAAGACTGAAGGATAAATGTTATTGTTGAATGTGGTTACAGTTTTGAACAAATGGCATGGGCAAATTTAAAAATCATCTTTAAAATTTCCTGACATCCTTTCTGTCTAATCTTTTATTACTAACAGTGGCCCTAAGTTTTAAGTAGTTTTCTCTTTTAAGGTAGATGTGTTGAAACATGCACATAGGGTCATGTGCCATTATGAGTGAAACACAAAGAAGCTGAAACCCAACCCTACACTTGAACTGTTACTGAAATATTTGAGGTGTTTCAATAAAGCAATAAACTTAAAGTTTTGAGCAATGAGCAAGGTGGAAACAATGGGCTGAAGAAACATTGCAAGATCAGGATGTAAATTGGTTTATCTGGCTTCTCACTGCTGGTTAATGGTTTTTAGAGTGCTTATCATGTAGGTCTTCAAAATAAGGATGTAGGATAGGAATTTTCTTGTTAAAAAGAAATACTTGTTAGGTTATTGCTTATATTGCTTTGTTACACCTACAAAAATTATTTGTTTTTTGCGACCTCATTTATGCAGCAACATGGAAAAAATTAAAACAAACAATAAACAAAAAAGCCCCATAATGACTGTGTACTGTAAGTCAGGAAATCTGGATTTTAATTCCCAGCTTGCCATGACTTGGCTATATGGAAGGGTTAATCACCTCATGCCTTTGAGTGTCATTTTCTGTTTCTAAGAAATAAAGAGATGTAATGACATGACACCTTTAATCCTTTCCATGTATTGAAATTTAACAATTTTAATAATAATTATTGTTGGATTTATACACACACACACACACACACACACACAACCTATGTACATATATATTCTAACAAAAAGCAAGCAATAACTGAATGCTCATGGAATTTCATTTTCCTATGACTGCATGTTATGGCTTCTCTATTTTAGAAAATACCAATGCCAGTACTAATACTACTAACACTTTAATTACATTTCCTTTCAAATCCAAATGTCATTTAATATCCAATTAAAATTCCACTCAAAGCCTGAATTTCACAGGAGACCACTTGAACACAAACCCTAAATCTCCCATATATATAATGCTTTCTATAGAATTCTATGCTTTTGAAAATAATGCCACATTGAGGAATATGGTGATGGTGAAATAAAAGAAACCTAAATTATAGGGGTTCTTGTCCTGACTTACACTAACCAAGGAAACTTGCTAAGGCACATTACCTTTCTTCTCTCAGTACCATTTTTTCCCCATATAAACAGGTAAACATATATTGCCTGAGGACTATGATTTTTTTCTGAACCTACTGAAAAACATAGAGCCTGATAATTTTAAGTGGATTTAGCCTTTAAAAAATATTTAAAAATATAAATCAACATATTTGCACAAATATCTGTAAATACATAATCAGCTAGTTAAATGCAACTCAAAAAAATGTATTTATAAACAAATCATATTTAATGTGAGCTAAAGTGAAAGAGGAGAGTGAAAAAGTTGGCTTAAAGCTCAACATTCAGAAAACTAAGATCATGGCATCTGGTCCTATCACCTCATGGGAAATAGATGGGGAAATAGTGGAAACAGTGTCAGACTTTATTTTTGGGGGCTCCAAAATCACTGCAGATGGTGACTGCAGGCATGAAATTAAAAGACACTTACTCCTTGGAAGGAAAGTTGTGGCCAACCTAGACAACATATTAAAAAGCAGAGACATTACTCTGCCAACAAAGGTCCGTCTGGTCAAGGCTATGGTTTTTCCAGTGGTCATGTATAGATGTGAGAGTTGGACTATAAAGAAAGCTGAGCACTGAAAAATTGATGCTTTTGAACTGTGGTGTTGGAGAAGACTCTTGAGAGTCCCTTGGACTGCAAGGAGATCCAACCAGTCCATCCTGAAAGGAGAACAGTCCTGGGTGTTCATTGGAAGGACTGATGCTGAAGCTGAAACTCCAATACTTTGGCCACCTGATGCAAAGAGTTGACTCACTGGAAAAAATCCTGATGCTGGGAGGGATTAGAGGCAGGAGGAGAAGGAGACAACAGAGGATAAGATTGTTGGATGGCATCACCGACTCAATGGGCCTGAGATTGAGTAAACTCCGGGAGTTTGTGATGGACAAGGAGGCCTGGTGTGCTGCGATTCATGGGGTCACAAAGAGTCAGACATGGCTGAGTGACTGAACTGAACTGAACTGAACTAGGTTGGTCATAGCTTTTATTTCAAGGAGCAAGCATCTTTTAATTTCATGGTTGCAGTCACCATCTGCAGTGATTTTGCAGCCCCCAAAAATAAAATCTGTCACTGTTTCCACTGTCTCCCTATCTATTTGCCATGAAGTGATGGGACTGGATGCCATGATCTTAGCTTTCTGAATGTTGAGCTTTAAGCCAACTTTTTCACTCTCCTCTTTTACTTTCATCAAGAGGCTCTTTAGTTCTTCTTCACTTTCTGCCATAAGGGTGGTGTCATCTGCCTATCTGAGGTTATTGATATTTCTGCCAGCAATCTTGATTCCAGCTTGTGCTTCTTCCTGCCCAGCATTTCTCATGATGTATTCTGCATATAAGTTAAATAAGCAGGGTGACAATATACAGCCTTGACATATTCCTTTTCCTATTTGGAACCAGTCTGTTGTTCCATGTTCAGGTCTCACTGTTGCTTCCTGACCTGCATACAGATTTCTCAAGAGGCAGGTCAGGTGGTCTGGTATTCCCAGCTCTTGAAGAATTTTCCACAGCTTGTTATGATCCACACAGTCAAAGGCTTTGGCACAGTCAATAAAGCATAAATAGATGTTTTTTTGAAACTCTCTTGCTTTTTCAATGATCTAACAGATGTTGGCAATTTGATCATGTGGTAGTTCTATTTTTAATTTTTTTTAAAGATGCTCCATACTGGTTTGCATAGTGGCTGTACCAATTTATAATACAGTTTCATGAACAGTGCATAAGTTCCTTTTCTCAACATCCATGTCTGAATTTATTCTCTCTTATGTTTTTGATAGTGGCCATTCTAACAGGTGTGAAGTGAAATCTCATTATGGTTTTTATCTATGTTTCCCTAATGACTAGTGATATTGAGCATTCTTGGAGAAATATCTATTCAGGTCCTTTGTCCATTTTTTAATTGGATTCTTTATCTTTTCTATCAAGTTGTAGGAGTTCTTTATATGTTTTGGATATTAACTTTTTATCAGATATATGTTTGCATTTTTCTTTTAAGTTTTTCTAATAATCTGCATGTGTGCATGCTAAATCTCTTCAGTCATGTCCACCTCTTTGTGACCCTTTGGACCATAGCCTGCCAGACTCCTCTGTCTATGGAATTCTACAGGCAAGAATACTGGAGTGGGTAGTCTTTCCTTTCTCCAGGGAATCTTCCCAAACTAGGGATCGAACCAGCATCTCTTACATCTCCTGCATTGCCATCGGGTTCTTTACCACTAGCACCACCTGGGAAGCCCAATAATCTGCCTAGTATTTATTTATTCCCCCACAGAGCACTCCCCACCCCACATACACCCTGAGGATGTTATTTAGAGTGGGTTACAACATGGGGCCTATAGTCTGAAATCTGAGGTACCCTCTTCTGTCATGTTTCTTAGGTGGGGGCACTGTCCAGGCAGAACTGATGTCTGTCTGGATACTGTCTCCTGGCAGACATACCCAGGAGCATTGATTGGCAGGCTAGAAGACAAATTCTTATGATTAAGGCACTTTTACCTCAATAGGAGGCTGGGAGTTGACTGGGAGTGTTGTAAGAGTGGGGAGGAGGTATTTCAAGGTTTATTTCAGGTTGCTGAGAGAAATGAAGAAAGTTCATCTATATCCAGCCATCTGCAGGGTCAGAAGGGGCTGCTATATGTCTTTGCTGCGACAAGTGAAAGTGAAAGTTGCTTAGTCCTGTCTGACTCTTTGTGACCCCATGGACTATACAGCCCATGGACTTCTCTCGGCCAGAATACTGGAGTGGGTAGCCTTTCCCTTCTCCAGGGATGTTCCCAACCCAGGGATCAAACCCAGGTTTCCCGCATTGCAGGCAGATTCTTTACCAGCTGAGCCACAAGGGAAGCTCAAGAATACTGGAATGGGTAGCCTATCCCTTTTCCAGATGATCTTCCCTATCCAGGAATCGAACCGGGGTCTCCTGCATTGCAAGCAGATTCTTTACCAACTGAGCTGTCAGGGAAGGGGAAGGTAATGTAGGCATCACAATCAAAGAGTCATGCGGCGCATAAGGACAATACCTCCCACTGTGATTTTGGAGTTGTTTCCTCTCTCAACAAGCACCATAATCCACAATGGAGGTGATCAGTTAGAGGATGATCGCTACAAGGGTTCAGAAGAAATCACTCCAAGACCAGCTGATGATCTGTATCTTGGTGGGCAGGTCACACATGTAGACAACAAAAAAGATAGCGGCAAAGGTCATCTCTATCACCGACAAGGAGTACCCTGATGTCAAGGCACGAAAGCAGATCAGAATCACCAGGCACAATATATTCTCAGTAAACAGGAGAAATCCCTTTCTGGTGAGTGGGAAGTCGGTGCAGGCAGACCAGCAGCCAGGGGCTCAGAGGTACTCAGAATCTGCCATGGTATAGACCAGAGGTCCAGAGGCATAGAGGACCGGCTCTCTTGCTTGTAGATTCAAGGACGGGGCATACCCAGCAGTCTTGCCTGCCTGCCATCTAGCCAGGAAGCACATTTTTCTTCTTATTTTAAACATAAAATTTTATTGATGGCATTTTTAAGGAGATACTTCTACATACATAGTTGAAGGAGACATAGATATGTAGTTGAAGGAGATACTGATTACTACTTTGATAGCTAAAACATATAAACATCCTAGCTTCTTTAAACCACAGGCATCACTGAGTCAGACTAAGTATTTAATTTTGTCATTGTTTCTGATAATTAACTGTAAGAATCTGAGTTTCTGATTATATGGTCAATTGCACTTCTTCTTTTATTAACTACTTAAAAGCAGTTAGACAGCCCTTTAACTTTAATGTTGGTTAATAGGCTGGGCCCTAAAATATCAAGTTTGTGTGACTCACAGCCAAATTTCCAATTATAAAACTAAAAAGTTTTAATCTCACTTTCATCCATGATCTAAAAGGAATCTTTCTTTGTCATCACAAACACATGATAGAATATAGTTTACCGATCTTTAAAGAGGTTTAGCATTCATTGAAGTCTTTGCCAAATACTTGATAGGCTAACAGATGTCATATTTTCCACTAAAGATTGATGTTCAAAGTGGACTAATTACATTCTTAGGTTACTTATTTATTTATTTATTCATTTAATATGAATTTAGCCATTAATTACTTAACTGGTTAAGAAAGCTACATTTCTGGGGGCCATTTACACATACAAATATATATCTACATATACACATATAAGGGCTTCCCTGGTGGCTCAGATGGTAAAGAATCTGCCTGCAATGTGTGAGACCTGGGTTCGATACCTGGGTTGGGAAGATCCACTGGAGGAGGGCATGGCAACCCACTCCAGTATTCTTGCCTGAAGAATCCCCATGGACAGAGGAGCCTGGCAGGAGACATGGGGTTGCAAAGAGTTGGACACGACTGAGCAACTAAACATACAGCACACACACACATATATAAATATATGTAACCAAGATATGTCAATACACTTTAGAGTTAATATTTTATGCTTCCTGAATTAATAGAATTCCAGTCTAGGTTTGTTTCCAATTTGCTGTGGTACTGAACAGATTGATAAACCTTTCTAGGCATTTGGCTTGCAAACATATAAAATGAAGATGTGTCGTATCAACTCTTGAGGAGATGAGGCCAGTGTGGGCTTTCAGAGTCAAGGCCAAGTACAAATCACAGTTTGCCTAGGGTTTAGATGCTAGGTGAGTACAAGGATGATACTGGAAGTTTGTTCAACAGAGCAGATTTGAGGTATGATCAATGTCAGAAGAGAAAGCAAAACCTTCATGCATGTTTGGAATCAAGGATAAAACATTCATATCTGTTATGTGCATGTACACATCATCACTCACTTTCACGGGAAGTGAAGATGGAAGTGAAGAAATTTTATTTGTCACTATGATAAAGCTGGGAGGAAAAAGAGAAAAAAGGGAGCTTAAAAAAAGAAGAAAGAAAGCTGGGGGAATGGGTGGAGGTTTTCATAAGATTAAGGTGAACCCCTAGATTAGAAATTGCTCACTGCTTCATTGGAGCACTTCTTAATGTTGTACTTGGCAAAATACATTCATTCATCTCCATGCCTTTAATACAGATTGATTATATTTTTTGCTGCCAAAGATGGATAAGCTCTATATAGTCAGCAAAAACAAGACTGGGAGCTGACTATGGCTCAGATCATGAACCCCTTATTGCCAAATTCAGACTTGAAGAGAGTAGGGATAACCACTAGACCATTCAGGTAGGACCTAAATCAAATCCCTTATGAATATACAGTGGAAGTGAGAAATATATTTAAGGGACTAGATCTGATAGACAGGAACCTGATGAACTATGGACAGAGGTTCGTGACATTGTACAGGAGACAGGGATCAAGACCATCCTCATGGAAAACAAATGCAAAAGACAAAATGGTTGTCTGAGGAGGCCTTACAAATAGCTGTGAAATGAAGAGAAGCAAAAAGCAAAGGAGAAAAGGAAAGATATTCCCATTTGAATGCAGAGTTCCAAAGAATAGCCAGGAGAGATAAGAAAGCCTTCCTCAGGGATCAATGCAAAGAAATACAGGAAAACAACAGAAAGGGGAAGACTAGAGATCTCTTCAAGAAAATTAGAGATACCAAGGGAACATTTCATGCAAAAATGAGCTCAATAAAGGAGAGAAATGGTATGGACCTAACAGAAACCGAAAATATTAAGAAGAGGTGTCAAGAATACACAGAAGAACTGTACAAAAAAGATCGGGTGGAGAGGGAGGTGGGAGGGGGAATACATGTAAATCCATGGCTAATTCATTTCAATGTATGACAAAAACCACTGCAATGATGTAAAGTAATTCGCCTCCAACTAATAAAAATAAATGAAAAAAAAAAAAAAAGATCTTCATGACAGATAATCGCAATGGTGTGATCACTCACCTAGAGCCAGACATCCTGGAATGTGAAGTCAAGTGGGCCTTAGAAAGCACCACTATGAACAAAGCTAGTGGAAGTGATGGAATTCCAGTTGAGCTATTTCAAATCCTGAAAGATGATGCTGTGAAAGTGCTGCACTCAATATGCCAGCAAATTTGGAAAACTCAGCAGTGGCCACAGGACTAGAAAAGGTCTGTTTTCATTCCAATCCCTAAGAAAGGCAATCCCAAAGAATGCTCAAACTACCACACAATTGCACTTATCTCACACGCTAGTAAAGTAATGCTCAAAATTCTCTAAGCCAGGCTTCAGCAATACGTGAACCGTGAACTTCCAGATGTTCAAGCTGGCTTTAGAAAAGGCAGAGGGACCAGAGATCAAATTGCCAATATCTGCTAGATCATCGAAAAAGCAAGAGAGTTCCAGAAAAACATCTATTTCTGCTTTATTGACTACGCCAAAGCCTTCAACTATGTGGATCACAATAAACTGTGGAAAATTCTGAAAGAGATGGGAATACCAGACCTGCCTCTTGAGAAACCTGTATGCAGGTCAGGAAGCAACAGTTAGAACTGGACATGGAACAACAGACTGGTTCCAAATAGGAAAAGGAGTACGTCAAGGCTGTATATTATCACCCTGCTTATTTAAATTATATGCAGAGTACATCATGAGAAACGCTGGGCTGGAAGAAGTACAAGCTGGACTCAAGATTGCCAGGAGAAATATCAATAACCTCAGATATGCAGATGACACCACCCTTATGGCAGAAAGTCAAGAGGAACTAAAAAGCCCCTTGATGAAAGTGAAAGAGGAGAGTGAAAAAGTTGGCTTAAAGCTCAACATTCAGAAAACTAAGATCATGTCATCTGGTCCTATCACCTCATGGGAAATAGATGGGGAAACAGTGGAAACAATGTCAGACTTTATTTTTGGGGGCTCCAAAATCACTGCAGATGGTGATTGCAGCCATGCAATTAAAAGACGCTTACTCCTTGGAAGGAAAGTTATGACCAACCTAGATAGCATATTAAAAAGCAGAGACATTACTCTGCCAACAAAGGTCCGTCTGGTCAAGGCTATGGTTTTACCAGTGGTCATGTATGGATGTGAGAGTTGGACAGTGAAGAAAGCTGAGCGCCAAAAATTTGATGCTTTTGAACTGTGGTGTTGGAGAAGACTCTTGAGAGTCCCTTGGACTGCAAGGAGATCCAACCAGTCCATCCTGAAGGAGATTAGTCCTGGGTGTTCATTGAAAGGACTGATGCTGAAGCTGAAACTCCAATACTTTGGCCACCTCATGTGAAGAGTTGACTCATTGGAAAAGACCCTGATGCTGGGAGGGATTGGGGGCAGGAGGAGAAGGGGACGACAGAGGATGAGATGGCTGGATGGCATCACCGACTGGATGGACATGAGTCTGAGTAAACTCCGGGAGTTTGTGATGGACAGGGAGGCCTGGTGTGCTGCGATTCATGGGGTCACAAAGAGTCAGACGCGACTGAGTGACTGAATTGAACTGATAGAACACATTGTTTTCCTTGATACTATCATACTGCAACCCCCTTTATAGTCTCAAAATAGATATGTGATACTAAAATTCTAAATTTCTGGGATGTCAACAGGGAAATAATGTACTCTTTGGTTTTGCACTGTAAAACAATGGGAAACTTATGTTAATGAATGGTCATTATTTTAAATTAATGTCAGTAAAAGAACATGGCTATAGTTTTTTGGGTTTTTTTTTTTGAGAATTTATGTCCATTCAGGCTAATCAATTTATTTCCCTCAAATTTTATCTCTGTGATGCTATCTTTTTAAATAAAGAAAAAGAATAGTCACAATGTGAAAAAATGACTTAACACTACACCTCTTGGTTATAATGATCTATCCAAAGGCAAAATAAAAATATTGAGAATGTAATTACTGAGCCCAGTTTTTGTATTAGGTGTGCTAGATATAATAGACTGCAAGGATTTGATTTGTGAGCTTACAATCTAGTTTTATGAAACAAAACAAGGCAATGAGAACAGTTAAAAGATGCAAGAAAAATCAGAAAGGAGTTATAGTGATACAAGATGATTCATCACTGAATGAATGATGTTAACAGTAAATGCTCTAACAATTCAGAGTAGTGAGAACTCTCAGAAGACTGATGTTTGTAGAACTGACTTTATAGAGGAGGTGGAGTTTCATTCCAGGTATATCCTACAGAAAATCATGAAGGGAGAACATGTGAAGATGATCGCTCATGTCAATCAAACAGGAGCCAATGGTTAACACATACAAGACCAGTGAGAGTTCAAGTACGTGGAAGCCAATATGTGAAGGGCTACGATGAGTAATTTTGAATTTATTTTCCATAAAGTGGAAATTACTGGCATTGTATGAGCTATAGCATGCTCAAATAAAGTTCATGATCAAATAAAGCTCAGTCCTGCAGTATGTGGGGGTAGAATGAGGAATGAAGGAAGGTCAGTTGGGAGACCAGTTGAAGAGTCCAGAAATGAGTGAGAAGGATATAAACTGGAGGATGGCAAAGTAATGGACTACAAAAGACAAATGTAAGACATTGAGAAAAGTGAATCAATTGATTGCCAAAACTGATTGTCTAGATGGATGTGAGATGATGAAGCTAAGAGAGTCAAGCAGGACTTCAGGTGTGGGTAGTATAAGGACTGGGAAATCTGGAGGAAGGGAATAAATTCTGTGTTCAAAATGAAGTTAGTCATAAATGTAAAAACAATGGTTATGTAGCTAGTTTATAACATGTTACACAAATTTACATAGTGCATGATGGCTCAGTGGTAAAGGATCCACCTGCCAACACAGGAGACGCAAGAAATGTGGGTTTCATCTTTGGATCAGGAAGATCCCCTGGAGGAAGAAATGGCAATCTACTCCCATATTCTTGCCTGGAAGAATCCCATGGACAGAGGAGCCTGTTGGGCTAGAGTCTATGGGTTGCAAA
The DNA here is from genome assembly GCF_023699985.2 of Odocoileus virginianus. Lineage (NCBI taxonomy): Eukaryota > Metazoa > Chordata > Mammalia > Artiodactyla > Cervidae > Odocoileus > Odocoileus virginianus. The sequence goes on along the minus strand of NC_069686.1, from coordinate 8,945,391 downwards.
GAGCGGACATGACTGAGCAACTGAGCACATGCAACATATACATTACTGGTACACTATTATTATATATTACAACAATATTTATGCCAGAATGGATGTGAGAATTGGAGCATAAAAAGGCTAAGCACTGAAGAATTGATGCTTTTGAACTGTGGTGTTGGAGAAGACTCTTGAGAGTCCCCTGGACAGCAAGGAGATCCAATCCTAAAGGAAATCAACCCTGATAATTCATTGGAAGAATGGATGCTAAAGCTGAAGTTCCAGTACTTTGGTTACCTGATACGAAGAGACAACTCAATGGAAAAGACCCCAGTGATGGGAAAGATTTAGGGCAGGAGAAGAAGGGGGTGACAGAGGATGAGAAGGTTGGGTGGCATCACTGACTCAACGGACATGAGTTTGAGCAAACTCTGGGAGATAATGAAGTAAGGGAAGCCTGGAGTGCTGCAGTCTATGGGGTCATAAAGAGTTGGGCATGACTTACCAACTGAACAACAACAACATTCTTATACACAAAAGCCCAACTTCAAAAAAAAACCAAATGATAGACTCTATTTAAAAATGAGGTTCCAGATTTCCCTGGTGGTACAGTGGATAAAAATCAGTTCAGTTCAGTCACTCAACCGTGTCCAAATCTTGCGACCCCATAGACTGCAGCACGCCAGGCTTCCCTGTCCATCACCAACTTCTGAAGTTTACTCAAACTCATGTCCATCCAGTCGGTGATGCCATCCAACCATCTCATCCTCTGTCGTCCCCTTCTCCTCCTGTCCCCAATCCCTCCCAGCATCAGGGTCTTTTCAAATGAGTCAGTTCTTCACATCAGATGGCCAAAGTATTGGAGTTTCAGCTTCAGCATCAGTCCTTCCAATGAACACTCAGGACTGATTTCCTTTAGGATGGACTGGTTGGATCTCCTTGCAGTCCAAGGGATTCTCAAGAGTCTTCTCCAACACCACACTTGGAGTACACACCTCAACACAACACCATAGTACCATATATGTATTTAAATTTCAAAAGCATTATTCTTATTTTTGATAAATTGTTTAAATGTACTTATGAATATTCATACTGTGAATCTTGATATGAAAAATCTGAGGTAAGTAGATTATATGTTTTAATTTTCATATTATCACTGCACAGAATGAGACAAAAGAGGAGTAATACCTTAACTAGTAAAAAAGTTATTGGATTCTACATTGGGGAGTTTGACTTAGGTCATATCTCAATGGCCTAGTGGTTTTCCCTACTTTCTTCAATTTCAGTTCAGTTCAGTCACTCAGTCATGTCCGACTCTTTGTGACCCCATGAACTGCAGCACGCCAGGCCTCCCTGTCCATCACAAACTCCCAGAGTTCACCCAAACCCGTGTCCATTGACTCAGTGATGCCATCCAACCATCTCATCCTCTGTCGTCCCCTTCTCTTCCTGCCCTCAAACTTTCCCAGCATCAGGGTCTTTTCAAATGAGTCAGCTCTTGGAATCAGGTGGCCAAAGTAATGGAATTTCAGCTTCAGCATTGGTCCTTCCAATGAATATTCAGGACTGAATTTTTCAATAAAGAGTTCATGATCTGGGCTACAGTCAGCTCCTAGTCTTCTTTTTGCTGACTGTATAGAACTTCTCCATCTTTTGCTGCAAAGAACATAACCAATCTGATTTTGGTATTGACTTGGTGATGTCCATGTGTAGTCATCTCTTGTGTTATTGGAAGAGAATGTTCCGAAGACCACTGCATTCTCTTGACAAAACTCTGTTAGCCTTTGCACTGCTTCATTTTGTATTGCAAGGCCAAAGTTGCTTGTTACTCCAGGTATCTCTTAACTTCCTACTTAGCATTCCTATCCCCTATGATGAAAAGGGCATCTTTTATTGGTATTAGTCCTAAAAGGTCTTGCAGATCTTCAAATCCTTTATGATTATACAGTGGAAGTGCCAAATAGATTCAAGGGATTAGATCTGATAGACAGAGTCCTGAAGAACTATGGATGGAGGTTTGTAAGACAGTACAGAAGATGGTGATCAAAACTATCCCCAAGAAAAAGAAATGGCAAAAGGCAAAATGGTTGTCTGAAGAAAGAAGAGACGTGAAAAGCAAAGGAGAAAAGGAAAGATTTACCCATCTGACTGCAGAGTCCCAAAGAATAGCAAGAAGAGATAAGAAAGACTTCCTCAGTGATCAGTGCAAAGAAATAGAGGAAAACAATAGAATGGGAAAGACTAGAGATTTCTTCAAGGAAATTAGAGATACCAAGGGAACATTTCAAGCAAAGATAGGCACAATAAAGGACAGAAACCTAACAGAAGCAGAAGATATTAAGAAGAGGTGGCAAGTATACACAGAAGAACTATACAAAAAAGATATTAATGATCCAGATGCTGTGCTCACTCATGAAGAGCTAGACATCCTGGGGTGTGGAGTCAAGTATGCCTTAGGAAGCGTTACTAAGAACAAAGCTAGTGGAGGTGATAGCTTGGAATTCCAGCCAAGCTATTTCAAATACTGAAAGAAGATGTTGTGAAACTACTGCTCTCAATATGCCAGCAAATTTGGGAAACTCAGCAGTGGCCACAGGACTGGAAAGGTCAGTTTTCATTTCAATCCCAAAGAAAGGAAATATCAAAGAATATTCAAACTACTGCACAATTGCACTCATTTCACATGCTAACAAGGTAATGCTCAAAGTCCTTCAAGCTAGGCTTCAACAGTACATGCAAGAACCAAGAACTTCCAGGGGTACAAACCGGATTTAGAAAAGGCAGAGGAACCAGAGATCAAATTACCAACATTTGTTGGATCACAGAAAAAGTAAGGGAATTTCAGAAAAACATCTACTTCTACTTCATTGAATACACTAAAGCCTTTGACTGTGTGGCTCATAAAAAACTGTGGAAACTTCAACAGATGGGAATACCAGACCATCTTACCTGTCTCCTGAGAAACCTGTAGGCAGGTCAAGAAGCAACATTTAGAACTGCACATGCAACAGTGGACTGGTTCAAAATTGGGAAAGGAGTATGTCGAGGTTGCATACAGTCACCCTGCTTATTTAATTTATGAAGAGTACATCATGCAAAATGCCAGGCTGAATGAGTCACAAGCTAGAATCAAGGTTGCTGGGAGAAATATCAATAATCTCAGATACACAGATGACACTATCCTTATGGCAGAAAGTGAAGAGTAACTAAAGAAACTCTTGATAAGGGGGAAAGAGGAGAGTGAAAAAGCTGACTTAAAACTCAGTTCAGTTCAGTTCAGTCGCTCAGTCATGTCTGACTCCCTGTGACCCCATGAACCGCAGCACGCCAGGCCTCCCTGTCTATCACCAACTCCTGGAGTCCACCAAAACCCATGTCCATTGAGTCGGTGATGCCATCCAACCATCTCATCCTCCATCGTCCCCTTCTCCCGCCCTCAATCTTTCCTAGCATCAGGGTCTTTTCAAATGAGTCAGATCTTGGCATCAGATGGCCAAAGTATTGGAGTTTCAGCTTCAGCATCAGTCATTCCAATGAACACCCAGGACTGATCTCCTTTAGGATGGACTGGTTGGATCTCCTTACACTCCAAGGGACTCTCAAGAGTCTTCTCCAACACCACAGTTCAAAAGCATCAATTCTTTGGTGCTCAGCTTTCTTCCCAGTCCAACTCTCACATCCATACATGACCACTGGAAAAACCATAGCCTTGACTAGATGGACCTTTGTTGGCAAAGTAATGTCTCTGCTTTTAATATGCTGTCTAGGTTGGTCATAACTTTCCTTCCAAGGAGTAAACGTTTTTTAATTTCATGGCTGCAGTCACCATCTGCAGTGATTTTGGAGTCCCCCAAAATAAAGTCAGCCACTATTTCCACTGTTTCCCCATCTATTTGGCATGAAGTGATGGGACCGGTTGTCATGATCTTAGTTTTCTGAATGTTGAGCTTTAAGCCAACTTTTTCACTCTCCTCTTTCACTTTCATCAAGGGGTTCTTTAGTTCTTCTTTGTTTTCTGACATAAGGGTGGTGTCATCTGCATATCTGAGGTTATTGATATTTCTCCCGGCAATCTTGATTCTAGCTTGTGTTTCATCTGGCCCAGCATTTCTCATGATGTACTCTGCATATAAGTTAAATAAGCAGGGTGACAATATACAGCGTTGACATACTTCTTTTCCTATTTGGAACCAATCTGTTGTTCCGTGTCCAGTTCTAACTGTTGCTTCCTGACCTGCATACAGGTTTCTCATGAGGCAGGTCAGGTGGTTTGGTTTTCCCATCTCTTTCAGAATTTTCCACAGTTTATTGTGATCCACACAGTTAAAGGCTTTGAAATAGTCAATAAAGCAAAAATAGATGTTTTTCTGGAACTCTCTTGCTTTTTCGATGATCCAGCAGATGTTGACTTAAAACTAAGCATTCAAAAAATTAAGATTATGGCATTCAGCCTTATCACTTTATGGCAAATTGATGGGGAAAAAATGGAAACAGTGAGAGACTTTATTTTATTGAGCTCCAAAATCATTGTAGACAGTGATGGCAACAATGAAATTAAAAGAAGCTTGCACCTTTGAAGGGAAATTCTAACAAACCTAGACAGTGTATTAAAAAGCAGAGACATTACTTTGCCAACAAAGTTCTGTGTAGTCAGAACTATGGTTTTTCCAGTAGTCATGTATGGATATGTGAACTGGACCATAAAGAAGGCTGAGCACCAAAGAATTGATGCTTTGGAACTGTGGTGCTAGAGAAGATTCTTGAGAGTCCCTTGGACAGCAAGGAGATCCAACCAGTCAATTCTAAAGGAAATCAGTCCTGAATATTCATCAGAAGGACTGATGCTGAAGCTGAAGCTCTAGTATTTTGGCCACCTAATTTGAAGAGACAACTCACTGGAAAAGACCCTAATGCTGGGATAGATTGAAGGCAAAAGGAGAAAGGGCAGCTAGAATGAGATGGTTAGATAGCATCGTCAACTCGATGGATGTGAATTTGAGCAAAGTCCAGTAGATAGTGGAGGACAGGAGAGTCTGGCGTGCTGCAGTCCGAGAGTCAGACATGACTTAGTGACTGAACAACAACAACAACAATAACATGAGTGCTGAACATCTATCCCTTCAAGGATTAAATCATATGATGCTGATGCTGACCTTTATCACCCCCTGAAGGAGTTCAGGGAGGATAGAAGAAATTAGGAACTTTGCGCTCTGGAAAAAATGGCAGGACAGGTCTTCAGAGAGTTAAATATTTTCAGCAGCTGTTTTTATGAGCCCTATTCTTGTATCTCTTCATATCTACTAAAATACTAAAACCCGTCACAGTGAGGACTATTTCTTGTGACTAGCAGAAATTTCACAAGACTAGCAGAAACTTTCTGCAAAAAAATATGTGCGTGACTGCATGGACTCCCCATTCATCAAAATCACGTGTTCTTGCCTCCATTCTCTTTGGAGCAATTTCTCAGAGCTATCTGAGGTGCTGTCTCTCAGGCTGCAGTCCTCGTTCTGCTCCCAATAAAACTTAACTTGCAACTCTCACGTTGTACATTTTTTTTAAGTGGACATAGGTTATCAATAAGACTGAGGTGGCACAGAAAATATATGGTATCATTCACTAGTTACTGTACTGTACATTAGATCCCCAGATCTTGTTCATTTTACAACCCTGTTTGTAATCTTTGGCAACATCTTCCCTTTTCCCTACCCCTAGCCCATGACAACCTCTCTGTTTCTTTGAGTTTTAATTTTAAAAAGTCCGTAGATAACCGAGATCATACAGTATTTGTCATTCTCTGATTCATTTCATTTAAATGTAATCCCTAGAGTTCCATCTTTGCTGTCACAAATGGCAGAATTTCCTTCTTTTTATGGCTGAATAATAGCCCATTATATCAGATGGTCCCCAGGTTATGATGGTTCAAGTTATATAATTTTTCAACATTATGATGGTGCTACAGCAAAACTCATTTAGTAGAAACAAACTGAATTTTGATCTTTTCCTAGTCTAGTGATATTTGTTACCATACTCTGCTGATGCTGGGCGGCAGCAGCTAGCTACAGCTCCCAGTGAGTCATGTGATCGCAAGTGTAAATACACTTGCAACCATTCTGGTTTTCACTTTCAGTACAGTATTTAATAAATTACAGAAGATATTCAATACTTTATTATAAAACAGTCTTTGTGTTAGATTATTATGCCCAACTCTAGGCTAATGCAAGTGTTCTGAGCATGTATAAGACAGGTGAGGCTAAACTTGATGATCAGTAGGTAGGTGTATTAAATGCATTTTCAACTTAAAATATTTTCAACATATGATGGAATTATCAGGACATAATCCCATCATAAGTTAAGGAAGATCTATATGTATACCACATTTTCTTTATTTATTCATCCGTTAATGGACAATTGGTTGTTTCCATATCTTGGCTATTGTAAATAATGCTTTAATGAATATAGGTGTTTTCTTTTTCTTTGGGTAATTATCCAGATGTGGAACTTGTGGATCACAGGGTAGTTCTCTGGGTCAGGAATATCCTCTGGAGAAGGAAATGGCTACCCACTCCAATATTCTTACCTGGGAAATCCCATGGACAGAGGAGCCTGGCTGGCTGCAGTCCATGGAGTTGCAAGGGTTGGATACAACTTATCAACTAAACCACCAGAGTAGCTCTATTTTTAATTTTTTTGGGAACCTCCGTACTATATTCTGTAGTGACTGTTTTTTTCTTCAAGCACTTTGAATATATCATTCTACTCTCTCCTGGACAGCAAGGTTTCTGCTGTAAAACCCAATCATAGTCTCATGGGAGTTCTCCTGTATGTGAGGATTTTTCTCTTGCCTCTCTAAAAATTCTCCCTCTGTCCTTAATTTTAGACAGTTTTATTATATTGTGTCTTGGTAGAACATATTTTTGAGTTGAAATTTTGGGGGGATCTATAAGCTTCCTGTACTTGGAGTTGTAAATCTCACCCAAGATTTAAGAAATTCTCATCTTTTAAAATAATAAACTTTCTGCCCCCTTTTCCATCTCTTCTCCTTCTGGGATGCACAGATTACTTCTTTTAATAGTTTCCTATAGTTCATTTAGATTTCTTCACTCTTTTTCATTGTTTTGTTTCCTGTTTTCCTCTAACTGGATAATTTCAAGTGACCTGCTTTCTACTTCACCAATTCTTTCTATTCTTTGATCAAGTCTGCTCTTGCTCTCTATTGCATTTTTCATTTCATTCATTGCATTCTTCAGCTCCAGAATTCCTATTTGGTACATATACATGTATATACAGAAAGTTCAACAAATCAGGTGTTCTTGATTCCTGATTTTTTTAAAATTGTCTCTTGTTTGTTAAACTGTCTTTTGTTAATTCTTGTAGCTCACTGAGATCCCTTAAAACAACTATTTGTCCCAATATTTTATGGGGCAAACTGCAGATCTCCATTTCTGTGGAGTTAGTAACTAGAACATTTTGTGTACCTTTGGTGTGTCATGTCTTTGATGACTTGCATTGTTCTCTTCACATATGAAGAAGCATTTGCCTACTCCAATCTCTACTGACTGGCTTCAGGAGAGAAACCCCTCTGTCAGCCCTGTTAGGGATCCTGAGGCTAAGATTGTACACCTTCTCTAGACCCTGCAAAGCCAGGCTGAATGCTGACAGTCTCCCGTTCACTTTCCCTCGGGCAATGCTGAATGCTCAAGCTTGTGTGCTTTCTTTCAGTCCCATGGAGTTGAGCCAGCTTTTTTGCTCGCTCACTAGTCTACTGAAAAAGCTTGCCCCTGCTGCCCTTGAAGGCAAGTGCACGACCTAGCGCGAAGTGGGAGTGTGTGTGGGTGATGTGAATGGAGGGCTGGGGGCCAACTGGAAGGGTCGATAGGCAGGGCACCCACAGCAGCTTGCGGTGGGCTTCCTGATGGAGTCTGCAACACAGTTGGTAGGATCCACATCTCTTTAATGCCCTCTGAGAGCCTGAGTGCTAGTTTGCCAGCTGCTCCCCACCTCTTAGTTACCCAGCACACTTCAGGATTCTGGATAGGTTGAGAAAGAAGTGGGTCTCTTTAGCAGCAACCCACACAACTGGGAAAGCTGGGTCCACACTCACAGACTCCCTCTGTTCCCTGTAGGAGAAACTGTGGTCAAAGAAGATCTCTCTTGGCACTGAGCTCTGCTGCCTTGGGGGAGGAGTAGTGCGGGTAAAGTGAAACTGTTCCTTTTATGCTTTTCAATGTGTACATTCTCAGATTTTCTTTTTCTGCTCCAACAGTGTGCTGGAACTTCTACACCAGACTTCTGACTTGTGAGATTCTCAATACCAGGCTTCTTTAGGAACAAGATGGAAAATTTCTATTTCACCATTTTGATGTAACTTTCCTTCAGTAAGAAGTTACAGTAGATATTAAGTTCTTCCAGTTCTAAATTTGTTTTTTATTTGTCTATAATACTGAAAATTTTACTTTTCTACCTATACAAGTATTGATCTACTTTTCTATTGTTCCTATTGAGCAGAATAAATTACTATAAGGACTGGAAACATGAACTAGTTACTAGCCTACTTTGAAATCCTTTCTTATGCTGATATCTTACATTATTTCATCAGAATTTTGGTAGAAAGTGTTTGAGAAGCGATCATCAAATTGTCCTGCTCAAATAGCCGTCTATTAGAGATTTCTCATTTCCCTTGGGTTGGCTACTTCAATCTTTCAGCAAATTAGAAGTCTTTGTCATATTTCGAAAAATTTTAGGCACATGTGCAATATTTAAACAGTAGTATAGCAATACACTACAGATTTTTTTTTTAAAGAAAATGGCTACTCTTTAAAGCTTTCTAAAATTTCTAAAAATAAAATGTCAATCATCATTATAAAAAACTTTATACAAAGCTCTTACCTTATTAAAAGATTTTCCGAATGTAGCCACCTATAGTAAATAAAATGGATGAGCCAAGAAAATGTAATAAAAATTAAAAAAAAAGAAAAAATTATAAGTAGACCAAATTATTCATATAACATATGTTCATTCACGTGTTAATATAATTTCCTTTCACCCTACAAAATCTGTTTTAATATTTGCTTCTTCCCTTTGACTGAGAATATATGATTATGTTTATTTCCGTCTTTGATAGCTGCAAAGTGCTTATCATTGAATTTACAGAATATTTATCTGCATTTCTTTGATATGATGTTTAATTACTTCATAGTGTTCATTTTTCCAATTATTTTGTAAACTTCTGGTAGTCAGGATTAGTACCTATATTTTTCTTTTCTATACATGTAACTCTCTTCCATTTACATGTCAGCATACACTGTAGTCAACACAAAATATTACTTGTGATTAGACTAAGTAGTTATATTCACTGAAAAGGAACTGCTGAACCAGAATAAAAAGTTATGATTTACTTTTTTTTTCTATAAATTTGGTGAAACCTCAATGAGAATAGAAATGAATGTTTCTTGATCTTTGTTCTATTAAGTCCAAGTACTATTCCACATTATAGGTAAAATGCCAAATATAAGCAACTTAGTTTAGATTCTCTGGAATGCAGAGTCTGAGAAAAGGGTCGGGATGGAAGTACTTTAACTGGAATGTAGTCTCAGAAAACAAGAATGAGTGAGGTAAGGAGGAAGGAAAAAGGAAAAGGCTCATAATCAAAGTCATTCCTGTAGAATGGAGGCTCGATTGTGTTGGGTCTCCTGAAAAGCACCTAGACAGCCTTTCTAGTGCTGCCCACATGAAGAATAGAAGCTGGAACTCATATACACTGTCTCCACTCCCCTACTGTCCCTTGGGAATAATAATGCACCTGTGGTTAGTTCTCCTAGAGCTACAGAATGGCTAGGGAGAAAGAGGAAAGATAAATGTGGCATTTCTCCTTTGAGGTGGTGAAAAGAATTTCCAGACCCAATTCCAACAGGGGTGTGTTCCTCATACCAACAAGCCAATTCTTCCCCACACCAACAAGCAATTCTCAGGACACCAGCAGGGTGTCTGAGAATTCAACTCCATTCTAATTCTATATAAAAGATAGCATCATGTTTCACAGGTTGAGAACTCGGTCCTACAAGACCATCCTCCCCTTCAAATGTTAGTTGTTAGCCCAGTTAGGTACTTATGCTACTAGCTGACTGGCTACAAACTGGAGGTTCCAATGACTTCCTTTTTGGGTTTGATTAATTTGCTAGAATGGCTCACAGAACTCAGGAAAACTCATTTACCCACTAGATTACCAGTTTATTATAAAAGGATATTAGAGGATTTGAATCAACAGCCACATGAAGAGATATATAGGGCAATGTCCTATTCAACCTCAAGTCCCTCTCCTCTTCCCTAGAAATTAGGAGGTGAGACAAAGTTCCAACTCTCTAATCACATAATTGGCAACCAGCCCCTACCTTGAGTGGGTTCCAAAGTCACCTTCCTTGAAGAACTGAGGATAAGAGTTTTCTTTAAGAACTGAGGACAAGAGTCCAAGTATTATCTCACTGCTCTTATCTCAGGAAATTCCAAATGTTTGAGAAGCTGTTATCTAGGAATTGTGGCTGAAGGCCAAACTCAGATAACCAAACATATGCATTCTTCCTATAAATTACAATATTGCAGATGGGATGCAGAGAACAAAAAAATTATATTCGTTTACTACAATAACACAATAATCATTTCTTGTGCCTTGACTTGGGGTCGTGTCTCCGTTCTGTACACCGGCTTTTAAGAGGGGGCATTCACATGATGAGAAAAATCAAGATAACATGAGTTATGGAAACCAAGTCACATGGATAAGCACTGAAGGAACTGGAGGTGTTAGCTTAAAGAAAAGATAGGACAAAAAGATAGGTTTGGTCAGCTGGAGGGGTATATGAGCATTTCTGGAGCTGTTTACTGCAGCTATGACTGAAGTCAGGGATGGGCTGATAGGATGAGACACAGGCTATCTGAAGTATCCTCCATGAGAAGTAATCTTTAAGAAAATTTTAACGAGAATATTTTAAAACTTTCTTCTCAACCTTTGGAAATGCAACTCCAGTGAGGCCCCCAAAAATCAAAGAAAAATTGACTAGTAAATGGTGATGGCTAAATATTAGAAGAGCAAGAGAACACACAAATCAGCACTTTCTTTCAATTCACTATTCACAGAGTTATATTTAGATGAGTGCAAAATGCATTTGGTCAACCACTTCACATTCAAATTCATATGTGTGGAAATAAATTTGATCCATCTGTGTCTGAATTTTTATTTTTTAAACCACCAACATTTTCTTTTACAAGAACTGATTTCCAAGGAGTCTTATGATATCCCCAACCTCCTGCCAAACCTCTCAAAAAGTCTGAAATGTGGAAGATGTACTGAACCTCCTCAAATATACTGGTTTTTAAATAAAAACAAGCAATAAACAAGCAAAATAATACCCGACTTATCTGTTACAATGGCATCCGTGTTGAAATGAAGCATAAAAGAGGAAACGAGAAAGTTCTATATAATATCTATTTTTAGTACATATATGCTTAGATATGGTATAATGCAAATAACCTACACAACAAGTTATGTGTAAGCAGCTTGTGTATGAACCTCTAGTTTAAACGTGGAGTGGATGACCCAGGACAAATTTATGCTTACTCTGAAGAGTGACTTAAGTCATAGGTTACCAATGACGTTTCCCCATCTACCTCCTGGCTACTCCCTTGTCTCCTTACAGACTTCTCTGCCTCAGTCTATCCCGTAACTATTGCTGTTACTCAGGGGGGTTCTGCCTAGATCCTTTGTTTCTTTAGTTCACCATGCTCCTCTAGGATAATTTAATCCTATCCCATGGCATCACTGACCATTTAGATGCCAGTGACTTTTAGGCCTATATCTTCAGCTTGGCTTTCACTTTTGGAAAAGACTCTTCCCAAACTCTTCCCACTTAATCAATAAGTACTTTGGCGTTTCCATAAGTACTCATTTTATGACCCAGAAACTTTTTTGACTTCTTTTTCCTTCTTTGTCACTCCCTTCCTTCCTCCAGTGAGCCCCCAAGTCCAGACCCTTCTTTCTCTTAAGCATCTCTCTAATCTAGTTCAAATCATCCTTTTCTACCACCTGAATTACTGAAACATCTCCCTAACTGAACTAACCATACTAAGGATAGCTTCCTCCAAACCATTCTATGCATAACTCTTAAAGGCTCTTTCTATAACAGAAATCTGATCATGCCTCTTTCTGGTTAAAACCACTTTTAACCATCACTTTTCATCACTTTTAGAATGAAGTCTAAACTTCTCATTGTATTTACAAAGCCCTAAATTATCTGGCTTATTAGATTTTCAACCTCTTCTCTGAATTCACCCCTGGCATTCTACTGTCCAAATATCTGAGTTTTTTTTTTTTTTTAATTTCTAAAAAATAATCATGTTCTCTCACACATCCAGTGATAGGTACTCCCATACTTTCTTCTGATTAAAATTTATTCTCCTCCCCAGTCTATCCCATCCAACTTCCTTGTCTCATCAATTTTTCCTGTTCCACTGACAGGACCATGCCAGCTTAAATGTCCTTTCTTCCACTGGTTCTGCCAAGGCTGTTTGATGCCCCACCCACCTTGTACTTCCTCTCTTACAGCCCTTATTTATCGCAATGTACTATAGCTGTTTCTCTATCAGTCTCTTTCAATACAGTTTAAACTCTCTATGAGGATTAAACCCCACTTCCTAGCAGGACTCCCAACACATATTACACATGCAATAAATTACTGCTAAATATATTTAAAATCTAATATACCATTTTAGATCCATAGTAACAGCCTTACACATAGAACAGACTATCATAGGTGCTAACTTATAAACTGCATTTAAGAATGTGTTTTCATTTTCTTCTTGTATCATCATTCATAGGAAAAATGTTTTAAGACTTATACAAATATAATGCTATTTTCCCTTTTGCTGTGTAAACACACACATAGTTTTTTTTTCTGTTTTATCTGAACTTGTTGCTAAATGTATTGAGTATCTAAGTACTTTGTCCTTTAATAGTTCTTTTATATACCTACTATAAATAATCATTGCTTTTTAGAGCATACTGGAAATCCTCAAGTAAATTACATTTTAGACAAGAAAACTGAGAGAGTGTATGAAGGTTAAGATTTTTAAGACAGATAAAATACTAAGAGTTGTATTAGAACTAGATTACAGAGATGTTTAATCTTCCACTCTTTAAAACTGATCAAGCATCTTTTTTTGGAGAAATATTACCTAGAATGTCAAGCAAATGTTTATAGATGTTTAAGAAAAGCTAACTTCTATATTTTTCAAGTCTATAAAAGTTATATGAAGTGGGATAGGATTGTAAAGATATACTTCCACCGACCTTTCTTTCTATTCTAACAAAAACACATTTACTGTCGATGACAGAATGCCTATAGTGACTTAAGCTCTGAAAATATTACCACATGTTTATAGGGACATGTGTATTTAATATGTAGATACTTTGTGACTTTTAGGAATATATCTTTCATCTATAACTAAAAAAGAGAATTTTACTTTTTATAGAGAATTCTAGTTAAAAGGAAACTGTTCCTTTATGTCATTTTATAATAGTCTGTTCATGATAGATCTACTTAGATAAAATTATTTTGAAATTCATAGTGGTACATCTACACAGTCAAAAAATGCAAAAGAATTTGGGAAAAAATTAAATTCTTTTTCAGTTGAGGATCTCAAATAGGAAATAAGAATTTGACTTAAATAAGAAATCCTTTAGTTTAGCAGTTTGATTAAGGTACAGAAGCTTCAAAATTATCAAATGTCCACTTCGATTGGCTTCATAATACGTTTAAACCTAATTTTAAGTGTAGCATTGCTTCCCAGTTTTTCTTAATGAATTGCAGCCCCCAAAATTGGTCTTCAAAAATTATGAACTGACAATTTAAATTAGAAATACACTGATAATATTTTCAGGTTGAACAATCATATCAAGTAATTAAATTTATGAGCTATAAAGAAACATTAAGAAATTTACCTTTATATTCCATTACCTTTTTAAAAATGGAAATTATTCCATTTTTTTCTGATGGACTGGTACAAGTTGCAAATCAGATTTTAAAAGTCCCTGTCAATTTTAACAGCTAGTGAAAAAAATTTTTGAAAAAAGAAAAAGAAGGCATTCTATGAAGTGGAAAGAGTATTAAATATTCCAAATTTTAGTAAAAAGCTAAATCTATTTTTATACCAATGCCTCTTAGACCTATCTCTAAAGTAGATTTTCTCAAATTTCCCTATCATCACCATTCAAATGATTAACCTCTGAATAATTTTCTTGTGTTCACCTGTTTCCCTACTCTGAATTATGGGTCTTCATTTGGGGAATCTGCTAAGAATACCTCTGTGGTATTCTATGTGATAGAATAGTGAGATTTTAGTGTTTTAAACCGGATAAAAGCTTCATTAATCATACCCTGTTAAAGGTATTAAGTTTATTGGTCAAAATGACAGAGCACACTGCTGAGAAGATAATAAGTGCTTGATAAATAATTACTTTAGTAGTAGTCCAATTACCTGAAATATCTGATATTTTTTAAAATCTATAAAATTGATAAAAAATATGACTTGCAATCAGCCTTCTAGGTAATTTGATGAAAACGAGATAGACTTTTTAAAAATCAGAATTACTGGAATGAATGTAACTGTTTAAACAAATGTCATCCCCCCCAAAAAAAACCCATACATTAAGTGAATCAATTTATTTTCTTGGAGCAAATGTGGGAAATCCAAATGCCAAACAGCAAGAAAAACTTTACCAAAGACTGAAAATTACAATTGATAAGATGATGCAACAGTTCTTTGACCCCCACATAAGCCGGTTCTGTGGTAGGATAAAAAATGTTTTATAAGAGAAACCAAGTTTATAAAAATTGAGACTACTAATGAAAAACAGACTTCTGGGGTTTTAAATGATCTGATTTTCTGTTCTTCTTTTACTGTGTTTGGAAATGACAGCAGAAATCATGAAATATAAGCATAAAAGTAGTTTAGGATATTTCTAACCTCTATTACAAGACAATTACTGGTTGAGAGTTCTTTCTTAATAAACCAACATGATTCATCTTGCGTTTTCCTTGTCGTCTCCTTCACTATTGCCACATAGAATACTTTGTACCTGGTTCTTATCAGCTGCCCCACAAATGAACCATTTCGTGGGGAGCTCTGAGAGATAAAAATCTATTTGATAATGAGGTTATATCCCTAATTTTGTCAATTAAAAGTGGAAAGCTATAAATAATATAAGAAGAAAAACACAGCTGTGTGAATCTTGGCACAACAGGGTGAAACTATCCCTACCGTTTGCTTCTTTTTGCCACATCCCCCTTTCCAATGCATATAAATTCATTGCTCTGGTGGCTTCAGTTTGGGCCCCAGTTTTGACTAAATCTAACAGCCCAAAGAAAAACACAGCTGAAACCACTGCCTGGTGGTTTAACTCACAGCCTCAAATGATAGGCTTCCAACAGAGCCCAGCAGGTTTTCAGCAAGAAGGCTTATGAATAGAGTTCATTTTGGAAAGTGAAAAGTTTGATAAAAAGTCAGAAACAGAGGCTTTACCATAGCTGTCTTAGGAGATTTTGCATAGCTCTACTAGAAAGAGACAAGGCAATATTCTAGTCCCCTACTGTAAGAAATACCTGTTAGATTTCTCTGGTGCTTTAAAACGGACTTAATCTTTGTTCAAATGCTAAAACCACAAGGGAATGACAAATTCACATGCAAAACGAAGAGCTGAACTGTGCATATTTATTTCTTTCATTTGTATTTTATTTATTCTCATTCAGTTCTGAAGACCTGTGGGTCAGCAATCATTCCTGAACTAGTAAACCTAAAGCCTTTATGGGAATTTTGTCCTTGAGTCTGCCCTTCTCACAGATTATCTCCTCATCAGCTGTAATCCAAGGATCTCCAAATATATATATATATATATATATATATATATATATATATTCAGAGGTATATAAACGTAAGATAATCAGCTGAAATGTGGTTTTATTTAGAAACACTGCTGTTTTCAGAGATCTGATGGTAAATTCCTTCTGAGACTGTCAAAGGTGGCACCAATGTCGTGACTAAGTCTCTGGAACACCTCAAAAAGAGGACTAAACTGTTTTTCTCTGTTGCTACTCCTCTGTGCAACAGAATTAATTTCTTCCTACAAAGTGGGGATAGAAAAAAATTAAAAAGAATGCTGAGTGAAAATAGAAATATTACTTAGGATAATATCTCAGTTTTCTGCCAAAGTATATAAGCCATTTTATTAAATGGAGTGGAACATATAACTGAAACATACGCTGAGCATCCTTAGTGGTGTTTATGAATAAAGATACAACAAGCTTTTGTCAGAAATATTATTTCGGGAACTATACTGCCATAATTACACTGAAAAGGAAATTTAAAAAATTGTAAATTTTCAATATCTTAAAATTAAGAATTGGACAAGGAGCTATACTACTTCAGTTTTGACCAAAAGAAAGATATATATAACAACAAAAAAAAAAAAGCAAAAACTGTGTCTTAAGAGTATGCAGGATTTAATATATCTTCACTGTGGAAGGGTAATTTCTCTACATATAACATTCTGGGTTGACTACTTTAAATGTTTACCATCTGATTCCATCGTTTTATTGTTTTGGTCTACCTTACTGCTTTTTGAAGACTTTTTTTCTCAATTGGCTGCTTTTAAGATTTTCTCTTTTATATTTGGCCATCAGGAGTATTGCTATCATAAGTCTAAACACAATGTTCCTTTTTCTCCTTTTGGTTTTCTTGTTTCTGTCTCGAGGTTTGTTAAGTGCCTTATATCAGCGTCATCTCTTTTTTAATCCTTGATCATTATCTCTTCCATTTTCTCCGTCTTCTACTTCTGGGGCTCCAATTACCCTTATTTTACACATTTTTGACTGTATCTCAGTTGTCGGTTATTTTCTGTTCTGTTTTTTCCATTCTTTTCTTTTTCTTTGTGTACTTTAGTTTGGATAACTCTGCGGAGTTGTCTCCTGTTTCATTAACTTATTTGTAACTTCTGCTAGATTCAACATGCCCTTAATCCATTGGATTTTAAATTGAGATCTTATCTGTTGAAATTCATGAAGTTGCTTCTTTTCATGGATTCTATTTCTATGTTAAAATTATTTATCTTTAAATCTATTTTGTCCCCTTCTATTTTTATTGAATGTATTAATCATAGTCTTAGATGGAGAACTTCAATATGTGAATCACCTATGAGTTGGCTTCTACATTCTCATATTCTCTTAGTTCTTATTCTCTTTTTTATCTAGTAATTTTTATTGAATACTGGACATTTGTATTTAAGAAATTTAGAGTCTCCAAGATGTTTAAAAATATTTTTTTAACATGTTCAAAGTATTCATCTTTTTCTCTTCTAGGCAGATAGAGTAGCAGACTGATCACTTAATCCAATCATAAACTAAGCTGAGGCCAGATTTTAGGTTTGGTTCGGCTCAATTTTCCTATGTTTTCTGTTGGTTCTTGTCTTTTCAACTAGAAGTCTGCAAGTCTTTGTCCCTTTGGAATTTATGTTCTAGGTTTAAGAGGTTTTTGAATTATTTATTCACTATGCTTTTTAACTTCAAAATCTCTCAAATGTTTTAAGGGGAAGACAAATTGTATGCTTGAAGTCCCTCAAGTCTTCAATATTGTTAGTCTCACATAGTTGCCAAAATATCCTCTAGATTTTCTGTTCTCCTGCAGTTGCACTTTGCCGTCGTTGCTTTAGTTGCTAAGTTGTGTCCGACTCGATGATCCTATGGACTGTAGCCCACCACGCTCATGGGATCTCCCAGGCAAGAATACTGGAGTGGGTTGCCATTTCCTTTTCCAGGGGATCTTCCCGATCCAGGGATCAAATCCTCATCTCCTGCCTGGCAGGAGGACTCTTCACCACTGAGCCACCTGGGAAGCCTGCAGTTGCCCTTTGCCAGGGATCAAATATGACTTGTCAGCTTCTCATTCTGAAATGTTTCTGATCTCCATAGTTTTCTTTGGTTCTGCAGATCCTGTTGCCTTCTACAATTTATCTTGCTTTTCTAATTTTGGTAGGTGAAATCACTGGCCTGCCATGAACTGGCTCATATGACCCCAAACAAAACATCACATTTAATATTAAGACAATTTTCACACACCCCCCTCCATTCCTTGTTTCCTTTCCTAGCTCTGTAACTATCCCATGTAATTTCTACCCAGTCAGTCTTTTAGTAACCATTTCCTCACAGCTCATGCTCTCAGTGTTCATGTGCTTGGTCTTAATGCTTGGTTTTATGAAAGCTGATCATCATCACCTAGTCATATGGCCCTGTGAGTTTATACCGTACCTTGAAATCCTAATTCTAGTCTTTAGGACTAAACTGCCTCTCAGAATCCTACTCCATCTGCTGACTACTGTTTCAGTTTAGTCTTTTGGATGCAAAATTGCTACCTCTACCACTCACTACTGACTCTATAAGTCTTTGCTTGTGCATATGTTGACTCTTAACAGCATCTTGTGACTAACTGCTCGGATGCCACCCTTACCTGGTTCTCTGATGGTAGTTTCATATCCTAGCATTCACTGATCTCATAGTCAATTTAAATTATTTTATTCTTCTAGACCCTTGCCAAAATAAATATTAGTATTGCTTCACTTAGAAATATCTGGCCACTTCTTATCCATAAACCAGTACTTACATATTTTTTCAATAAAGTAGCATATAAATCAACTGCAAAGTTAAGAGAAAATTTAAAAGAAAAGCATCTTAATATTGAAGATTCTTTTCCACTTTATTTATCAATTTGGGTATGCTTTACATGCCTGTCTTGGAGCTCAAGGACATACCTGACTGCAATTTATACCAAACTGTATTATAGTAGCCAAACATGTTTTCTTGACTAAAAGGAAGAGAATCAAAAACATTCTGAATGTTTCAGAGACGCTTCCCATAGAGAAGGAAGTATGTTCTGCTTTTAAACAAAAATAAGACCATAACTAAAGCCTTTCATAATCCAGTAAAACATGAGGTCAGATGTGAAAATAAAGCTATCTTTGCCTGAATACTTTGAATTTTACTGAGTAAATTGATGAGGAAAGATGCAGCATTTGTTTCAAGCACTAGCTCAAATGGATAGAAAAATAAATGGAGAAGAATATGTTCATTATTGAGACTTAGTTTCCAATGTTATTAATATTTTTTTGTGCAAAATGTGTTAATAGCGTCTCCTGAAGGAAGAAATAATAATTTAGACACTGTCTAGAATATAAAGGCTGTGTGATATTATAGTGTTTACTTTCTTGTTAGTAGATTAAGGGAAATGAAGAGGTGAAGAATCAACCTCTAGTAATAGTAATAATGGCAACTGGAATACTGTGGTTTAATGAGGGACTTTTTCAGTGCAGAGATTGTTGTATTAGTTGCTAAGTCATATCTGGCTCTTTAGCAACCCCATGGACTATAGCCCGCCAGGCTCCTCTGCCCATGTGATTTCCCAGGCAAGAATATTACAGTGGGCTACCATTTCCTTCTCCAGGGGATCTTCGCAACCCAAGGATTGAACCTGAATCTCCTGCCTTGGCAAGTGAACTCTTTACCACTTAGCCACCAGGGAAGCCCTCATGGCAGAGCTATATGATTGCAGCCATGAAACTAAAAGATGCCTACTCCTTGGAAGGAAAGTTATGACCAACCTAGACAGCGTATTAAAAAGCAGAGACATTACTTTGCCAACAAAGGTCTGTCTAGTCAAGGCTATGTTTTTCCTAGTAGTCATGCATGGATGTGAGAGTTGGACTCTAAAGAAAGTTGAGCACCAAAGAATTATGCTTTTGAACTGTGGTGTTGGAGAAGACTCTTGAGAGTCCCTTGGACTGCAAGGAGATCCAACCAGTCCATCGTAAAGGAGATCAGCCCTGGGTGTTCATTGGAAGGACTGATGTTGAAGCTGAAACTCCAATACTTTGGCCACCTGATGCGAAGAGCTGACTCATTGGAAAAGACCCTGATGCTGGGAAAGATTGAGGGCAGTAGGAGAAGGGACGGAGGGTGAGATGGTTGGATGGCATCACCGACTCAATGGACATGGGCTTGGGTGGACTCCGGGAGTTGGTGATGGACAGGGAGGCCTGGCATGCTGCGGTTCACAGGGTTGTTAAGAGTCGGACAAGACTGAGCAACTGAACTGAACTGATAAGGGAAAATGGTAATATTCCTAAGGGTTATTCCTCAGGTTTTGTTTTTTTGTTTTTTTGACAACTAAATATCACAAACACAATAGCTGTAGTATTTCCACTGTTGGACACTTGAGAAAATAAAAATCAGTCAACAAATTATCATCCATGCTTCCTAAACTTCACCTCAGTACAATCACTCAGTGGTGTCCAACCCTTTGTGACTCCATGGACTGCAGCATGTCAGGCTTCCCTGTCCTTCACCACCTCCTGGGGCTTGCTCAAACTCATATCCATTGAGTCGGTGATGCCATCCAACCATCTCATCCTCTGCCATCCCCTTCTTCTCCTGCCTTTAATCTTTCCCAGAATCAGGGTCTTTTCCAATGAGTCAGCTCTTCACATCAGGTGGCCAGCATACTGGAATTAATTAGAACAGCTGCCAAATGAGCGAACTAGGAAAAAAGTAATCCATGTGAATCTTTAATAAAATATGTTTCCTTTTTTTGTGTGTGTGATACTTCCCCCAAATTCAAAATAGGGAAGAAATAGAAGTTAGTTTGGAATCATGCAGAACAACTTTTCTTTACTGTTTCCCCCATCTCATTTAACGGTAGTACAATAATAAAATCATGAAAATGACTTTCTTACAAATTGTGTTTATAGTTTATGCTATTTTTATCTTGTGTAGATTCCTGCTGCTACAACTTAGAAATGGATTTATTGCATGACCGTAAAGATCTCCCTGTTGCTACAGCTTTATAGTGATACTCACCCCTTTCTCTCCCATGATCCCCAATCCCTAGCAACAACTAATCTGTTCTCTATCTCTACAATTCTGTCATTCAAGAATAGTACATAAATTGAATCATACAGTCTGTGACCTTTTGAAACTGATTTTTTTCCCTCCACATACTGCACATATATCATATATAATTTGGTCATTTTGATTTTTTTATCCACTGTGCCCATCTCTGTGTTTGAATTACTATGTTTAGGTCAGTTAAATTTAATGTAATTATTCATAAATTAGGACTTAGTTTTTATTTTCTGTCTCCTCTTCATTTTTTCTTTTTTATAGCTTTCGGTGATTTAGTGATTTTTGAGTGTATATCTCAGTAAAGATTTTTTTAGTGATTGCTCTACTATATATAAAGAATTTATCACAATTTCCTGGTGCCAATATTTTAAACAGCTTTAGTGAATAGAAACTATTTCTCTTTAAGTCTCTCCTTTCTCTAATTTAAAATATGATTTTCTTAAGTATTATGTCTACACACACTGAGAAGAATATCAGGTAATATTCTTTTCAGTTACATTACCTACTGTCCAATAATAACTATCTGGGGTTCTTCAAATCACATATAGAATTCTGACAGTAATAACAAAAATATTTTCAGGGGTAATTTGTGTTTGTATTTAGTATTTTTATTTTTTTTCCCTCTAAGTTTTTGTTGATAGTTTTTTTTTTTTTCCCATTTATTTTTATTAGTTGGAGGCTAATTACTTTACATCATTGCAGTGGTTTTTGTCATACATTGAAATGAATTAGCCATGGATTTACATGTATTCCCCATCCCGGTCCCCCCTCCCACCTCCCTCTCCACCCGATCCCTCTGGGTTGTTGATAATTTTTAAAGAAGAGTTTTGGATTTACAGGAAAATTGAAGAGGGGTCCTCTAATATTAACATCTTACATTAGTCATGAAAGTGTAACACAGTTATAATTAACAACCCAATATTAATATAGTATTATTAACTGAAGTTCAAAGTTTTTTAGACTTCCTTAAGTTTCTAACCCAATTCCCCTTTTCAGTTCTAGGTTGTCATCCAGGATACTCCATTATATTTAGTTATCAAGTCTCGTAGGCTCTTCTTGGCTATGACAGTCTCTGAGATTTCCCTTATTTTTATGACTATATTAGAGTAGAGAAACAGAATCAATAGAAAGAGATTTATTATGAGGGCTTGTTTAAATGATTATAGAGGCTGAGAAGTCTCATAATCTATCATCTTCAAGTTAGAGTCTCAGAAAGCCAATAGTATAGCTCCAGTCCAAATCTGATGGCCTAAGAACTAGAGAGCTCAATAATGTAAGTTCTAGTTCATGCCCAAATTTCCAATGGACTCAAACCAGGACTCAAGTGATCAGCTTCCCTGTTCTTAGGTTTTCAAATTTGGATTTAGTTTTTCTTTTTCTTCTAGTTCCTTTGGTCATGAAGTTAGGTTGTTGATTTGAAATCTTTCTCCATTTTAGTGAGCAGTTAGAGCTATACATTTTCCTCTTATCCCTGCTATCACTGTGTCCCTTAAGTTATGGTACATTGTGTTTATGATTTCTTCTTTGATTTACTGGTTGTTTAAAACTGTGTTGTTTAGCAATAAATGCTGGAGAGGGTGTGGAGAAAAGGGAACCCTCTTACACTGTTGGTGGGAATGTAAGCTAGTACAGCCACTATGGAGAACAGTGTGGAGATTCCTTAAAAAACTGGAAATAGGACTGCCATATGACCCAGCAATACCACTCCTGGGCATACACACCGAGAAAACCAGGTCTGAAAGAGACACGTGCACCCCAATGTTCATCACAGCACCGTTTATAATAGCCAGGACATGGAAGCAACCTAGATGCCCATCAGCAGACAAATGGATAAGGAAGCTGTGGTACATATACACCACGGAATATTACTCAGCCATTAAAAAGAATTCATTTGAATCAGTTCTAATGAGATGGATGAAACTGGAGCCCATTATACAGAGTGAAGTAAGCCAGAAAGATAAAGACCAATACAGTATACTAACACATATATATGGAATTTTAAAAGATGGTAACAATAACCCAATATGCAAAACAGAAAAAGAGACACAGATGTACAGAACAGACTTTTGGACTCTGTAGGAGAAGGCGAGGGTGGGATGTTCTGAGAGAACAGCATTGAAACAAGTATACTATCAAGGGTGAAACAGATCACCAGCCCAGGTTGGATGCATGAGACAAGTGCTCAGGGCTGGTGCACTGGGAAGACCCAGAGGGATGGGGTGGGGAGGGAGGCGGGAGGGGGGATTGGGATGGGGAACACATGTAAATTCATGGCTGATTCATGTCAATGTATGGCAAAAACCACTACAATATTGTAAAGTAATTAGCCTCCAACTAATAAAAATAAATGAAAAAAAAATAATAAAACTGTGTTGTTTAATTTCTACAAATTTGTGAATTTCCAGTTTTATCACTGTTATGGATTTCTAACTTCATCTCATTGTGGTTGGAGAAGTCACTTTAGGTTATATTTATTAAGGCTTAATCTGTGGCCTTACAAATGGTCTGGGAAGTCCAGGTGGCTCAGTGGTAAAGAATCCCCCTGCCATTGCAGGTGATGTGAGTTTGGTCCCTGGGTCAGAAAGATTCCCCTGGAGAAGAAAATGGCAACCCACTCCAGTATTCTTGCCTGGGAAATCCCATGAATGGAGTAGCCTGGCAGGCTACAGTCCATGGATCACAAAGAGTTGGACATGACTTAGCAACTAAATAACAACACATGGTCTATACTGGAAAAAGATCCCATGTGCACTTGAGAAGACTATGTATGCAATTGTAATTGGTAGAATCTTTTGTATATATCCATTAGATCTAGTCATTATGCTGTTTAAATCTTATGTTTCTCTATATCTTCTTCCTAGTTTTTCTACCCATTACTGAGAGTGAGGTATTGAAGTTTCCAACTATTACTGAAGAACAGTCTATTTGTCCTTTTAATTCTGTCAGTTTTGCCTCAGATGCTTTGATGGTCTGCTGTATATATATAAATATATATTATATATTATTATATATTATTATATGTAAATATATATTTTATATGTATATAAAAGATATAAAAATGTTTATAACTTTCACATCCTCTTTCTGTATTCTTTTCTTAGTATAGAATGCCCTTCTTTGTCTCTCATAACTTTTTTGTTTACTTGAAATCTATTTTGTCTGATATAAGTACAGTCAGCCTGATCTCTTTGGATTTCTATTTGCACATAATTTTTTTTCTATTCTTTGACTTTTACCTTATTTATATATTTGGATGTAAAGTGGGTCTCTTGTAGGTAGCAAATAGTTGGATCATATGTACTCATCTATTTTATTACTCTTTGTCTTTTGGAGATTTTAATCTATTTACGCTTAAAGCAGTTAATAATAAGGAAAGACTTCCTCCTATATTTTTGCTGTGTGTTACCTATATGCCTTATGATTTTTCTGTCCCTTATTTCCTGAATTATCTTTTTATGTTTAATTTTTTATAGTGAATTGTTTATATTTCCTTTTGCACACATTCTATAGCTGTTTTCTTTGTAGTTATGATGGAGATTAAATTTAGAGTCCTAAAGTTACAATACTTTAATTTGAATTTACACTAGCTTAATTTCAATACAAACATACAAACACTTTCTTTTTTTACAGCTCTGTCCCACCCCTTTTGGTTATTGAGATCACAAGATTACATCCTTATACACTATATGCCCCAAACCATAAACTAATAATTCTTTAAATTCACCAGTCTCTTAAATTATCTAGAGAGCAAACTGTAGAATTACAAACCAAAGTTACAATTATACTAGCTTTTAGACTTTCTTTGATGAATATCTCATTCATATACAAATCATGGTATCAGTCTTTCAGCTTTGGGACTAATTTATAGGTGAGGAAAGGTCACCTGGGTCTAGAAGCCAAGAGGCAGAATCCATGCAAAGCAGGTGAGGAGACGGGAAAGAAGCCCCACCCAGAACATCCCCCCTCTGTGAAAGGGAAGCATGTGAACACCTTTTTCTCCTCTCTCCGCTTCATCACAACTCTTTCTTACACAGACTATTTGGAAGTTGCCCTAGAAGTGTCATAAGAAATATTTCTGACAAAGTTACTGATTCTTTCCAGGAGCATATAGAAAAGAGAGGGCTGCCTCTCTTAGAGTCAGGATTGGGCTCAGTGGAAAAGTAGGTTTGTTCTGCTTATAGGTGAACAAGGAAAATTGACAGAGGCTACGACTGAGTGACTGAACTGAACTGAACAGTCAATACACAATACTGCAAAATCCATGAGGAGAGGTTATTTGCGCCTTAACACTGTGATGTTCATGATGCCAACAGCTGGTCTGAGGCATTTCCCTGGTCCTCCTTCTGGATTGCTGGTGGGCAATTTGGGATTTCAGTGTGGTTATTTTTTTATTGCCTTTTTTAAACCTTTGGGAGAGGGTTATCTCAGAAGGCAACTGTTTCTTTCTGCATCTCGCTTCCCTCTCAGCCACTAGACTAAGTCATGGATATTGTATAAGCATAAGAAAATGATTAATTCATTCTGTTGCATCTTATTGAAAATTTAATGTGCATATTATAAGAAAACATATCTAAATTGCACCTACTTCTCTTGCAGAAATAGATGACAAGAAGGTGACCAACACACAAGCAGAAGTAAGTTTTCTTCTATTTTGTGTTAAATATATGTCCAATCCAATCAACTAAAAACACAATCAGCTCAATTTGATTGTGATACAAATTATGATATCAATATAACTGTGTTGTATAAACTATTTAATTTGCTTTTCCTGACTGGATAAACAGTAAAATGGTGTCATTAAATTGTGACTTCTACCTTTGATTCTCCACCTATGAAATACTAACCCCTGGAAAAACCTCTAAAATAAACTACTTATTTTTGAGTAAAGATAGGGTATTGATAATTTCAGTTTTGTGACTGGTGGTTGCCTTGAGAATCCCATGAACAGTATGAAAAGGCAAAAGGATAGGACACTGAAAGATGAACTCCCCCGGTCGGTAGGTGCCCAACATGCTACTGGAGATTAGTGGAGAAATAACTCCAGAAAGAATGAAGGGATGGAGCCAAAGCAAAAACAATACCCAGTTGTGGATGTGACAGGCGATAGAAGTAAGGTCCGATGCTGTAAAGAGCAATGTTGCAGAGGAACCTGGAATGTTAGGTGCATGAATCAAGGCAAATTGGAAGTGGTCAAACAGGTGATGGCAGGAGTGAATGTCGACATTCTAGGAATCAGCGAACTAAGATGGACTGGAATGGGTGAATTTAACTCAGATGACCATTATACCTACTACTGTGGGCAGGAATCTCTTAGAAGACATGGAGTAGTCATCATGGTCAACAAGAGTCTGAACTGCAGTACTTGGATGCAGTCTCAAAAACAACAGAATGATCTCTGTTTGTTTCCAAGGCAAACCATTCAATATCACAGTAATCCAAGCCTATGCCCCAACCAGTATCGCTGAAGAAGCTGAGTTGAACGGTCCTATGAAGACCTACAAGACCTTTTAGAACTAACACCTAAAAAAGATGTCCTTTTCATGACAGGGGACTGAAAAGCAAAAGTAGGAAGTGAAGAAACACCTGGAGTAACAGGCAAATTTGGCCTTGGAGTACGGAATGAAGCAGGGCAAAAGCTAATAGAGTTCTACCAAGAGGATGCACTGGTCAAAGGAAACACCCTCTTCCCACAACACAGGAGAAGACTCTACATATGGGCATCACCAGATGGTCAACACTGAAATCAGACTGATTATATTCTTTGCAGCCAAAGATGGAGAAGCTCCATAGAGTCAGCAAAAACAAGATCGGGAGCTGACTGTGGCTCAGATCATGAGCTTCTTATTGCCAAATTCAGACTTAAATTGAAGAAAGTAGAGAAAACCACTAGACCATTCAGGTATGACCTAAATCAAATCACTTATGACTATACAGTGGAAGTGAGAAATAGATTGAAGGGACTAGATCTAATAGACAGAGTGCCTGATGAACTATGGACATTGAATAGGAGACAGGGATTAAGACCATCCACATGGAAAAGAAAAGCAAAAAAGGAAAATGGCTGTCTGAGGAGGCCTTACAAATAGCTGTTAAATGAAGAGAAGTGAAAAGCAAAGAAGAAAAGGAAAGATATTCCCATCTGAATGCAAGGAGAATAGCAAGGAGAGATAAGAAAGCCTTCCTCAATGATCAGTGCAAAGAAATAGAGGAAAACAATAGAATGGGAAAGACTAGAGATCTCTTCAAGAAAATTAGAGATACCAAGGGAACATTTCATGCAAAGATGGGCTCAATAAAGGACAGAAATGGTATGGACCTAACAGAAGCAGAAGATATTAAGAAGAGGTGGCAAGAATACACAGAAGAACTGTACAAAAAAGATCTTCACGACTCAAGATAATCACGATGGTGTGATCACTCACCTAGAGCCAGACATCCTGGAATGTGAAGTCAAGTGGGCCTTAGAAAGCATCTCTACAAACAAAGCTAGTGGATGTGATGGAATTCCAGTTGAGCTATTTCAAATCCTGAAAGATGATGCTGTGAAAGTGCTACACTCAATATGCCAGCAAATTTGGGAAACTCAGCAGTGGCCACAGGACTGGAAAAGGTCAGTTTTCATTCCAATTCCAAAGAAAGGCAATCCCAAAGAATGCTCGAACTACCGCACAATTGCACCCATCTCACAAGCTAGTAAAGTAATGCTCAAAATTCTCCAAGCCAGGCTTCAGCAATACGTGAACCGTGAACTTCCAGATGTTCAAACTGGTTTTAGAAAAGGCAGAGGAACCAGAGATCAAATTGCCAATATCCGCTGGATCATAGAAAAAGCAGGAGAGTTCCTGAAAAACATCTATTTCTGCTTTATTGACTATGCCAAAACCTTCAACTGTGTGGATCACAATAAACTGTGGAAAATTCTGAAAGAGATGGGAATACCAGACCATCTGACCTGTCTCTTGAGAAACCTGTATGCAGGTCAGGAAGCAACAGTTAGAACTGGACATGGAGCAACAGACTGGTTCCAAATAGGAAAAGGAGTATGTCAAGGCTATATATTGTCACCGTACTTATTTAACTTATATGCAGAATACATCATGAGAAACGCTGGGCTGGAAGAAGCACAAGCTGGAATCAAGATTGCCAGGAGAAATATCAATAACCTCAGATATGCAGACGACACCACCCTTATGGCAGAAAGTGAAGAGGAATTAAAAAGACTCTTGATGCAAATGAAAGAGGAGAGTTAAAAGTTGGCTTAAAGCTCAACATTCAGAAAACTAAGATCATGGCATCTGGTCCCATCACTTCATGGGAAATAGACAGGGAGACAGTGGAAACAGTGTCAGACTTTATTTTAGGGGGCTCCAAAATCACTGCAGATGTAATGAAATTAAAAGATGCTTACTCCTTGGAAGGAAACTTATGACCAATCTTGATAGCATATTAAAAAGCAGAGACATTACTTTGTCAACAAAGGTCCGTCTAGTCAAGGCTATAGTTTTTCCAGTGGTCATGTATAGATGTGAGAGTTGGACAGTGAAGAAAGCTGAGCACCGAAGAACTGATGGTTTTGAACTGTGGTGTTGGAGAAGACTCTTGAGAGTCCCTTGGACTGCAAGGAGATCCAACCAGTCCATCCCAAAGGAAATCAGTCCTGAATATTCATTGGAGGGACTGATGTTAAAGCTGAATCTCCAATACTTTGTCCACCTGATGAGAAGAGCTGACTCATTGGAAAAGACCCTGATGCTGGGAGGGATTGGGGGCAGGAGGAGAAGGGGACGACAGAGGATGAGATGGCTGGATGGCATCACCAACTCAATGGACATGAGTTTGAGTAAATTCTGGGAGTTGGTGATGGGCAGGGAGGCCTGGCATGCTGCGATTCATGGGGTCACAAAGAGTCAGACACGACTGAGTGACTGAACTGAACTGTACTGAAGTGGTGTGTGAACATCACAGGTTGGGGCAGCCACTTTTGGAATCCTGGAACAAGAAGGTGGAAGACAGACACCTCTTAAGGGTTCTCTGATGTGTGGAACCAAGAGCAGACCCTGAAGCCAGAGGCTCCACACACACACATGCAGGAGTTCAGGTTGAAAATATGAACCAGGGGAGGCTCGCATAGCTGATAACAAAGGATATACAAAATACAAGAAAATGAGCAAATGTGTGTCCATAAATGGAATAAATATTGAATAGGATTCATGAAGACTTAGTAATCAATGGCCACATGAGTAGGCATACAGAAATGTGGAAAGAACAAAATACCAGAGAGTATCTCTCAAGATGTTTCTAAAAATTTAATGAAATTGTAAACATGAAACGGTTTGAAAACTAAATTCTTACATAAAAATAGTTTTTATTACTTAATAAACTTTACTAAGCAAACCAACTTTTATGTAGAATTAATTTTCTACTTCATCTTTGAATATGTATTTGGGAATAAATATATAATACAACTGGAAGTGAATGCTTCTTAAAATCAACCAGCTGTAACAGAATACAGTAGAGGTAGAACAGAAGTCTCAGCCAACCACACATTTATACTCATGTAGAGCTGCCCTGCTTGCATCTGTGCATCAGACATATCAAAACACTCTATCCTGGGGAAATTTGCTTGTACCTTTTGCTTTGGTTGATATGGATTCAGTAGCTATTTGGTTGAATTTTTTAGTTTTTAAGAGATTGTTTTTGCATCCTCTGAATACCAGTATCTTGATGACTCCTTTGAGGGCAATTAAGCTTTAGCACATGTGAGTAAAGATGCCTAAAGCTCTATTTACTGTGAAACAGTTTCTAGTATTTTTCAGACTCTGTACATTATGTTCTTTCTAATATGGATGGAAAGCCTAGAACAATCCTCAGAAAGTATCTTGTAATTATTTATACTCAAACTTTTTAAAGCAAAAATAAATTCTCCAGACATGAAAACTCCAGCCTTTGCCACACTGAAATATAAGTAGATACACTATTAAAAAGGAGTTTTTTATATAATCTGATTGAAGTATAGACCACATATATATAATTTATTATAATGAATAATGGTTTATACATATATACATGTCTGTATCTATCTATATGTCTATCTCCATCTAAACTTTAAAACTTTGGCCCTGAAAAGTATTCCAGTTTGTATCATTTTTAGTGCAAAAAATTCTTCCCCAATAAATTAATTCTCAAAGTGCTTAAGTAAGAGTGTTAAGTATCAGTTTTGTTATGAAAGATCTTTTGAACATATGAAGGAAAAGTACCTCAACACTGTAATTTCAAGTAAATGGAGCTATTAGATTGAACACCTCAATTCCATAGGGTTATAGATTGGTATTACTTAACAAAGACTTTAATTAACCCTCCAGTACCATTAACAATCCTAAGGACAGATATAATTATACCTTGGTAATAGTTTTGGAGTGTATTTTGTCCTGGCATTTATGTTTGTCTTTAAAATACAAAGGATTAGTAGTAGTTTCTTTTCTCTATTTAGAATAAACTGTTAGTAGGTGTTTATTTCTCTCAAAGGGCTAATGGCATTGTGCTTTTTATCCAAATATAAGACTTTGCCTTTTTTTCTTTATCCAGTCGCAGAATGCAACCCCTAAGCAAAGGAAGCAGAGCGTGTACACGCCACCCACCATGAAAGGTACTGTTCAGGTACTGTTTCGGGTTCTTGTGAGTGCTAAGTTCATGACTGACAGGCATTCTACTCTCAGGCACCTTATACCTGCTTAAAAGCTACATCTAATGTCACCTCTACAACTTGGTAACGTGACTTTCAGTTTAACCAAGAGTGAAACGGTTGAGGAAGGAATAACTAGATATGGCTCAAAATCTTAGTCTGGATATTCAGATTTTCTAGAATAATGACAAAAGCTTTCTTTTACCTTTTCTCGCATGTTCTCCTTGCAGAGATTTTTCTAGAACCCCTAATTGCTCTTGCCAATGTTCGCAGATAATTATCTTTTTTTTTCCCTAGGCATAAGCAAAGTATTTCTTGAATTTTGGACAGATATAGAGTAAAGTGTTGCTTCATTGTCCTGTGTCAGAAGCAGCTCTAAGAAATCAAATCAAACAACTATTAGCTGTACATATAACAGCTGCTGAAATAACAACTAAGAAGGCTAGCTCAGATTCTGGCATTCTCCCAGAGTTTCTACCCCTCCCTTCCAAATGAGAACTGCTAAAAGAACATCTAAGTGTATCAGAATTTTGACCAACATCAATTTCAGGGAAGGCTTCTCTTTTTTCTCACACAAGAGCATCCCTGACCTGGGAGAATGTGTCCCATCCAGCAGCTCATGTTCCAGGCTGGCTCTTGGGCCGCTGGCCCAGGGGCTCATCATGCAGTCGTCCAACTTTGTTTCAACTACAAGAGAGGCCAGCTGAGCAGCTTACTCTGGAGTCTAGAGAGATGTCTAAATTGGGAGTGAAATTTTCCACTCTGTATTCTCTCTAGACTTGGGGCCTTTTCAGAGAGGTGGGATATAAATGGACACATTAATAGCTACTTTCCATAAACTTCCTTCCTGAGCAGCTATAAAATATCATGTTTGCTTGTTCATGAGACTACAGTAAATAATGCAATCAGCATTGCAGGTCATTTCAGGGTAATTATTGAGGTTATCAGGCTTCCTTCTCTCAAGATCAGTGTAATCATTTTTGAAGATACTTTGCCTATTGCAAGCCATCTTGTACTTTTAAGACACGACAGTTTTGGCATGAATGGGCCCCAATGAAAGATATATGTTCACTCATTTAATGATTTCCTCTGTTCTATTTTGGGTTAGTTTAACTAAATAAAGACTGTTCTCATGTCCTTAGGGAATAATAGCATTATTTTTAAAGGAAAATCTTAAAATCAAATCCCAAGGGCTCATAGTTTTCATTATATTTAGCTCTCTAATATCATAAGAATGTGGGACCCTAACATTTAAGGAAATTAGTCATATTGTACATATTTTACACATATGATAATCATTTTTGGTCATGAGTTAAAAACTTCAGAAAGCACAGAAATTCCTTCATGAGGCTATTAGGGTATAGCCACTTAGGTCCTCATTTATTACCTATAAATACTTAGGAGAGTCTCCTGCTTCTGATAAAAGAGAAATCAGCCCACTTGTCCCTGTAGAGATAGAAATGAATATTTCAGGACAGAATTAAGCAATAGTAACATATGGTGCATTGTGAGCACATTAAGAAACTTCAATCATAAGAAAGATGAATTAGTAAAGGAAATGTTACTGAAATGCAAAGTCAATAATACAATTGCTCTGAAATGTATAATTCTTCAAATTGCAGTGGAATATGCAACTGTTGAGTGTAAAAATATTTGCTGGGAGAGCAAAGTAGTACCAGGAGTGACTAATAGCTCTGAAAAAAATCACTCTGACCAAATGGCCAACTAGTGTTTCATAAATGACCCAGTGAGCAGCTAGTTAGTAAAACAAAACAAACTAGCCAGATTCCTTCCTTCTCTCACATTAGATTCTGAGGAGCTACTGGATACAGAGGCCAAAGTGACAGGAGAGAGACGCTACACCTCCCAAATGTCAGTGCAATTAATGCCCAGATAGACTCGTCTCCCAGGTCCTACATTCATCTATTTTCCACCCTTTCAATTACTATGGTATTTATGGCCCCACCACGTTTCTGGAAATAGAGACATGTCCAGGTTACCTCTTATGATGAAAGCTCTATACGAAAGTTCAGAGGTGGGCAGAGGTAAGAAAGAGAGCAGAGAAAACCATTTTAAACAGGTACTGTCAGGAATGATAGACTAATGACCTCCAAATTTATATCTGCAGGCCGAATGTATCTCCTGAACCACAGACTTTCTAACTAGCTACCAATTTTTTTCACTTGAGTGAATGACGCTTGTTGAAACTTCTCAAATTTAACACATCCAAAACCAAACTCATTGGTTCTTTTTTGGGTTTTCCCCATCTCAATAAATCTTATGCAGCCGTCGAAAACAAAAATCTTTGCATAATCCTTGACTACTCCCCATTACCAAACCATCATCTACTTGTGTTAGTGCTGATTTCAAGATGCACTCCTACTCTATTTTCTATATCTTCCATTGCTACTACCTTGTGTGACCACCATTATTTCTTGCCTTGGCTGCTGAAGTAGCCTACCTACTACTCTCCTGTTTCTGCTCCTGACCCTCTACAATCTAATCTCTACACACAAACCAGAGTAATTCCTCTAACTCACAAATGTGATCATGCTACCCCCTCGATCAAATCCTCAAAAACTTCCTGTCACATTCAGAATACAATGAAAAATCCAATCATGGCTTACAACTCCCTGAATGAGCTGCACTGGTCTTTCTCCTTGATCTTATCTCCTTTCACCTCGCCCCTGTTCACATTAAGGCTCAATGTCATGGACTTTTTCATCATTTATAAACACCTCAAACAAACTTTCATATCAGAACATTTGTGCTTTCCACATTTTTTGCTTGAGAAAGTCTTTACCCAGTGGCCTCACAGATGGCTCAGCTATGGTTCCCTCCTCAGAAAGGTCTTTCTTTCTCAATAACTGCCCCTCCTACCATTGCTATCTACATCCTTACAGCACTACCTCAATTTTTTCCATGGCCCTAGTCAGTAGGTACAAATGAGATGTCTATGCCAACAATCTTGTTCATTTGATGTTCCCAGCATCTATCACAGTTCCTGGAACTAAACAGGTGCTCAATAAAAACTTGTTGAACAACCATAATGAATTGGGGGATTCAGCCACACTGCCTTCTGCTCAGAAGAGGATGTCCCCTAAACCTTGTCCTACTAATCGTCATACTTGTGACTCTGCTTCTGCTTCTCCTTGCTTCTCACTCTCTGGTTGATCCCCTTCACCCCCTTGGTAAGTTCTTACTTCTCCATATGCTTCTGTTTTTCTATTTTTGCTTTTCCCCACTTCCCTTCCGTCTGGTCAAAGAGAAAATCTGATTTGGAAAATTAGTTACCATCAAGAATTATGCATCAATTTTCCTGGATTCTTAACAAAGGTTATCTCATGGACCACTGGAATGATTAAGTGATTGCCTCTGACTAAAACCTGATTCTTCCAACAATTAGTTTGTGGCCAAGATGGCAGCATCATAGGAAACAAACTTGGCAATGTAAATAGAAGAATCTGGATATGGTTTTCTTCCTTTAGAGATGTTTCATGATTAGATCGGAATATTGACTCTAAGAAAATAATAGCAGATTTAGCTCTTGGTCATGCCACCTTTCTAGTCACAACATTATAGTCATTCTAAGTTGTCAAGCTTAAAGAGAAACTGGTACAATTATCTAATGATGTATAAAATATCACTTCCATTTTTTCCCACTGCATCTAACCTCAGAGTATTAGATTGGATATGTTCTTTTGAAGGTTCTATTAACAATATATGTTAACAATATTGTTCTATTAAATTGTTCTATTAACAATATATATATTAACAATATGGCTTGGGTGATAGCCAGATAATCAAAAGTTCCAGATGATTTTGCTGTAGCAAGTCTAAAAACTGACAGACTCCAGATATTCAATCACCTATGTAACATGTCTTTCTTATGTCACAGGAAGAAATCTTATGGAGATCAAATATCATGAGATCAAAATTAGCTTGTTAAAAACTACATTTTGATCTCCACAGCAAGTCCATTTGTCCTTCAATATTCCCCTTCTCAGGGAGGTGCTTATTCCTGAGTTCTGGGAGTCTCTAATGACTCTCTCCCTCTCCTTCACTCTCATTAGTGGGGCACCAGGTCTTGTGAAGTGCACCCCATTAGTATCTCTCCCAACCTTCACCTCCTCTCTTTTATCTCCAATGCCACAATAACAATTCAAATCACATTCATTTCTTGTGTATAAAAGGTTACTCTCCATACAGTCTCTCATCTCTACTTCCCATTTGTTTTCTACAATGTAACCAAAGTAAAAGATGCTCGCTTCTTAGAAGAAAAGCAATGACAAACCTAGACAGTTTATTAAAAAGCAGAGACATTACTTTGCCAACAAAGTTCTGTATAGTCAAAGCTATGGTTTTTCCAGTAGTCATGTATGGATTGAGAGCTGGATAATAAAAAAAGTTTGAGTGCTGAAGAATTGAAGCCTTCAAACTGTGGTGCTGTAGAAGACTCTTGAGAATCCCTTGAACTGCAAGGAGATTCAACCAGTTAATCCTAAAGGAAATGAAGCCTGAGTATTCATTGGAAGGACTGATGCTGAAACTTAAGCTCCAGTACTTTGGCCACCTGATGCGAAAAGCCAACTCATTGGAAAAGACGCTGATGCTGGGAAAGACCGAAGGCAGGAAAAGGGGATGACAGAGGATGAGACGGTTGGATGGCATCACTGACTCAATGGACATGAATTTGAGCAAACTCTGGGAGATGATGAAGGATAGGGAAGCCTGGCATGCTGCAGTCTATGGGGTCGCAAAGATTGGCCATGACTGAGCGACTGAACAATGACAACACCAACCAAAGTGAACTTTTAAAACATGAATGTGGTTATCCACTCCCTCGGTTAGAACTTTTCAATAGCTCCTCACTGCCCTTAGATAAAATTCTTATTCCAGAGCAAAGTTTAGAAAGCTTATTTCCCAATCTGTCTCTCCTTCCCTTACCCACTAGGTTCTAGCCATATTGGCATTCAGTCAGCTTCTAAATGCACCAAACTCTTTCCTGAAAAAGTTTATATAGATTCTTTGCTTCATATAGAATATTCTCCTTTGCTCCCTTCTTGTCCTCATTCTTTATTTGGTTAGTTCTTACTTATCTGTCCTTAAAGGTCAGATCTTGAAAAGAGCTTTCCCTAACCATCATTCTAAATTATCTCTAGCTGTAAACTCTCTATACGAATCTGCTTGCAATGCAGGAGACCCGGGTTCAATCCCTGCATCAGGAAGATACCCTGGAGAAGGAAATGGCTACCCACTCTAGTATTCTTGCCTGGAGAATTATATGCACAGAGGAGCCTACCAGGCTACAGTCCATGGGGTTGCAGAGTCTGACATGAGTAACTAACACTTTTACCCTTTTTTTTCCCCATAAACTCTCTACTGATAGTTATACATTCTCTATAGTTCTCTTATTGCAAGTAATCACATTGTTCATTTATTTGTCACATGTCTGTCTCTCCAACCAGACCAGAAGTGATCTATACGGCAGCAGTGATGGTGTCTATTTTGTGCATTACCTTATCTGTAGGGCTTAACACAATGCTTGAGATATAGCAGTGCATATACATATACTTTTAAACATATATTTTTTAATGTATGCAATACTACTGTTAGTGAATGAATCATTTCCTTAGGACATTTACATTCTGTCTGGTCTGTTAGAAAGATCATTTCTCTATTAAAATTTATATTCATGGATTTTGGCTCTATATCTTGTTGCTACTTGTGATAAGTTTAAAAATGACAACTATCTGAATATTTCAAGATGTCTACCAGGTCCTTGCTTTGCTTAATTTCTCTCTTTCCAGGTTAAAACATTTCAATGTCAATTATGCCTGTTCCTTCACATTCACTCTTGATGTCCTAACAAGCTTCAGCTTATACCATTCTAGAAGTGCATCATTTAAATCAACTTATTCTTAAGATGTGATCATGGCTCAGACAGTAAGGAAACTGCCTGCAATGCAGGAGACCTGGTTTCAATCCCTGGAGAAGGGAATGGCTACCCACTCCAGTATTCTTGCCTGGAGAATCCCATGGACAGAGGAACCTGGTGGGCTACAGCCCATAGGGTAGCAGAGTCAGACATGAATAAGCAACTAACACTTTCACTTTTTGATCAGAAAGGAGACTTCAATTATGCCTATCACCTCCTCCATCCCAGGTAATTTAACTCCATTACTGCAACCCAAAATAGTACTGGCTTTTTCTGGCAGCCATATACATTGGTGACAAACAGTGAACTTACCATAAATTCAAAACTTCAAAGCCATTTTTTCATGTACTGCTTTAAAGCCATAGTATTTATAATGTATTCCTCATTTTACATCTTTTCTTAGCCAAAAAGCAAGACAGTGCTATCATACCAATTGAATTTCATTTTCTCAGAATCAGTTGTCACAGGAACATGTCATAATTTCATATCATGATTCCATCACCTGTTCTACTCTATTTTCTATTATCTCAATTGTTTTGTCATCCTCAGATTATATAAATTTTATTTTTGGTATTTTTATCTATATCTGTAATAGACATCTCAAACAGAACAGGGCAAAGAAAAGTCTGTAGCACACTTATCTCTCTCTAGTTGACACTGATCCCCCTGAAGGCCACCATTCAACAAGTTATCAAATAGACTTCTTATGTCAAGATTACATCCCTTAAAACCAGAAGATATTATGAACACTCTCATTAGATAATTACTGATATATTTCAGATATGGTGTGCTGACCATGTAAGTCATAAATTTGAAATGTATATTATGCATAAAATGACAAGCTTAGGAAACAGACTTACTGTTCCATTACCCTATGTGTATAGTGCTTTATAATTATGTAAGTAGAAAGTTCTGAAGATTATCAGAAAAATGATAGCTGACTACTGAATACCCATATGACTTCTCTGGTGTTTACATGGTGGTCAGCCCTGTAATTTACAGAACAGTCAATTAAATTATTTTTGGATAGCTTGAATCATGTTTTCAAAAAGCAAAGTAGGTTGGAGGCAGGAAATGGCTGACACATTTCCACCCCCATTGTTCGTGTGTATGTGTGTGTGTTTTACTGGAAGGCAAATGCCTTCAACTGAAGACAGCAAAGCAAGCACCATCGATTTAAAAGGAAATCTGAACATGAAACAAAAGCAACTGACTGAAAAACTGCTTTGTACAGCAGGTTTATTAGTATCATGTTCAGTTCAGTCACTCAGTCATGTCCAACTCTTTGAGACCCCATGGACTGCAGCACGCCAGGCCTCCCTGTCCATCACCAATTCTCGAAGTTTACTCAAACTCATGTCCATCAAGTCGGTGATGCCATCCAACCGTCTCATCCTTTGTTGTCCCCTTCTCCTCCTGCCTTCAGTCTTTCCCAGTATCAGGGTCTTTTCCAATGAGTCAGCTCTTCACATCAGGTGGACAAAGTATTGGAGTTTCAGCTTCAACATCAGTCCCTCCAATGAATATTCAGGACTGATTTCCTTTGGGATGGACTAGTTGGATCTCCTTGCAGTCCAAGGGACTCTCAAGAGTCTTCTCCAACCCCACAGTTCAAAAGCATCCATTCTTCAGCGCTCAGCTTTCTTTATAGTCCAACTCTCACATCCATACATGACTACTGGAAAAACCATAGCCTTGACTAGACGGGCCATTGTTGGCAAAGTAATGTCTCTGCTTTTTAATATGCTGTTAGGTTGGTCAGGTTGGTCTCAGTTGTCTAGGTTCATGAAGAGTGTGAAAAGACCATTAGTATCATGAGATTGGTGCAAATGTAATTGCAGTTTTGCATTTTTGAAATTTGCCTTTTGACACTGAACACATTCTACATAAATGTGGTTATGTTACACATAATTTTAATGAGCATTTCTTAATTATGTTTTTTGCTAGTGACTTGTATTACTTGCTGTTTATTTTATATTTATTTTAGACTATGGAAATGATGTTAGAAAAAAAGCAAATTTGAACGATTTTCTTGAGTTCAAAATGGGTTGTAAAGCACCAGAGACAACTCACAACATCACTAACACATTTGGCCCAGAAACTGCTAACAAGTGTACAGTGGTGGTTCAAGAAGTTTTCCAAAGGAGACGAGAGCCTTGAAGACGAGTGTAGTGGCCCACCATTCAGAAGGTGACAATGATCAACTGAGAGCAGTCATCAAAGCTAATCCTCTTAAAAACTGTATGAGATATTGCTGAAAAACAGAATGTCAATCATTCTATAGTCATTCCGCATTTGAAGCAAATTGGAAATGTGAAAAAGTTTGTAAGTGGGTGCCTCATGAACTGACTGCAAACCAAAAAATTTGTCATTTTGAAGTGTCTTCTCTTACTCTACGCAACAAAAAGCCATTATTCAACTGGATTGTGATGTGCAATGAAAAGTGAATTTCATACAACAATCAGCAACAACTAGCTTCAGTGGCTGAACCGAGAGAAAGCTCCAAAGCCCTTCCGAAGGACAAACTTGCACCAAAAATAGGTCATGGTAACTGTTTGGTGGGCTGCTGCTGGTCTGATCCACTACAGCTTTCTGAATCCCAGTGAAACCATTACATCTGAGAAGTATGCTCAGTAAATCGATGAGATGCACTAAAAACTGCAATGCCTGAAACACTGGTCAACAGAAAGGGTCCAATTCTTTTCCATGACAACCCCTGACCACAAGTCACACAACCATGGCTTCAAAAGTTGGATGAATTGGGCTATGAAGTTTTGCCTCATATTCACCTGACCTCTCACCTACCTACTACCACTTCTTCAAGCATCTCGACAATTTTCTGCAAGGAAAGCACTTCCACAACCTGCAGGAAGAAGTAAATGCTTTCGAAGAATTTGTCAAATCCTAAAGCATGGATTTTTATGCTACAGGAAGAATCAAACTTATTTCTCATTGGCAAAAACGTGTTGAGTGTAATGATTCCTATTTTGATTAATAAAGATGTGTTATGAGCCTAGTTATAATAATTTAAAATCACGATCCAAAATTGCAATTACTTTTGCACCAACCTAACACATTACCATATAAGTAAGATTTTTCATGAACTTCTGAAAACATCTTCTTCCTCTTATTCTTCATAATTTCTTTAAGGGAAAAGCTTAGCTACTTCAGTGTCCAGAGATTGTTCTTCTAAAATGTCCAGTAGATCTTCTCTGAATGCTTATGGCATTGTAACTCCTACATTTTTTTTTCTCCAAGGATGGTTGTGATCTTGATACTTTATCTCAATTTGGTCACTGTCTTTCATAATAGAGCAATAAATGCAAATAAGGAATAGCCCATGGAAGGAAACAAATCAAACTGGCCCAAGAAAAAGGCTAACACAGTTTTGGAGGATGACAGTGACAGTGATTTTGGAGGATGTTATGTACAGTGGCAAAGATGTGCCATGTGTCATTCAGTTCAGTTCTAGTTCAGTTGCTCAGTCATGTCTGACACTCTGCAACCCCATGGTCTGCAGCACACCAGGCTTCTCTGTCCATCACCAACTCCCAGAGCTCTCTCAAATCCATGTCCATAGAGTCAGTGATGTCGTCCAACCATCTTATCCTCTGTCATCCCCTTCTCCTCCTGCCTTCAATCTTTCCCAGCATCAGGATCTTTTCAAATGAGTCAGTTCTTCCCATCAGATGGCCAAAGTATTAGAGTTTCAGCTTCAGCATCAGTCCTTCCAATGAATATTCAGGACTGATTTCCTTTAGGATTGACTGGTTGGATCTCCTTGAAGTCTAGAGGGCTCTCAAGAGTCTTTTCCAACACCACAATGCAAAAGCATCAATTATTTGCCACTCAGCTTTCTTTATAGTCCAACTCTCACATCCATACATTACTACTAGAAAAACCATGGCTTTGACTAGACAGACCTTTGTTGGCAAAATAATGTTTCTGCTTTTTAATATGCTGTCTAGGTTGCTCATAGCTTTTCTTCCAAGGAACAAGTGTCTTTTAATTTCATGACTGCAGTCACTATCTGCAGTGACTTTGGAGCCCAAGAAAAAAAAGTCTGTCACTGTTTCTATTGTTTCCCCATCTATTTGCCATGAAGTGATGGGACCGGAGGCCATGATCTTAGTTTTCTGAATGTTGAGTTTTCTCCTCTTTCACTTTCATCAAGAGTTCTTTAGTTCTTTGCTTTCTGCCATAAGGGTGGTGTCATCTGCATATCTGAGGTTACTGATATTTCTCCTGGCATTCTTGATCCCAACTTGGGCTTCATCCATTCGGCATCTTGTATTACGTACTCAGCATATAAGTTAAATAATCAGGGTGACAATATACAGACTTGATGTAC
This sequence comes from Odocoileus virginianus, assembly GCF_023699985.2. Lineage (NCBI taxonomy): Eukaryota > Metazoa > Chordata > Mammalia > Artiodactyla > Cervidae > Odocoileus > Odocoileus virginianus. The sequence continues at coordinate 8,904,454 of NC_069686.1, read as the reverse complement.
TCCTTTCCCAATTTGGAACCAGTCTGTTGTTCCATGTCCAGTTCTAACTGTTTCTTCTTGACTTGCATACAGATTTCTCAGGAGACACGTAAGGTGGTCTGGTATTCCCATCTCTTGAAGAATTTCCCACAGTTTGTTGTGATCCACACAGTCAAAGGCTTTGGAGTAGTCAATAAAGCAGAAGTAGATTTTTGGGGGGAACTCTTGTTTTGTTTATGATCCAACAGATGTTGGCAATTTGATCTCTGGTCCCTCTGCCTTTCCTAAATCTGGCTTGAACACCTGGGAAGTTTACAGTTCACGTACTGTTGAAGCCTTGAAGAATTTTGAGCATTATTTTGCTAGCATATGAGATGACTGTATTTTGAACATGTGCGGTGTTTTGAGCATTCTTTGACATTGCCTTTTGTTAGGACTGGAATGAAAACGGACCTTTTCCATTCCTGTGGCCACTGCTGAGTTTTCCAAATTTGCTGGCATATTGAGTGCAGCACTTTCACAGCATCATCTTTGAGAATTTGAAGTAGCTCAGTTGGAATTCTGTCTCTTCTACTAGCTTTTTTCATAGTGATGCTTCCTAAAGTCCACTTGACTTTGCATTCCAGGATATCCGGCTCTAGGTGAGTGATCATACCGTCATGGTTATCTGGATCATTAAGATCTTTTTTGGATAGTTCTTCTGTGTATTCTTGCCACCTCTTCTTAATATCTTCGGCTTCTGTTAGGTCCAAACCATTTCTGTCCTTTATTTTGCCCATATTTGCATGAAATGTTCCCTTGCCATCTCTAGTTTTCTTGAAGAGATCTCTAGGCTTTCCCATTCTATTGTTTTCCTCTATTTCTTAGAATTGTTCACAGAGGAAGGCTTTTTTATCTCTCCTGGCTATTCTTTGGAACTCTGCATTCAAATGGGTATATCTTTCCTTTTCTCCTTTGCCTTTAGCTTCTCTTCTCAGCTATTTATAAGGCCTCCTCAGACAACCATTTTTCCTTTCTGCATTTCTTTTTCTTGGGGATGGTCTTGATCCCTGCCCCCTGTACAATGTCATGAACCTCTGTCCATAGTTCTTCAGGCACTCTATCATATCTAATCCCTTGAATCTATTTGTCATTTCCACTGTATAATTGTAAGGGATTTGATTTAGGTCATACCTGAAAGGTCTAGTCTTTTTCCTTACTTTCTTCGATTTAAGTCTGAATTTTGCAATGAGTTCATGATTGGAGCCACAGTCAGCTCCTTGTCTTGTTTTTGCTGACTGTATAGAGCCATGTAATATTAAGTGCCAGTTAACCTTCAAACTGGGGCTTCCTGGGTGGCTCAGTGGTAATGGATCTGCCTGGCAATGCAAGAGGTGCAAGTTTGATCCCTCGGTCAGGAAGATCCCCTGGAGAAGAAAATGGCAACCCACTCCAGCATTCTTGCTTGGGAAATCCCATGGACTAGGGGGCCTACGGGGCTACAGTTCCTGGGGTCACAAAAGTGTTGGTCATGACTTAGTGACTAAAAAACAACAATGTTAAGATCGAGTTTGAGTAATTATTTGAATCTTGAATTTAGAGTCAGGTGCACCCCTCCTTGTTTCACCTGAGTCTGCAGAATGAAGCCCAGTGGTGAGACTTCAGAGGGATGAAAGGTCTTGGAAATGAATAAAACATTGCCAGAGCTGTGCCCTCACCCCAGTAGGAACTGAAGAGTCAGGGTTAGAAGTGCCTGATCCTAGTAAGCATGTGGACAATGAAACCTTGCAACATTCACTTCACTTTTATTTGTACCAATCTCAGGTAGACTTGTGGAACTGGTCTTAGAACTTTTACTTACTTTGTAACAAAATTCTCCTTTGCTTCCTTTCACCGGCCTCCTCCTCTCAGATACCACATCCCTCTTTTCCCAACTAACTAACAGTCCTCTCAGAGGCACTAATGTTTAAATTAATAAATAGTATATTTCAAAAAAGCATATGAACAAAGTGATTAATGGTCAATTTGGAGTACTAAACAAGATCATACAATAAACATTTCTAGCCAGAGGGATGAGCAGAAAATCATATAAATGCAGCCTATAATTAGGCAATGTAGGTAGGCTAACAATGATTATACAGAATTATGATCAATTCACTCTTCCTGAATTGGAATCCTCTTATAACTGTGCTGAACAACAAAAATTCTCAAGAGGAATAGACCAGCCATAATACCCTATTTTCATCACCCCCTGCATGTTGAAAAGTCAGGGAGTGAAGATAACAAGATCTTTTAGCTTCTCATCAGAGTATCTCCACCACATTGCATTCCTTTTTTTAAACATTTCTTTTCCTCTGTGGTTGTTCTCCAGGTATTCATCACATTTGCCTTTCTAAATCTTGGCTTTTTTGTTCCCACTGGCTCAGTTTATTTACTGCATAGGGCGGGGTTTATTTATGCAACTCAAGAAACATTTTAACAGATTTCTAGATAACACAGAACATTCTAAATATATACAAGTTTTGTTTTGTTTTTCCTTTAAAAAACCAAACCTGCTTCTATTTGTAGATATACTTCCTTCACTTCTCTTGTTTCTTTCACTAAGTTTTATGTTAATCTTTTCCTCATTTCTTTGAATTCAGAAGGTTGCCTCAGATTGGAGAACTGATCTAAGAATGTATCTTTCTTGAAAGTCACTAAGATGTCTACTTTTCTGAGATCGACACTGAGAGAGAGTGATATAAGAGGAAAATGTCAGCAAGTATGAGTGCATTTAATATTTTATAGCATTGTCATAGACTATTAGGTTGAAAGACTGAAAGATTCTTGAGATAAATTAAATTGCCAGTTCAAAATTTGAGACAGGAAACTTAATCTCATGTGGTGCCATTTAAACATTGATAAGGAAACCACTATTCATTAATATGGTTCCATTCATGTGTCTGTATATATTTACACCTATTTTAATCTTAATATTTTACATTTATAGTCTTCTGTTTAAATAACACGCAACTTTTAAAATGGCTTCCTATCTTAAAAGTAGGGGAAAGATGAACTTTTGTATTTAGTTGGAACAGATAAACCAAGACCCAGTATCTCTACATTTTCCCCAAGTCTGAAAATGGTGACATTCAGTTGTATAAGCAGTAAAAATGTACTGCCACACATCACATTTGAGCCTCCAGGCATGGCCTTAAAGCTATGTGGCTGCAAAGATTCAAGGCAAAACCCACACCTTCTGAGAGACCAGAATGGAAAAGCGGCGCACAAGTGGACAGGTAGAGCACACCATGGTAAATCACCGTACTGGGATTTGAGCAGTTATCAGTGGGTGTGAGCAGACTCACACTCGGTCTGGGGGAACCAGAGGGTGAGGTCCTTTAGATCATAGAAGGAAGAGTCATGCTTACCCGTCTGCAGAGTTAAATGGACTGTGTCATGGAAATGTAGAACACACTGCTCACTGTTTTCATTCCTCTGTTCACATAAACTCACAAAACATTTAAGATGATACCATAATGTAGACAGTTAAATCCTATGTGGATTATCACAAATTACTTTGCTGTCATGCAAAGTCTAAAAAGGCTCCACTAATGGACTAGATAGACATCACTTTTCAATGCATTTGGAAATCCTTGTGCATTAGATTCCATTTTTAAAAGTCTGGTTCATGTCTTTCCTCTCAATAACATTACTTTTAAAACAGTAAATTCCAACTCAAATTATACTATTTTAAAAATAAACTCTGTATTTTAGAACAGTGTTAGATTTACAGAAAAACTGATGATACAGAGAGTTCCCATATATGCTATATCCAGTTTTTCCTATGATGCACATATCATATTAATATGGTATATTTTTTACAATTACCAAACCAATATTGATTCATTATTGCTAACTAAGGTCCATATTTTATTCACATTTGTTTAGCTTTTGCCTAATGTCCTTTTTCTTATATAGGAACCCATCCAGTATACCACCTTAACATTAATATCATGTTTCCTTAGGCTTTTCTTGGTTGTGACAGTTTCTCAGGATTTCCTTGTTTCTAATGACCTTGACAGTTTTGAGGAGTACTGGTCAGGTATGTTCTGGAATATCCCTCTAAAGAGACTTGTCTGATGTTTTTCTCATAACCAGACTGGGGTTGTGGGTTTTGAGGAGAAAGACTGCAGATATAAAGTGACCATTTCATCACATGATATCAAGGGTACATGCTATGAGCCAGATTTATCACTGTTGATGTTGACCTTGATCAACTTGGCTGAGGTGGTTGCCCGGTGTCTCCCCACTACATAGTACTGTTTTCTTTTGGTTTTTTCCCTAGTCTCTTTTCCATATTTTTTACTTTGGAAGGAAGTCACTATGTGTAGTTCCCACTCAAGGAGTGGGAAGTTTTACGCCACTTCCTTGGAAAAAAGTATCTACATAAAATTATTTTGTAAGTATAATTTTTATACTAAATTACAAATAAATAACTATTTGGAATCCATTTTGCACAGAACATTTGTTACCTCCATTTATTTACTTATTCAATCATTCATTTTCATCAGCATGAACTCATGGATATTTATTTAATACTCTGGGTTACAACTCAGTACTACTTTATTTTGTTGCTCACGCCATTATTACAGGGTTTTTGTTTGTTTGTTTTAGCATATTCTTACTTTCTGACACTACAAGACACTCTAGGCTCATTTGTATATTTTCTGCCCCACTCTTAGAGAATCAGTTATTTCTTCAAGGAGCCCTCAATTTACAATTTTTATTTTTACTTGAATCAGTATACTGTAAAATATATGTTTGTATCAGTACATAGTTACTAAAAATAGAGAAATATATCTCCTGCTCTGCTGAAGTGTGTGTGCATTATATCCATTAGTGTTTTGGAGGGTTAATGCCACACTATCAGCCTGCTAAGATATACACACTCCACTCTTAGCAACCCTAGTGGGAGTTCCAGGAAGAAAAAAAAAACAATGCCTATTAGTAGTGCAGGCAGATATTGTCTGTAGGGCTTGTCTTCCTTCATTTAATACCTAATACAGTGTTGTCCCCTGATGTTTTCTGGGATGAGATTTGTACTGTCTCTTCATAGATACAGAATTGATAACAGGTTTGCAGCCTTCTTGGAGACAAGCTGTTTGCTTTACTTAAAGATCTTAAGGAGTAATTATTAAATACCCTGTATTTGTGCAGTGCTTCAGCATACACAATGTATTATTGTACAGTTTATTTTTTATAGGAAAGCAAGTAGGATCTTTTATTTTAGAGGAAAGAGAGGCTCACAGAAGAGCAGGGTTCTCGTGTTTAATGTCACTCTCCTTTATAAGGTCAATTAGTGACTGGAGCACTTTTTGCTTTTCTGTTGGGTCAGTATTTATCCCATTGACCCATATATCCTATTTGCCCTAATTAAAATCCAAAGATCCTTCAGTCTTATAACTTAATGAAGTTTTTACAAAATCTTTTATACAAAAGTTCCTACATAATTTTTATATTTAAACTCACATTATAGACCTATATATAATAACAATGTACTCAAATAAAATTTGCCTTAATATTCTCTCTCCAATCTGCCTATCCCCACTCCTGAGAGCTGACCACACAAATCTGACCCTGTGAATTTTTGTTTATAACACTTCAAATGCGCACCCATTCCTTTAGGACAAAGCACAGCAGATAATGTGCAGGGCTGTTTATGATCTGGCCCCTCCTCCCTGTGTAGCACCACCTCCCACCACATCTCCTTTAATCTCAAACTGCAGCAATGCTGAGCTGCATTTAAACTCCTTGAAAACAACAGTGGTTTCTGGCCTCCACGGTTGTTCTGTAGCTTCATTTGCATAAACGTCCTCTCTCTCAGCCCCCTACTTCTAAATCCTTTGATTTTTAACTTTGAGATTCAGAATGCACTATACCCACTTTTTGTGGGCATGGTATGGTAATTCATTCTAGCTAGACTGAATTCCTTGGAAGCAGGGCCAATGTCTTTTTGTCTTTAAGGAGTATTCTTATGTTTTTCATTTGCATTCCTGAGGACTCTTAGCAAATGCTGAATCAGTGACTGAATAATCTTTTTGATTTAAAAATGCCAGTTTAACAGTTTCATTTTACCTGTATTTAAAAAATTATACATTTCTGATTTGTGTTTCAGTCACTCGTTTATTTACTCACTCACTCACCCTCACTCATTCTACAAACATTTACAAGATGCTTAGGTCAGGCAGGTAATGCATTGAAGTTCTTTTGGTTGAGTCTGAGCTAAACACAGTCTTTGACACAGAACAAAACATCATCAAATGGAAAAGAAAGCTGTGTAGAACAGCGATAATCATTTCCATAAGACTGATGTGGACAATGTTATGTGAGTATGGAAAAGGAAACCACTAGGAAACCCTGTCACGGATAGGAGAGACTGCAGGAGAAATGTACCTTCTCTGTCAGTTGAGGGATGAGTAAGATTTTCATAGAGAAGAGAAGCCCGTGGGGTGGATTCCAGACAAAGGGTCGAGCAGTTTCAGAGGCACAGAACTTGAGAGGGCAGGTGAGCCTGTGGAGCACTGTGACCCTGGCGTTGAAGCCTGTGGAGGAGGGAACGTGGAGAGATGCTGGGGACTCGGTCAAAGGTCCTTGTGCCAGGTGCTTAGGAGCTGGGGTTTTATCCTGAGAAAACAGAGTGCTTTTGGACAGTTTTTAAGAGTACTTAATATGTTACCTTGTTGAGTGCTTTGAAAATATCAGGAAGCTGATTTACAGAGTTAACTTTTAAAAATCAGTGTACACCAGATTTTATTTGCCTGAGTTCATCTGCCTGTTTCCACTGTTCTTATTTACATAAGATGGCTAACCACTAGCACCAACCTCTTTTTCTCTCGCTTTAATGCATTTTGACTTTCTAAATAATATTTGAGCTGTGAGAAATTGAAATACTCATCAGAGTATCTTCCAAAATAAATGGAAATCCAAATAAAAATGTGTTATAAAATAAAAATGTCAAAATAAATTGAAGAATTGGTTCTTAGTGAGATGAATTTAACATAGGGTTACATTCTTACAAACTTGTGCTGGATTATGAAATTTTTCTAAACAATCTCCCTTTTAAAACCACATGTTCTTGTCTGAAACTAAAAAAAAAAATCTGATCACAAGATAACTTTAAGAATAGTTTCATTAATTCCTTTCTCAGTAGGTCCTCATGAGAAAGTACCCCACATTTCAGTTGTCAGAATAGGTTGCATTCTTTCTATGGAGTGTATATTATGGGACAGTAAAGATACCAGCATTGCTGCCAATCAATATATAAATAATTATTAAACTTGAACTCTATGCAAAACTCTGAGTGATGTGTTAAACAAATGAACTATCAAATTCTAAACCATTCTAGGTCAAATTCTGAGGAATGTTAGTTTTTTCATTAAGAGATAAAACACCAAACAGAAGTACGAGTGTCCAAAGATTAGTTTCAGGAAATCAGTAAGCCCACACATAAAATTACAAGATAAGCACTGCATTTATGATCTGTGTTGTTCTACATCTCTTTCTTTCCGGTATAATTACCAATAGGGACCAAGATGTTATCCTTGATAGGTAAGCCGAAGCTATCTTTTTTTCCCTTGACGGAAATTTTATTCACTGCATTCTTGTATAACTTTGTAAGATTTATTCTCAAAACCAAACTTAAGGTGATCTTAATGACTTCCAACAGGCTATCTTATAGCAAAGTTCTCATATGCTTACCTTGATATAACAACAGAAGACAGTCTCAGCTACAATTGATAAAAGGAGTCTAGGGGCTGGAATTGGCATCATTTTTCCCCTCTGACTCCAAGGCTACTGCTTAGTCTATTATTAAATATTTAACTTTTAAAAGCATATTGGTCCTCCTAGACCCCAGCAGTCTAGAAGCAAATTTAAAAAAAAAAAAAGAAGTAAGCTATAGAAGTAATAATTAAAATGACACAAGAGATGTGAGCACTGGCTGTCTGAGGAGGGAAGAAGCAGAAACACTACAAATTTACACAGTTACATCATTGTGCAATAAAAGATGACAAAAACAATGATCTGGAATCACTCAGAAAAAAATGCTATACTATTTTTAATGTAATATGCACTTTATTTTTTTTTCATTTATTTTTATGTAATATGCATTTTAAAAGACAGGAAAGTCAAAGTATGTGATGCAAAATTTTAAGTCTCAATTTTTTTTTTTAAGAGCTCCTACTCAGTGTGGTATGTACATACTCTCCAGTGCACAAAAATACAAGCGTGAATGCCCTCTCATTCTTTTTCTGAAGACTTGATACTCACTCAAAATATTTCACAGTGGCTGCAGAGTTAGGGAGGGTGTGAATGACAGGTAATGGGTCTCAAGCTCAGTGGCTCATAAACTGGTGCTCTAGTCATTCAAGAACACTAGGAAGGATGTGCAAACAAACTTGGCCTATTTAACAACTTTGCCTCAGTCAACACCTTGCCTTCTAACATGTGGTGGAGATTTCTTTAAAAATCTTTCTAGAGGGCTTCCCTGGTGACTCAGTGGTAAGGAATCTGCCTGCCAATGCACAAGACGTGTGTTTGATCTCTGGTCTGGAAAGATCCCACATGCCGCAGATCTACAACTTGTTTCACACTTGTGCCACAGCTTTTGAGCCCGTGCCTTAGAGTCCAGGAGCTGCAACTATTGAGCCCACATGCTGAAACTACTGAAGCCTGGGCGCCCTAGAGCCTATGTATGCTCCACAACAAGGGAAGCCACTGCAGTAAGTCCACACACTGCAACTAGAGAGTAGCCCCCTGTCAACTAAAAAGATGCACAACTTGAGAGTTGTGAGTTAAGTTTTATTTGGGGCAAAATGAGGACTGCAGCTAGGGAGACAGCCCCTTAGATAGCCCTGAGAGACTGCTCCAAAGAGGAGGTGGGGGAAGGTCAATATATAAGATTTTGGTGAAGGGGGAGTCCAGTGCAATCAAGCACTTACGTTACAAAGGTTTCTGTTAGTCAGGAGGAGCTGATGTCACCGTAAAGGGATTTTAGAGATTTTCTAGATATGAAGAGATACAAGGATTGGGATCATGAAATCAGTTCCTGAAAATATCTAATATCTAAAGACCTGTTCTACCAGATTACTTGGAGTGCCTCACTCCACTCTGAAATCCCTCAGAGGACGTTGATGGTTAGCAGCTGCAGAACAGGGTGCAGGCTCCACAGAAGCAGATGGCAAATGCCACTGTTGTTGTTCAGTCACTGGCAAATTCTCTTGAAAAGAAAGTTGAAAGTGTTGGCTGCTCAGTTGTGTCCTACTCTTTGCGACCCCATGGATTATAGCCCACCAGGCTCCTCTGTCCATGGAATTCTCCAGGCAGGAATACTGGAGTGGGTTGCCATTTCCTTCTCCGGGGCATCTTCCTGACTCAGGGATCGAATCTGGGTCTCCTGCATTGCAAGTGGACTCTCTACCATCTGAGCCAGTTTGCAGTTGACACTCTGCTCACTGCAACTAGAGAAAAGCCCACATAGCAGCGAAGATCCAGCAGAGCCAAAAATAAATTTTAAAAATTATTTTTAAAAATCTTTCTCAGAAATCTAAATGTAAAGACTGGCTTCTGATTTCTTCCTGTCCCTACAAAGCATTTCATTTTGTTTGGAAAATTGAAAGGATTATGCTAAAACATTACAAAACATTGTGATTTTTCATTTTGGAGTAGTGAACTCCTGAGCCAAATTGCCAAGGCCATAGTGATTCACTGTCACAAACAACCACTGTTGACTAAAAAATTTAGTCACAACCTGAAAGTAGGGAGTTATTTTATTTGGTGGAGATGTTAGGTCTTCAAGCCTGGGAGACCGCTCTGAGGAGGTAGGGGAAGGAGTCAGGATGTAAAGAAGTTTGCAACAAAGATGGCAGGCAATCTGAATATCAAAGACTACTGCTAGTTAAGGAAAACCAGATATCTCAAGGAATTTAACATTCTTCTATGCATGGGTAGATGTAAGAGTCTGGGATTATTGAAGTCATTCTTTTTACATGCATCTCAGCTATCTGGGGCCAGCAAATTGTTGTTTTTTTTTTTTTCTCACATCTCCCCACCTGAGCTTCTCAGCAATCACCATGGAGGGTGGCAGCACTGGCTGGATCTCAGGCATTGTTATCCTTTTGGGAGCCTTCACTCACATGTGGGAGGCCTGAAATCGCTGATGGCTGTTACATCCTGTTTATTGATATTGCAGGAGATGTTCCATTTTACACCACATTAAAATGCTTTGTTGATTATTCATAAAATAATGAATAATTAGAGTAATAAATCATTCTCCCATACTATGATACTTGGAGAAATATTTCAACTAACTTAAAATTTTTGTTGACTCTTCACCCTATGTAAGACACTATGTCCATTTTGTTAGATAGTTAGAGTAGGAAAAAGGAGTCCAAAATAGCAGTGGTTAAAAGACAAAGAAAGGAAAAAGTCTGCAAAAATAGAACAAAGGAAGGTCCAAGGACCTGAGTGAGAACCTCAGGTGAAACAAACAGCTCTCTTGGCTAGCCCAATTTATGCAGGGCAGGCTCAGGGGGAGAAGAAAATACATATAAAAAGGAGTCAAAATTGAGCCTCTCTCTTCTCTTCGCTTCTTTTGGGTTGGCCTGCCTTCATGCCTCGAGGATGTATTTTCCGTTGCTTGCCAAATAAAACTGAGCTGTAACACTGGTCCATCTGTCACTTCAAATTTTTGCTGCAGCCAGACAGAACCAAGCAAATTACACATTCCCCCAACAATTTCATGTGAGACTATGAAGTCTAATGATCCTAGTTCAAATTCTGAAGAGAGCTTCAATTTTGGGCTCATTTGATGATCTCTAGATTATCAGTTCTGCCTCAATCTATAGTAGTTCAGTGAAAAATAAATATACTTCATGCACTGAAAATTACCTGTGCATGACTGTTATTGAACAACAGCTCATGTCCTGTGCAGCACAGAACCAAACTCAGATAGCTGGTATTTGCAAAGCAAGAGGTTTTGGCAGGGTGTCTAACAAGAAGATCAAAGAGTTCATACTTAAAAATCCCCAACTCCTCAATGTCTTTCAGGCAAGGGTTTTTTGTTTTTTGGTTTTTTTTTTCATTTATTTTTATTAGTTGGAGGTTAATTACTTTACAATATTGTAGTGGTTTTTGTCATACATTGACACGAATCAGCCATGGATTTACATGTATTCCCCATCCTGATCCCCCCTCCCACCTCTCTCTCCACCCAATCCCTCTGGGTCTTCCCAGTGCACCAGGCCCGAGCACTTGTATCATGCATCCAGCCTGGGCTGGTGATCTGTTTAATGCTAGATAATATACATGTTTCGATGCTGTTCTTTCTGAACATCCCACCCTCCCTTCTCCCACAGAGTCCAAAATTCTGTTCTGTACATCTGTGTCTCTTTTTCTGTTTTGCATATAGGGTTATCATTACCATCTTTCTAAATTCCATATATATGCATTAGTATACTGTATTGGTCTTTATCTTTCTGGCTTACTTCACTCTGTATAATGGGTTCCAGTTTCATCCATCTCATTAGAACTGATTCAAATGCATTCTTTTTAATGACTGAGTAATATTCCATGGTGTATATGTACCACAGCTTCCTTATCCATTCATCTGCTGATGGACATCTAGGTTGCTTCCATGTCCTGGCTATTATAAATAGTGCTGCGATGAACATTGGGGTGCACGTGTCTCTTTCAGATCTGGTTTCCTCAGTGTGTATGCCCAGAAGTGGGATTGCTGGGTCATATGGCAGTTCTATTTCTAGTTTTTTAAGAAATCTCCACACTGTTCTCCATAGTGGCTGTACTAGTTTGCATTCCCACCAACAGTGTAGGAGGGTTCCCTTTTCTCCACACCCTCTCCAGCATTTATTGCTTGTAGACTTTTGGATAGCAGCCATCCTGACTGGCGTGTAATGGTACCTCATTGTGGTTTTGATTTGCATTTCTCTGATAATGAGTGATGTTGAGCATCTTTTCATGTGTTTTTTAGCCATCTGTATGTCTTCTTTGGAGAAATGTCTGTTTAGTTCTTTGGCCCATTTTTTGATTGGGTCATTTATTTTTCTGGAGTTGAGCTGGAGGAGTTGCTTGTATATTTTTGAGATTAATCCTTTGTCTGTTGCTTCGTTTGCAACAAAAAGAATAAAATACTTAGGGGTATATATACCTAAAGAAACAAAAGACCTATACATAGAAAACTATAAAACACTGATGAAGGAAATCAAAGAGGACACAAACAGATGGAGAAATATACCGTGTTCATGGGTTGGAAGAATAAATATTGTCAAAATGGCTATACTACCCAAAGCAATATATAGATTCAATGCAATCCCTATCAAGCTACCAACGGTATTTTTCACAGAACTAGAACAAATAATTTCACAATTTGTATGGAAATACAAAAAACCTCGAATAGCCAAAGGAATCTTGAGAAAGAAGAATGGAACTGGAGGAATCAACCTGCCTGACTTCAGACTCTACTACAAAGCCATAGTCATCAAGACAGTATGGTACTGCCACAAAGACAGAAATACAGATCAATGGAACAGAATAGAAAGCCCAGAGATAAATCCATGAACCTATGGACACCTTATCTTTGACAAAGGAGGCAAGGATATACAATGGAAAAAAGATAACCTCTTTAACAAGTGGTGCTGGGAAAACTGGTCAACCACCTGTAAAAGAATGAAACTAGAACACTTTCTAACACCATACAAAAAATAAACTCAAAATGGATTAAAGATCTAAATGTAAGACCAGAAACTATAAAACTTCTAGAGGTGAACATAGGCAAAACACTCTCTGACATAAATCACAGCAGGATCCTCTATGTCCCACCTCCCAGAATGTTGGAAATAAAAGCAAAAATACACAAATGGGACATAATTAAACTTAAAAGCCTTTGCACAACAAAGGAAACGATAAGCAAGGTGAAAAGGCAGCCCTCAGATTGGGAGAAAATAATAGCATGCAAGGGTTTTTAAAGACAGTGTTAGAGGAGAGGATGGTAGGATGCATGATCAGTTTGTGGACGTCTTGATTAGTTGGTGGTGAGGAAATACAGTGATGTTTTGGGAATCTCAGCCTTCTGGTTCCAACCATTATGAGAGCTATGTGCTTGTCATCAGCCTATAGCCATCATCCTCCACCAGGTTGGGAATTAGTCTGGATCTTTTGAGACAGTTCTTAATGTCTCTAAATGATTCTGAACTTCTGGAAGAATGGGGCAAGAAGGGAAGTCCTCCCCCTCCATTCACTTAAGTAAAACTTAACTGTCCTTACTTTTGATGTTATGGAAGGAATAATATATTTAAAAATTATTTCTTGAGAATGGAAGGAAGGAGTACTGGATCAGAGATTTCGTACACTTCTCCCCTTCCATGTTTAAATCCTGACAGTTAGTGTAGTCTACCAGAGCTCTCCTAAATCATCTGACCCTACTATTACTTACTCCTTGATGTAACTCCTTCTAAACAATAAGTTACTTAGCCCTTGTGCAATAATTACTTCCAAAATATTCTTCTATTAATCTTTCCCAATTATATATGCCTGTGATATCTTGTTTATGCTATTTTCTTTGACATCACAATTTTTCTACTATTAAGTAACTCAACTAGATTTTATATAACACATCTGTAAATCCTAGCATGAAGATATATGGGAGAGAGATTTGTTTTCCAAAGACTCTTAGGCTATTTGATAATGTTGAACTCTACATACTACTTTGTACTAATCTTGGAGCTTTGGGTGGGATTAAGGCACACATTGATTGATGCTTTTGAACTGTGGTGTTGGAGAAGACTCTTGAGAGTCCTTTGGACTGCAAGGAGATCCAACCAGTCCACCTTAAAGGAAATTAGTCCTGGGTGTTCACTGGAAGCACTGATGCTGAAGCTGAAACTCCAATTCTCTGGGCACCTAATGAGAAGAGCTGACTCACTGGAAAAGACCCTGATGCTGGGAAAGATTGAGGGCAGGAGGAGAAGGGGATGATGGAGGATGAGATGGTTGGATGGCATCACCAACTCAATGGACATGGGTTTGGGTGGACTCTGGCAGCTGGTGATGGATAGGGAGGCCTGGCGTGCTGTGCTCATAGGGGTCGCAAAGAGTCAGACAGGACTGAGTGACTGAATGGAACTGAAGGCACACAATGTGGCTGTGAGTGCACTCGGTCAATCAGTCGTGTCCCACTCTTTGTGACCCCATTGACTGTAGCCCACCAGGCTCCTCTGTCCATAGAATTTTCCAGGCAAGAATACTGGAATCAGTTGCTAAGGGATCCTTCCAACCCAGGGATCAAATCCAAGTCTCTTGATCCTACTGCACTGACAGGCAGATTCTTTACCACTGTGCCACCTGGGAAGCTTATACTATATCTTACTCATCTTGAAAATGAAAGTGTTAGTCAGTCAGTTGTGACCAACTCTTTGCGACCCTGGGAACTGTAGCCCATCAGGCTCCTCTGTCCATGGGATTCTCCAGGCAAGAATACTGGAGTGGGTTGCCATCCCCTTCTGCAGATCTTCCCCACCCAGGGATTGAACTCAGATCTCCTGGGTTGCAGGCAGATTCTTTACTGTCTGAGCCAAGGGGAAGGTCATCTTCAATACTGTGAAAAACAATAATATAATTTTACTTTGGGCTTTCTTAGACAATAGTAAGCAAACTGTCATTTGATTATTTAATTAACTTTCTATAATTTCTTGGACATGAAGATGCATTCTAGAATTAATGAAAACACACAGAAAAATCTAGTCTAGTTTCAAAGACGTAAAATATGAATACATGCTTAATAAAATAAAACTAAAACTCCTTATATCAAAGAACCCCAAAGCACGGCAAAATACACTTTGTTTCACATAACTTAAAAACTGCTATAATAAACTATTTGTTTATTAATACTTTAAATGTCATAAACTTAAATTTAAATGATTTTTTTGAGGGGGTTAAGATACATTTTCTAACAGCTGAACTAAGATAAACTGGAGAAACACCAGCATAGTCGTAATGTTAAAGCAAATTAATTTTAATTAACACATGAACCCATTGAAATTAGTGATGAAAAACACTCTGAAAGTAAATACCACAGGTTCCAGTTATCAATGCCAAAGCTTTCTTTCATATTATTGTGTTTAACTGTTGAATCACCACAGGTCCCGTTTTACCTGTAAGGCCAAATCAAAGAATTCTTTGCATTTATATTAGCATCCTTCATTTTCCAGACAGCCATTTTAGTCCCTTCTGATCTCTAAGACAAATATGTTTTTTCATGTAATTATATAATTACTTGGCAGACCAGAACAGATCCCACGGAGCCACCCCAGTGTGTGCCATGTAAATACTGTTCTGGTCTACCGCTGGTAATTGGCCAATAGATCCCCCTAGGACGTTTTCATTCCTTAAATAAACACTATGTGGGCAAAGGGAGTTGTATTTTCTCATTGGCAGTGAAACCAGAAAGAAGAGCTCCGCATTAGGTGCTTATTACATCATTTTAAAAAGAACAAACGGCTTATGACACTAGGGCGCCCTCTGCTGGTTTATGGAGTTAAAAATGCACAAGCTCCAATAGTTTTCCTGTACTAGACCCTCTTAGGAGAAAGAAGAGTAATCTTAGGAACCCAATGGTGTTAAACTAAAGAAATAAGCAATAATAAAGAAATAATTTTTATTTTTCTTAAATTGTAAGCCACCTTCCTCACCATCTGTATTTAATTATTTTACCATTATGTGTATCTATACTGTTACTTTTTGCAATAAAAAACAAGCTTTAGAACAATGGTAATTTTTCTGAACTACAACCAAAGAAAGGTTTATGAGTCTATAAGCTCCACTTAAGTAGTTCCATCTCTCCATTAGGCAGGGGGTTATTCATATTACCTTTACTCCATCTATGGGAGTGTAAAATAAAAGATGTAAAGAAATGAACATCTTTTTCAAATTGACAAATTAAACTCCTGTGCATCTCATCTTTATGGCATTGGTGACCATCTTTATATGGTCTACGCAAAAAGTAGCTGAAATAGAGAGAGGATGAGAATCAGAGAAACACAGGCTTAAATTCCGGGTCTGATGATTAAAACTCTGTGTGGCATTCTTCAAGTTATTTGTCCTCTCTGTTCCCTCTTGTTCACATCAGTAATTTGGTGATAAAATTCTCAGAGTCTTTGTGAGGGTTAAATAAAAAATGTATATATGTATAGTGCCTGGCATGTACCAGATGCACATTAATCGGAGTTAACATATTCCTGAGAAATATAGGTTTTTCTGCCCCAATGAATAAATAATCCTGAGAATATGGAAGAAAAGTAACTTCCCTTCTAAAAATTCTGAAACTGTGGCGACAAAACATGTGTTCAATCATATAAAACATATAATTTTTATTGAAAGAAATCAATACTTGGAGAATCTATTATTCAAACCCATTCATTTTTTAATATGAAGATAAGAAATGTAGTTGACTCTACAGAATCATGGGTCCCAGAAACCTATTACATCAGCTATAAAAGAAGCTAGGTAAACAGCATATTCTACTATAAAAGGATTTAGATAATGAGTTATAGATGCTGTCATAGATTATTACAAAAAATGCATGTCTTTGATAGGTCTCTTTTATTCTATATACAGTAAATGTGTTTATTTTAGTATATTAGGTTTTGACAAGACAGTAAACAGTGGTCTTATAATCAAATAGCCAGATAGGAAAAAGTGGTTTAAGCCTAACATTTATGTATTCTGAGCGACTGTCTGCCTCCAGGGAATACTGTGCTATCTCTAGGTCTATGTACTTAGGCTAGGTTACTCTTTATTATCAGGTAATAAAAAATAATAGAGGAGTACAAGTGGTGGTTGAGTGCAAATATATAAAGCCAGAACATCTGGATTTGAATTCTAGCTCACTTAGCTGTCTGACCTTGAGAGAGTATATGGGATTCCTCATCTGTGCTTCACTTTCTTCACTTATAAAAACTATGGTATAAAAGTGTACCCTTAGTATGTTTTGCTCAGTTCATTTCAGTTCAGTCACTCAGTCGTGTCTGACTCTTTGCAACCCCATGGACTGCAGCACGTCAGGCTTCCCTGTCCATCACCAACTCCCAGAGTTGGCTCAAACTCATGTCCGTTAGGTTGGTGATGCCATCCAACCATCTTATCATCCTCTGTTGTCCCCTTCTCCTCCTGCCTTCAATCTTTCCCAGCATCAGTGTCTTTTCAAATGAGTCAGTTCTTCCCCATCAGGTGGCCAAAGTATTGGAGTTTCAGCTTCAGCATCAGTCCTTTCAGTGAATATTCAGAACTGATTTCCTCTAGGATTGACTGGTTTGCTCTCCTTGCAGTCCAAGGGACTCTCAAGAGTCTTCTCCAACACCACAGTTCAAAAGCATCAATTCTTCGGCACTCAGCTTTCTTTATGGTCCAACTCTCACATCCATCCATACATGACTATTGGAAAAACCATAGCTTTGACTAGACAAACCTTTGTTGGCAAAGGTCTTTAATATGCTTTTTAATATGCTGTCTAGGTTTGTCATAGCTTTGCTTCCGAACAGCAAGTGTCTTTTAATTTCATGGCTACAGTCACCATCTGCAATGATTTTGGAGCCCAAGAAAATAACTGTTTCCATTGTTTCCCTATCTACTTGCCATGAAGTGATGGGACCAGATACCATAATCTTAGTTTTTTTAATCTTGAGTTTTAAGGCAGCTTTTTACTCTCTTCTTTCACTTTCATCAAGAAGCTCTTTAGATGCTCTTTGCTCTCTGCCATAAGGGTGGTGTCATCTGCATATCTGAGGTTATTGCTATTTCTCCCCGCAACCTTGACTCCAGCTTCTGCTCCATCCAGTCTGGCATTTTGCATGATGTACTCTGCATATAAGTTAAATAAGCAGGGTGACTTGACATCTTCCTTTCCCAATTTGGAGCCAGTCCGTTGTTCCAAGTCTGGTTCTAACTGACGCTTCTTGACCTGCAAACAGGTTTATCAGGAGGCAGGTCAGGTGGTCTGGTATTCCCATCTCTTTCAGAATTTTCCACATTTTGTTGTGATCCACACAGTCAAAGGCTTTAGCACAGTCAATGAAGCAGAAGCAGATGTTTTTCTGGAACTCTCTTGCTTTTTCTATGATTCAATGGATGTTGGCAATTTGATCTCTAGTTCCTCTGCCTTTTTAAAAATCCAGCTTGAACATCTGGAAGTTCTCAGTTCACGTACTGTTGAACCTTAGCTTGGAAGACTTTAAGCATTACTTTGCTAGCCTGTGAGATAAATGCAATTGTTCAGTTGTTTGAACATTCTTTGGCATTGCCTTTCTTTGGGATTGGAATGAAAACTGATCTTTTCCAGTCCTGTGGCCACTGCTCAGTTTTCCAAATTTGCTGGCTTATTGAGTGCAGCACTTTCACTGCATCATCTTCGAGAATTTGAAGTAGCTCAACTGGAATTCCATCACCTCCACTAGCTTTGTTCATAGTGACGCTTCTTAAGGTCCACTTGACTTCACATTTCAGGATGTCTGGCTCTAGGTGAGTGATCATACCATCGTGGTTATCTGGATCACAAAGATTATTTTTGTATCATTCTTCTGTGTGTATTCTTACCACCTTTTCTTAATATTTTCTGCTTCTGTTATGTCTATACCATTTCTGTCCTTTATTGTGCCCATCTTTGCATGAAATGTTCCCTTGGTATCTCTAATTTTCTTGAAGAGATCTCTAATCTTTCCCATTCTGTCATTTTCCTCTACTTCTTAGCACTGATCACTTAGGAAGGCTTTCTTATCTCTCCTTGCTATTCTTTGAAACTTGCATTCAGATGGATATATTTTTTCTATTCTCATTTGCCTTTTGCTTCTCTTCTTTTCTCAGCTATTTGTAAGGCCTCCTCAGACAACCATTTGGCCTTTTTGCATTTCTTTTTCTTGGGGATGGTTTTGATCACCTGCTGTACAATGTTACGAACCTCCATCCAAATTTCTTCATGTACTCTATCAGATCTAATCCCTTGAATCCTTTTGTCACTTTCACTGTATAATCATAAGGGATTTGATTTGTAGGGCTGCCTTAACAAATTACCACATACTTGGAGGCTTAAAAGAGCAGAAATTTATTTTCTCATAGTTCAAGAGGCTAGAAGTCTGAAATCAAATTATCAGCAAGGCCATGTTCCCACCAAGAGCTGTAGGGAAGAATCCCTCCCTTTTCTTCCTGCTTCTGGCAGCCCCAGCTGTCCCTTGGCATATGGCAGCATAACTCTAATCCCTGCCTTTGTCTTCACAAGGCCTCCCCTCTGTGGCTCTGTATGTCCTCTCCTCTACTTATAAGGACATCAGTCACTGAATTGAGAATACCTGATACCTAATCCAGTATGATCTCATCTTAAATACATCTACAAAGACCCTGTTTGCAAATAAGGTCACATTCTGAGGTTCCAAGAGGACATGAATTTCAGGGCAACACAATTCAATACACCACATATCACATGGGGATTGTTTCGAGAGTTAAATAAGTTACTGTAATTAAAGCACTAGAATAATGCCTCTCACGGATATTTTAACTAAGATGTCTTCTAAAATTTTATCTGTAGTTTAGGTAGTTTCACCCAAATTGCAAATACACAATTGTATATGCTAGATGGCTTCCCTCAATGGCCCACCATGTAAACTCAAGCTATCTAAAGCTGTCTTCATTTTCACTCCCAAATGAGAATCAAGGGATTTCCCCATTCTTGTAAGTGGTATCACCAACCCATTTGCCCATTTCTCATTTCCCAAGAGTCATAGCCTCAGCAACATTTATAATTCCTCCTTTTTTGTTATCTTATCTAATCAACCACTTGGTCTTGTAGAGTTTACCCTGAGAGCAACCTGCTTGTTATATTCTCCCTTCTCCTTTTCCAGAGTTTGCCTTTTTTAACATTCACCCAGATGAGAGCATAACATGGTCACACAGAAAATCACAGTGAACATACACACACACACCCGCACATATATGAAAGCACACATACATTTCAGAGAGGCAAAAAACTTACATTTTCTTTAAATCAGACAATAGATTCAAATGGTTTAATGAAAAGGATGGAGTATGATATACAATAAGGGCTTCCCAGGGTGGCCAGTGGTAAAGGATCCACCTGCCAATTAAAGAGACACAAGAGACACAGGTTCGATTCCTGGGTCTGGGAAGATCCCCTGGAGAAGGGAATGGCAACCTGCTCCAGTATTCTTGCCAGGAAAATTCCATAGACAGAGGAGCCTGGTGGGCTATGGTCCATGAAGTCACAAAAAGTCAGGCACAACTGAGCACAAATAATGAGAAATGATGACGGTAACCTTATTTAGTAACTCTGCACATAGTCTGACTATTATAGAGAAACGAGAAGCACTGGGGGAAGAAAGAGATTTTTGCTATGCTTCTAATCTAGAAAACATAAACAAAGATGTGGAGATATATCATGGATTCTGTCAGAGAGTTCACAACTCTGGCATTGGTTACCTTATTAGTAAAATATGACTTTAAGAATGTTATTTAAATTCTTGAATCCTCCTGATGATGTGTTATCATCTGTAAATTGAGGTTATACCTACCCATAAGGTGGTCATAAAAATTAAGTAAGGAAACAATATAAAGATGCCAGTATAGCACTACATGTTCAATAAATATTAGCTATCAGATAAAATTTTAGGACTGTGTAGATGAAGAGGAACTAAAAAGCCTCCTGATGAAAGTGAAAGAGGAGAGTGAAAAAGTTGGCTTAAAGCTCAACATTCAGAAAACTAACATCATGGCATCTGGTCCCATCACTGGGAAATAGATGGGGAAACAGTGGAAACAGTGTCAGACTTTATTTTGGGGGGCTCCAAAAGCACTGCAGATGGTGATTGCAGCCATGAAATTAAAAGACGCTTACTCCTTGGAAGGAAAGTTATGACCAGCCTAGATAGCATATTAAAAAGCAGAGACATTATTTTGCCAACAAAGGTCCATCTGGTCAAGGATATGGTTTTCCCAGTGGTCATGCACGGATGTGAGAGTTGGACTGTGAGGAAAGCTGAGTGCCGAAGAATTGATGCTTTTGAACTGTGGTGTTGGAGAATACTCCTGAGAGTCCCTTGGACTGCAAGGAGATCCAACCAGTCCATCCTAAAGGAGATCAGTCCTGGGTGTTCATTGGAAGGACTGATGCTGAAGCTGAAACTCCAATACTTTGTCCACCTGATGTGAAGAGTTGACTCATTGGAAAAGACCCTGATGCTGGGAGGGATTGGGGGCAGGAGGAGAAGGGGATGACAAGAGGATGAGATGGCTGGATGGCATCACTGATTGGATGGACATGAGTCTGAGTAAACTCCAGGAGCTGGTGATGGACAGGGAGGCCTGGCGTGCTGCGATTCACGGGGTCACAGAGAGTCAGACACACTGAGCAACTGAACTCAACTGAACTGAGACATAAATTCTCTAAAATTCTTGCATCGTTTGTTTGAAGCCTCATTGGGTAGCTTGTTTCATCTTAAATGTATGTCAGTCTGTTGCATTTCAGCAAGGCTGTATGGTTTGGGCACATTGTGTGCAGCTGCTAGTAAGAGCAGGGCTTCTGAGTCCCGAGCTGCTGTCCCTAGGCAAGGGGTGTGGTCTCTCAGAGTTTAGTGCCCTCGTGTCACCTGTAACGGCCTCCCAGGTGGTGCTAGCAGTAAAGAACCTGTCTGCCAGTGAAGGAGACATAAGAGACATAGGTTTGATCCCTGATTTGGGAAGATTCCCCCGGAAGAGGAAACAGAAACCCAGTCCAGTATTCTTGCCCGGAGAACCCAATGGACAGAGAAGCCTGGCCAGCTACAGTCCCTAGGATCGCAAACAGCTGGACATGACTGAAGTGACCTAGCATGCATGTACACACATCATCTATAAAAAGGGGGTAAAATGTGTTGAGAATAGATAAATGCTGGGTATAGAATTATCTAAGTGTCCCCCACCCACACCCCATCACCCAGGTCTTAGTTTCCAGATGAGTATAAATGGGTGTTGTTAACTTCTTTTCATTCTTGTTTCAAAAAGATGATGCATTCCATTATGGTGCAGAGATTATATGAGGTATCTGGAAAGTAAGCATCAGAGCACTGTGATAGAAACTTTTGAAATTCTTACACTTCTAATGCTAGAATAATCAACATATATTCAGCAACTATTCAATGCTGAGATTCTGAAGAGTGCTGGATCAGATAAGAGTGGTCACTCAGTAAAGCCTGAATGCTGAGACAAACTTGCAGGGTTAAAACAGAGGTGAGCTCTCATAACTTCTAAATGGCTTTCTTTAAATATATTGTGCTGTCAATAAAAACAGCACTTAGCAGCAATTATATTAACAGAGTATAATGTGCGTGGTTGAAAAGCCACTCAGAAAACTCTTTAAATATACTTCATATCCTGTGTAAGGTCATATTCATTTCACTATGGTTATATATCTTATTCTGCACATTACCAATATTCACCATATTAAGTCATAGGTGTCTGGAAGAGAAGCCTCATGTGCAGAAACTTTACAGATAATGGGAAAATAAATACCTCAAAGTTCTAAGTATATACATTCTTTTTTAAAAAATGTCTACCCTCCCCAGTAGCTATTACTTTGACAAGATAGATCGCAACATATTGAAACTTACTCAGGGTTATATACTACCTACCATTCTGTTCCCTGTAAAGAGATACAGACATTTTTTTGTTTATAAGAAGCTTATGAGCTAGTTAGGAATTTCAAATACAGGATAGGTAAATGCTAAAGATACAAAAATGTACAGATAAATGCATGCATGTGATGCTGGAAGTAAATAATTTGCCTTTACAGTGACAAAACTTAGAAATGTGATCAGAGGTGGTACAGTTATGAAAATATTTTATAGCAAAAAACCTCACCTGGTTTTTAAGGATGTAGGTTATGTCTGGAAAAAAATCATGAAACATTTTCTCTACAGCATCTTTTTGTGAGTTTGGCATAGAAATCACTGTCGGAAAGTTGCTCTGAAGGGCAAAGGCCAGACTCTTGAGTTTCAGCTTGATCTGGGAAAATGTGAGTGAGGGCTGACTCTGAGCTTAGGGTCCATTCTATCACTCACATCGGTTTCCTCACCTGTCTTTATTGGCCTGTGTCTAAGTCTTAGAAGAATATGGGCTCAAGAAGTGCTGAATATATTTGACCAGACTAGCAATAGAAACATTAAAGAGACCAAGAGAAATACAAGAGAAACTAAGAGACTGAAAGAATTATTTCAGTAAAGGCTCTGTTGGACACTGAAGGCCTAAGCAATTATTTACTAGGAAACTCCTCTAATCAACTGCAACACAAAGGGAGAAAGCACATCCTACCTACAAACATTCTCCTACACTTCCCTCCATTCTGGAGTCTGGCGGACCCTAGTTGACAGTAGGTTGTGCACCAAAGCTGTACCACGTGGGAAGGAAACTGAAGCACCGAATGGAGTCTGGTGACACCCAGTGGGGGACTGTGGTACCTGGAGGGACAGAAGCGAGACAGCCCGGCCTCCTTTGTGAACAACGCTACACGTTACACCCTGGCAAAGTCTTGAACACCTTGGGATAGGTCCAGGGCAGAGTGGATTTTTAGAGGCCTTAAGTGGGTCCAAGAGTTAAAAAAGAGACTTGAAATATTACTGATTTTAAAGTCTCATTAATTCCTCAGATTGCTAACTGCTGCTAAGTCACTTCAGTCGTGTCCGACTCTGTGTGACCCCATAGACGGCAGCCCACCAGGCTCCTCTGTCCCTGGGATTCTCCAGACAAGAACACTGGAGTGGGTTGCTATTTTCTTTTCCAGGGCATGCATGCACGCTAAGTCGCTTCACTCGTGTCCGACTCTGTGCGACCCTATGGACGGCAGCCCACCAGGCTCATCTGTCCACAGGATTTTCCAGGCAAGAACACTGGAGTGGGTTGCCATTTCCTTAGTTTAGGAAAAATCAAATTATAAAGCAAGACGGAATTTTCATATTTTCAATTATTGTTTTTGGTTTGAGCCTTCTAATTGAAAGAGACAAGTTAGAGATAAAAATTAACTTTTTCTTATCTATTTTATTTTGCAAGCTTTCTCTTATACACACTGTCATCTCCATGCACACAAACACACACATCTCTTTTCAATAAAAATAACATATTCTTAATATTTATCCTTTAATTGTAGGAAATGGGTAGCCACTAAATTGTTTCCTAAAATGTTCATTACTATTTTATGTAGCTTTACCCTCCAGCCCTACTGGAATATAAACATGCATATAGGTGCCAAAGACAATACTTCTAAGAGATAATTAAATTCTGATTTAATTCTCCTTTGACAAAATGGGAAATGCCTTGTATTTTATTGCCTCTAGCTTCTTACATTAAAAACAATCCCTAAAGAATTTGATGTGTGGAATGTTTTTTCTGCCTAAGGCAACTGTCTGCTTTGACTGTATGACAGAATTGACCTCAGTTATATTTGTTGAAGTTCAAATATTTGGTGTTCCTTCAATGAAAAACTACACTGCAACATGCCTGAAGGGAAACTGTTTTAAAACAGAGAAGGTACAGATAATAAAGCTGATTACATAACATGCACATTTGGACTATTTTGCCCTCCAGTATATTTTAGTGTTTTGGTCAAATGAAGGTGTACTGATAAATACATTAAAAATAAACTCTAGATAGATCATAGAATAAAATTTTTAAGCAATAGTATAAAATAACCAGAAAACAATGTTGATACATGAATTCAGTGCATACATATGAAATACTGAGTATGGAAATATATTTACAAAATTCATCTAAGACGTAAATGAAAAGTTAAAAAGTTACAAAGAAAAAAAGTGAGAGAACTACAGAAATAAATACAAAAACTTCTGAGAGCCAAGACATCATTGAAAGATAAACTGCAGACTGTAAGACATGACAGACAGAATGTTACCATCGTTATATTAAGAGCTCTTTTAATCAAGGAAAAATCATGCTAATACTTTAAAAGGAAAATAAAGATGTGAATACTTTATAAAAAAAATTAGTTCCCCAAGCAAAGAAAAAAAAAGCTATCTTTCATAATTGAAGAAAAATAAAACAACCTATATCTTTTAAATTCCCTTTAAAAATTTAATATTTGCATTTTGTGAGTGTGTGGGAAAAGAAACATTTCTACAAATCACTAAAACAGTCCATTAAAAATGGTCTTTTATGACTTTAATCATATTTTTAATGATTTTTTTTGTCTTTCCCTTAGTATGCTAAATCTTGTGGTGGAGTCTTGCCACGAGATATGACACAAGATATGACACAGTTGAATGCCTCCTCCGTGGTGTACTGTCTCCCCTTGGTTCCTATGCACCACACCTCCCAAGCTTTCCATCCACCTCAGTGGTTCTTCTTTCTGTTTCTTTTGCTCTTTCATCCTCCTCACTCAGACCTCTCAATGGTGGTGTGACCCAGGGGTTAGTCTGGGTCCTCATCTCTATTCATATATTTGCCCTCTTAGAAATCACATCCAGCCTAAAGGTCCCATATACCTTTATGTAAAAATGATTTCCAAATTTATAGCCTCTAAATTCCATATTCACATATCAAACTACCTTGGAAATATAAAGAATATTCCTTTGGGTATGAACAGACATCAATACATCCCCTACAAAAATCGTGATCATCTACTGTCCCCTACTAGCTTCCTCCAAGTGAAAGATACCTCCATTCTTCTAGCTGCTTAGATAAAAAACTCCTTCTTTGACTTCAGCTCTCATATTTGATATCCAATCTCTCAGGGAATCCCTTGGTTCTATTCTCAGAAAATATTTAGCCACCTCTCACAATCCCTCCTGTTTTGTCTGAGCCATCAGTATTCTTCACCTCAGCTCAGTTCAGTTCAGTCACTTAGTCATGTCTGACTCTTTGCAACCCCATGAACCACAGCATGCCAGGCCTCCCTGTCCATCACTAACTCCCGAAGTTCACCCAAACCTATGTCCATTGAGTCGGTAATGCCATCCAACCATCTCATCCTCTGTCATCCCCTTCTCTTCCTGCCCCCAATCCCTCCCAGCATCAGGGTCTTTTCCAATGAGTCAACTCTTCGCATGAGGTGGCCAAAATATTGGAGTTTCAGCTTCAGCATCAGTCCTTCCAATGAACACCCAGGACTGATCTCCTTTAGGATGGACTGGTTGGATCTCCTTGCAGTCCAAGGGACTCTCAGGAGTATTCTCCAACACCACAGTTCAAAAGCATCAATTCTTCGGCACTCAGCTTTCCTCACAGTCCAACTCTCACATTCATACATGACCACTGGAAAAACCATAGCCTTGACCAGACAGACCTTTGTTGGCAAAATAATGTCTCTGCTTTTTAACATGCTATCTAGGTTGGTCATAACTTTCCATCCAAGGAGTAAGCATCTTTTAATTTCATGGCTGCAGTCACCATCTGCAGTGATTTTGGAGCCCCCAAAAATAAAGTCTGACGCTGTTTCCACTGTCTCCCCATCTATTTCCCATGAGGTGATGGGACCAGATGCCATGATGTTAGTTTTCTGAATGTTGAGCTTTAAGCCAACTTTTTCACTCTCCTCTTTCACCTTCATCAAGAGGCTCTTTAGTTCCCCTTCACTCTCTGTCATAAGTGTGGTGTCATCTGCATATCTGAGGTTATTGATATTTCTCCCTGCAATCTTGATTCCAGCTTGTGCCTCATCCAGCCCAGCATTTTGCATGATGTACTCTGCATATAAGTTAAATAAGCAGGGTGACAATATACAGCCTTGATGTATTCCTCTCCCAATTTGGAATCAGTCAGCTGTTGCATGTCTGGTTCCAACTGTTGCTTCTTGACCTGCATTACAGCTATAAAGAGGAACGCATTTGAGTCAGTTCTAATGAGGTGGATGAAACTAAAGCCTATTATAGAAAGTGAAGTAAGTCAGGAAGAGAAACACCAGTATAGTATATTAATACATATATATGGAATTTATAAAGATGGTAACATCAATCCTATATGCAAGGCAGCAAGAGAGACACAGATGTAAAGAACAGACTTTTGGACTATATGGGAGAAGGCAAGGGTGAGATGATTTGAGAGAATAACATTTAAACATGTATATTACCATATGTAAAACAGATGACCAGTGCAAGTTCAATGTACGAAACAGGGTACTCAATGCTGGTGCTCTAGAAAACCCAGAGGGATGGGGTGGGGAGGGATGGGGAGAGGGTTCAGGATGGGGGGCCACTTGTGCACCCATGGCTGATTCATGTCAATGTATGGCAAAAACCATCACAATATTGTAAAGTACTTATCCTCCAATTAAAATAAATTAATTTAAAAAAAAAAGAAATACCTGTTGAGTAAATTAATGAACTCAGTAACTTTAAACTCCATGAAGCAGTGATCATGTCTATGTTGGTCACTACTGAATCCCCAGAGCCTAGTAGGCTATTTAGCACTTAGCATACTACTTGATGAATGAATGAATGAGAATGAGAAATGGATTTATGGAGTGAGAAATGGGTTTATCAATCATGGCACAGCCTTTGGTCACAAGCCCGTACTTTATAATAGTATATATATTTCTTTTTTGCTCAAAATTAGAAATACAATTTATATGTTACACAAAGGTGGTAAGTAGTTAGTGAGCTTCCAC
Source organism: Odocoileus virginianus (assembly GCF_023699985.2). NCBI lineage: Eukaryota > Metazoa > Chordata > Mammalia > Artiodactyla > Cervidae > Odocoileus > Odocoileus virginianus. Next base: position 8,876,796 of record NC_069686.1, on the reverse strand, counting down.
AGGGCATAACGATACACTAGGAAATGGGCTGATGGTAATCACCTGCTCTGCAAATTCTGTCATTAAAATGAACTGTTCCAAATGCCAACACCATACTGGGGGAGCAGAGTGATCACCTGTTGGCTAACTTTTAAGTAATAACCTTCTTTCTGGTAGTTCTCAGCAGTTATTTTTAACTTTTGTGCAGGTTCCCCTGTAACTTTAATGTTGAAAATTTTAAAACCAACATGCATTCTCTTATTGTGAACTGACAATGCACAGAAGATGTAAAACTTTATGAACAGATCTCTCAGGGAACTGCCTTGATCATTTTCTCCGTGTAGTTTATTCGGATAACAAGTAAATTGGCACCAACATCTTCTCACTTTCTTTGGGATTTTACTATGGGTAGATTTTAACATGCTTTAGATTATTAAGTACAGATCCTTCACACATGTTTGGGACTCATCTACAAATTTTCCAGTCCACATGTTTCAACAGACTTCTAAACTGGAAACCAGTTTGTGAAGTTTGGAGGAGGGTTGTTAATGCTCATCCATAGCAGCCCTGGGGTGGGGTTTATCTGACTGCTTAGTCATCAGAGTTCACAGGTAGCAGTCAAGGTGCTAGGAACACAGAATGAGGCTCTAACCAAGCAGCCTGTGACTTCCTATGATTACAGAGAGACTGAACCAGGCAAGGCTGACTCAGTGTTAGGCAGTTCTCTTATCGCTTGATTCCTCTTATCCCCAAAAGTTTCACAGATATTTCAACTACATTGATTATTTCTTTGTCTCTGCCCCTCAGTAATGTATTCTTTCCTTAGCTCTACAAGTTTGGCTTAATGTAATCAAGACTAAGGCAAACAATTTCACTAATAGAGTTTCTAGTAGCAATAAGGCGATAAACTTGTTTGACCGAAATGAGTCAGAATCATTCCTTGGTGTACACAAATTCTTATTTAAATTCATTTACACTATTTAACAAAATCCTACTAGCACCTAGACCTCTAGGCTTTTTTAATAGAGTGAGACAATCTCAAATGCTAGAGGAAAAGAAAAAAATAATCAGAGTTTCTTCTCTCTAGACAACCTAGCCAAACCAGCTCCAGGCAGGAAGAAATACCATTTATGTCTTGGTTTTGTAAACTAAATTCTGTGATTATAGTGAAAACCCAGCTCTGAACAAGAGGGTTTTTTTTTTTTTTTTTTTGAAGCATGTCCAGCTGGAGCCAGACAATTATGAAGTAGATTCCAGCTGTTTAGATTATTTCAACACAAGAACAACTAAATACTTCCACAGAAAGGACTGTCAGCAGTAAATTCTGGTTTAAAGTTTTAGGTACATAGAAAGCCAAATCCTTCAAAACCATTCCCACTCATCTTAGAAAGGGTAGTAAAATGAAGAGATTAATTCTCACTTGGAATTTTAACTGGCCCTACTACTGTAAGTCTCCAGGTGTCTCAAACTGTTCCAAGCACAAGTGTCAGCATTTGCTAAAAGCACATAATTCTAAGTTGGAAAAGCTAGCCCTTTCCTAAGAAATTTAAAAATATGCCAGCTTTGGGGTAAATGTTTCATGTATTTTGTTTGTGAACTGTGCGTTTTGTCGCACATTTAGTTTTTTGCCTTTTTATAAATGTAGATATTTATTTATAGGTGTAGATATTTCTATAAAGTCTCATTTTCATCACAGAGCACAAGCTAGTGTTTAAAGTATAAAAAGGTAGCCAAAATATAACATGATAACCATATGGCAATTTTCTTAAACCACAATAATCATCACTATACTGCTAATTAATTTGGTAATATTCTTAATTATATACTCTGTAACCAGTAAAATGAATAATAGTCCATATCAATCCTTAAAAATCAGACTGTATAACTTTATGTTCTAAGTAAATAAATCTCCTCAGTTTTACTCTATGCCCAGCATTATCTTCCAAGAGCACACATATTTTTAAGCAATTTATATTAATATTCCATTTTACACGCTTATAGTATATTCTCTCTTCATACTCACATATTTATAAATTATACAGTTGAATCTGGTTTTAATTTCAAAACCTGACTGAAAGCAAAACATTTCAAGTATAAATATTTAGTCTCTCAAGATGAAATTGATTCATTTTCCTTTAGTATACGTTCATAGTATGTATGTTTTGTTTGGACATTCTTGTCTGTGGAGACTTAACAAAACTATCCAATGGTATTTTGTATAAAGATAAATGCTAATTCTGATTGGGTTGCAGTTTGGGACCAAAGTGAAAATTCATTTTCTCACCTGATGCTATGTCAATTTACTGTTAAACAGGTCTCCTGAACTATAAATTTGTCTTCTGTGTGTATATATGTGTGTGTGAATCTATGTAGTTGAGTATACTTTCTGAAAATAAGGTTGCAGGAGTTAATAGGTGAGGAATGTCTTCAGCCTTACACAAGTAATAAATTGGGTGACATTTGGTATTTATAACAGATGAAAAACAGATGAGAATTTTTTTTCTGCCCTAACCTCTGATGAACAGATAAGCTTAGTTTCTTTAAATGCTGTGCTTAATATTTAAATTGAATCTTATTTTAAAAGATAGTCCAAGATGAATTGATAAAATCATTCCAGATGCAATCTTCCAGAAATGACAATATAAACTTAATTCTTGAAGGATACATTTAAGCAATATGCCAGATTCTGAAAGTCAAAAGCTTTCAGATGATAACTAGTAAGTTTTTCGTAACACCTAATGTTTAATTTTTCACACCCTAATTCTCTATTCACACATGCCAATATTCAGAGTTACATAACAATGTAAACCATTATTTTGCAAAATAAAAACTTTAAAATTCGAAAATAAAAATAAGCAACCTGTTGTTTCCCAGGGCTGATTAAATAATCTAAAAGTTTTACCTTTCTTTCCTAGAAACAAATACTGAAAGCAGTTAACCAAGTCCAGGGTTAAAAGAGGAAAAAATGAGTACATAGTTTTGGATATGTTGAGTTTCTGATGACTACTGGTGAAGGACTATTTTTCTAGCCTTAAAGAAGTAATAATTAATTTGGAGGAATACTAACATTTATCAAGGAGGTAGTAAATGCAGCAAAATAGAACACGAAGGAAACTGAGAAGGAAGAGTAAACAAATGCAGCAAGGAGGTCACTGGGAGAATATCCCAGAAGCCAAGAGAAGTTGAATCCTCAAGAAAGAGTAAACATTTAACAGTGGCAAAGACTGAGGGATGGTGAAATACGATTAAAGTTTAAGAAACACCAGTTGGATTAGGCCAATCCAAGTTCCTCTATCAACAGTTCTGGTAAAGAAACTGAAGTGGAAGTCATATCAGAGTAAGTGGTTGAGTGGATAGGATATGAGAAAGTGGGACCAGCAGTGTAGACAGCTCCTTTCTCAAAGAATGAGATAGAAGCAAGAAAAATATGTATGGTTAAAGGAGTTTTTTTGCTTTATTTATTTTTAGGATAGAAAATACTTGACTACATTTGAGTACATTAATAAACTGAGGGGAGGAACACAGTAGAGCGAAGACAAAACGAAGTACTAGGCAGAGCAGAGGCAGATGCTAACGATTCCGGAGTTGGAGATGTGCACAGAAATCCTTCCAAGACCATGAGCACAACCAACCCTACCTACCCGCTCTATTTGTCTTGTCTCTACAGCATCAACTGATTGTTTTCTATAATACTATATAATTCACACGTTTGTTACTTTTACCATTTGTCGTCTTCTCCTCAGTCTCCTTTGTGACCCCTTCATTTCTTGCTATTCCCTCTTGTGCATTTAAATATAAGTGTTCTCCCAGGACTTTATAAAATAAAGTTCACAGGAGCAGAAATTTTAATCTTTTGGTCATTCATTCATTTCAAGCACCTACAACATGGTGGGCACTTAGTAAATGCATGTTCAATGAAAAGATGTTAAGAGTGTAGAATTTAAAATGTGTTGGGGTTAGCTTGAAAGATTTTATTCTTTTACCTGCAAAGTAGGAATGATTAAGTTGCAATTTAAAAGGAAAGTAAGGTCTTGAGAGATTTCCTATATACTGAAAGCTAAACATTCCCTATATAGATCAGAGGTTATTTGCAGGAGTATGTAAGCCCCATATAAGTTCATTATTTGTTTATTCCACATAATGATTTATTTTTCTTTTTAATCACCCACCATCATTTAAGCAGATTTCCCTGTAGCTCAAACGGTAAAGAACCTGCCTGCGATGCAGGAGACCAGGGTTCGATCCCTGGGTTGGGAAGTTCCTCTGGAGAAGGGAATGGCAAGCCACTCCAGTATTCTTGCCTAGAGAATTCCATGGACAGAGAAGCCCAGCAGGCTAAAGTCCATGGGGTCACAAAGAGTCGGAAACCACTGGGTGACTAATATACACACATCACTTAAGCATCAGAATTAATGCAGTGATTCAGATGTACCACTTGTCTTGGAAAACAGGAGGATGTGGCGGAGGGACATGACTCACATCTCAGCATGACAACCATCACCTGAATCTGATTTGAGGCTGTCCCCTCATCACCACCACCCAGGACATAGGTTCACAAGATGAAGTATGTGATCTTCATTTGCAGAGGTCCTCACCACTCTCTGTGGTATCCTTAACCTCCAAGTCCACTGTCAATTGCTATTAATGATAAATAGCATGGTTCACTAACAGAACCTGAGCCAATGTTTTGTACAGTATGGCCGTTTCATCTTGCCTGGACTTTTCAGGCAAATGTATCTGCAATCCATGACATTGATAACATTCAACTAACAAGTAATTTATGTTCCAATGGGGTTTCTCTTGTCCTTAGAAACAGATTAAACTCCTCACCATGGCTAATTAGATCCCCCAGGAACTAGCTGCTTCAATCCTCTGACCTCCCTTCGCAACTCTCCACTTGGCTTCAAATGTGCTCCTATTTTCTGTCCTCAATGGCCCTCTTCCATTTTCTTAATATCAAGCTGCCTCCAGCCTCTGTGCCTTTATATTTGCAGTTTTCTTTAGAATTTCTTTCCTTCAGATAAAGAGCATGGCTGGCTCCTAATTCTGTTACACATGTAAATATTTGTTAACAAGAAGTTCCTTCCTTCAAAACCATACAAGTTGTTCTGAAATAATGCATCTCAGCACTCGGTTCTTTCAGAATCTTCAAACGGCAACTTGCGAGAAAGGTTTACTCAAGGCAAAGGGGGCAATTTTCTAAGGGCAAGATTAATTCAAACTTTTAGTCAAAATCAAGTGACAAAGACCACACACAGAACAGACTGGAATTCCAAGACTTGATTCCACTTTGAAGAATGTGTACTATTAGGTTTACTCAATTTTTAAACTCTGTTCATGTAAATACAACGGCGCCCACTGAATGTAGCTAGCCTGTAAAGGTATCTTGAACACCACTTATTTCTCTGAAGAAAAATTTCTAGCATATTATATGCTAATTAAAACATTTTGGCATTGATTGGGGTTATAAATGGTGCTCTTCTTATGTAAGTTTTCCATTAAGGTCCTTCAAATACTAACTCCCTGGAGTATTAGTCCTGATTAGCTTACTTGATATTATTAATAAGCCCTCCCTAAGGGGGTGATAAAATTAACACAGATTCATTCCTGTACATGCACACGCATTTCACATACTCCATGAGGTGTTTTAAAGTACATCAGAGGAAACATAACAAACGGGAATTAATCACTAATACATAGAACAGATAATGAGAATCCTGTCCTCCCTTCCTCCCCACCCCCTCACCTTAAATTAATTTTGAGTGGACTGACAAGAAAATTAAACGTTGGCTTCCTGTGGGACTGAGTGACTGGTTCGCACCTTTATTCTTTCGGTGGAACTGATGGGACTTGAAGAAACTGCTTCCGGCACCTCCCATGGTTAACTTGAAAAGTATTTGATCACAAACGACTCCAGTCTGGATCTGGCTTAGAATGGAAATATGGCTGCAGCCCTCCTCGCGGCGTACGCCGTGAAGGCGGCGCACGTGACACGTGGCGTGGCACGTGGCACTGTGCCGGGCCGGGAGCATGCGCCCTGCATGCTGCATTCTGCACGCCTGCGCGGCCGTCTCTGCACCTGTGTGCTCAGTCCCGCCTAGAGGCTGCAGGCGGGAGGCGAGCGCTCTCCCGATGGCTTCGCTGCCAAACTCAGCTTTGCAAGCGTGAATTCTCACAACGCGCTTTAATGAAGAATAACAGAAAACGGTGTTGGTGTAGTGGGAAATGGCAATTTTGCACAGGACGCTTTGGGAGCTGTGCTTTACTGTAGTTTGCCTGAAGTTTGAACAAAATTGAACAAAAAAAATGAGGAATTTGGTGCTTTAGAAAGTGTGAAAGCTGCTAGAGAACTCTGGACTCCTCTATCAGAAATAACTGAAATGAATGAAACTAGTAGAAAGTCCAGGACTTAACAACAAATCTTGTTATGAAGACGGCTGGCTGATCAAGATGACACTCAGTAACCCTGCACAACTAGATAAGTGAAGAAGCATATGAAAAAAATACATAAGAGCTACTGAGGAGTGAAGACAGAACCCCTAAATAAATAAGCTTGAAACAATCTAAGATCGTTGTCTTAAATTAATAGTGGGTAAAGTTTTTGAAAGCAACTTTTAGCAAAAGAAATTACTTGCCACATATGTTACTTGTAGAAAATACCCCGTAAATTGCTAATTATTTCAGATAAACTCTGTGCATCTTTTTCACAGCACTTTATAAACTTTAGGTCAGTTGGTGAAGAATTTGCCTGCAATGCAGGAGGCCCTGGTTCGATTCCTGGGTCGGGAAGATCCACTGGAGAAGAGATAGGCTACTCTCTCCAGTATTCTTGGGCTTCTCCTGTGGCTCAGCTGGTAATGAATCCTCCCACAATGCAGGAGATCCGGGTTAGATCCGTGGGTTGGGAAGATCCCCTGGAGAAGGGAAAGGCTACCCACTCCAGTATTCTGGCCTGGAGAATACCATGGACTACAAAGAGTCAGACCGGACTGAGAGACTTTCACTTTTATAACTTTTAGGTTAGGCTCCAATTATAATGGTCTTCCCAGGTGGCACTGTACTGTACTTAGCTGCTCAGTCACATCTGACTCTTTGAGACCCCATAGACTGTAGTCCATGGGGATTCTCCAAGCAAGAATACTGGAGTGGGTTGCCATGCCCTCCTCCAGGGGATCTTCCCAACCCAGGGAAAGAACCCACATTTCCAGCATTGCAGGTGGATTCTTTACCATCTGAGCCACTAGGGAAGCCTATGTAGGAGACATAAGAGGCATGAGTTCGATCCCAGGGTCAGTAAGATCCCCTGGAGGAGGCACTGGCAACCCACACCAGTGTTCTTATGTGGAGAATCCCATGGACACAGAGGAGCTTGGCAGGGCTCCTGTCCATAGGGTTGCAGAGTCCAACATGACTGAAGTGACTAAACAGACATGCACCAGTTACAATATTCAAAATTCCTGAAGTTATCTGTGGTTAAAAACTGGTTATAAAAATTCTATAATTGAAGGATGACATTGTTTTCTCATATAATATTTTAACTTGCTTATAGCCACCCCTGGATTTGGGTCAAAATACCTAATGATCTTCCCATTGGAAATAACTGGTGGTGGAGAAGAGCTCTTGTTAGTTGTACAGTGCCAGATGAAGAACAATATTATTAAATGTGCAATATACTGTGTTTACTCGTGCTGTTTTTATACAATGAAGCATCAGCCTTGAGGCAGAATAAGAAGCAGTTCAATAATAAAACATTTAACTTTATAATTAAAAAAAAAAAGGAACTGTTGCTTCTGCATTTCTGGATCTTTATGGGGTAAAGAGGCACTGCAGGCTTTCCCGAATAACTGTCATGAATCTCAAACTATGTTCCTCCCAATTTTCTCTTCCCACTTCTTGAATATATTTATTGCACACAGGTGTAAATAGAAATGTAGAATTTACTGGCAATTTCATCAGATAAAGAGAGGAGAGGTTTAATATCAAGTACTCCACAATAAACTCTCTTAAAATTTTAGTGAGTGATCTGTTTTCTTTCAAGTCTGTCTTCCAGGTCCCACTTGCCTTTTGTGGGATCCAGCGTCTATCCTTTCTTCACTCCTCTCCCCTCAGGTGCTGCCTAGCTCCTGCAGATCCCAACCCTTCTTCTCTTCCAAAAGCAAATGTATTTCTCTTCTTTATTACATGCATAATAACCAACCTGGTTTTTTTTTTTTTTCCTGAATCATTGATGCCAGTGATAGCACAAACCCCAGAGCCCCAGCATCCAGTATGAATGAGTTTATCAGAATGGCTAATGTAGGTCTTCTGGAGGATTTGTGTGTCTACAGTCCTGAAAAATAAAATTTCTTGTATTTTATATCTCTCCTTATAGAAAAATATAAACATCTTACAAGCATATTTTTGAAACACAATCACTTCTTAATTTGGAGACTTCATGCAAGAAATAGAAAAAAATGCTCATTAAGTTTGGATTTTCTTCAAATATGATGGTTGTAGCTTCCTATAATATGGTATTCAGTTTGCAGCAAAAAGGTACAAGCTGTTCTGTCTCAACACGCACTAATCTACACTTATTTGTGTACAGAGTATTAACCTAAGAACAAATGTCTAAAAATAACTGTACTATCATAATAAACACCCTAAAATAACTTTGTTTATAAAAAACCTGAAAAATTTGACTCCAGTAATTGACTCTTCAACAGATGTAATCTGTCACTCTACATTCTTTTGGCAATTATGTTTTCTAGGGAAAAAAAATCAGAACTAAGTTCATTTGCAATTTTGAAATAATATTGGTCCAGGAAGTGGTTCAGGAGAAGTTGGAATTCCTAGGACATTTCCATAATTTATGGGGAAAGTACTTTAGCATATTTGAAATCGGTACAGTCATAGAAAAATATCTGCCTTATTCCTAAGTGCATCAGCTCTCCAAATAGGCAGAGAACAGGCAGCTGTCTAAATATTATGATGTAAGAAGAGGTACAAAGTCCTAATTTTCTGAATCATCTCCATCTATCATTGTGTTTCTTGACACCTGGATTAAAATTGTCATTGCTTGAAGCTTTCCTCAGACTATGAGAAAAGAAGCCATGTTCTTAGGGGAAATTTTTTTTGTTAAAATGTTTATCAAAAATATTGCAAGGGAATGGAGGTAAATCTTGGGAATGAAGATAACTTCAATTAGGAATACATTATGACTAGAAGAATGAGATGTTGGCCCAACAAGAATGAGAAATTGCGTGTCATAATGGGGGGAAAAAAAAAAACTACAGTTGACTCTAGCATAAAGAGAGTTTGAAATGCTTAGTTCCACTTACACATGGATTTTTTTTCCCACTGAATATGTACTACTGTTGTCAAACTCAAATTTGTGTGCCCAACATACAAAAAGGCCAAACAAACCCAAACTCTTTTGGAGTGGAGAAACGATTATTTATTGCAGGGCCTTGCAAGGAGAAAGGGATTGCTCATGCTCAAAAGACCCAAACTCCCCAATGGGCTTCAGAGAAGAAGTTTTTACAGGCAAGATTTGGAGAGAGGTCTGCAGGCTGTGTGACTTTCTTCTGGGTTGACTGCTGGAACAGGGTGGTGTTTCAGGAATCTCAACCATCAGCCTTCTGGTTCCAAAGTGGGGTCCACATGCTTTGCTCAGGCTGAAGTTACCATCCTGTACTTGGGTGGGAGTCTTAATTCCTGTAGAAGAACTCAGAGATGTGTGTCAAATAGATACATACATATCCTCCTAAGAGAAACCAGGTTCAGACCCCATGGCTGCGCTGGTGTTTCTGCATTCCCTCATCCCCTGGTGGCTCAGATAGTGAAGAATGTGCCTGCAGTGCGGGGTTCCTGGGTTCAAACCCCTGGAGAAGGGAATGGCTACCCTCTCCAGTATTCTTGCCTGGAGAACTCCATGGACAGAGGAGGCTGGCAGGCTACAGTCCATGCGGTTGCAAAGAGTTGGACATACACGACTGAGCGACTAACACTCATAATGAGTAACTGTTTAAATCTGCCCTTCGGAACCCAGGGAAGGTCGAGGAGGCTGAAAGCCTTTTCCTACAAACAAGATAGAGGGACATAGCTTTTATGGTTGGGAGATCTCACAGGGTCTGGCTCGTTTCACTAATGTACTACACGATCTGTGGTTGGTTGAATCCAGAGGTGCAGAAACACAAATATAAAGGGTTGACTGTAAAGTTATATGTGGATTTTCCAGTGTGTGTGTGTGTGTGTGTGTGTGTGTGTGTGTGTGTGCTGGGGGTGAGGTGGGAGCTGGTGCCCTTAACTTCTATGTTGTTCAAGGGTCAACTGTAAATTCCAAACCAGGAATATTGGGTTTTGATATCAACTTGCCAAGGCATCTTAGGCAACTCATTTAATTTTTGGCAGACACAAATTCCCAACTGTGAAATGGGAATAATAGCAGAAGCCCTTTTCATGTTCCAGTGTAATGTTGAGGATAGAATGATATAATTTTTGCCCTGATAAATTGAGAAGTGTTGTAATAATATGTTATTACTTTATTAAACAACATGATAGAATCAGGAGAATAATGGGGGCAACGAAAGAAGAGTCTTACTGTAGGTTAATGTTAATTGTAAATATTGGTAAGATAGAATAAAGGTGCAAAGGAAAGAAAGAGGATAAAACTTCCAAAGTGATCCTTCAGTCTGAGACAGCTTGGATGCTGCGTTAAGAGGTTGGGGTTAGTCATGCTTAAACTGAACCTCACTTATATCTAGAATTAATTATGATCATAATATAAGAATAAATTAGGTGAGAGGGGAGATATAGATGAACAAGAACAACAAAATAAGAGGTGTCAAGAATTAGAGATTCTGCTTACTTATATTTTCAAAACCAAATGGAAATAATGATGAGGAGGAACACAAATGCTAAATTGTTGGGGGAATTTTTAAAAAGGTTTTCTTTGCTATGTTTTCCTAGGATCTTTAGGAGATTGCTTTTAATATGTTCTGATATCAGATATCTGATATGTTCACATATGTTCAGATATCAGATATGTTCAGATATCTGATATCTGGCATTTTCTCCACAATTGTTTTCTCCACAATTTATGAATACATGTTTAATCTGAGAAAACTGTCAAATTTTAAGCACTTTAAAAGTGAGTTGTGGCAATTCTGGGCCAAACACTTGTTTTACAATCACTCAAATACTGTCATCTGATTATTTACATATTCACATAGTGAAGTTGATCATAAGTGCTCAGGACTTTATAATAATAAAATTATCATCTCAGGAACAAAAGAAAGTGTGAAACCAGTATGATGATTTTAAACCCTGACCTGAAAGTCTGCTACTCATTCTTCAAATAATGCCTTGCCCATGAGGTGGCAATTACTGACTCTGCAAAAAATGTCCTAAATTTTCTCTATTACTTTAGTTCTAGTCGTTAGTATAAATTTCAGATTTAACTTGAAGTTCACTCCTCAGACATGGTAAAATATTTCCCATCTTTGTCTAGTTCTTAGCTCATCAAAAGTTGCATTCAAAGATGGAGGAATAGGGGAGAAAAAGGGAATATCCCAGTTGCCTTTCATTTTCCCTATCTTCTTCCATCCCAGAAAAAGATTGGAGGGAAGACATTAAAAAGGGAGAACAAATTATTCAAGACACTTTGGGCTTCACATCTCAAAATCCAAATCTAATTTACTTTAGTTCCAGTCATTAGTGTAAAGTTCAAATTACACTTCAGCAGAACTAAAGAGCCTCTTGATTAAACTGAAAGAGGAGAGTGAAAAAGTTGTCTTAAAACTCAACATTCAGAAAACTAAGATCATGGCCTCCAGTCCCATCACTTCATGGCAAATAGATGGGGAAACAATGGAAAGAGTGACAGACTTTATTTTCTTGGGTTCCAAAATCACTGCAGATGGTGACTGCAGCCATGAAATTAAAGGGTGCTTGCTCCTTGGAAGAAAAGCTATGACCAACCTAGACAGCATATTATAAAGCAGAAACGTTACTTTGCCAACAAAGGTCTGTCTAGTCAAAGCTATGGTTTTTCCAGTAGTCATGTATGGATGTGAGAGTTGGACTATAAAGAAAGCTGAGCACAGAAGAATTGATGCTTTTGAACTGTGGTGTTGAGAAGACTCTTGAGAGTCCATTGTACTTCAAGGAGATCCAACCAGTGAATTCTGAAGGAAATCAGTCTGAATATTCATTGGAAGGACAGACCTAAAGCTGAAACTTCAATACTTTGGCCACCTGATGTGAAGAACCGACTCATTGGAAAAGACCCTGATGCTAGGAAAGATTGAAGGCAGGAGGAGAAGGGGACGACAGAGGATGAGATGGTTGGATTGCATCACTGGCTCGATTAACATGAGTTTGAGCAAGCTCTGGGAGTTGGTGATGGACAGGGAAGCCTGGCGTGCTGCAGTCCATGGGGTGGCAAAGAATCAGACATGACTGAGGGACTGAAGTGACTGAAGAGGTTTATTGAAAGACTATTTGACTACTTTATGAGGGAAAGCAAATCACTAGGCAAGAAAGGAAAGGAAGCAGCTGAGACTCAGGAAACAAAGAGAATCAAAGGCTGCTATCTCATCCATTTCCTTTATTATAACTTCATCCTCCCTACAGTCCCCTGAAGACCAGCTGTTGCCTTAAGTAGGAAACATGGGCACCAAGAGCAAACAAGTTTAACACCATGTATCATCCATAAATTAAAGACTCTCGTATAATGACTTGGTTTTAAACAACAAGATCATGGGAAAGGGATTATACTAAGAACAGCATGGGTCAGATATCCCTGTCCTTGGCATAGCAGTCAGAGGATAAGATAAGAACCAGGCAGGGCTGATTGTTACCTGATATTTGGAGTGGGGAGAAGAGTGGTTCTGAAGGAAAGTGAGTGGGAAGGATAGTCATTCCCTAGAAGAAGGGGAGGGTAGAGAAAAGACTAAACAATAGACATTCATCATAAAGAACAAATCAGGAATATCTGGGGGATAATGTTACTTGTCGAGAAATAAATTTTTCTTAAAAACTTAAAGAATTATACCTCTTATTTCTATCCACTTCTAACTATATTCTGGTACTACTGTTGGTGAATTTCCAGAACATGCAGCCTCTAATTATAAAAAAGGGATTGTTCTCAGAAACTTGATTTCTAAGGAATTTGGATCTGAAAATACATAGAATCAATGCTATTTTTTTCAGGCCAATTTATAGAAAAAGGGTCCATAATATTGCCTAAATTATTATAGTAACAGCCCATTTCAATCTAACAAAACACCCATTACAGTATCTATCTAGAAATTCCAGTTGCCCCATACCAGGGAAGACATTTTACCTTCTAGTGGTTTTACCTGGATATCAGGCAGCCAGGTTGTGGTTGGGTAAGAGAAGGCAGGAAGGGAACTCTGCTGGGACTCCCAGGCACCAGCCGTTTTGTCATTTTCTGGGTCTGGTTAAAACCTGTGTGCTAGATTGAATGATTGCTCTCTGCTGTGGGACTTCAGAAAATAGGCACTAGTTCACATTTTAATATGATGGTGGTGGTGGTAACAGTATGTGTTCCTCCAGAGGAACTGCCCAACCCAGGGATCAAACCCTGGTCTCCTGCATCACAGGCAGGTTTTTTTTACCGTTTGAGCTACAGGGAAGTCCATATATAAAAATATATATATGTTTTCCCTCTCAGTAATGTCTATTATTTAAGTGAGAAATGAAACAAATATTTAAGAAAAGGTAAGTAGACTATAGATGTACAATAAGTTTAGGGGAAAAATTGAAATAATTTCAAGTCATTTGGTTGTGCTAAGCCATAAACATACTTCAAGAGAATTCTGCCTCTTAAGGCTATGGTTTTTCCAGTAGTCATGTATGCATGTGAGAGTTGGACTATAAAGAAACTGAGCGCTGAAGAATTGATGCTTTTGAACTGTGGTGTTGGAGAAGGCTCTTGAGAGTCCCTTGGACTGCAAGGAGATCCAACCAGTCCATCCTAAAGGAGATCAGTCCTGGGTGTTCATTGGAATGACTGATGCTGAAGCTGAAACTCCAATACTTTGGCCACCTGATGTGGAGAGCTGACTCATTTGAAGAGACCCTGATACTGGGAAAGATTGAGGGCAGGAAGAGAAGGGGATGACAGAGATGGTTGGATGGCATCACCGACTCAATGGACATGGGTTTGGGCGGACTCCAGCAGTTGGTGATGGACAGGGAGGCCTGGCGTGCTGCGGTTCATGGGGTCGCAAAGAGTCAGACACGACAGAGTGACTGAACTGAACTGAACTGAATCTGTAGGTTTAAATGAAATTCAACATGAGTTTTTTAAAAAAGACTTACATTAACTTTTGTTAATAATTTTAGAATTTTTCTAATATAAAGGTGATTGTAAATTAAATGCAGTGTATAAATACTGAAAGTAAGATTGTTTTCCTTTTCAAAAGAAGAATTTGAAAATTCAAAAGTCATGGTTTTAGGGCAACTAATTTATAATGTCAAAGGTAAGTTTGATGGTTCTAAGTTTGGTTTTGAAAAGAATTTCCCAGGTAAGAGGTAATCCTGTGTTGAGAAACTGAATAAATTTGGTAGGCAAATACTTATTTTTCCTAGTTATTGCATTTTTATATCATAGGGTAGAAATAACAGAAAATTAGAATTTTAAGCAAAAAAATTTTTTTACTATTTTTTTCCTTTGTCATGTAAACAATGTAAATTTGCTTCTCACTAGGCCTTTTGCATCAAGTATTAATAAAATCAAGATTAGAAAAGAATAAATTGTATCAGCTCATCCAAGGAGAGTTTGTTAAAGATCTATGTAAAAAGAAGAGAGATTGTGACTTTACACATGGGCAACAAGTAAAACAGACCAACTGGAGGGCAGAAAATCAAAAAAGAAAGTGGGTCAGTGAGTCCCATGGTGATACAATAAATTGCTATTATTTAAATGGATGGTCAGAGAGTAAAACTGCCTGTGAACAAGAATGCCTAGGAGAACAATGGTAAATCTGAACAGAAGAAGCAAGGTCAGAGAAAAGAGTGGCAAAGCTCAGAGTGTGAACTCCAGGTCCTTGGGTCAGGCAGAAGATGAAACAGAACAATCTCATCATTCAGAAGCTTCCTGGCTGCCAGCAAGCTGCATAATGAAACACAAACAGGGCTGAGGCCCTCCACAGAGAAATCAGGGAGCAAAACAGCCTCAGGACATGGAGAGAGCTGAGCTGATTTTGAAACTACATGAAACTATCAACTCATCGGGATTAGCACTTTCCCCCAAAGACAAAAATTAAGTAACAGGAGAATCACTGAGGAGACCAAAATACTTAAATCAAGTCCATTTACATTACTTATATTGTGAAAGTCATGTACCCAATGGGATTAATTAACTGTGCTTGGTGATCAAAACAACTTTATATACTGAGGAAGTACCATTTCTCCTTTTCATCTTTAAGATTTCCTACATATTTTCTTGGATAGGTAGAATTTCAGAAACATAATTACTAAATGAGTAGAGATTGGTAACCTGAAATAGTATGGGAGACTGAGAAGAACAAACTAACTCCAGGCCAAAAATAATCTACCCTTTCTAGTTGTTATAGGACATGTGCTTAAATGGATTGGGCAGAAGTTCATCCATCTGAAAAAAAAACTGGCTAGGTTGAAAATTCTTTATACATTGAATAGGAAATTATTTTCAAGTGAGATAATTTTAAAGTTTGTTAAATGATCAAAAGTTAGTTAGATCAAAATTTAGTCATTTCCTTATTTAAAATGCACTGAGCATCTGTAATGTTGAGACATTGTTCTGGGCTCTGCAGATCAGTCAACAAATAAAACAGTATGTTGGCTCCAATTTCATGGTGCTGATATTCTAGTGGAGGCCCACCACAAATCCATAAATAAATAGGCAACCAAGAAGTGATTAGTGCTCTAAAGGAAGGAAAAAATAAGCTAAATCACATTGAAAGTAAAAGATACATGAGATGTTTTAAATGGGACACTCAGTGGTCTTCTCTGAAGTGATGACATCTCAACAAAGGCCTAATGAGGTGAAGAAAAAAATGCATATGAGCCCCTCAGAAGAAAAGGAATCCAGTAAACAGAATGAGGCGAACAAGGTCTGAGGCTGTGCAAGGCCTGTGTGTAAAATACCGATGGAGCCAAGAGAGTGAGGGAACGGTTAAAAGGAGACAAGTCCAGAACGAGACAGAACTTAATCATGCAGCATCTTAATGATTACGAATTTATGGTGAGTCATTTGAATTTCCTTCTTAGGATAAGAATAATGAGAAGTCATCAAAGATTTTCACTGGAGGAACGATGCAATGTTTTGAGAGATTTTTCTGTAAATTGTTTGGGGAGTTAACTATAGAGTGGAAGAAGAGAAAGTGGGAAAACCAGTTAGAAGGCTGTCTGAGATCCTCCAAGTAGAGATTAATGATGGATGGGACAAAGGTGGTAGTGCTGGAACTGATGAAAGCTGATTAGATTTGGAATACAATTTTGCATGTGGAGGCTTCACAATTTGGTCATGCATTGGAAAAGGATTATGAAAGGAACAAGATGATGCAAAGAATACATTAGAACTGAGAATATTCTGTTAACTAAGATGGAAAAGATTTGGAAAAGAGAAGGTTGGTAGGGGTGAGGTGCTTGTTTCTGTTTGAAGATTCAGGACAGAATCAAGACCATGTTTTAGATATACTAAATTTGGGATGCCTATTAAACATTTAAAAGTCAGAATACAGGTAGGCTGTTGGTTATATGAATCTGAACTCAGACGCGGGACTCGGACTGGGACTGACAATACACAGTTGGAAATCATCAGTTTACACATTATATTTAAAGCAGTATTGGATGAGATACCTGAGAAGTGAGTACAAATAGAGAAAACATTTAGTAACCAAGTCCTGGAAGTGGCTGGCATGTAGAGTGAGAATGAAAAGGATTATCTAGCTGGCTGTTAGTGGCCAATGAGGTAAGTGGAAAAACAGGTGTGTTTGATCATTTTGAAATTAAAGTAATGTTTCAACAAAAAGTGACCAATTATGTTAAATACTGTCAAGGTTTTATGTAAAATGGGTGTGAAATGTTAGTTTCACTGGATTTCCCCAGATGGAGTTGTTGGGGAAATTTGACAAGAACTATTTTAAAGGAGTGATGGATATAGAAGTCTGATTAGAGTATGTTAAGTAAAGGCTATAAATCTTTTTTTATACTATAGGAGTTTTGTTCTAAAGAGAAGGGGCAGTGACTAGAGGTAGAATGGAGTCAAGAGAGAGTTTCTTGAAATGGAATAAATGAAAATATGTTTTTGTGGTTATGGAAATATTTTAGTAGGATGGGAGAAATTGATGATGCCAGAGAGAGACAGTTTATAATTTTTGGAGAATTCTTTGAAAGGGTGAGAGATACTGTGAAAAAGAGGGGTGGATAAAAATGAAGGGTGAGGCTTACGAGAGGAGGCAGAGATATGGGTATAGATTCAAATATATTGGTAGATTTGGCCATGCTGATGTCAATTCATTAATGGTTACTTCAAATATTTCTGTAAAATCAACTAAGTGTGAAGAGAGCACAGAGTTGTTAGAGATTTGAGGAGAGAAAAATCAGACAATCTAACAGTCTCTGGTGCATTTAGACAACTGATGTTCAGTGATTATTGACACAGATGGATTAATTAGTACCATAAGGCTGACTGTCCCCCCGACAATCAGTGAGCAAGAGCTTTAATCCATGGAGGGAGGGGGTTACCTGCAGAAACAGCACAGTCAGCTCTAATAGTCATCTTGAAACTAACCATTCAGTGGTCTGATCAGTGTTATCTTGATTGTTTTAAGTACAGTTACTCTTCATTCCCATGGTTTGTTCCCATTTCCTTGTGGCCTGGTCTCAGGATTTGGGCAGCTTAAGTCATGGCTACAGTCTGGTCATCATGCAGGTAACTCCTTTCACCTGGTGGGGTTTTCAGCATCCACAATACAGCTCAGAAGAAGCTCAAAGGGGGTTTCAAGAGCTAAGAGACAGTTCAGAATATTATCTACAACCCTTGAGGAGAAACTAGAAGTCGTTGACTTTGCTTAATGACCAAATGACCAAACGATTGTCATTTGGTCTCCTTTGTTTTCTTTCGTTTCTGCATTTTTAAACTTTTTTGGTTAAACTTATTTTTTGACTAAAGTTTTTCTACAGACGAAAGGCAGGCTGAGGACTTGGGAGCCCAGGGAAAGGGTCGTAGGGCCCTGCTCCATTTCAAGGGTGTGGTAGCCTAGAGTGACCATTGCTTCAGTAGAAAGGTACTCTCCTTGGAAGGCAGAGACTTTGAAAATGCCAGGACAGGACATCCTTATGTGGACACACTTAAAAAAAAAAAAAAATAGGTGTCATTTGTTCTGTGGCTTTAAATGCAACTCTCCATTCATTATTTTATTTTTAGTGCTTTCAAGGCTAACCACTGACTCCTGCTGATTCATGCATTCTTTAATTTAGATATGCTATTGTGTTCAAACAATGACAGCCAAGCCTTGCAAGAGAAGGAGTCATTCTGTCTCTTGCTATAAGTGAAATTGCCCAACACTGTTTAGCTCCATTATGTGTAGGCTTAAAAATTTAACTTTACTTCTGAGTTCATGGAATGCATTAGCTTTGAAGAAAAAGGGAGAGCACTTGGCCATAGAGAGCAAAAGAGACACTTGGTCTATCAAAGTGATTCTCAACCTTGTCTAAGCAGCAGTATCCTCGCGAAATTAAAAAATCATATTCTTGCCTGATTCCAACGTTAGACTTACTGATAAAAGGTATGAACACTTTGCATGTTGAATAATGAGACTAGATTACTCTTCAATGATACTCTTTGAATTCATACTTCTAATGATAGCAGGTAAGTGTACTTCGTCTCCTATCTTCTCCTCAGTATTTACTACTTAATCTTTCACCCAGGTTTTACTCTTGGGCAACAGCTTTGGTAAAATACATGATAAGTAAAATATACATAAATATGTAATACTTCTGAATATTCATGAGTTTCAAACATGCTGCCTCTATTCCTATGTATGATTAAGAAATTAGCATATTAGGCATTTATTCTTCTGCAGAGAAATGCTTCTCTATGTAATGAGTAGTTAAGTGAAATGATTATGTGTGGATTTGCAATTTACATGAACTGAACAGTCACAGTTCGGGAGCAGAGAACAACTGTGCTATGTATATGGAATTACTTTAAATAAAGTAGAAAGGGATGGATTTAAGGTGAGTTCAGGACATATTTGGTGTTTACCTTTGGAATGAAATGGATAGGTCATTTGATCTCTGTGACCCTAAGTATTAAATTAATAGATAGCTATTTATTATAAATGAATGACAAAAAGATTAGATAAAATAGATGTGAAAGCATTTTGGGAAATACAAAGCACATTTTCAGTCTGACAAATGGTGGGCATTTACTTCGTAGCCTTGATGTACCATATTATCACTTAAATTCTATTCCTTGGGTAAATTAATATGATTATTTTGATAAAATTTGAAGGATTGATATACAAGCAATCTACCATCTTTTTGGAGCCACTGAACTCTTTTGTGCATAGTAAGCCTTCAGAAAACTAATGATTGTTAAACGTATTTTTCAAATAGTTTTCTCATATAGAAATTAGACTTGCTATTTTGCTTAATCTAACCAGTGTATTGCTCCATCAATGACTGTCCAAATTATTATCTCCTGAGTTGGACCTCTTCTTCCTCACATCAGATCTCTCCAAATGCTTTATTTCTATAACATGCTTTCATTGAATTAATCTCTTTTGTATGTACACCATCACCTCTGAGCTACATTCCCATCTGATTTGCAGTTGTGTCTCTCCCCTGTTCAACACACAGAAGGAACATTATTATATTGAACTCATATTGCTGCTTTTCTGATAACTTGAACATTATTTGTAATTTGGTTCTATTCTGAGAATTTTGTCAGGTTAAATTTAAATTCTACATCTTCCTGATTACAAATTCTATTAAAAACATCAACAGCAATGATGAAAAAAAGACTGAGAAGTTACATCTATATCTGTTATTCATTGAAAGAGTTTGATAATGAAAAGGGCCTCATGATCTTAAGTTACTACATTTTCCTTCAGGTTTTATTTGGAAAAGATCAATGACAATGGAAGATTGAGCCCTAGTGGTCCACATGAAAAGCCCCCAGTAGAAATTAGGGGCCTAGGTTTGTGTCCTAGCCCAGCCCATGATTGCTATGTATATTTAAACAAGTCCCTTTGCCAACTGAAATTGTCCTTTCATCTTTAAAGTGAAGAGACTAGACTTGAACTCATATTCACAACTATTTGTGAGTCAGAGACCCTTCTGAGATTCTGCTGAAAACTATGGACCTTCTTCTCTGAAGAGGCACAGATATAAGTATAAATAGAATTCCAAGAGGGTCAGAGGCTCTCAAAATACACCCACAAATTCCCTAGAGGACTTTAGAATGAGTTGAAGTGACTAAAATATGCAGTTGAAAAAAATGAATTCATTTGCATTTGCTACTCCCAATGTGAATTAGTTTTAAAATGTGGATTTGGGCCATTTATGTCATTTAAAGTTAGTATTACTTTCTTGTAACTTACAGAACTCACAGCAGAGCAGATTCTTCAGTAGAAAAGATCTGCTTTGTATATGAGTAGCATCTCAGGGCCCTTGAGTTTTTCAGTCTGTCCTGCTACTTACTGCAGGATTCCTTCTTTAACTCTACTCTGAAATGGAAATTTCACTTTGACTTGAACACACACAGTGATGGGGAGCTCATTCACATGCTTACTGCTGGGCATACATGAAGAACTTAGAAATTTTCTTCTTTATATTAAACCATACAGATGTCCCCAACTTAATGATGGTTCAACTTACAATGGTTCAAAAAGCAATATACATTCAGAAGAAACTATATTTCAAATTTTGAATTTTCATCTTTTTCTGGCTAATGATATATAGTAGACTATGGTCTCCTAATGCTAGTCAGGGAAGTGAGCTCAGCTCCAGTCACCCATACCATGATGAATAAAAACAACCAATGATGAATGAAAACAACCAATACGCTTACAACCATCCTGTACTCATACTGCCATTCTGTTTTACACTTCCAGTATGGTATTCAGTAAATTGCATGATGTGCCACACTTTACTATAAAGTAGGCTTTATGTTAGGTGATTTTGCCCAACTGTAGGCTAACATCTATGTTCTGAGCACAAAGTCTAGGCTAAGCTATGCTCTTCAGCAGGGTAGATATATTAAATGCATTTTCCACTTATGATATTTTCAGTGGTTTACCCTTTTGTAAATCAAGAACTATCTGTAATTTGCCTTTACCACATGAATGTCTGCTCTCAGTAGCTACTTAGATAAATTTTATTTCTTTTTCCAGGCTTTGAGGAAATCAACGGCAACCTCTTTTGTCCTCTTAATTTTCTTTATGCTTGACAGTCCAGTTTTATATTCAGTTCTTTTGGAAGCGATTTCATAAAACTGCTTTCAATCCCAGTTATTTCCTTCAATGGAACCCTTGAATTGCCAAGTCCAGAACTGGGCAGCATAATCCAGAAAAGGTCTGACCAGGGCAAGAGAAGTTTCCTCTCTTGAACTGCTGCCTCTGCTGTTAGAAGAGCTCAGTTCTTACACACAGGTGACTCTGCTGGGTCACCATGAAATGGTGGCCACTTGAACCCCTAACCATAACCAATCTAGGTTGTCCTCATCCTCCTTTAGCATCAAAATAACCTTCCTACAGAAAAAGCTCCCTTTGACCTCTACCTTAATCACTTAGGCCATCTTCCCAGCTCCTTGGAATACTAGTTTTGTCATTCATCATGTCATCTTTTCTTCCAAGTTTCATGTCCTCTATTAATGTAATAAATCTGCCCATTTTTCCCTCTGAATTAATTGATAAACATATTGGCCTGTGGTTTGCCAAATGTAAGCCTCCTTTTATGGATGAATTATTTGTAATTCTTCACTCAGTCACTTTACAACTTCACCCAGCTCACATCTAACCTCCTGACCTACAGAATGGAGACGAGCATGAGTATAATGTTCTGGGTGGGGACAATGTTTTTTTTCTTTTTCTGCTTTAACTCTGTCTGCTTTCTTTCCCTCAAACTATTTTCTTCATTCCTTCATGGATTCATATTGCATCCTTGTCTTGTCTATGGTTTCTTCTCTTGGGTGTTCATTCTTGCTATGGAGAAAAGCACCTCTGTGCATCTGGGAACCCCTCTGCTTTCCGCCCACATGAACCCTGGCTGTGTCTCTCTTGCTTCAGGAGGCCCTTTGCCACATGTTGGGAATCAGCACCTGTGCAGGTGAGGTGTTTTCCTATGTGCTCATTAGCATCTGGCAGAAGAGGAAGCTTTGAGAATTTCATCAACACCTCCAGACCAAGTTGCTTCCCTTCACCTCCAGAATTACTCAAATATTGAATGTGGGTTCAAAGAAAATTTAAATATAAAGCATATGTGTGTCTGGAGATAGGAGGAGGAGCATGGGGAGAAACATTTTAGACAGTCCTCCCAGACTTCACACTTTAATCTCAGCATTTATTGCATCTAAAACCAACCAAACATTGCTGGCAAGGAAAAAGAGTCAAAACACAAATTAACTAACATCTGTTACTCAATGGAAAGATGATATTAGTGATAAATGGTTTGAGAACCAAAGAATCTGTGGTTCTGTAGAACAGCTTGTGTTGTCACCAACTCCTGCCTTATCAATATCTTTCACCTGGAAATGGTTAATGCCACACTCGACTAAGGCTGAGAAGGCATGTTTCAAGGTTTGCTGGAGTCATTTTACTTTAAATAAAGCTTTCTCATATAACTTTGTGGCCATTATTATTACAAAATAAATAAGTAAATAGACCTATAATCAAAACATGGGGAATAGCTGATTAATGGTTTAATAAATTGGAAATTCTAGTTACCATTTTTTTAAATGTTTGACCCCCTCATAGAGACAAATCATTGTTGGCATTGAATTAACCCTAATTTAAAGAAACTTGTCTGAACACAACTTCTGTAATTACCCCAAGGATAAAAGGGATGAATTCTGGAGACAGTAAAACCTTTGGGAACCCAGAGAGATGCAGGCAATTTTAGCTCAGGAAAGAGTGGAAGGCAGCTGCGTGATTACTGTTCTTTAATACTTCAGAGGGAATGACAAGATGGTTTGAACCAGATTAGTAGGTAATCCTACAATAAATCCTAGAGATTGATAGATTAATTTAGGTTAGCATCCAAAAAGTTAAAGGTGAAAGTGAGTTGGGCGTCTCCTGACAATGGATCTTTATACTTCATTCACTCATTCATTCATTCAGTCATTCAGTCAGTCTAGACTGAGGAACTTTGATGTGTCAGAACTTCTCTTGGAACCACACTATCATTGTTGTTGTTTTTTAGTCACCCAGTCACGTCCAACACTTTGAAACCCCATGGACTGCAGCATGCCAGGCCTCCCTGTCCCTCACCATCTCCCGGAGTGAGGCCAGATTCATGTTCATTTCATCAGTGGTGCCGTCCAGCCATCTCATCCTCTGACACCCTCTCTTCCTTATGCCCTTGATCTTTCCCAGCATCAGGGACTTTTCCAATGAGTCAGCTGTTTGCATCAGATGACCAAAATACTGGAGCTTCAGCTTCAGCATCAGTTCTTCCAGTGAGTATTCAGGGATGATCTCCCTTAAGATTGACTGGTTTGATCTCCTTGCTGTCCAAGAGACTTTCAGGAGTCTTCTCCAGCACCACAGTTTGAAGGCATCAGTTCTTTGGTGTTCTGCCTTCTTTACGGTCCAGCTCTCACAACTGTACATGCCCACTGGGAAGACCATAGCCTTGACTATGTGGACCTTTGTCAGCAGAGTAATGTCTCTGCTTTTCAACACACTGTCTAAGTTTGTAATCACTTTCTTGCCAAGAAGCAATCGTCTTCTGATTTCATGGCTGTAGTCACCCTCCACAGTGATTTTGGAGCCCAAGAAGAGGAAACCTGTCTTTGCTTCCACCTTTTCCCCTTTTATTTGCCATGCAGTAATAGGGCTGGATGACTTGATCTTAATTATTTTTTAATACTTAGTCTTAAACCAGCTCTTTCTCTCTCTTCCTTCAGCCTCATCAAGAGGCTCTTTAGTTCCTCTTCTCTTTCTGCCATTAGAGTGGTATCATCAGCATAACTGAGGTTGCTGATGTCACTGAGGTTACTATCCTTGTAACCCTGAACAAATCATTTATCTTCTTGGAATCTAAATTTCACCATCCAGGTATTTTTTTTTTTTCCTATCCAGGTATTTTTTTCACTACATCTAGGTGTAGTTATTGTGAGGTTTAGTAACTCAGGTATGTAAGACTCTAGCAGAGTGACTGATTGAATGCTCATTAAACTCCCTTTCCTTCTCCTTAGCATTTAGAGCTCTTTTTCTCCTATGTAATCTATACCAAGATGAAATAAGTTCCATTTGTTAACAATGAAGTTCTCTCTATGGTGGCTGTGAGTGATCTGGGCTTGCAGATGAAATTAAAGTATTTAAATATTATTACAACCAATCGAATATATTTTCAAGATAATCCCCCAAGTCCACGGATGTCATTCTTTGTCAAATGGTTCTCTGAGGCTTGCTGACTACAGTATATGCAAATCCACTCTCTCTCTCTTTTTTAGTTTCTTCATTTCATAGTAAACAAGAGCAGTGACTTTCTTTCATTTATTAATTCTAACTACAATGTTTTTCAAAAATATTTAGAAAAATCTCATAAACCAATTTTTGAAAAATATAATATCTATAAACTTTTTAATGTTAAGCACCACTATAATGCAATGTGTTAGCTAGTATGATGTTTTAACAGAATAGACCCAAGTGAAATGAAAGATAATTTTGTAGAGAATGGTTGTAGTAATTGCCTTCTGATTTACACCCCAAATTTGAGTTAATTTTGAAAAAAATCTGACCATACATTAGTGTGGAACTTCCAAAGACAAAGATAATTTTGTAGAGAATGGTTGTAGTAATTGCCTTCTGATTTACACCCCAAATTTGAGTTAATTTTGAAAAAAATCTGACCATACATTAGTGTGGAACTTCCAAAGACATATATTTAAGTGTCACATTATTAATTCCATCAATCATTTATATAATTAGTATTAATGAACACCTCCTTTTTGCCAGGCTGTGTGCTTGGGACTCCAAAGTGAAATTCTGTAATCCTGACAGCAGCAAGTTTGTTCTAGTGAGAAAGACATGTAAACAAATACAGTTCTATAAAGTAATTGATACAAAAGAAAATGATCCAAGAGCAGAGGGGAATATTTGAAAGACCAAGGAGGTTCACTTTGAGAACTTGGGGAGCCTTCACAGGGGAGGCCAGCTGAGATCAGGATGAGTGAGAGGTTATCAGGTGGGTGAGTAGGAAGAAGCTATTTGGCAGGGAGAATAGAATGAGAAAAAATGGAGGTTTGAGGGAGCCTAGAGTGGCCTGTGGGCAACCTGGTGGCTCAGATGGTGAAGAATTCGCCTACAATGCAGGAGACTCAGGTTCAATCCCTGGGTTGGTAAGCTCCCCTGGAGAAGAGAATGGCTGGTATGGCTAGAACATTCCAGTGTTCTTGCCTGGAGAATTCCATGGACAGAGGAGCCCAGCAGTCCATGGGGTTGCAAAGAATCAGACACAACTGAGCAATTAACACACATAGAGTGATCTGTAATGTTCAAGAGCAGGTTAGTATTGTTGGGGCGTAAATTACTGTTAGAGGGGGATGCAGGAAAGGCTGGTGGAAATAAGGCCAGATAGGTAGGGAGCAGCCAGATCATATCAGCTTACATAGCAGGCAAAGATGTGACAATGGTTCTCCTCTGTGTAGGTTGTGGGGGAAGTGACGGAAGAATTTTTAATACAGAAGTTTCAGAATCATATCCTTATGTTTTTATTCCTAAAGAAGACTAACAATATTCTTTTTTTGTTTGCAAGTTACAGAAATGGTGCATACAGACCTCTTTGTTCCTGAGGTTCTAATGGTTCTCATTGTAACAGAATTCAGGGATGCCAAAAGAAATATTTGAACTAAGTGATATGTCAAAATTACAATAAGAGCCTGTGAGCAGATTTTTAGTTAACAGGTTTTTAATAGGCAGTGATGCAATTCTTAATGAAGAAGGTTTAATTGCTATAAAAGATGCCTGTCTCTAATGGAAATTGGGCTGGGTGTGTTTTTAATCCCTCGGTGAATTAATTAAAAGGTCTATATAGGATTGATTGTTGAGATTCCTGGAGAAAACACATATACACCAATGAAAACGTTCCAGTCATTTTCTTTATCTCTTGGAGCAAAGCAGTCAATCTGCCAGAAATAAATTGAGCATAATTTTTATAATTTCAGGGGTTAAGCATATGAAAGGCCAGAATGAATCAGCATTCCCTGAAGAGGAAGAAGGCGTGAACGAGAGTGTGCAGCAGTGGGACCATTAATTACGGGTCTGCAACAAGAAGGCTTCTTGGGAATAACTGAACTATCAACCTTTCTGAATAGCCCATGGAATGCCACTGCTTAACTTCTCCTCTGCTCGCCACACTCATACAATAGTAACACTTCCTGGGAAGTGCCCCTCGATGGAACTTTAGAACTACCTACAGATTGTTTCATATTATGATACTTACAATTAAAGAATAAGCATTTATTTTACAGTGATTTTTCTTTTTAACCACATAGAAAATGTGCAAACATGTGAGTGTTCTAACTTTAATACTGCCCAGCTTAAGCCCTGATGTCCTACTGATACAATTTGCCTTCTAAGGTCAAATGTAAATAGCATCACTTTAAAGGAAAAAAAATAAATATTAAATATCTTTAGACATGAGTACGTGTCTGGGTTTAACTTACAGAGGAATTTAATTAAACTTTTAAGTTAAGCTCTGCATTTATCATGTTTCTGTATATTTAATGGTACATGGTATTTATTTCAAAATGATTAAGAAATGCCAGATTTTTTGATTCAAAATATCAAAAGGTATTCATCTTTAGATATTAAACATCTTTTTCTCTCCAACAACACATTAATGGTTAAAGGACCACAGAAGTTTCTCCATTTTCTAAGCTGTGAGAGATGTATTTTTTATCACTTCCACTAGTTATTCAGAAAGAAAAATTATAACTCTAAAATAAAACATGCCAAATCTCCCCTATTGCTTATTTTTGGCTATTACTTGAAATGTGAGGTGTTTCCTATTGCATTTTAATGAATAATTAGATTTTATAAATCTATTATCATAAGAAATTTCATTAATTCATGCTTTTATTAATTCAACAACTATTGTTTATGAGTTTATCTCTAAAAAGGTACTTTGCCGGGTGTTATGAAAATAGAGGAAAGAGTATTTCTCCACTACAGAACTGGCAGAGAAACATCAGTGCAAAGCAAGATTTTCCAAGACAGTATGTATTTACTGAATATGACTTTTGATAATTCAAAGTCTTGGCATCCTGAACAATATTGATTATTTATTGCATTATAATGTAGAGTATCTGTATCACATAATTTAATGGACTGTAGCCTTCCAGGCTCCTCTGTCCATGGAATTCTCCAGACAAGAATACTGGAGTGGGTTGCCATGCCCTCCTCCTGGGGATCTTCCCAACCCAGGGATCGAATTCCCATCTCTTAAGTCTCAGTGGCATTAACAGGTAAGTTCTTTACTGCTAGAACCACCTTGAAAGCCTAATGGAGGTGAAGGAATGCCCAATTTGGTTCCCACATTAATAATATTAGTGAAGTCCAAATGTTTCATTGATTAAAAAAATTAAGTTGAAAAGATTTCTCAAAAGTCAGTAAAGAGATAAATTAAGATAGGAAGAAAAAATCAAATGTGAAATCTACTGTGGGATCTTAGTATCAAGGTGCAAAAGAGTAAAACTACTGTTTTTAATTTTGACTGTGAGTTTTATAATATATAGATGAAAAGAAATGGGTGAATCTATAAGGCAGTGAAATGGAGATAACAATCATTTTCCTTAGGATATTTTCGCCAAGAAAGTAAATGCAAAACTCATTGACAAGTAGTATCTCAAGTATGTATGAATACTTATTCCAAGTTTCCTTCTTTTTTCCTTTCTTCTTTTCTTCTTTCCTGCCTCTCATCCTTCCTTTCTTTCTTTCTCTTCTCCCTCCTTCCCCCTGGCTTGTTTTGTTTTTGCGAAGCCAGTTTCACTCCAAATTTCTGGAGTTTCTAGACCGCCTGCTGTGACTATTTATTTGATTTTCTAAGTTTCTCCGTGATTAAAAGCTGATTAAAGCACATATTTAGGTGATTTTGAATTATTTGTGTTTGGAAAACATCCCAATACCCCTTGAGATTATTTGAGGTACCCCGAGGTGCTAAAAAATAAAACTGCCCTTCCCTTCTTATGAACAGACATTTTTATAAATGTTTTTTCAAAAGGATTCAGACAAGCAAAAGAAACCAAAGCTTTTGCTGATTTTGTAACATTGTGGGGAAATAAACAGCATGACCTCTGGATTCTTCTGTTTTCCATTTTTAAAAATAAGAAGACATCAAAATTAAAAGAATAAGTTTCCTTCAGAATCACTGGTTTCTTCTATTTTATTCTGTACCCCCAAAACATGGAGATCACAATTACAAGCCTAAGTTTTTCTTTGGAAAAGTGTTGACTTTCTCAGAAATTTCGAGGAAGCCAGCTGAGATAATGGCTCTTCGGGTTCCTTTTCACAGTTACAGTTTACAGCAAAATTTTTTCACAGTGACAACTTGGCTTCAGTTTGGCTGAAAGATTTTCTGACCAAAACAAAACACAGCAAAACAAAACAAAAACTTTTTCTTTCCCAGACAACATTTATAATGTAATATAATGGTTAGTAGGTGCGCTTTGAGTCAACTGACTTGGGTTCAAATTCAACCTCTACAAAGTCTTAGACTCGGTATCTCCATCTGTAAAATGAGTACAATCATACTTACCCTTATTGGGTAATTGTAAAAATTAAAAGAGATGGGTCTATAAAAAGTTTAGCCCAGCATCAGTTCAGTTCCGTTCAGTCGCTCAGTTGTGTCCAACTCTGTGACGCCCATAATGAGTATTTAATAACTGGTGTTTATCAGTGCTGCTGGAATGAGAAGTGACCTGAGGCTCTCTATCCAAACCTCCCCTCATAACCCCCTACAACAGCACAGACATGGCATTGCTTCTCTTACTCTTGAATGGCTCAGCTGAATCCCAAACCCAGCCAAGGAACTTTCTTCTTTTGTGTGTTAATCTCTCTCTTTCTGCTGCACTTTACCTCTTTCCCCATATCACACCTGTTCAGATACCGAAGAACACTCTGGTGTCATCTCCTAAGTGGTCTCCTTTCTGAGATAATACTTCATCAGTTCCTCCCGGTCCATTCTGACCATGCTGGCCACGTGTTCTTTGATACTCTTGCATTGCATACTCTGAATCTGGGAAAGATTAAGTCAGTTGGATTAGCTGAGTATTTTTTAAATCCCTCTACACATGAGGACCTGAAGCAGAGAGTATAGAGGGGTAGAGCAGAATTCTAGGCATGATTTATTTCTATTGAACAATAATTTTATAACCCCCTTTTCTTCCCAGAGTTGTGCAGGGTAAGCATCTTTATAATAAAAAAAATTCTCAGACAATTTTCTGTTCTTAAAAAAGTTTCACCGTTCTTTTAAATTTTAATTCAAAACAATCCATTTTAAATTGTATTTCAATTATACCACTGCTGTCTATATTGTGGAAATGGATGATTTTAGGTTAGCCATGGACAAGTTATTTTTATATTTATAAATACAATTATATATTAGAAAGGATACTTAATCACCAATCCTTAAGCTATTGTTGCTTAGGATGAGACAAGCTTAAAGTGTGAGTATATTTTAAATCAATATTTTTAAAAGGTGTTAAAAAATCATAGTAGTTATATAATCATAGTTAAATAATTAAGATTGCTGGGAGAAACATCAATAACCTCAGATATGCAGATGACACCACCCTTATGGCAGAAAGTGAAGAACTAAAGAGCCTCTTGATGAAAGTGAAAGAGGAGAGTGAAAAAGTCGGCTTAAAGCTCAATATTCAGAAAACTAAGATCATGGCATCTGGTCCCATTACTTCATGGCAAATAGATGGGGATACAGTGGAAACAATGTCTGACTTTATTTTTCTGAGCTCCAAAATCACTGCAGGTGGTGACTGCAGCCATGAAATTAAAAGACGCTTAGTCCTTGGAAGGAAAGTTATGACCAACCTAGACAGCATACTAAAAAGCAGAGACATTACTTTGCCAACAAAGGTCCGTCTAGTCAAGGTTATGGTTTTTCCAATAGTCATGTGTGGATGTGAGAGTTGGACGATAAAGAAAGCTGAGCACAGAAGATTTGATGCTTTTGAACTGTGGTGTTGGAGAAGACTCTTGAGAGTCCCTTGGACTGCAAGGAGATCCAGCCAGTTCATCCTAAAGGAGATCAGTCCCGGGTGTTCATTGGAGGGACTGATGCTGAAGCTGAAGTTCCAATACTTTGGCCACCTGATGCGAAGAGCTGACTCATTTGAAAAGACCCTGATGCTGGGAAAGATTGGGGGCAGGAGGAGAAGGGGACGACAGAGGATGAGATGGCTGGATGGCATCACCAACTCGATAGACATGGGTCTGGATAGACTCCAGGAGTTGGTGATGGACAGGGAGGACTGGCGGGCTGTTGTTCATGGGGTCACAGAGATGGACATGACTGAGCGACTGAACTGAATCAGTAGAAGTGATACCTCAAAATCATGAAAGTGATATACAATTGAGTGAAGTTTTAGAAACACTGTTATGGGGTATTGTCATAGCACATAACTTAATTGCAAGTATTGCAGAGTTTGCTTAGAAGCAATATGGATTTATGAATTCATAAATAAACCACTTACATTGCATTGCTTTAAAAATTCTATTTACCCATATCTAAAAGCAAGCAATGTAAAGTGCAACTGATCATGGAAAAGCATGTCTAACTACACTGGAGTGTTTACGGTTACATGGAATTTTGAGTATTTGATTTTTCCAAAGGAGGATGGGAAAGAAATGTCCTTAGTTTTCTAAGTCCTTGATTCTAAAGACCAGTCTTCAAAGCTGGTAGGTATGCATACCTGCATGTGTGCTAAGTCACTTCAGTCGTGTCCGACTCTGCAACCCCATGGACTGTAGCCCACCAGGCTCCTCTGTCCGTGGGATTTCCCAGGCAAGAATACTGGAGTGGGTTAGCATTCCCTCCTCCAAGGGATCTTCCTGACCCAGGGATCAGGATCTTCCTGACCCAGGGATCGAACCTACGTCTCTAATGTCTCCTGCATTAAAAATGTGTATGTTACTGAAATGTGAAATCTGTTGAAGAAATTAAATTATTAGTCTTCATAATATTCTGAAGAACTAAATTTCAGAGTAAGAAGAGCTTTTGGAATATGATGAAGAGCATCTTCGGTTTTGTAAATTGTAAATAATTATGGTGATAAACTTTACAAATATCCCATAGAATTCACATAGCAAGGGAGGTAAAAACTTAACAGTTTACAAGGTTGTGTGAGTTAAATGAAATAATCTACATGAATGCACAGGTGCCTGATTGCATTTTGTAAAGAGTCTACCATTCAACCATAGAACTGTCCTAGATGTTTAGTGTGAGGCTCCCTTATTCTGTGGAAACAGACATTGGTGCAGGCCACTTCTTTCACTGCATTTCATACTTAATTTATGCAGATAATGGAGACTTGGTCTGTAGAGAGAAGATCTACATGAGAGTAGATTAGAGAGAAAAGGAGGTGAAGGAAGGAACTGAAAGAAGCCTGGTAACTTGAAGAAAACAATTGGAGAAAGTAGACTAAAATGGTATTGGATTTATTTTCACTTTTCTTCTCAGTCTACAAATATGACTTACCAAATTTTTCCCCTTCCTCTAACTTTTTGTAAAAATGAGGCTAATTTGAGGGAATGAGCACAGCAAGCCCCAGGAGAATATGGCATTATCATGTTAGAATCCTAAAAATAACAGAATTCTAGAGTATGTTCAGCAAATGATTCTTCATTATTTTTAGAACAAGCATTTGACAGCAAATAATAGAAAATCAGCAAACAATGGATAGAGGTTTATTTATATATCATGCAGGGAAATGTTCAGAACTGGAATTGTGCCTCCAGACACCAATGGGCATCTAGGTACTTTTCATTGTCCTTAGCATCTCAAAGAATTGATGCTTTTGAACTGCGGTGTTGAAGACTCTTGAGAGTCACTTGGACTGCAAGGAGATCCAACCAGTACGTCCTAAAGGAAATCAGTCCTGAATATTCATTGGAAGGACTGATCCTGAAGCTGAAACTCCAATACTTTGGCCACCTGATGCAAAGAACTGACTTATTTGAAAAGATCCTGATGCTGGGATAGAATGAAGGCAGAAGAAGGGGACGACAGAGGATGAGATGGCTGGATGGAATCACTGACTCGTTGGAATGAGTTTGAGCAATCTGCAGGAGTTGGTGATGGACAGGGAAGCCAGGCACCCAGTCCTAATCAGTGAAGTGTGAAGAATGGTGTGGGGGAGGGGGGGTAACCAGACGATCACGTGAGGCTCCTTCCAACCCTAAGACCTTTGTTTCCCCCTTTGGTTCTTTCAGGAACTGCAGACAAACAGCAAAGGACAGAAGAGATGGGACTAGACGGAAAGCAGCAGCACTAAAGGAAGATGGGATCAGAAGAGAAAAGGGGTATCTTTGAATGCTTGTCTGAGAGCCACCAGAACAAAATTGTTTACGTTAGAAATACACATATACTACATGTATGTATAGTATGCATGCATGTAACAGCATTAGCATTGTAGCCAATTGTTTTCTTTTTTGACTTCTTAGAAAATGGTCTGAAAACTGGTGATAAATTTTTATCCTTTTAAAATTTAAAAGGAACTCTTTCCAGGAAAAATTTCCTCCCACAAATCACCAATCGGATAATTTATCTAAGCATACAAGTTTCTTGCCTTTAAGTGATGCATAGCAGATTTTTCCCTCTACAGAGATTTACATGACATGGTATTAAATTCTATGGAATATTCCCCCTGAATATTCTGAAGTAATAATTATTTTCTTTTTCTCCTCCAGGTGCAAAATGGGTTGATAACAAACAGAAGCTGATTTAGTGCTGTGTTCCTACCTGTGCTTGGAAAAATACCAATGCAAAACAAATACCCATCACCACCATCACCTCCAACTCCATCATCATGTGTTATTTTCTTTCTCCAGGACTGCTCTCTGAAGTACTTTCGATATTTTATACGTAAACATTGACATGCTTTTCATAAATTGTTCCTTCATTTTTTTTTTTTTTTTTGGCTAATCACTGATGCTACTCTATTTGCCAAGTTCCTTTTCATTTCAATTTATTTCTCTCTATAGCCAAAAGTGACATCTTGAATTTGAGTAAATTTTAAGTGATTCATTTTTGGTTTTTCTATTTCTGGAATAGGGGCTTCCCTGATAGCTCAGTTGGTAAAGAGTCTGCCTGAAATGCAGGAGACCCCCGTTCGATTCTTGGGTCCAGAAGACCCACTGGAGAAGGGATAGGCTACCCATCCCAGTATTCTTGGGCTTCCCTTGTGTCTCAGCTGGTAAAGAACCCACCCGAAATGTGGGAGACCTGTGTTTGAGCATTTGGGTTGGAAGATCCCCTGGAGAAGGGAAAGCCTACCCACTCCAGTATTCTGACCTGGAGAATTCCATGGACTGTATAGTCCATGGGGTCACAATAAATTTTCTCTTACAATAAGGAGGCTTTTAAATATATTTTCTTTCTTGTTTTTTAAATTCCATTATATTTATTTATTCTTTTGCTTTTCAAATGCTATTGGTTTTGATTCAATTTATTTCCACAAATATATAAATATATATATACACACACACATATATATTGATAGTCTACTACATACAAACTACTGATTCAAGTGTCAGTTATAAAAATGAGAAGGCTTCAATTGTTGCCATCCTGCTAGTAATTATATGCTCAGTTCCTTACAATTAATAAAGTGGACTCACCTGTTTTTCAGCTAATAATCACATTAAATATGTATGATGGGTAGGATTCATTTTACAGAACAGGAAACTAGAGTCCAAAGAAAGTGGCCCTAAATGAACCAATGGTCCAACAAACTCTTCCACTGTCTTATGATCTGTTTGAGAAGTTGTAATAGTTTTTAGGATGAAAAAGCCTATCCTCCTTAGGAACCATAGGTTTTCATGTTTTCTTATAGTGCTTTATAGATTGACTTAGAAGTAAGTTTTCTACATTTCATACACAAAGCATATGGGGATACTTTTGCTGAGACTGGGGTGGGAAGAAGGACCTGAGTTTTACTTTGATGCTTTGACATTGACTTCAAACTAAAATGACCTATGGCCAATAAAAAAGAAAATCTGAAACTCTTTTTTGAAGTATTTGGCACATTTAGAAATCTTTTCTATGTTTGCATGTGCGCTTAGGCCCTTAGTCAGGTTGGGCTCTTTGAAACCCTTTGAACTGTAGCTCACCAGGCTCCTCTGTCCATGGAATTCTTCAAGCAAGAACACTGGAGGGGGTTGCTATTTCCTTCTCCAGGGGATCTTCCGGACCCAGGAATCGAACCTGCGTCTCCTGCACTGCAGGCACGTCTTTGCCGAGTGAGCCATCAGGAAAACCCTTCCTTTGTGGTTGCCCAGTCACTCAGCTGTGTCCGACTCTGAGACCCTAAGGACTGCAGCACACCAAGCTTCCCTTAAAAAATAGTCTTTAGTATCTTACAAAAAAAGGATTTGCCAAGTTTATGACAATCCTATTCTTAGAGAACAAAAGACATCAATCTTTTTAAGTTGTTCCTTTTTCTTAATTTTTAATAAATTGTAAAATAAAAGTAAATTGCACAAGTTTTCATTTTTTATTATCAAATTATCCTTCCCCATCTCTCTTCCAGAATTTGAGGAATGATAATTTTTCACATACCATCTCCCAGATTATATATTGCAGAAAAAGTAAAAATAATGTAAATAATCATAATTACCACAGACCTAAATGAGTAATTATAGAGAATATACTATAGATATTACAGTATTGAAAAAGCAACATGCTGCTTAAGGAGGAACCAAACAGAATATTCTAACTGCTTCTCTCCTCAAACTAATTGAGGAAAGAGTTGCACTGGAATTTAAAAATCCATTTTTCTCAGAAGTAGTGATGGGATTCAGGACACACTACTCCCAAGTATGGCACCTGGGCATACTGAATATTTTAAGTTGGAGGATTCTGAGAAAACAGAAAAAGGAGGCTCACTCTGACCTTCTCGCTGTCCTTCTCCACTGAAACAGGCTTAAAACCCTCACGTGAAAGGTGTCCTCCCTGGACCTGGGGAGAAGGATCCTTGTCTCTGAAGACAAAGGGACTCTTCAAGGAATCCAAACACACAGGCGTTAGAGGTTTCCCCGTTTCCTCTGTTCACCTCACACTTCTTAACCTGTCATATTCTTCCACAGCTGTCCATTCTTCATCAATCCTAGCAAAGAAACACTCAGATCTGTTTCTTTGG
The DNA here is from genome assembly GCF_023699985.2 of Odocoileus virginianus. Taxonomy (NCBI): domain Eukaryota; kingdom Metazoa; phylum Chordata; class Mammalia; order Artiodactyla; family Cervidae; genus Odocoileus; species Odocoileus virginianus. The sequence goes on along the minus strand of NC_069686.1, from coordinate 8,841,224 downwards.
ATCTTCATTTCCTTATGAAGATTCCTGTGTCATGCAAAATTTATATTAAATGTACATGTATACTTATTTCCTATTAATCTGTCTTTCCTCGGCTACAGTGTAACTATAACCTCTGTGATGGTATAACTGTTAATCAAAGCAGTGGAACAATAAGAACTTTGCAAAAATTACTTGCAGATGCTTAAAGATCTCTTCAAGAATCATAGGAGAATATCTTCTCTCCTTTATTTTTTAGAGACTAGCACTTGTCAAGGCATTGCAGTAATTGGGTATTTTCCCATTACATTTCCCCTGCGGCGTAAGTTCTGTAGATGTGTTTCCCTAATCGTACTAATCACATTACCAGATGCTGCTCTCATCTTTCTTCTTTTGCCCTAATGGGACATAGATTTCCTATTTGAGATTGTCACTTATTTGTTATATTTGTCTGGTGTTTTAAACATTATTGTTGCTGTTGTTTAGTCACTAAGTCCTGTCTGCCTTTTTGCAACCCCACAGACTGTAGCTTGCCAGGATCCTCTGTCCATGAGATTTTCTGGCAAAGAATACTGGAGTGGATTGCCATTTCCTTCTCCAGGGGATCTTCCCAACCCAGGGATCGAACTCATGTCTCCTGCATTGGCAGACAGATTCTTTACCACTGAGCTGCCTGGGAAGCCCACAAAAAATATGCATATGTGTACAACTGTGTATGTACATGTACATAATGTAACCACAGTAAAATAAAAATGGAGCTTTTATTAAAGGGCAAAAAAGATTTAACCCATTTGCTATTAAATTAAGCACACAGAATTAAAACTTTTTAAAAATAAATATTTCCCTAAGTTATTGTTTTCAAATTGTTTTCTAAGAGCAAGCTAGGTGGGAATGGAGGGAGAGACCCAGAATGAACTAGACAAAACAAACAAAGGCTTAGGACTGTGGCAGAGTGGGAGGCGGAAAGAGGAAGGAGCCAGAAAGCGAGCCCGAGGCAGAGGCAAGACCAGCTCCTCTTCTCTCCACCCCACCCCCATCCCGGACCGCACAGCTTGCTCTTAATAAGTTCCTGTCCACACCTGCCAAGGCATTTCCTGCTGAATGTGTCTTCTGCACCATGGCTGTTCCTAGCGACCTTCTTGTCTCCAGTGTATTGTAAGATTACGGTTTCATTGTTGACCCACTTGGCTCCTAGGAGGCATCTGACTTACCACATTTAGTGGACACATCTGCTCTTCTCTCACAATCTCCACATTATCAAAGTTCTCCTCCCTTTTTTGTTTCTACCAAAGAGAGCTTTTTTAAAATTTTGTTAATGACAAGTTTGCCTGCTGGGTTTTTGTTTTTTTTGAGAAACTGCTACTGTTGCTTCTAAGTACACTTGGATTGTCAAATCATGTGTTTTATTTAACACTCCATTCACAAAGTCTAAAGGTTATAGTTATTTTATCTTTATGCTGATGTTTTTCAATATTTACATTTTATAAAGTCCCTAAAATTGAATATCCACATATATCAATATTGTTATCTGTCTATTAAGGTCAAACTGTATTTCAATATATCTATATGTAATTTTGCTTTTCTAAAAAGCCAAGGACATAAATGCTGACCTCTATTATAAAACAGGTGGCCTACTCTTCACATGGAACAACCTCTCCATCATGTGGACTTTTAGGATATTGCTATTGAAATCAAAATCCTGCAACTATAAGCAATAATTAATTTTAAAGGATTGAGGTGGAGCTCCTGATATTCTTATTTTTATAGTTCATACTATTTCAGCTTTTCTATATGTCAGTGGATATTCTCAGCACCTTACATGGGCCATTTCATGTAATCATTCCAGTAATTCTATAAAATAGTTACTCTTACTATCTCCATTTCATAGGTGAGAAAATTGAGGCCAAGATCACAGAAACTGTTATCAACAAAGTCTGAAATTGAACTAAGGGCCAAATTCAGTCTTTGGATGAGATATTTCTTGCCTCAGGCCTTCTACATAAAATTCAACAAGAAATAGCAACACCTGGATAAAAATAAAATAATATTAACTTCTGTTAATTTAGAACCAACAATGTGTCAAGTACAGTCTGATCCTTTAAATGTTCTTCACTGTTATTTTCCCATTCTACCAAAGTCTCTGTGGTGAGAAGTTAGGAAATATAAAGCTTGACAGCTACCAATTACCAAAGACATATTATGAATTGAGGCCATTGTTGCTCTGAAGCTTGTATTGTTTCCTGTAAGAATCATCAAGGCTATAGAAAATCAGCCAGGAAATGTGAGCTTTTCTCCTTGTAAAGTTGGTAAGATTAGCTATAATTCATATGTCTCTGCACAAGCAGACCCATCTCCCCAATGGTAGACAAGAGACAGATGGGGAGACTTTAATGTTTTTCTTGTATCCAGGTTTGCTTTTAGTAAGCTATTAAGAATTAATGCACATCCCCCCTCTCCCCCCCACCGTTTGTCTGTTCTGAGGGGGGGGGGGGGCACAAATGGATTATTGGAATTATGTAGATATAAAAAGCCTGAAAAGTGAGTCTCATTTTGGTTGAATTAACTAGAGATGTTATCTGAAAAAGATTAACTCAATCATATATCAGAACAAACAAAAATAAACTTTTCCTTCTTACCTTCATTTACTTATATTCATTTATTTAACGAATATTTACTGAAAATGTGTAATATTTACTGCTATGTGTAAGTTTCAGTGCTTCTTTATCTTAAAATCTGGCAGCAAACACATGAAATGGAGAACTGCAAGTAGCACAGAGGGATATGAGATGTGTTCATCCAGAGAAGAAGGTCTGAGAGTTCTGACCAGAGTGATGAGAAGAGGCTTTCTGCGAGAAGCAGCTTTCTGTTCTCAGGTCCTTAGAAGGAGGGACAAGGAGAGGTAAAGGTGGCGAAAGGGGATAGCAAGGTCCATGCCGAGGAGGCATCATGTGCAGAGGCAGAGCTGAGGTCCAGGAGTGGTGAGCGGTGCAGTGAAGGCTGCGGCTAAAGTGATAGGCTGGGCTTAGACTGCAAAGGACTTTGAATACTACGCTAAAGTGTTTAAGCCTTGCTCATTTGTAAACCAGAGTTCTGAAGGTGAGATCTCTAGTCCAATGGCATCAGTATCACCTCAGGCTCTACCCCGGACTCATGGTATCAGACTCTCTGGGAGGTCAGTTCAGTGAAGTCCTTCATTCTTGTCCAAATCTTTGTGACCCCATGGAGTGCAGCACACCAGGCTTCCCTGTCCATCACCAACTCCTGGAGCTTGCTCAAACTCATGTTCATCCAGTCGGTGATGCCATCCAACCATCTCATCCTCTGTCGACCCCGTCTCCTCCTGCCCCCAATCTTTCCCAACATCAGGGTCTTTTCAAATGAGTCAGTTCTTCTCATCAGGTGGCCAAAGTATTGGAGTTTCAGCTTCAGCATCAGTCCTTCCAATGAGTATTCAGGACTGATTTTCTTTGGATTGACTGGTTTGATCTCCTAGCAATGCAAGGGACCCTTAAGTCTTCTCCAGCACCACAGTTCAAAAGAATCAATGCTTTGGTGCTCAGCTTTGTTTATAGTCAAACTCTCACATCCATACATGACTACAGGAAAAACCATAGCTTTGACTAGACTTTTGTCGGCAAAGTAATGTCTCTGCTTTTCAATATGCTGTCTAGGTTGGTCACAGCTTTTCTTCCAAGGATCAAGCACCTTTTAATTTCATGGCTGCAGTCACCATCTGCAGCAATTTTGGAGCACAAAAAATAAAGTCTTTCACTATTTCCCCAACTATTTGCCATGAAGTGATGGGACTGGATGCCATGATCTTAGTTTTCTGAATGTTGAATTTTAAGCCAACATTTTTACTCTCCTCATTCATTTTCATGAAGATGTTCTTTAGTTCTTCTTCGCTTTCTGCCATAAGGGTGGTGTCATCTGCATATCTGAGGTTATTGATATTTCTCCCTGCAATCTGATTCCAGCTTGTGCTTCCTCCAGCCCAGCATTTCTCATGAGGTGCTCTGCATATAAGTTAAATAAGCAGGGTGACAATATACAGCCCTGACGTACTCCTTTTCCTATTTGGAACCAGTCTGTTGTTCCATGTCCAGTTCTACCTGTTGCTTCTTGACCTGCATACAGGTTTCTCAGGAGGCAGGTAAGGTGGTCTGGTATTCCCATCTCTTGAAGAATTTTCCATAGTTTGTTGTGATCCACAAGTCAAAGGCTTCAGCGTAGTCAATAAAACAGAAGTAGGTGTTTTTCTGGAACTCTGGTGCTTTTTCGATGATCCAACAGATGTTGGCAATTTGATCTCTGGTTCCTCTGCCTTTTTTAAATCCATCTTGAATATCTGGAAGTTCTCGGTTCACATACTGTTGAAGCCTTGCTTGGAGAATTTTTAGCATTTCTTTGCTAGCATGTGATATGAGTGCAATTGTGTGGTAGTTTGGCATTGCCTTTCTGTGGGACTGGAATGAAAACTGACTTTTTCCAGTCCTGTGGCCACTGCTGAATTTTCCAAATTTGCTGGCATATTGGGCGTAGCACTTTCACAGCATTATCTTTTAGGATTTGAAATAGCTCAGCTGGAATTCCATCACCTCCACTAGCTTTGATTGTAGTGATGCTTCCTAAGGCCCACTTGACTTCGCATTCCAGGATGTCTGGCTCTAGGTGAATGATCACACCATCGTGGTTACCTGGGTCATGAAGATCTTTTTTGTATAGATCTTCTGTGTATTCTTGACACCTCTTCTTAATATCTTCTGCTTCTGTTAGGTCCATACCATTTCTGTCCTTTATTGTGCCCATCTTTGCATGAAATGTTCCCTTGGCATCTCTAATTTTCTTGAAGAGATCTCTAGTCTTTCCCATTCTGTTGTTTTCCTCTATTTCTTTGCACTGATCACTGAGGAAGGCTTTCTTATCTCTCCTGGCTATTCTTTGGAAATCTGCATTCAAATGGGTATATCTCTACTTTTCTCCTTTGCCTTTAGCTTCTCTTCTTTTCTCAGCCATTTGTAAGGCCTTCTCAGATATCCATTTTGCCTTTTTGCATTTCTTTTTCTTGGGAATGGTCTTGATCCCTGCCTCCTGTACAGTGTCACGAACCTCTGTCCATAGTTCATCAGGCATTCTGGGAGGTTGGACTTAACAATCTGCAGTTTAACAGGTCCTCCAGGTGATGCTGAAGCCTTCTTAGTGCTGAGAACCAGTGGTGGAGCTGGCCCTGCTAAACTGCTTCCTGGGCTGTGCATGGTTGCCAGGGGAACTGGAAATAATCACCTCCCTCTTCCTCAGAGTAGTTGTGCGGGCCCCGGGGAAGCTACGTCTCCTGGGGACGACAACAGTGGCATCAGCAGCTTCACTCTTTCCTGCTAGGGTACAAACTCTTCCATCTGAAAAAGAAGCAAGTGTCAGAGGCCAGGGGGCCTAGTTTGATGGATCACTCCTGTCCCCCGAGTTAAGAATGGCTTTTACTTTGTTTTTATATTTGCTTTTTACATTTTTAAGGCTTGTAAAAATAGGAACGGTAAAGAGGAGGAGGAGGAGGAAAGACAGTGTTATGGGAGCGGCCTGCAAAACCTAGAATATCTACTTCCTGATTCTTAACAGAAACGGCTTACTGACCCCTGGTATAAACAGGGATAACTGTTTTTGAGAAGAAGAGTGGTAGTTCCAAAGGATGAATTAAGGAGATTTAATATAATGATGGGCTTCCCTGGTGGCTCAGATGGTAAAGCGTCTGCCTGTAATGCAGGAGACCCAGGTTCAATCCCTGGGTTGGGAAGATTCCCTGGAGAAGGAAATGGCAACCCACTCCAGTACTCTTGCTGGAAAATTCCATGGACTGAGAACCCTGGTAGGCTACAGTCCATGGGGTTGCAAAGAGTTGGATACAACTGAGTGACTTCACGTATGTACAAATGTAAGATACAAAAATCAATATAATAACAGAGTGCAGAAAAGAAAAAGTGAAAAGAGCTGAAAGTAGAGAAGCCAAATGTGGAACACATGTGATAAGGTAAAGATCTAAACCATGCAATGCTCTCTAGATAGAAAAAAGGAAATGGGTCATTAATGCTTATAGAGACAACATAACTTAACTTTCAATCAACCCAAGTGCTATGTCATAGCAAGCTTCTCAACAACTGAAGAAATCGTAACTGTGTCCAGTTTAAGAGTTTATAGGCCAGACTTTTGGACTCTGTGGGAGAAGGCAAGGGTGGGATGATCTGAGAGAATAGCACTGAAATATGTATATTATCATTGTGAAACAGATCACCAGTCCAGGTTTGATGCATGAGACAAGTGCTCAGGGCTGGTACACTAGGATGACCCAGAGGGATGGGATGGGGAGGAAGGTGGGAGGGGGGTTCAGGATGGGGAGCACATGTAAATCCATGGTTGATTCATATCAACATATGGCAAAAAACCACTACAATATTGTAAAGTAATTAGCCTCCAACTAATATAAATAAATGAAAAAAAAGAGAAGAGTTTGTAGGGGTTTGGTTTGCTTTAGTTTTGAGGGAGTAGAACAGTGTTGAGAGTGTGAACTCTGGAGCTCTTGTCTAGTGTGGTGGAAAAACTGCATGTCTAAGTGCTTGGTAGGTATTTAGAATTATCTCCATAATATTTGATTAACATATAGAACAGTGATATGTATAGAAATCAACCAGTTATCTTCTTAAAAGGCCAATTAGAGTTTAAAAGTTTTGGACTGGCCCTGACATTCTTCATCTCTAAGAAGTTCCCAAGTAGGGGACACACTTTCAGTAGCAAAGGCCTGGACTGAATACCACTGGTTATCTGAAAAGGAAAAATTTAAGGTCACATATTAAGCATGGGTAATAATTCCTCCATCCAGAGAACTCAAAGGTGTCTTTTCTGCTGTAATACATGATTTCATTGGTCACCCAAGCATACTTGCCCCTGCTGTTGGTTGGTAGAAATTCTGCCCTCTCAGAGTGGTAGCTTTTAGGGACAAATACCTAGAGAGAATAAAGAGTAGGATGGAGTAAAGGTCAGAAAAGGAGAGTAATGGATAATGTGAGTGGAGAAGACAGGACTGATCCTCTCACATTGGCCAGAGACGGTCTGTCTAGTGGTTTAGGGGGTCACACTCAGACTTCAAATCCAGGGTCCTCAACTTAACAGCTGTGTGAGCTTATGCAAATGATTTACCTTCTTCTGTCGTGGTTCCTCATCCAAAGATGGGGATAACACATCCTCAAAGAGCAGTTAGAGGGAATAAAAGAGATAATGTAAGAGATAATATAATGCAGCAGTAAGACTATAATAAGAACTAAATAATTGACTCTTTAATTATTAGAGATAAAAACCTATCAGTCTGATAGGAAAGGAAGCTCCCTAACCATCACAACTGGTAAGGAAATAACCTAGAAAATTTATTAATGCTACTAAAGGACAAATAGTTCCCCAAAGAGCTTTAAATATGCATGTTGGTCCATATGTAGAATTTGTCTTAAATATTTGGAATTATCTCTGAAGAAAGGACAGGGATGTAATGTGGGATATCATTAGGTGTTTGTTTTTTGACTCTAAAGTATATATTTTCATTATTGTTTAAAGCTTGTGCTAAATGCTGGATAAATTTTGTGATATTTAAGGGTAGCAATTAAACAGAGGACTCAAGGCTTTATGTATCTTCCAAAGGAAAGATGTGTTTTATATTCACGTTAAACAAAAGTAAATTATTTTCAAAATTAAAATATGACCTTCAAAAGCTTTTTGATATTAGGTGAAAATTTATCGTGGAACCATATTTAAAGAAGAAAGTTAAGAACCATGTATCTGATGATTAGATGAATTTTTATGTTTTTCATAGAGAATGCTTTAGCATCATGAAAACACAGCCTAAGAGGTGACACATACTGAGCCAGTTCCTCTTAATTGAGTTAATTAAAACTCTCTAGGTCTTTACCGTGACACTCTTTACTTTTTTTTTTTCTCTAGCGTTACCTTATTCACATTATTCTTCTTCACAGAACTGTCTTCCCCTCTGTGATTCTGCCGCAGCCTATATAGATGCAGTGGAAAGAAAAAGAGGCCTCTGCTACCAGAGAGCTCTAGAACCAGCTCCAGTCTGGAGACCCACACAGCCTTAGACAAGGCTCTTTCTCTGAGACCTGATTTCCTTACTCATATTGATACCCACTTTACCAGATGATTGAGGATTAGAGATAACATTTGTTAAGTACTTACCTGGAGCTTGTATATAGAAAATAGGCAATGAATATGAGCTTTTGTTTATTATTTGTTATTGAAATGTCAACTCATGTGCCATCCATTTTTGGAAGCCCTGAAGATAAGGGCAGTGTTTACCTCCTTTAATATCCAGAGGGGGGCATTTTATTTGTACCTGATTACTTTATATGTGGCATTTTAGTTATTTATGTGTATAGATTTGCTTCTCTATAAAATAGGAAGTTTCTAGAGTAATGATTCAGCTTTCCAGAATCCTATATGCACATGCATCTAGCCAGGAGCACACAAATAATAGGTGCAATAATACATGTTCAATGAACATTTCTTTCATTGAGTAAAAATCACTTTCTGATAGAATTCATATCAATTTTTAGGATGATGTACTTCTGGTTTTCCCTGATTTCATCAACTTTATAATGCCCTACCAAATCAAATTATATCAGGCACCAAATGGTTCACAATATTTTCCCTCCAGTAGGATTTATTTAACAATCATATATAATAGGAAATATGGAAAATTACAGCAGAATAAAAACACAAGAATTGTAGCTTGTCATGTTAAAAATTAAATAAAAGAGATACTGCTTAAATAAAAAGGCCTAGAAATTGTTAGATATATGTTGGGTAGCTGAAGGTACAATGCTAAGCAAAACATTTAAGGCTCAGGAGTCAAATTTATTCATCCTTCTCTTCAGGATGGATTCCACACCATGTTGGCAAGAAGGGATGGGCAGCACTACCCTCCCTCTAATTTCCTGCTAATTAAGACAAGTCAGTGGCTGTCTTAAAGGGAGGAAGGAGGGAATAAGGAAGATACAGAAGAGAGAAGTAGACAGGAAATAGAAGGAGGGAAAGAGGAAGTGAGACAGGGAGGTTAGTTTAAAAGGAATAAATGCATCAACAGCATGACAACTCTTCTGAAGGGATGGAGCATGTTTTCTCGGATCCCCTGGAAGTTCTGTCACAGTGCCTTATAAGTTACATAGCCTGGAAAATTAGGTTAAAACCCATATACAGAAAATAATGACTTCATTATACTCTTATATTGTTTTAGTTATAAAGTCTACATATCTTAAAGTATTAATAGGAACAAAGTGGACATGTTTCCTATGACAGTTCAGAAGCAGTGTTTCCATTTATTTCTCTGTTGAGAGATTCTATACCTTTAATGAAAAACAACTGGCTCAAATAGGAACAATAGTAATTAGACTTCCCAGACAGTCAGATTCTATTTTAAATGCAGAATATTTTCTAGTTTGTAAATAGCTACCTTAAAAAAGACATTAAAAGCAGTAATTGCAGTTTCTCCATAAATAGAAATAAGAAATCCATTGTTAAAGGACAAAAAGTCACCATGATGTACATATCTATAAATTTTCCCTGCAACACATCATTATAGATCAATCTTTACTGCTTACATTTAAAATATCAATTGCATTATAATATCTATGATACAATTCAATTATTTATCTGTGTTCTACATATGCTTCAGGTGAAACAAGAGCTAAGGACCTTATTCACAGAACACTTAAAAGCATCTTATACCCAGTCTATGCACAAATATATCTTAAATTAGAATAATGCATACCTAATATGCATATAGAATATGGCTTACACATGAAAAGATATCTAAGTTGTGAGTTATAAAATCCCACTACTTAGACTTAAAAGCTTCTGATTGCATCCATTCTAAAATATTGCTTAGCATTGTGGAACCCAGGGAAGAAGCAGGTGCGACAGAAAACTCATTAGGATGGACATATCCACCTTCACTTTCTTCTTTAATTGATGACTACTCTTGATCTTTCCCATCTAATTTCTACCTGTCACAAAGACAAATTCATTTAGTCTCACAATCATTGAAGAGTTTGTACAGTGAAAATTACACCACCTACTTGGGCTTGACCTTTCTTGGCAGCTAATAACAAATAAAGGTAGTTCTTCAATTTGGAACAAAGGCAAGGCTCTGCACATGCTCAGGCAAAACATGACAAGGAAGCAGTCTCCAACGGCTGCAGTTTGTAGTAAAATTATAAATTCACATCAAACAATGTTCTCTGTGCAGAAGTGTGGGCTTCCATTTTCACAGACAGTTTTGAGTACATACACACGCGCACACACACACACTTCTTGTCACTTATCCCTTGACCTGTAATATATTTTGTTACATCATGATGAGATTAACAGCCCAGAAGGCAAATCCCATTCTCAGTTCTAGTGTCTGTCTCCAACAAGGGCTGGAGGTTCTTGTCATCTTGGATCATAGGTCTTGTGTGACTTGCATTGTGATGACCCCCATGTGGGTGATGCCTTAGTGCTTTGCAATAACAGTGGTGGATGCAGACTGGTTCACTGCTTTCAGGAACAGGTTTCGCTGTGGTTTCCCCGCTTGAGAGTTACAATGAAGAGTTCATCAGGTCACAGAGTCAGGGCTCTGATGCTTCATTGCTGTCTTAGGACTTCAACTACAGCTTCTGAGCAGCCCCTCTTCTCACTTGGCTCCCAAGTATTTAAAACAACAAGGACAATCTAAATAGCCTCAGAGCTGCAAAAATATTTTTCTATAATTTTGTTTTTGCTTTCATTTTACTTAGCAGCTTGCAAGTTTTGTAGTTACAGCACTCTGTGTGAAACAAAGCAAGAAAGTAAAATTTAAAAATGCCTCATGTTCTGTACATACATTGCATAGTCGCCTATGTAATAACTGGGTTGAAAGTGATAAAAGTTTGAAAATGTCCAACTTTTGCCTTAAAATTTCTCTGGTTTGATTGAAGAAGGCCAAATTGTGGAGAAAGAGCAATGGCAGAAGCACTGGCCAAAATCTCTGATAGCAACTTTGAGTGTATTTATGTGGCTAGAATTCCTAGCTCAGAATTTATGTTCATCTCTTATGTGAGTTCATAAAATGGCCTGTTCTGAGTGTGTGTTGAAAGAGGAGAAAAATATTTGTGGAAAATTGAGGATTTAGAATATTTTAGTGCTGTTTTCATTATCCTGAAATAAAATCCAAATGAAAAGGGAGATCATGTTTTAGTCATATATAGGCATCAATTATTGTGTGGCAATTTCAGGTTGGACTTTACTGACGTCACAAAAATAAGAGATTTATCAGAAAATGATAGATATTCTTTTTATTTCAGTTGGAATTTCTCTTCCTGTCTCTTTTGTGTGTATATGTGTGTGTGTGTCTAAAGTTTGGATGGAGGTTATGGAGAGAAATTGTTGTTAACTAATACAAGTTCAGTTCAGTTCAGTTCAGTTCAGTCACTCAGTCGTGTCCGACTCTTTGCGACTCCATGAACTGCAGCATGCCAGGCCTCCCTGTCCATCACCAACTCCCAGAGCCTACCCAAACTCATGTCCATTGAGTCAGTGATGCCATCCAACCATCTCATCCTCTGTCATCCCTTTCTCCTCCTGCCCTCAACCTTTCCCAACATCAGGGACTTTTCAAATGAGTCAGCTCTTCGCATCAGGTGGCCAAAGTATTGGAGTTTCAATATAAGACAATATCTTAAAAATTTTTAATATAGAGCTGGTTTTTAAAATTTCTATCCACTTTGTGATTTGATTTCTATCCGCAATTCATATGTAAACTATTAATCACAGTCACCAACTCTGGAACTGTTGATAGGACTAAATATAAGATTTCATCACAGTGCCTGACACTGATAGTTGCTATTAGTGAAACTATTAGTAGCAATTAAAGAATCTTACAACTGACTCAAGAATACTGGGGAATGATTCATCTTAAAAGCTAACCATATTTTTTTTCTTATTTTTCATAGTGCAAGGTTCCCTTTATTGTGATGCTCAGTGGAAAACATCTGTAAAACAGCTCACTGTCGTGGTGACAGCTGCAACCATGCTAAGGCACTTTCACTATATAAAAAAAGGGGGGTTGGGAGTTCTGTTCATTCCTCTGCGACTGCAATGGGACCTGAACTCAGAGCTTTTTAGGCATATATAGCTTTAGTATAGCTTCATGATTTCTTGTGAATTTGTTTCCTTAAAAAAAAAAAATGCCTTCTTTGCCATAAGTACGTCTAAATGCAGCATATACAAAATGGTTATGGCTAACTACATTTTAACTTCATCAATTTAAAGCAACATTTGAGGTGCTACTAATAACATCTCAAAGACTTGATATGGTACCTGCAGCATTTTGTCTTGCCTCTACCATCAAGCCAATAGCAAGACTCATTTTTTTATACTTTTTAAACAGACATTAAGACATCTCCACTATAAAAATACATTCCTCCTTTCTAACTCCCTTCTAGCTGCTTGCACCTTCTCTGCCCAAGAGAGTGGTTCTCAACTTCAGTATATAGAAATTACAACAGATTGAATTATCAAAAATTCAGATTCCTAAGGCATCACTCCCAGAGCTGGTAATTTGGTGGACCAAAGGGGAGCCCTAGAAGCTGAATTTTTAAAAAGATAATCCTTGCTGCAATGTCCATGGATTTTAGCAAATATTGATGTTGTTTTATAATATGTACTTGCTTTGTTATTATCACCCAATGTAAACACTCATATTTCCTACATGAAGTAGAAAAGGAAACTGGTATCAAAAATTCATATTTCTTTTATGAAGTAGTAGAAGAAAACAGAATTAAACCTCCCCATAGGATACAGCTTATTATTTTTAAAGGACTAAAAGGTCTCAGTAAATATAATTTTTATTGATGAGTAAGTCAAGAATCCTTTGAAAAGGTAAACTTAAACAGTAAATATTTAAAGCTTACCTGTTAAGGGTTTGCCTCAGAAAATAGAGATTTAAAAGAAAAGAATCCAAAAGGACATTTAAATAAGATAACTTTGTTTCTAATGATACTCTCCAAACCATCCACTTCAGAAATAAATTTTTCATCTAAAAAATAAAATTACCTCCCATACTTATAATGAAAGATGTCTTTAAGGTGTTTCAAACCTATGAATGTGTCTCAGCATGTTTTTCTTCGGCATTTACTAGATCTGAGTTCTTATGCGGGTCAGGTTCACCTGAAAAATAAGCACACAAACAACAAATAAACAAAAACAAAATAGACCTGAGGGGGGAAAACCTAATTAGGTCAGGAAACTGAAGCAATCAGTAAAACACTGAAGACTAGATTTTATAATGGATCTGTGGCACATTTCTTCAAAGATACCAAATACTTTCTTTTCAGCCTGTGGATTTATAGAGTATACAAGTCATCTCCTGGTTGTTATACAAGTTTGTGAAGTTGAAATTTAATCTGGAGATACAGAAATGAAACAGATGAGACATGTTCAAGCATCTATTAAATCAAACATAAAAATTATGCATGTTTTTCCCAAATATTTTTAATTGAAATATATTCTTTCAAACAAACCCTCTAAAGTTCATTGTCTTATATCACACATTGCTTAGTTGCTATGAATTTTAAAAAATGAGTATAAGAGAATGTAATGTTTAAGATACATCATCTGTCAAAACAAACTAATGGAATTTATAATCTTAGAATCACTCAGCTTCTATATAAACTTTGAGAAAAAAGTAGCATGGAAAATGTTCCATTTCTAGAGAGGCTGCAGAGAATGTATAAAAAATAGAAACACAAAGCAAAATGTACGGATAAAAGAGAATTATGTGAGAAAGTTAAAAATTAGCGTAAGTTGGTTTTTGAGTCAATTACTCAAAATACTTTGATATTTCAAAAAATAGTCATAGTCATATACGATAGAATGTTCTTTCCATCTAAAATTTGATTGAAAATATGTTAACAATTAAACTTTGCACCAGTTGATTTTGAGATTGTTTTTTCCAACATATATTGTAAGACTGCATTGTCTCAACTGCAATAGATTTTTACTGAGTTCATAAACGTAGTGAACATACAGGAGTATTATCACAAAACAAAATTATTTTGTCCTTTAGTCTCTTTAAAATACACTCAGCAGGGGACACTTATCTTCTGTCCCAGGTTCAATCTTTTAGGTAGTATCAGGACTTTTCCAATCATTCTGAGATAATAAAAACATTGTGTGATCACATTAAATTGCCAGTGTCTTGGGTCTGGTCACATACAATACACATCAACCTTAAAACAGATAAAACTTCTTCCCAACCTTGGATTTGTTGCAGAGCCTAGAAATTGTGGTGATGGGGGGTGGGAGAGGAGCGTTTGATTGTTTCTTTCTCTCTTTATTCTTTTAAGCTCAAGCAGGCAGGATTTATTAAGCAAGCAGCAAGCAGAGTTGCTTGTCCTCTGTCTGCTAGCTACCCTGGACCCCTGAGCTGGAGCAAGAGAGGGAAGACTAAGACTCCCACTGCAGGATGGCTTTGGATTCACTAGACCTGGCAGGCGTATAGAGCTGACTACTCGGTGAGCACATGCATGGGCTCTCCAGGGACTTCTTGCCAAGGACCACGCTTGGAGACTTCTCACAACCTTGGCATGGACACGTGTTCCTTTACAATGTCCACAGCCCCTTGAAATTTCTTAGTGCATCTCCAGATTCTGTCGCCTGAGGCCCTATCATGCTTCCAAATAAAGATACGCTACATTCAGTTCACATGAAGCATTCTTTAGGCCTTTATTCCTATAAATTAGTTGAGGAAAGGCTGAAATCTACATAGCTTCCTCTCCTTCAGCTTATCTATCATCTTCTAACCTCTTATATCTCTCACATAAGATTCCATTCCCAATATCCCCTTTACTTCAAGCTCTCCAAGGGTGAAACTATCTTCCTTTGACTTGAGGTGAAGAGGGAAGAATTTCTATACCTTTCCCAATAGCAGAGAATGCATTAAAGAACACTTCCTCACAAATCCTATTCTATCTATCAACAACCTGACCTTTTCAATTATTTGAATTGGGTGATGGTTATAGGCACCCTATAATTGACTTTTGGATCTTCTTTGAAATTTCTGCTTCCCAAGTAATTGTGTTTCTCACATTTATCATCTAGTCTTGTCTTAAACTTCTGATTTAAATCTTGCTACTTATGACTAGATTAGAACAGAACAAAATAGAACAGAAAAAAATAGAACAGAACAGAGTGGAAAAAAAGATTGAATTAAAAGAAAGAAATATAAGTAATTAAGTAATCCTCTCAAAATTTTTGAGAACATTTTAAGGTGGACAAAAGACACTGAGGTTTACCAATAATCAAATGCTCTTATTTCTAGTGGATAAAGAGCTCACCAGTAATAAAAGAATGGAAGAGGAGTAAAATAACAAATGGTTAAAACACAGCATTACAAAAATGTTACATAGGCTACATCCCAGAGCAATTCCATAAACACAGTTAGGAAAGTAGCAATTTAAAACTGTGACCAACACAAGACAAGACTTTTGTGGCCCTGCGAAAAAAAATGTGTTCCTTGAAACTGTAAAATTCCAGATGGTTCAGGGGCACATACATAACATTACCAGTCAATTGCATGTCAGCCAGAATGCTTAGGAAAATACTGAATTCAGGTCTTCAGCATATTCAAATCATATTACTTTTAGTTAATAAATCTTTAGTTATAGAAGGCTTTACAACTAACTTGGATAATACCCTTTGAAAGTGACTCATAGGCTTTCATAAAAAGAGAAAGCCATATCATTCTGAAATATGAGATATCATTCTGTCAGAAAAGAAGAAATTATTTGCATTTTTCAATTTATCGCATTCACGAATTTTAGATAAATTCATCACATTTTAGATAATCTTCATGACCAAAGAGTGGTCAATGTAAAAGACCTTCTAAGAAACATCCTTATAATGCAAGGTCCCACACAGTTTTGAATTGTCCCCTCTTTTAGTTTGGTAAAACCTATGATTTCCTTAAAATAAAATTCACAAATAAATGAAATACAAAGGATTTCATTTATATCAAATATAATTATCAACATCTTCAAGTAATCCTTAAGATATGATACAGTAACATATGTGCTTCTTCATTAATTCATTAAATAACAAGGTCTAGCTGCAGGTCTATCATCTATATAATTCTGAAAAAATAAGATCAAAGGATACTATGATGTTTCTTCATGAATTTAAATGTTATGAAAATATTGATGATTCCATTGGTTACAGGCTTCACCAATGGCTCAGAAGGTAAAGAATCTTCCTGCAATAAGGAGACATGGGTTCGATCCCTGGGTCAGGAAGATCCCCTGGAGAAGGAACTGGCAACCTACTCCAGTTTACTTGCATGAAAAATCCCAAGGACAGAGGAGACTGGCAGGCTACAGTCCATGGGATTGAAAAGAATCAGATACGACTAAGTGACTAAGTCCACTGGTGACAAACACAACTATCACAAATGTTACTCTGTGTATTGTTGCCTACAAATGAAGGAAATCCTAAATTTCAGGTATAGGTTAGTAAAAAAAATCACTGTCCAAATGTATAGACTCCATCTATATAACCTGGGTTAAAATCTTTGACCTAGTCTAACTTCATTTTATGGGTAAGAATCAGTCCCAGAAATCAAGTGATTTCCTTCAGTGCAGACCACACATATTAATAGATAAACTGAAGTCAAAATTATTTACTTTAAAGTCACTATTATTTCAAAGAAACCCATAAAGTGATCTTGGAACTTCATTTTAGTAAAGAGATTTGCAAGTTCACATACATAGAAAGCTACACCTTAGGAATGAATGCAATGGGTTTGCTCAAAGCAAGTGCATAGAAGCTCTTTTGATAGCCAGGAAAAAAGTAGTGCAAATAAGGAAACAGATAATTTTGTTCATCTCAAAGAGCTTTTAGGTGTCATCTAAATGTTGAAATTTGAAAAAAAAATTTGTAAAAGGATGGAAATATGGTTTTTGCTTTATAAGCATAGTGCAAAATTGGTGGGGTGTAGGGAGAGGAAAGTGCTCACAGGAGGGACAGACCTACCAAAATAAACAGAAATCCTCTAAATTTAGCTTATCTAAACTCAGCCTGCAATCTGAGCTCACTATTATATTAGTAACTCTAATATAATACGTTAGCCTCATAGATGATAAAAACAATACTTGCAGGGAATAATGTAAGTCACGTAATCAGCTGGTTATTAGAGACTCCGGCTGTCCAGTTATGGTCTTGTTCAACTCTTATTTAAAAAACAATCTGCTGGGATAAATTATTATACAATTGAAGACGGAACAATAACAACACTTTGTGAACAACTGCTAGGTGGTGGGCACTATTTTAAGTGCTTCATTCATCTTAATTCCCTGAATCTTCATGGAAAACTATAGAAAGAGATGTAGGTCAAGTCAGCTGCCTCAGGTGTCAAGGCTACCTAATGGCTGAATCTCTCTGACAAAGTCAAACCAGAATCTTGCCCTCTAGCTTCACCGTTTCCCAAACTATAATCATTAGCATACCACCTTCACCATTCCTGCCATATCTGTCATTTATTCTTAGTTACTAATATTTTTTTACACACAGACTTTAAACCTACTCTCTTTTCAAAGATTGGTTTTGTCCTAAATAATAATACCCAAAGAAATAACAGACTGGTTGCAAATAGGAAAAGGAGGACTTTAAGGCTGTATATTGTCACCCTGCTTATTTAACTTATTATTCAGAGTACCTCATGAGAAACGCTGGGCTGGAGGAAGCACAAGCTGGAATCAAGACTTCCAGGAGAAATATCAATAACCTCAGCTATGCAGATGATACCACCTTTATGGCAGAAAGTGAAGAAGAATTAAAGAGCCTCTTGATGAAAGTGAAAAAGTTGACTTAAAGCTCAATATTCAGAAAACTAAGATCATGGCATCTGGTCCCATCACTTCATGGCAAATAGATGGGGAAACAGTGGAAACAGTGGCTGACTTAATTTTTCTGGGCTCCAAAATCACTGCAGATGGTGATTGCAGCCATGAAATTAAAAGATGCTTACTCCTTGGAAGGAAAGTTATGACCAACCTAGGCAGCATATTGAAAATCAGAGACATTACTTTGTCAACAAAGGTCCGTCTAGTCAAGGCTATGGTTTTTCCAGTAGTCATGTGTGGATGTGAGAGTTTGGCTATAAAGAAAACTGAGCACTGAAGAATTGATGCTTTTGAACTGTGGTGTTGGAGAAGACTCTTGAGAGTCCCTTGGACTGCAAGGAGATCCAACCAGTCCCTCCTAAAGGAAATCAGTCCTGAATATTCATTGGAAGGACTGATGCTGAAGCTGAAGCTCCAATACTTTGGCCACTTGATGCGAAGAGCTGACTCATTGGAAAAGACCCTGATGCTGGGAAAGATTGAGGGCAGGAAGAGAAGGGGACAACAGAGGATGAGATGGTTGGATGACATCACCGACTCAATGGACATGGGTTTGGGTGGACTCCAGGAGTTATTGATGGACAGGGAGGCCTGACATGCTGCGGTTCACAGGGTGGCAAAGAGTTAGACACGACTGAGAGACTGAACTGAATGAACTGAACTGAAAGAAGTAACAGACTTCATGTGCTTGTTGTGCTTTACTAATATGTAGAAGTCATAACTAACAAAGAGTTTTTATATCTGTAGGTATAAAAAACACAATAATTGATTTAATTTAATGGTTTCTATCAATATTTGCCTTCACATATTTCTCTCTCGTCTGATTCAACAATCCCTACATACAGTAGTAAAACTATCAGCATAATTTCCATTAAGAATGAGAAAAACACAGTGAGAAGTGATAACTGACTACTCCAATCACCATGGCCTAGAAGGGCCAGTAGCAACAACACAGTGCTTGAAAAATACTTGGCCAAAAATCAGTTTGTGTAATCTTTTCAACAGAAACACTAGTTCCGAGTTATACTGCATTCTCATTACTTCATAAGAAAAATACTACCTGGGGACTTTACTGGTGGTCCACGTGGTTAAAAATCTGCCTTGCAATGCAAGGGATGTGGGTTCAACCCCTGGTCAGGGAGCTAGGATCTCACATGTTTCAGAGCAACTGAGCCCAAGCACTATAACTAGAGTGTCTGTGTCCCCAGTGGAAGATGCCATGTAACAGAACATAACACATAACACAATATCCCACTTGCTACAACTAATTCCTGACACAACCAAATAAATAAATATATTTTTTTGAAAAGGAAAAATACTACTTTTGCTCATATAGCAGTGTTTGCTCATGCAGGTAGATCTGTCTAGGTTGATCCAGTTCTATTTTTGGTCCATTTATATATATATATATATATATAGCTTATGTTGCCAATAGCTAGAAAGAA
Source organism: Odocoileus virginianus (assembly GCF_023699985.2). Lineage (NCBI taxonomy): Eukaryota > Metazoa > Chordata > Mammalia > Artiodactyla > Cervidae > Odocoileus > Odocoileus virginianus. Next base: position 8,821,843 of record NC_069686.1, on the reverse strand, counting down.
TATATGATCTACGATTTGAAAGCTACAGTCATTGGAGAAATGTAATGTGAGATAAATCAGTGCTTCTGATTCTAATCAGTGTTTCGGCATCTGTATGATACAATTTGCTTTATAGGTTGGGAATAAGAAATTCTTCACACTAGAAGAAAATACTCTTCATTTCAATGCCTCTTGAGAGTAAATAGTTGTATGTTTTCTGACTTAGGATAAATTTTGCTTCATGCATGAAGATAATAGTAAACAAAGGAAGGAGTGAATGCTAAACACCAAGAGAGATGAGAAGAAGAAAAAAGGTGAGGCTGCTGAAGAAAAATTCCACCCATTTCCAAATGTGCTAGTTACAACCCTGTAAAGTTAGAGGAAGTAACACCTTATTTCATAAAGTGTTACAAAAGACACAAATCAAGAAATGGCTAATTATTTTTTGGTTCACTAAATCAGTACAAAACACATTGATTCACCTTGGCAAATGCCAGAATGAATCCCAGTCCACATGTGTTAGGCACCTAAAGATGTGGTGAGTTCTATACAGAACTGATTAGATGAGATCTGTGGAAAGTCAAGATTTCTTTCTATATTCAACTGCCTTTTAATAACATATCACTCAACTTAGAGAGCCAGTACCACATCCAACAGCCTGAAATCTGAAAGTTCCATTGAAACTAGAGTTAAAACAATGTAGAGCAGTAATGAACTGGCTCCTTAAAAGAGTTCAGTCTAAAATTGGGTCTACAGGATGCATATGTTTTGGTGGTGAGGATAGGAATATTCTCCTAACAAGGGGCGTAGGGAGGTGAGATACACAAGCCAAACACGAACAAAGGCAAGAGACTGGGAAGAAAGAGATGTACCAAGGAAGAAGTGAAGCCCAGTTGAGAAAACTTGGCTTAGTGTTCCTACCCAATATAACTAAAGTAATTTCTCCTTCAGCACCATTCTTTTAGGAGAATGCTCCAGTATCTATTGAAATACTTATTCCCAGATGGGATTTGTCTGATTGAATCACAGGTCTCTTTTTAATTTATTTATTAGAGTATAATTGCTTTACAATGCTGTGTTAGTTTCTGCTATACAACAGTGTGAATCACTTATTGTAGTTCAGTAGCTAAGTCATGTCCAACTCTTTGCAACCCCACCGACTGCAGCGCACCAGGCTTCCCTGTCCATCCTCTTCCGTAGACTTTCCTCTTGAGCCACCCCCACCATCCCACCCATCTAGGTCATCACAGATTACCAAATTGAGCTCTCTGTATTATGCAGCAGCTTCCCACTAGATATCTATTTTATACATGGTGTTAGTTGTTCAGCTGTATCTGACTCTTCGAAACCCCATGGACTATAGCCCGTTAGGCTCCTCTGTCCATGGAATTTTCCAGGCGAGAATCCTGAAGTGGGTTGCCACTTCCTACTCCAGGGGATCTTCTGGACCCAGGGGTCGAACCTGCGTGTCTTGCATCTCCTGCATTTGCAGGTGGATTCTTTACCACTAGCGCCATCTGGGAAGCCCTTTACACATAGTAGTGTATTAATATAAATGTCAATGCAACGCTCTCAATTTGTTCCACCCTCTTCTTCCCTCCCTGTGTCCACAAGTCAGTTCTCTATGTCTGTGTCTCTATTGCTGCCCTGCACAAAGGTTCATCAGTACCACTTTTCTAGATTCCATATATATGTATTTTTGTTGTTCAGTCACTAAGTCGTGTCCAACTCTTTGTGATTCTGTGGAATGCAGCACGCCAGGCTTCCCTGTCCTTCACTATCTCCCAGAGTCTGTTCAAACTCATGTCCATTGCATCAATGATGCCATCCAATTATCTCATTAATACATGATATTTAGTTTTTCTTTTTCTGGCATATTTCCACTCTGTATTACAGACTCTAGGCTCATCCACATCACTACAAATGACCCAGTTTCATTCCTTTTTATGGCTAATATTCCATGGTATAAATGTACCACATCTTCTTTATCCATTTGTCTGTAGACAGACATATAAATTGCTTCCCTGTCCTAGTTATTATAAATAGTGCTGCAATGACCACTGGGATGTGTGTGTCTTCTTGAATTACCGTTTTCTCAGGGTTTGCCCAGTGGTGGGATTGCTGGTTCATATGGTAGTTGTTTCCCCAGTGGCACAGTGGTAAATAATCTGCCTGCAATGCCAGAGACGGGGGTTTGATCCCTGGGTCTGATTCCTGGATTGGGGAGATCCCCTGGAGGGGGGCATGGCAACCCACTCCAGTAGTCCTGCCTGGAGAATCCCATGGACAGAGGAGCCTGGTGGGTTACAATCCATTGAGTCGTAAAGAGTCAGACATGACTGTAACTGCTAAGCAAGCATGCACATGGTAATTCTATTTTTAGAAAATAGGCTCTGGTGGCAGAGAGATGGTGAAAATGTAAGGGCATTGATTATCTCTGAAGGTAGGAAAGATGGAGAAAGAAGGTTCAGGGTAGTGAAATGAAAATCACTCAAATCATGCTTTGCTGTAAAGAATGATGGGAAACAGTCGTGGGTATTTTAAGATTTGGCTCTTAGAACCAGTTTAATGTGAAAGGCAATATGGGCCTTCTCTACTTTTTCAATCAGGGAAAATATAGGATGAAAACTGAGTCTGAGAAGTGTGCCAAAAATTCACATTTTCTTTATTTTTTATAGATGAAGAGAGAAAAAATACATAAAGAATACTAATTTGGGGTATTCATCTAAACTAGTTTCAAAAGTTAAAAGTTGGGAAAAATTGCAAATTGATTAAAACATTTTGGCTTTGCTTTTAGTATTCTAGTTAATTGGATTTTCTATTTGAACCTGGATTAAGAAAAAAAGAGATCTCAACTGCCTTCAGTAAAAATGTTTAATGCAAATCTACTTTTGTGCCTAAATGGAGAATACTGAACATAATTGTATTTGTTTTAATAATAGATAACCCTGCTAAAAACCCTGAGGGTTATTGTTCTAAGCATAAGTCATTAATTCTCCCTCCCCTATACATGTAGAATAGAGTATTATCCATGTTTCCTGGCTCTAGGGAACTATTAAAAGATCGATTCTTTATTTTACTGCTTTATCATCAATTCTACTCAATTTGAAAGTTAAAAAAAATAGTTTAAGTTTTTACTTTCAGTGTGAGATTTTATAACATTATGCTGCTACAATCAGAAATTTATTTCTTAAATTGTTCAATTTTAATAGTGTTAGAAAAACCAATGCTGAATGCACATTATATAATCTTCCCACTTATCCACAATCTCTAGCCTACAATATTCCATAAGGTTCTGAGCTCTTGTATTTTAAAAGGCCCAAATATGAACATGAGGAAGATATGATCAGACTTTAAACAATAGGTCTTTATCAGTGTATGCGTTAGTTGCTCAGTCGTGTCTGACTCTTTGCGGTCCCATGGACTGCAGCCTGCCAGGCTTTTCTGTCCATGGAATTCTCCAGGCAAGAGTACTGGAGTGGGTTGCCATTTCCTTCTCCACTAGGTCTTTATACTAAACCTTTAAAACGTATACAATATTAATACATAAACAACTTTAAATTTCAAATCTTTATTAAAGTCTGTCTAGATGTATTTTTAACATGAATGTGCTGTTACGTATTGATTTATTAAATCATAAGTGATCTGTTAGAATATAGGTTAATAAGCAACAGTTGCAAAGTTTATTGCTATTAATAACAGTATTACCAGCAACAGCAAAAACAGTAGTTAATATTCAAAGAATAGTTACCATGTACCAAGCACTATGTCCAATGCTCCTTATATTTTACCCTTTAATTCTCCCCAAAATTTCTATTGCCCAAAGTCACATACCAGCTAAGGAGCCGAACTAAGACTTCAACCTCAGAGTCATGTATTAAATCAAATAGTTTGGTCACACAGTGTTAACTCTCTGACCCAAAGCGGCAGGTTTCTCTTGTATCTGAAAGAGCAATAGTATTCTGTATTGCCTGGAGAAATAACAGTGCAAAGACTGAAGTTGAAAAAAAATGCCATTTTTAATCTTCCTGTTCTGACAAACTATTAAGATTCAAGATTCAGTTCTTCAGAAAAGAATGAGCAGTTTGATAGTAAGAAAGGTGAGCAGCACTCCCTACAAAACAAAACTGTGTTTTTACTATTACTTCCTATAGTAACACCCGCAGGACAGACAGGCTAAGACTCAGATCCCAAGACCCACACAAGGCCTATATTCAGGGGTATTTCAAAGTGAAGGGTGCAAGAAGGACCCAAACATTCTCTTGCCATGTTTTCATACCACGGAGAAGAAATAATAGACATTCCCTTTCTCTGGGAGTAATGAGAAGTTATTCTATTTAAAATCTAGCATAAATATATGACTGAGGTAAGTACACTGAAAAAGTCAAAAGGTGTAAATGTGAAAACTCCACCATCATTTCTGTCTTGGTGGTTTCTGACTTCCATCCTGCAACACCATCAACTGCAGACCTTATGGATTGCAAACTGCATCCACTATTTTCCATGCATATTCATACATAGCAAGAACAATGAATTGTTTCTAAGACTGCAAACATCACAAATTATTGATTTTTTAGTGTTTCTGATCAAATTCTTCAGTGGAGAGAGCAGTTTTTTTTTGGTATGATTTTCCATCTATGGAAGACGAGAGAAGAAAGAGTTATGAATTGATTTTGTTTGTCATTTTCCCCTTGGAGACAAAAACCACTTACAATCTTCATCAAGCTGAATACATAATTTTTAGCAAGTAGGTACTTACTACAGAAAAAGAGATTCAGAAAATATTAGGGGTGTGCATAATCCAAAATTCGAGGAGGCTTTAGATATACCTGATGATATTTTATTCATATTTTTTGACAAACATACAGACTGAATTGACTTCAGGATACTAAATGCCCAAATAATTGTTTTTTTTCTGTCTTGTTTAGTTTTAGTCACCAAATCTCAGAGGACTTAGTTGATAACTACACTGATCAAGGTCTAAGAGTCAGCCAAAGTAGAAACCAGTCTCATGTATCCAGTTATCTAATCTGGAAAGAGAAAGACTAATGTTCTCACAAAATGCCTTCCATGCTATTTTTCTTTCCTACGTACATGTTCCTCCTAACGTAGGCTGGCTCTGATGAGGGGCTGTTTTGAAGAAAAAGTATGTAGAGTACCTTGTCTACTTATAGTTAGTTGTAATTAGTAGTAGAATAAATTGCTTCTCCTGGTCATCTATGCAATTTGTTCCTATTGCAGTACATTTATAATGTGTAAATCCATGCTTTAAAATAAAAGCACTTTAAGCAATTAGTCACAGAGCACTTTACTGATCTGTGACATTTAGCCAGGACTGTGGGAGCAGTGTGATCTCTAAACCACAATGACTAGTATAACAGAATCACTTTCATGATGGATGTGTATGTTAGCTGCTTAGATGTGTCCAACCCCTTGCGATCCCATCGACTGTAGCCTGTTAGTTTCTTCTATCCATGGAATTTCCCAATCTAGGATACTGGAATAGGTTGTCATTCCCTTCTCCAGCGGACCTTCTGGACCCAGGGATCGAACCCGGGTCTTCTGCATTGCTGGCAGATTCTTTACCATCTGAACCGCCAGGGAAGCCCAAGGAAATGTTCCGTTATTTTTAAGGAAAAACTGTTCTTTACTTTCAATCCCTTGGAAATATTTCCAAGCCCGAATTGAACCAGGTCTTCTGCATTGCAGCCAGAGTCTTTACTGTCTGAGCCAGCAGGCAGGTTTCAAGATGGAGCTGGACTTATTTAAAATTGTTGCTGTTGTTGTTCAGTCACTAAGCTGTGTCCGACTCTGCCATCCCATGGACTACAACACACCAGGCTTCCCTGTCCTTCCTTTTCACCTGGAGTTTATAGATACTCTCTTATCTCTACATTGAAGAAAACACCAAAACTATTACCTTATTTTTGTTGAACTTCTTTTATTTGATGAGATTGTTATTTCTTATGGATGACTCTGGGTTTTCTGTGACCAGCACCTGCATAGATGCTTAGTCCAGATAGAAGGGTGATATGTGGACACAGAACACTTCTGAAAGAATTCCATGTCCAGATTAATGAGATATTATTATTGTGTGCATTCTTGTGCTGAATTTCTCTCTTCAACTTTCACAAAAGATTCCTGATACAAATCACAAGTAGTCCAACTCTTCAAAGGTCACTCACTATAAGTTATCTTGCTACAAAATGAGTCTAGGTTGTATTTTGAAGATGATATAGATATAAAGTTTGAGCATCATATTCTTGAATGTTTTCACCATTTTCCCTAGAAGGCTTATGTACTAAACCTCAGTTGAAGAGAATTATTGGATCATTTTTCTTTTCCCCTACATTTTTCATAATTTCTTCAGAGAAATTAAATATATCTAAGAAAGATCATGCAAAATGCCAGACTGGATGAAGCACAAGCTGGAATCAAGATTGCTGGGAGAAATATCAACAAACTCAGATATGCAGATGATACCACCCTTATGGCAGAAAGTGAAGAGGAACTAAACAGCCTCTTGATGAAAGTGAAATAGGAGAGTGAATTTTAAGCTGGCTTAAAACTCAACGTTCAAAAAGTGAAGTTCATTGCATCCACGCCCATCACTAATGGCAAATAGATGGGGAAACAATGGAAACAGTGACAGACTATTTTCTCGGGATACAAAATCACTGCAGAAGGTGACTGCAGCCACGAAACTAAAAGATGCTTACTCCTTGAAAGAAAAGCTGTAAAAAACCTAGACAGAATATTGAAAAGCAGAAACATTACTTTGCCAACAAAAGTCCGTCTAGTCAGAGCTAGGGTTTTTCCAGTAGTCATGTATGGATGTGAGAGTTGGACTATGAAGAAAGCTAAGCACCGAAAAATTGATGCTTTTGACCTGTGGTGTTGGAGAAGACTCTTGAGAGTCCCTTGGACTGCAAGGAGATCCAACCAGCCCATCCTAAGGAAGATCAGTCCTGGGTGTTCATTGGAAGGCCTGATGCTGAAGCTGAAACTCCAATACTTTGGCCACCTGATGCAAAGAACTGACTCAATGGAAAAGACCCTGATGCTGGAAAAGATTGAGGGCAGGAGGAGAAGGGGAAGACAGAGGATGAGATGGTTGGATGGCATCGCCAACTTGATGGACATGAGTTTGAGTAAGCTCTGGGAGTTGGTGATGGACAGGGAAGCCTGGCATGCTGCAGTCCATGGGGTCACAAAGAGTTGGACATGACTGAGCAACTGAACTGACTGAAGAAAGGTCAAAGACTTCAGCTGTAAATCTTTTTTTTTTTTTTTGCATAACTTCTGGGAATTTCCTAGATTCCCATAGTTAACAAGGCAACATTATGTTAGTCAAAGTCTGAACAACATTCCTAGTGGAAATAAACTCAGAATTGAAAAGTTTGGGCTGTATATAAGGTCTAACTCTAGGCACACTTTAAGGGATAATAATTACAATGGTGAAATATTCTTTTGAGGAAAAAGTGAATTGCCACAAGCCAAGTTTCCTGGATTAGCTAAAATGTCTTCTATTTGAGAGCATTTAGGTCTGCAGATGTTCAAGCTGGTTTTAGAAAAGGCAGAGGAACCAGAGATCAAATTGCCAATATCTGCTGGATCATTGAAAAAGCAAGAGAATTCCAGAAAAACACCCATTTCTGCTTTATTGACTACGCCAAAGCCGTCGACTGTGCAGATCACAATAAACTGTGGAAAATTCTGAAGGAGATGGGAATACCAAAACACCTGACCTGCCTCTTGAGAAACCTGTATGCAGGTCAGGAAGCAACAATTAGAACTGGACATGGAACAACAGACTGGTTCCAAATCGGAAAAGGAGTGCGTCAAGGCTGTATATTGTCCCCCTGCTTATTTAACTTCTATGCAGAGTACATCATGAGAAACGCCGGGCTAGAAGATGCACAAGCTGGAATCAAGATTGCCGGGAGAAATATCAATAACCTCAGATATGCAGATGATACCACCCTTATGGCAGAAAGTGAAGAGGAACTGAAAAGCCTCTTGATGAAGGTGAAAGAGGAGAGTGAAAAAGTTGGCTTAAAGCTCAACATTCAGAAAACTAAGATCATGGCATCTGGTCCCATCACCTCATGGGAAATAGATGGGGAGACAGTGGGAACACTGTCAGACTTTATTTTGGGGGGCTTCAAAATCACTTCAGATGGTGACTGCAACCATGAAATTAAAAGACGCTTACTCCTTGGATGGAAAGTTATGACCAACCTAGATAGCATATTAAAAAGCAGGGACATTACTTTGCCAACAAAGGTCTGTCTGGTCAAGGCTATGGGTTTTCCAGTGGCCATGTATGGATGTGAGAGTTGGACTGTGAAGAAAGCTGAGTGCTGAAAAATTGATGCTTTTGAACTGTGGTGTTGGAGAAGACTCTTGAGAGTCCCTTGGACTGCAAGGAGATCCAACCAGTTCATCCTGAAGGAGATCAGTCCTGGGTGTTCCACTGATTTTTCCACTGATGCTGAAGCTGAAACTCCAATACTTTGGCCACCTCATGTGAAGAGTTGACTCATTGAAAAAGACCCTGATGCTGGGAGGGATTGGGGGCAGGAGGAGAAGGGGACGACAGAGGATGAGATGGCTGGATGGCATCACTGACTCGATGGGCATGAGTTTGAGTAAACTCCGGGAGTTTTTGATGGATAGGGAGGCCTGCATGCTGCGATTCATGGGGTCGCAAAGAGTCAGACACAACTGAGCGACTGGACTGAACTGAACTGAGGTCTGCAGAATAAATACTCTTTTTTAGAAACGTTTTCTTTTCCTAAAGGATTCTGTGCCGACAAAAAGTAAAAGCAAGTATCTTAAGTGGCAGAATCCTGAACAGAAAGTATTTAGTTAAAGGTGAAACATTTCAGCTCTACAAATTGAATAACTTGAATAAGTCAATTCCATTCCTTCTTTACTCATGCAGAAAACTGGATGGATCTGAGAGAGATTTGCAGGATGTACTCTATGGGCTATCTTGATGGATTAACTTAAGAATTGAAGTTGATACAAGAGTCAAGATCAATTCACTCTACCGTAATTCACTCAATTGATTAATGGAATTGATCTGCTGCACATTTTCTTGTAAGTTAAGCAGAAACTCATTTCAGAGTTTTATGAGCAGGTAGTGCTTTTCCATAGTATACTTTCTTAAGGAAGCCTCTTATTTAAGACCTCCATATAATTTTGAGACATATATGTGAGTCCAGGAGAATATAAAGAACTACAGTAGATAACACTAAATTCTAAACACTTGATATGTATTGACATTTAATTCTCACAACGGTCATTTTTACGATCCTCACTTTAGAAATGAGCAAATGAAAACAGATTAAATAACTTGTTGATTACTTAGAAATAAGTGACTGGAACAGAGACGAATAAGATGGTCTAGTTCCAGGGTTCTGGGTCTGGACTCCATGCAGCCTTTTCTTGGATGTGATTTAATACGTGCTATTTTTGTTTTGTTTTGTTTTTTCCTTTCCTCAGTATGATTATATGCCTTATCTTTGAAATTACATCTGATGAGTAAATGATAGCTCCCCTCCCTTTTTTATTTTTATGAAGGCAGATCCAGAGAGTTAGAATAAATAATTTCTTTGTGACAATACATTCTTCAGTATTAGACACCAGTCAGTCTCAGCTAATTAATTATTGGGATGTTCCTACTAGTCTAGTACCATAACCATTAAGTCAGCTGTTAGGGGATCACAGTGAAAAAGGAGTAGAAGAGTAATTCCCCAAACAATAAACTTTTCAGGAGGAAAGTACTTTGGCTAATCTTAAACTCAGTTATATATTGCACAAGTCATTCTCAAATTTCAAAAAATAATTAGGCTATTTTACCCCTGTCATTCACACCTACTAAAGTATAAATATTTTTTCAAAGATAACTGTCCCTTAAATTTTTTATAAATCATTTATAATGGAAGAAAATTATTAAGGCATTTGGTCAGCAGAACAAAGGTTAAATTAATATAAAATATAAATTAAGTTTATGAAAAACACATTACCTTTTCAGTGTCTTGGAAGGCAGAAATATAAGGATAAGCTTTATTGCAGAAATGACAAAACTAGTGATTAGCTGCTCAAAGAATATTTACTGACACACTATATTATCTTAGTAAAGAAAAATGCTACAAAATGCCACTTAAGCAAATATTTGAGAACATAAAAATGCTGATATAGTCATAGCAGCTAAGCTAAGTGAACCAAGGAATTTTTAGCTGTTACTTATGTGGTTGGCAATACTAATTAAGCAATCTGCAGAAATGGATCCCCTTTCTCTCCACAGATTTCCAGGAAGTAGACTGACATCTCCAAGTCTTTTGGTCAAATTAGAGCTGCCACCATGCATGAGGTTTTACTTAAAGATGTTTACTGATCGGGAAAACATAACACTTCTGTGAACTAGTTTTTGCTTCTGAATAAAAGGATCTTATTTTACCAATCTATAGCAATGATATAAAATAGCTGTGAAAAGCTAAACTGTAATTAGCATTTATGACCTGTCATGTTTGTAAGAATTATTGTGCTAAAATTATCAAGATAAATATAATTGATATATTTTTCATTTTTAACATTTTTACTTTGATCCTAAAAACTTTCATGATTTTTTTTAATTCATCAGTGGTGATCCTGAAGATGATTCTTTTTTTCTAATTCAGTTTATTTTTTTCTGCATTTGAATTATTGCCTAAAAAGTCTAGATTCCCAGGGCTCAATTCTAATTGATTTCAACTAAAGTAGATACTCTCAGACTCTAATAAGCTGTGTCATTTTTCTAAAGTGAGGTATAATTTATATATATAATTATTAGTTTATATATTAGTTTTGGGTATGTAGCATAATAATTCAATATTTATATACATTGTAAAATAATCTCCAAAATAAGATGGATGGAGAGTTATTGCCCCAAGACACATCAGCTTCAAAGACCACCTCCACTTCCAAATTGAGTAAGGACCACATCTTCCTTCTACTCATCTTCCTGCCAGCCCAGATCTCTGCTTGTTGTATTCCTACCACCCTTGGGGAAACCATTTCTTCATCATCCCTGAACCAACCAATAATCACCAGCAGAAACAAGCCTGTGACTCCTACATTCTTTCCAAGCTTTATTATCCATGCAAACACAGGTGAGGAGTTCACACACACTAGAGCAATCATTTAACTGAAAGTCGCTCAGTCGTGTCCTACTCTTTGAGACACCATTGACTATACAGTCCATGGAATTCTCCAGTCCAGAATACTGGAATGGGTAGCCTTTTCCTTCTCCAGGGGCTCTTTCCAACACAGGGATCAAACCCAGGTCTCCCACCTTGCAGGTGGATTCTTTACTAGCTGAGCCACAAGGGAAACCCCTAAATTCTGCAGTTGTTATAGTTCTTCCATCAGTGAACAGTTCCAGTAAGCCTTCTGCTATGTAGTAGTTTGAGGCTTCCCTGATAGCTCAGTTGATAAAGAATTTGCCTGCAATTCAGGAGACCTGGGTTCAATCCCTGGGTTGGGAAGATCCCCTGGAAAAGGGAAAGACTAGTCCATGGAGTTGCAAAGAGTCGGACTGAACAACTTTCACTTTCACATGTAGTAGTTTGGAAAATGCAAATAAACCAACAAATAACTTTTCAAAGATGATCTAGAAACTACTCAGAAGATCATTGGCTTTGAATATAGACAAACTAGGCACAAATCCCAGCCTTTTCAAAGACTGTGTGAATTTAGACAAATAATTTAGGTTCACTGAGCCTCGGTTTTATTAGACTACAATTCCTCCCTTATAGAGTTGCTATAATAAATGTTTATATAAATGACCAATGGGCAAATCAATAAATGATGCAACATTTCATATTTTTCAACATTTTAAAACAAAAAACATCTTTAAACTATAACTTGCATGTTTTTTGAAAGCTCATAGGATCAGGTATGTTGGGATTAGACAGAAACAGGTTTGATAAAGCAAGTATGCTAGTCTTAAATAAGGTTTCAAAGAATTTTCTTTTCCTTTTTCTGGGTTTACTCCTACCATGTTGCTATTCTCAATGTATTATATGAAACTGTGAAGAGAAATGAAGCTTGATTCATTTACAACACATGTGTAAATCTATGGCTTGCGTGGCTTAACTCACCTCCTCTAGACCTCAGTTTTCACAGTGGTAAATGGTGATAATACCTAAGTCATAAGGTTGTTTGGCTGTTAAATGGATAATGACTGTGAAAGAACTCAGTATATTGCCTTGCCAGTAAATATGTACTTAGTGGAGTATAAGTTTATATTCAGCTTAGCACTAATAATAATATAATAACAAAAATTACTTATTATATATAATATACACTATTGCAATTTAAGATATTTCAAATCTAAATAACAATATGTAAGCTTTAATTAGTGAACCTATTACAGTCTACTAAACTGCTATGCTAATTATAATGTAAATTTGATTTTTTAAAATTTTAATGCTCTTTCATCAATTTTAAATGTTTCCGTTACTACTGGTGGGAAAGACTTCCAGTTTTGTTTAATTTTTCAAGCAATAATATAAGAGCTATTTTAGAAAACTTTAGTTTCCTTTTGAGAAAACTCTATGAGTTTTTCTAAAATAAATGATTTTAAGTAAACATGTTTGACTATAATGCTATTATATATTCAATACATTTCAAATAAATTATGTTAAAAATAAGAAAGCCTCCAACTTATCAGTAACTCCTATGATGATTTTCTAATTACAGAGGTAGGTCGTAGGTATAGGGATGAAGTTTTTTAAAAATGTCCTGAGAGTAGTAGAAAATTAAAGTTTTTATAAGGATTTAATGAAGTTGAAAATAATAAACAAACCATGATCACACTAGAGACTTTCGAGCATGCTTAAAGAACTACAGATACTTTAGGCCAATTGTCAGGCTTTTGTTTTGTTCAGTGGGTTAAATCTGAGAGGCCAGAACTACATTGCTCTGTGCAACTAGGGGTTTTAGAGGCAGAGAGAAGAAAGAGAAGAGGAGAGCGCTTAAGTCAAGAGAAATGAAAGATTAGAGGTTTTGGAGAGAGAACAGAGGTGAGTGGTGACAAATGATGATTTAAATTTTTGCTTTAAAGCATAATGTTAAGACAATAAAGCTTCCAACGTACTTGGAACTGAGTTAATTAGTGGAAGAGCTGAAAAGGTCTTGAGCGAAGGACTCAGTTAAATTCTGAGTATAAATTCTGATTACACGTGCTGGAAGAGTAGGACCTGAAAGGGAGAACTGTCTCAAAGGGCTGTTCCCTACTTAGTGCCCCTACTCTTCAGACCCCTCTGCCCTCCAGAATCTCTGCTCAACAGTGCAGCATCCAGCCCCACACAAACTTCCCCATCACCACCTTCTCCATTCCCAGAATATCTACTGTCACACGTCTTAGCCTAGAGCTTTCAGAGTCGACAAAACTCCTGTGAACTCTTACACTTATTTATTGCAGTTTATTGCAAAGTAGAATTATAGCAAGGGACTAGTTATTGGGTGTCTGAAAATAAAAGTATAGACATTGAGCAATGGGAGAAGTTCAGGGGGAATATCCCCACTTTTACTTTTTCCTTTTGCCATTTTTCTGTGGATTTTAGATCTTTAAGCTAACAACGAAACATATGGTACCACTTTCATTTATATGAACTCGCCAGTAAAATGAGACTTTACTAGAAAAAAGTCAACTCACCTCTACTCGACACTAACAGAGTTCTTACACAGCCCTGAGCAGTAACCACTGAAGATCCAAAACTGAACACCACATGAGTTCTGCTCTCAAAAAAATCTATAAGTATTTGTTTTCAACTTAGTAGGCCTCTGTTAATATTTTCGGAATGACCTCATCAGCAACTATCAATATTTTATCAAGTTCTGTAGTTTTGGCATGTGTAACACATTTTGACTGTAATAGCTTATAATACATAGTGGGTCTCATAGGGTGGAGGATGGTGCACATCTCCAAAGGGGACTATTAGAATTTTAAGGCATGTGTAATTGACATCATATTCTGAATCTCCTCCACTCCCACTCCTATTCCAGCACTGATTTTGGTATATTCTTTTGAATATATTTTTCTCCTCCCATTCTGGGACTTGGAAGGCAGAACATAAATATTCTAACTGCAGTAGAAATAAGTTTCAGTTCAGTTCAGTTCAGTTGCTCAGTTGTGTCTGACTCTTTGCAACCCCACGGACTGCAGCATGCCAGGCCTCTCTGTCCATCACCGACTCCTGGAGTTTACCCAAATTCATGTCCATTGAGTCGATGCTGCCATCCAACCATCTCATCATCTGTCGTCACCTTCTCCTCCCACTTTCAAACTTTCCCAACATCAGGGTCTTTTCAAATGAGTCAGTTCTTCGCATCAGGTGGCCAAAGTATTGGAGTTTAGCTTCAACATCAGTCCTTCCAATGAATATTCAGGACTGATTTACTTTAGGATGGACTGGTTGGAACTCCTTGAAGTCCAAGGGACTCTCAAGAGTCTTCTCCAACATCACAGTTCAAAAGCATCAATTCTTCAGCACTCAGCTTTCTTTATAGTCCAACTCTCACACCCATACATGACCACCAGAAAAACTGCCTTGACTAGACAGACCTTTGTTAGCAAAGTAATATGTCTGCTATTTAATATGCTGTCTAGGTTGATCATAACTTTTCTTCCAAGGACCAAGCATCTTTTAATTTCATGGCTGCAGTCACCATCTGCAGTGATTTTGGAGCCCCAAAAAATAAAGTCTGTCACTATTTCCACTGTTTCCCCATCTATTTCCCATGAAGCGATGGGACCAGATGCTATGATCTTAGTTTTCTGAATGTTGAATTTTAAGCCAACTTTTCACTCTCCTCTTCCACTTTCATCAAGAGGATCTTTAGTTCTTTGTTTTCTGCCCTAATGGTGTCATCTGCATATCTGAGGTTATTATATTTCTCCCGGCAATCTTGATTCCAGCTTGTGCTTCTTCCAGCCCAGCATTTCTCATGATGTAAGTTAGATAAGCAGGGTGACAATATAAAGCCTTGACATACTCCTTTTCCTATTTGGAACCAGTCTATTGTCCCATGTTCAGTTCTAACTGTTGCTTCCTGACCTGCATACAGATTTCTCAAGAGGCAGGTCAGGTGATATGGCATTCCCATCTCTTGAAGAATTTTCCACAGTTGGTGGTGATCGACACAGTCAAAGGCTTTGGCAGAGTCAATAAAGCAGAAATAGATGTTTTCCTGGACCTCTCTTGCTTTTTCAATGATCCACCAGATGCTGACAATTTGATCTCTGGTTCCTCTGCCTTTTCTAAATCCAGCTTGAACATCTGGAAGTTCACAGTTCATGTACTGTTGAAGCCTGGCTTGGAGAATTTTGAGGATTACTTTACTAGCGTGTGCTATTAATGCAATTGTGTGGTAGATTGAGCATTCTTTGGCATTGCTTTTCTTTGGGACAGAATGAAAACTGACCTTTTCCAGTCCTGTGGTCACTGATGAATTTTCCAAATTTGCCGGTATATTGAGTGCAGCACTTTCAGAGCATCATCTTTTAGGGTTTGAAATAGCTCAACTGGAATTCCATCACCTCCACTAGCTTTCTTCATAGTGATGCTTCCTAAGGCCCACTTGACTGCACATTCCAGGATGTCTGGCTCTAGGTGTGTGATCATACCATCGTGATTATCTGGGTCATGAAGATCTTTTTTGTATAGCTCTTCTGTGTATTCTTGCCGCCTCTTCTTAATATCTTCTGCTTCTGTTAGGTCCATACCATTTCTGTCCTTTATCAAACCCATCTTTGCCTGACATGTTCCCTTGGTATCTCTAATTTTCTTGAAGAGATCTCTTCAAGAAAGATCTAGTCTTTCCCATTCTATTGTTTTCCTCTATTTCTTTGCACTGATTTCTGAGAAGGCTTTCTTATCTCTCCTGGCTATTCTTTGGAACTCTGCATTCAAATGGGTATATCTTTCCTTTTCTCCTTTGCTTTTCACTTCTCTTCTTTTCACAGCTATTTGTAAGGCACCTCAGACAACTATTTTGCTTTTTTGCATTTCTTTTTCTCGGGGATGGTCTGGATCCCTGCCTCCTGTTCAATGTCACAAACCTCCGTCCATAGTTCATCAGGCATTCTATCAGATCTAATCCCTCCTTTGAATCTATTTCTCACTTCTGCTGTATAGTCATAAGGGATTTGATTTAGGTCATACCTGAATGGTCTAGTCATTTTTCCTACTTTCTTCAATTTAAGTCTGAATTTGTCAATAAGGAGTTCATGATCTGAGCCACAGTCAGCTCCTGCTCTTATTTTGCTGACTGCATAGAGCTTCTCCATCTTTGGCTGCAAAGAATATAATCAATCTGATTTTGGTGTTGACCATCTGGTGATGTCCATGTGTAGAGTCTTCTCTTGGGTTGTTGGAAGAGGGTGTTTACTCTGACCAGTGCATTTTCTTGGCAAAACCTTGTTAGCCTTTGCCCTGCTTCATTCTGTACTCCAAGGCCAAATTTGCCTGTTACTCCAGGTGTTTCTTGACTTTCTACTTTTGCATTCCAGTCCCCTATAATGAGAAGGACAGCTTTTTTGGGTGTCAGTTCTAGAAGGTCTTGTAGGTCTTCATAGAACCGTTCAACTTCAGCTTCTTCAGCATTACTGGTTGGGACATAGGCGTGGATTACCGTGATATTGAACAGTTTGCCTTGGAAACAACATATCATTCTGTTGTTTTTGAGATTCCATCCAAGTACTGCATTTCAGACCCTCTTGTTGACTATGATGACTACTCCATTTCTTCTAAGGGATTCTTGCCCACAGTAGAAGGTCATCTGAGTTAAATTAACACGTCCCAGTCCATTTTAGTTTGGTGATTCCTAAAATTCACTCTGGCAATCTCCTGTTTGACCACTTCCAATTTGCCTTGAATCATGGACCCAACATTCCAGGTTCGTATGCGTCAGACTTTTCTCCTATCACCAGTCACATCCACAACTGGGTATTGTTTTTGCTTTTGCTCCGCCTCTTCATTCTTCCTTGAGTTATTTCTCCACTGATCACCTGTAGCATATTGGGCACCTACCTACCTGGGATGTTCATCTTTCAGTGTCCTACCTTTTTGCCATTTCATACTGTTCATGGGGTTCTCAAGGCAAGAATACTGAAGCTATGTGCTATTCCCTTCTCCAGTGGACCACGTTTTGTCAGACCTCTCCATCATGACCCGTCCGTCTTCGGTGGCCCTACACAGCATGGCTCATAGTTTTATTGAGTTAGACAAGGCTGTGTGGTCCATGTGATCAGATTGCTTAGTTTTCTGTGATTGTGTTTTTCAGTCTGTCTGCCCTCTGATGGAGAAGGATAAGAGGTTTATGGAAGCTTCCTTATGGGAGAGATGGGAGGGCCATGTTCAGTAAATCTTTAATCTAATTTTCTGTTGATGGGTGGAGCTGTGTTCCCTCCCTGCTATTTACCTGGGGTCAAACTATGGTGGAGGTAAGGAAGATAAGGCCACCTCCTTCAAAAGGTCCCACGCATGTACTTACTGCTACACTCACTGCCCCCAACCCTGCAGCAGGCCACCACTGACCCACACCTCCACTAGCAACTCCTGGACACACCTGGGCAAGTCTGGGTCAGTCTCTTGTGGGGTCACTGCTCCTTTCTCCTGGGTCCTGGTGCACAAGGTCCTGGTTGTGCACTCCAGGAGTATTTCCCAGTCCTGTGTAAGTTTGAGCAGCTCTGTGGTGGGGTTAATGGTGACCTCCTCCAAGAGGGCTTATGCCATACCCAGGTCTGCTGCACCCAGAGCCCCTGCCCCTGTGGCCAAACTGCCCCATACCTCCACAGGAGATGCTCAAACACAGTTCTGTCTCACTCTTTGTGGGGTCCCTGGGTCCTGGTGCACACAAGGTTTGTTTGAGCCCTCTGAGCGTCTCTGGTCGGGAATGAGGTTTGATTCTAAACACGAATGAGGTGGTTATACTTATTATGTAAGTAACAGGCTTCTTGGAGAAGGCATTTTAATGGAGCTTTGGATGATATATGGGATTTTAATAAGCAAAGGGAAAGAGGGGGTCCAAGAAGTGCATTCCATGAGGAGCAAAGAACAAGATAAAGGTACAGAGAGAGAGTCCACTGACTTTTTCAGAGAAGAAGGCAAACGTTCCAGGGTAGAGACATGTGGTCCAAGGTGATATTTTACGGGACAGAATTATCAAGGTGCGCACTGCTGCTCCCTGGTCCAGTTTGCCAGTGTGAAGCTGGCTCAGATCCTAATCAGTTCTTGGCTTGTCTTGACCGTGAGCTGATCAAGGTTCCCACTCTCCCTTTCATGTCCTCTATATTAATTTCAACACACAGAATTGTTCTATTTTTGAACTACCTCTGAACTGGAGATAAGCCAATTGAACTTTTAAGAAACAAAGCAGTCCTGATGATGCTAACATGCTGCCAGGGTTGAAAACAACTGAGTCATGTCTTTTCAATAAATGAGTGAGTGAATGAATGAATAACATATAAACACATACTCACTGTGTGAACTGTTCCTTAAACTCTTCTAGGGTTAACTTTTGTGACTTTTGTGAATGCCACCTCTTAGAACTTTATAATTCTGATCTTCCAAAGATTCCATTCTACCAAATGCATACTCTTGTTCTATTGTACTAATAATATCATGTAGAATGCTAGCTGAGGAGATTAAATCAGAAATAAGAACAATACAATAAATATATAATAGAATACATAATTTACTCATAATTTAAAATGTGACTTAAAAATTACTAGCAAGATCTCATTTAGACTGGCAATTACACTTTTTACCACAATTAAGAGAAAATGAGAGTGAGCTCTAGTTTTTATCTCTGAAAGACTTTGCTTCCCTCTGCTTGTTTACTTGTCCCTTCTGAAATATAAAAAGTATGCAATATTTTCTCAAAAATAGGCTGGAGATTCACAGTTCTGGGGGTTTAGGAGTTATAACATAAAATATATTATGTTTTATAAAAAGATAATGGAAAGGAGTAACTGAAATATTTTGTGAACAAATATTTATAAACAACCTTTGAAAGTAATTCAATGCAAAGTAACAAGGACACGCTTTTGTTCTTTTCAAAAAAACCTATTTTTATTCTCTCTAGGGAACAGATGTAAGAGTGAGGTGCACTATTAGGGACTAATAGGGATTCCTGGCAAATAAGAAAAAAAAAATCTAACCAAGTTTTATGAGATATGCGTGCAGAGTGATATAGGTGTTTGGGAGTGTAAGTACTGCTGTGTCACTGCTTTGGGTGTGATAGTTAGGCTAACAGTTTATTCTTCCTGAGCAGTTTATCATCTATCAGCTCTAACTTGATGATTCACTGAGGAAGCTCTCTAGATGCCCTAAAGGTTTTGGGAATAGAGCCTGACGTCACTCAGCCTAGTTTCCTGATGATGCCCAAGTATCCAGGTTTCCCCCAGAGGAGCAAATGAGGAAGAGAAATGTGACATTCAGATGGGATTACTCCTGATTGCTCCAGAGGCAACTCTCACACCCTAATGAAACCAAAAAGAAGAATCAGCCTGACTTAAGTAGTGGAACTTTTAAAAAGGACAGGAAAATGCGGAGCAATCAGTGAGTATGTGTGTGCGTGTGAGACAACAGTTTCTTGTTCCTAAAGTTCCCTAAGTTAGACACTGAGTGGAAATGAAGCAAGCTGGTTGGCTCAGAGGTTAAAGCATCTGCCTGCAACGCTGGAGACCTGGGTTCGACCCCTGGGTCGGGAAGATCCTCTGGAGAAGGAAATGGCAACCCACTCCAATATTCTTGCCTGGAAAATCCCATGGACAGAGGAGCCTGGTGGGCTACAGTCCACGGGGTCGCAAAGAGTCGGACATGACTGAGCGACTTCACTTCACATCACTTCTTCATAGCATTCAATTCTTAAAATGGGCTTTTTGGACCCTGTACTTCAGGAAAAAGATAGTTTAACTGAATTCAACTTCCTAAATATGTCTTAAGATTGCACTGGACCTTACTAGCAAAGAGATGATTGTCTCTCTCTCTTTTTTTTAAACTGATTTTTCTATGATCAAAAACATCAGTTTCCCTCCAAAACAATTTTTAAAACTATTAACCACACTGACTGAAAAACCTCAAAGAACGTTAAGATTAATTTCATTTTGTATTACATGATTCAGTTCATTTTTTTTTTCATTTTTTTTTTTTGAGGCTAATTACTTTACATCATTACAGTAGTTTTTGTCATACATTGAAATGAATTAGCCATGGATTTACATGTATTCCCCATCCCAGTCCCCCCTCCCACCGAACTTCATATACAGTTCTAAATTTTTTGTGTTTTTGTTTTTGTTTTTAAATATTGTATTTCAAAGAGTCTAACCTCTACACTAGATTTTCAATCTTCGTTTTTCAGTAGTATGTGATATAAATTTTGGTCATTTAAGAATCCAATATTCAGTTCCCATTTCTATTCAGGAGTGTGGTGATACTCTCCCACTTTTGACTCTCTGTTTTCTACCTCGGAACACCTCTATTTCCTCCATTCCCCTTCTCTTCCCAATCCAACTCTGTGAATCTTTGTGGGTGTCTGGGCTACAAAGATTCAGTTCATTTAAAATAATTCAAATTAAAAGAGAAATGAAACTTTGATTTTTTTTCTTGCAAAGTAGTGCAAAACACCTGATAAATGTTCATTGAGTAATACTGTTTAAAATGAAGTCACTTTAACAATCACTTTATTTTTAATTTCTCTTCTGAAACAACTACTAAAGCTGTTTGCCTTGTTGCACTGATGCTGTGAACTATTAGCTTATCTGGTTTTGTTCCCACTTACTGGTCACCAAGGTCCTTGCTCATTGAGACAAGCAGACAAAGGCATTATTACTGAAGTACCCAGAAACAAGGCATATACTCTTAGCCTTCAGACTCAAAAGCCATATCTGTGTATAGGACAAAGTTTCCTGAAAGATACCTAGTCAAGTTCTTTGCTTCCCCACTCATACCGCCAGAAGATCCAGGTTTCTCATTTCACGGACATGGACTGAGGTTTTTACCAAGAATAGCAAGAAAGTCAAGGGTAGCCTTCAGACTGAAGGTGGGAAAGGTTTGACTCATTGTTCCAGTGGAAATTTTTCCCATTCCTATGGAACTGAAGGAAAATGGGAGAGGGACGAGACTTGAAAGATACAAGAAAACTAAAAACTTACAGCCTCTGAGACAGGACCCTGGGTTTAGCCAGACCTGTCACATTTTGGGTTATTCCTACGTGGGAAAGTATGAAAGATTTTAGAAATAAAATCAGGGATCTACAAGTAGAAGAGAACTTAGTCTCCTCAGAGTTCCCATATTTGGAATTTTGAGAGGTGGAATGGTGCTCTCAGGGGCAAGGCCTAGAGTAGAGTTGGCTATGTGGAAGGTGAGAGAAAAAGTCTGGAAAAGTGGTTTTCAGCCATATGTGAGGAAGAGCGGCCTGTCCTCTAGGCCTGAGAAGCATCCAAAGTAAAGAAGAATGAGAGTGAGTAGACTACAGAGAGCAAAGTGTTGATGGCCCATAGTGACAGGGGTGAGGGATTCACGGTCAGACGCGGGAGCTAATAGTCCGAAACAGATGGGAGGATATTGGTCTGGAAGGATGAGAGGGAGCATGACCAGAAGTCAAACAAGGACTGTGCTTATCCCAAACCCATAACACTTCATTAGTCTCTGGGGACTTTGATGCCAGCTAAAGAAGAAGGGAAAGGAGGTTAAAAAATCTTAATTTTTCCTCCCCAATATCTTACATTTACCAAGCTTGTGTGTGCGTCTATATTAGTTGCTCAGTTGTGTCCACCTCTTTGCGACTGCATGGACTGTAGACCGTCTGTTCATGGAACTCTCCGGGCAAGAATATTGGAGTGAGTTGCCAGTCCCTTCTCCAGGGGATCTTCCCAACCCAGGGATCGAACCCGGACCTCCCACATTGTGGGTGGATTCCTTACCACCTGAGCCACTAGGAAAGTGCTTACTAAACTTACTCTGATTCAATTAAAACATTTAAATAAGTTTATCCACACATGCTTTCTATAATCATGCAAAAAAGGGACTTAAGCTAGAAAATATGCTTGGTCACAGAAAAATAATGGAAGTTACATTATTTGCGAACCCACTTTGTGGACCAAGAAATAATATAGTAATATATTATTTATTAAATAAAAACTTAAGCACTTAGAGTTTTAAAAATCTGTACTAAAAAATAGATAAATAAATAAAAATCTATACAGTATTTGGATATATTTTTTTCTGCCTCATGTTGTCTGTCAGGATCCAAAAATCTTTGCTGAAATAGACAACAGATATTTGGGTCATCTTGGATAATTCTCACAAAACGTGGCATTGAGTGGAAAACTATACGTAAGTGAATATAAATGACATGATTGCATTTTCACCAGGTTTTAAAATAAGTAAAACTAAGCTATGCATTGTTTAAGGTTACCCAAATAGGAGTAACAGTTTTAAAAAAAAGAGAGAGAAAAGATATAATTATCACAAAATTCAGGGTAGTGATTAGATAATGGGAGGGAGAGAAGGAAAGAAATGATCAGAGAAGGACTTATAGAACTACTCAGTTCAGTTCAGTTGCTCAGTCATGGCCAACTCTTTGCAACCCCATGAATCGCAGCATGTCAGGTCTCCCTGTCCATCACCAACTCCCAGAGTTTACTCAAACTCGTGTACATCGAGTCGGTGATGCCATCCAGCCATCTCATCCTCTGTCGTCCCCTTCTCCTCCTGCCCCCAATCCCTCCCAGCATCAGGGTCTTTTCCAATGAGTCAACGCTTCACATGAGGTGGCCAAAGTACTGGAGTTTCAGCTTCAGCATCAGTCCTTCCAATGAACACCCAGGACTGATCTTCTTCAGGATAGATGGGTTGGATCTCCTTGCAGTCCAAGGGACTCTCAAGAGTCTTCTCCAACACCACAGTTCAAAAGCATCAATTTTTCGGTGCTCAGCTTTCTTCACAGTCCAATACTCACATCCATACATGACCACTGGAAAAGCCATAGCCTTGACCACACGGATCTTTGTTGGCAAAATAATGTCTCTGCTTTTTAATACGCTGTCTAGGTTGGTCATAACTTTCCTTCCAAGGAGTAAGCGTCTTTTAATTTCATGGCTGCAATCACCATCTGCAGTGATTTTGGAGCCCCCAAAAAATAAAGTCTGACACTGCTTCCACTGTTTTCCCATCTATTTCCCATGAGGTGATGGGACCAGATGCCATGATCTTAGTTTTCTGAATGTTGAGCTTTAAGTCAACTTTTTCACTCTCCTCTTTCACTTTCATCAAGAGGCTTTTTAGTTCCTCTTCACTTTCTGCCATAAGGGTGGTGTCATCTGCATATCTGAGGTTATTGATATTTCTCCCAGCAATCTTGATTCCAGCTTGTTCTTCTTCCAGCCCAGTGTTTCTCATGATGTACTCTGCATATAAGTTAAATAAGCAGGGTGACAATATACAGCCTTGATGTACTCCTTTCCCTATTTGGAACCAGTCTCTTGGTCCATGTCCAGTTCTAACTGTTGCTTCCTGACCTGCATATAGGTTTCTCAAGAGGTGGGTCAGGTGGTCTGGTATTCCTATCTCTTTCAGAATTTTCCACAGTTTATTGTGATCCACACAGTCGACGGCTTTGGCATAGTCAATAAAGCAGAAATAGATGTTTTTCTGGAACTCTCTTGCTTTTTCGATGATCCAGTGGATGTTGGCAATTTGATCTCTGGTTCCTCTGCCTTTTCTAAAACAAGCTTGAACATCTGGAAGTTCATGGTTCATGTATTGCTGAAGCCTGGATTGGAGAATTTTAAGCATTACTTTACTAGCGTGTGATGAGTGCAATTGTGTGGTAATTTGAGCATTCTTTGGGATTGCCTTTCTTAGGGATTGGAATGAAAACCGACCTTTTCCAGTCCTGTGGCCACTGCTGAGTTTTCCAAATTTGCTGGCATATTGAGCACAGCACTTTCAGGGCATCATCTTTTAGGATTTGAAAGAGCTCAACTGGAATTCCATCACCTCCACTAGCTTTCTTCATAGTGATGCTTTCTAAGGCCCACCTGACTTCACATTCCAGGATGTCTGGCTCTAGGTGAGTGATCATACCATCATGATTCATGAAGATCTTTTTTGTACAATTCTTCTGTGTATTCTTACCACCCCTTCTTAATATCTTCTGCTTCTGTTAGGTCCATATCATTTCTGTCCTTTATCGAACCCATCTTTGCATGAAACATTCCCTTGGTATCTCTAATTTTCTTGAAGAGATCTCTAGTCTTTCCCATTCTGTTGTTTTCCTCTATTTCTTCCCATTGATCGCTGAGGAAGGCTTTCTTATCTCTCCTTGCTATTCTTTGGAACTCTGCATTCAAATGAGAATATCTTTCCTTTTCTCCTTTGCTTTTCACTTCTCTTCTTTTCACAGCTATTTGTAAGGCCTCCTCAGACAACTATTTTGCCTTTTTGTATTTCTTTTCCATGGGGATGGTCTTGAGCTCTGTCTCCTGTACAATGTCACGAACCTCCGTCCATAGTTCATCAGGCTTTCTGTCTATCAGATCTAGTCCCTTAAATCTATTTCTCACTTCCACTGTATAGTCATAAGGGATTTGATTTAGGTCATACCTGAATGGTCTAGTGGTTTTCCCTACTTTCTTCAATTTCAATCTGAATTTGGCAATAAGGAGTTCATGATCTGAGCCAGTCAGCTCCTGCTCTTATTTTGCTGACTGTATAGAGCTTCTCCATCTTTGGCTGCAAAGAATATAATCAATCTGATTTTGGTGTTGACCATCTGGTGATGTGCATATATAGTCTTCTTTTGTGTTGTTGGAAAAGGGTGTTTGCTATGACCAGTGCGTTCTCTTGGCAAAAGTCTATTAGCCTTTGCCCTGCTTCATTCTGTACTCCAAGGCCAAATTTGCCTGTTACTCCAGGTGTTTCTTGCCTATCTACTTTTGCATTCAGTCCCCTATAACGCAAAGGACATCTTTTTTGGATGTTAGTTCTAAAAGATCTTGTAGGTCTTCATAGAACCTTTCAACTTCAGCTTCTTCAGCATTACTGGTTGGGGCATAGGCTTGGATTACCGTGATATTGAATGGTTTGCCTTGGAAACGAACAGAGATCATTCTGTTGTTTTTGAGACTGCATCCAAGTACTGCCTTTTGGACATTCTTGTTGACCATGATAGCTACTCCATTTCTTCTAAGGGATTCCTGCCCACAGTAGTAGATATAATGGTCATCTGAGTTAAATTCACCCATTCCAGTCCATTTTAGTTCGCTGATTCCTAGAATGTCAACATTCACTCTTGCAATCTCCTGTTTGACCACTTCCAACTTGCCTTGATTCATGGACCTAACATTCCAGGTTCCTATGCAATATTGTTCTTTACAGCATTGGACCTTGCTTCTATCACCAGTGACATCCACAACTGGATATTGTTTTTGCTTTGGCTCCATCCCTTCATTCTTTCTCGAGTTATTTCTCTGCTGATCCCCAGTAGCATATTGGGCACCTACCGACCTGGGGAGTTCCTCTTTCAGTATCCTATCATTTTGCCATTTCATACTGTTCTTTTCATGGAAATGTTCTATTTCTTGGCCTAGATGGCAGGTTTTCTCTCTCCTTCCCATCTTTTTTCTTTTGCTCCTTCTTCTTCCTCCCTTTGTCCCTCCCTCCTCTGTTTCCTATTTTTCTTTCAACATATAATTGCTTGAGTTTCAAATTTGTGACAGCTACTGTTCTCACATTTCGGGATACATCAGTGATCAAAGCAAACATCCCTCTCCTCACCAACCTTATTTTTATTGGGAAAAAGACAACTGATGCAAAGAAATGACTCATTGGAAAAGACCCTGATGCTGGGAAGGATTGAAGGATGGAGAAGAGGACGACAGAGGATGAGATGGTTGGATGGCATCACTGACTTGATGGACATTAGTTTGAGTAAGCTCTGGGAGTTGGTGATGGACAGGGAGGCCTGGTGTGCTGTAGTCCATGGGGTTGCAATGAGTCAGACATGACTGAGTGACTGAACTGAACTGAACTGAAGACACCCTGATAATGGGAATGGTTGAGGGCAGGAGGAGAATTGGGCAACAGAGCATGAGATTGCTAGGGTGGCATCACTGACTCAGTAGACATGAGTTTGAGCAAACACTGGGTGTAAACGACAGGGAAGCCTGGTGTGCTGCAGTCCATGGGGTCACAAGGAGCAGGACATGACTAAGCAACTGAACAACAATGACAACAAGAGAGATAATAAAAATTAAAGCTAATAAGTCAATTATTTATAGGCTAGAGAGTGATGTGTTATGGGAAAATAGTGGGAATTATCAGGGGGCAAGGGAGGAACATGGGTGGAATTTGAAGATTTTTTCCAGGGGAGGAGTAACTCATTGACAATGTGACAACTGAAGCTGGACTTGAAAGCAGAAAGGGAGAATGAGGGAGGGACATTTCCAACAAAGATTCTGGTGAAAGCTCTTAAAGCAGAAAGTATCTGACATGTAAGAAAGGAAACGAAACAGTGTGGAGGTTAGCGCAGCTGGAGTAAGGCAAGCAAGAGAGAAGAGAAGTGGAAACTGAATCAGCAAGAAGAAGGAGGTGAAGGCAGATCAAATAAAGCTTTATAGATAGTAGCATACTGCATCAAAACCCAATTGTTACATTTTAGAAAATTTACAAGCGATTTGTTAAACCAACTTACTCTTAAAAGTAAAATTATATAAACTTACAATTAAACAAATTGTATTCAAAACAAAGGTGGTACTTCGAAACCATCATGTGATGATTATTTTGATACATTTTACTGTTATCTATATCATGAGCTTAATTATTTCTGCCATTTCCCAACTCCATGTTTAGAGAAATTATATAGACAGCTTGAAACAGGCCACAGTGGGAATATTCACACCATGGATATCATCAAACTTTCCAAACTGGGGCTTGATTTCTTGTTTTATTCCTGTCTAAAATGGTGGAGATAATGTTAAAAATAAAGATTGAATTTAAAAGTGTGTCATGTCTATAGTTGCACATTATAAATAGTACAATATATTGAGGGAAATCCCCCCCCAACTATTCAAATACTATTATCCAGTTAAATGACAAAGAAGTCATTTGCATCTCTGATGAACAAGTGAAGCTGAATATGCCTTTCCCGGTTTTTAAATTCAGACATGTATTTCTGTACATTCATCTTCCTTCTTGACATAAATAAAAAATCAGTCTGACTGACACCCATTTGTCAGTTGCAACCGTAAGTTGACAATAGACACAAGAGTTTGTCAAAAACTGATGAAAGTATTCTGAGAGAATCAATTAGCTATACAGAATTTATAAGACTATTGTATATTAGTACTTATAAATTATGTGCTACACATTCTGTACAGTAATAAACTTGTATAATAATAATAAACATATATATACACATGTACATGTGTGTATGTATACATACATTTTTTAGCTAGTTGTTAAATCTTGCTAGCATACTGTCTTGTGTGTGCATGCATGCTAAGTCACTTCAAGCGTGTCCAACTCTTTGTGACCCTATCAACTGTAGCCTGCCAGGGTCCTCTGTCCATGGGATTCTCCAGGCAAGAATACTGGAGAGGGTTGCCATGACCTCCTCCAGGGGATCTTCCCCACCCAGGGATCAAATCTGGGCCTCTTGTCTCTTGCATTGGCAGGTTGGTTCTTTATACTAGCACCACCTGGGAAGCCCACTATTGCTTATAGGCCACTGTAATGATTGTCTATTAAAATAATGTATACTTTTTTATTAACTTATCAATACTACATATGTTTTTATATATTCTTTTGCAATATGCCATATCTCACAAAAATTTAAAAACCCTGCACACTAAATAACTTAAAAAATTCTATGTAAATATTAAGGAAACCAAATCAGCAGATTAAAAACTAACCCAGAAATAAAACACTGAGTTTAATGGTATTTTAAAGGTAGTTCTACCAATTTCACTTAAAGTCAAGCATTTTCAAACTCCAACTCATTTTATAAGGCTACTGTAATCTCAGTACTAAAACTAGACAAGCTCAGTATGAGAAAGGGAAACAACAGCTAATCTCATCCACAAATATAAATTTTATAATGCAAGCCAAAGTAACAAACAAATAAATAAATAAATATATATATATATATATATATATATATATATATCTTACAAAGGTAATACATAACAATTAAGTTGAGATTATCCAAGAAATACAAAGTAGTTCAACATTAGAAAATCTATTAATGTAATTCACTGTATGAACCAATTAAAAAGAAAAATCATGTGAATTATTTAAAAAAGCTACAGAAAAGACATCTGTTAAAACTAAATGTTTTATTTTAAATTTATTTTCTTAACATTGATGGTAATATAATTAACCTCATAAAGAGCAGATCAAAGAAATTAAGGTATATCACACTATGCTGAAACATTAAACATCTTCCCTTTAAATTCAGAGACAAGCTGAATGCCATCATTACTTCCATTTCAGATCATTCTAGATAAACTTGCTAGTGTAGTTGTCTCAAAAGAAACAATCACAAAAGGTATACATTTGGAGAAGAAAAAACTGTCATTTGTAGAAGTGCCTGTGTGTGCCTGCTAAGTTGCATCAGTCATGTCTGACTCTTTGCAACTCTATGGACTCCTCTGTCCATGGGATTCTTCAGGCAAGAATACTGGAGTGGGTTGCCATGCCCTCCTCCAGGGATTTGTAGAAGAAAAGTATACAAAGGCAAATTGTATTTCTATACACCTGCAAGAAATACTCATCCACAAAGCAATAAAAATATAAAGTACTGATGGAAAGTCCAACAAACTATATTCAGGAATTTTAAATATAGTATTATTAATCATAAATATTAAGTGATTACATAATATATTACATGCTTAGTAGGGTACCTAACATCTAATATCACTAGCAAGTATTTTCTGTCATCATTACTATTGTTATTATCACCAAAAAAAATAAGTTTTCTGATAAACATAAAAGAAGACATAAAAATGATAAGATAAATATGAATAGGATGACTTAATATTATAAAGATGACAATTCCCCCAAATTTATATCAAAGAGATTCTACTAAAATCTCCATTATTTTCCTTTTTTTGGTGGAGCATATAAGCTACTAAGCCAAAGTAGGTTTCAAAAGTTTCAGATGAATGATATTATACTGAACACATTCTATGCCTCTAGAGCAACTATGTAGGGAATATGTCACAAAAAGAAACTATAAAGCGCTGGTATGTTTGACATTTTTAATAGATATTCTGAAATGTCACTCTTGCCTTAAGCTAGCTCTAGGTTTCCTCCTGGTTCTAAACAGCTGTGGTTTGTGCACAACACAACTCCAGTAGCGTCTCAGTTCTCACGCTGCCTCCTCTTCCACTTCTTAATCTTCTTTGCGCCTAGTATTTTGGGGTTTGAATCAATATCAAATAAGTCATAAAATTACTCAGTACAGTAAGAAACATAGTGCATTCCATTCCAGACTGACCACCCATATTTCACCCTGGGACATAACTAGTTTTTCTCAAGTACACATTTTCTTTGAGAAGATAGGAAAGAAAACAGATCTGGGATTCATTCATGGTTTTAGTTCTAGTGGACCTAGGTCAATTTGGAATTCTCATGTCTAAAGAGAATCCAGACTCTCAGGTGACTTAAAAAAGCAACTCTTTTGCTTCGAGGGAGAACAGATACTTGTGTTTGCCACTTGGGGCTGTTCTAAACAAAATGTAATCTACTCCTCCATCTCAGCTTCAGACACAGGCATTGTTCATGACACAGGAAGGCACGTCACCAGTGAAAATGATTTACTCTTACATTTCTTTCCTGTAAAGGATTTTCTTGGTGGTTAATTGGGAGTATCTCCCACCCACTGGCCATCAAATGTACTCTTTATTTCTCATTTCCTTAATGCTTTGTTCTCAGTGCCCCACTACAGACATTCAGAACTCTGGAGCATAAATGGAGACTGGTCAGAATTTATGGGAATGTCTGCTCCTTCATTAGGAAAGATATGATTTTCCCAAGTATCGAGGGTAAGAAAAGTTATATAATTTGTCTGAAAATCCATAGGTAGAAATAGAAAAGTGACTCTCTCCACCATTTCCGTCCACATGCCTCAGTAGAAAGACAGCCACATACTCTCTCAAAATCGCCTGTCTGCTCTTAAGTAGTACAGAAGAAGGTGGAGATTGGGCAAAGACTTAAGATGCTAAGGAAGGCTGAATAGATAATGAAGGCATTTACTCACTCTAAATGGATACCTTTAACCAAAACGAGTTTGGGATAGAAGAAAGCATGTTTTCCTTTTTGTGTTTGCCATTCAAGGGCTTTACTTTTTGAAAATACCCTGTGTCAAAAAGGAATGTGTAAAAATATAAAAATAGGGCTGCCATATGACTGTGCAATCGCACTCCTGGGCATAGATCCAGACAAAAACATGATCCAAAAGGATACATGCACCCCAAGGTCCACTGCAGCCCTGTTGACAATAATGAAGACATGGGAGCACCTAAATGTTCCCTGACAGAGGATGGCTAAAGAAGATGTGGTGCACGTATGCAGCGGAATACTACTCAACCATCAAAAAGAATGAAATAAGGTCATTTGCAGCAACATGGATGGCCCTAGAGATTGTCACACTGAGTGAAGTCAGAGAAGAAGAAATATCGTACAACATCCCTTATATGTGGAATCTGAACATAAATAATACAAATGCACTTACAAAAGAGAAAGAGAGGCACAGACTTAGAGAATGAACTTATAGTTGCCAGAAGGAAGGACAGGGAGAAGGGATAGTTAGAGTTTGGGATAGGCATGTACACACTGTTATATTTGAAATGGATGACTAACAAGGATCTACTGTTTGGCACATGGAACTCTGCTCAATGTTATGTGGCAGCCTGGATGGGAGAGGTATTTGGGGGAAAATGAATACCTGTATATGTATGGCTGAGCCCCTTCACTCTTCACCTGAGACTATCACATTGTTAATCAGCTATACCTCAATAAAAAATAAAAAAGTCTAAAGTTTAAAGTAGGTTTAAAAAAGGAATGAATGTTCATACAACATTCTTTAACAGATGTTCACAGATCCTGAATTGAAGACTTATTGAATGAAATTATTCTTCTTAAAAGTGTTTTATTGACGACCCAGGAGCAACCTACCATGGAACCTAGTCATCCATACCATCCACTGCTCTAGATTAGTGGGATGTTTTTGAGATTGCTATGAAATACAGTTTCAGAGGTAGCATGAAAGTGAAAGGGAAGTCTCTCAGTCGTGTCCAACTCTTTGCGCCCCCATGGACTGTAGCCTACCAGTTTCCTCCATCCATGGGATTTTCCAGGCAAGAGTACTGGAATGGGTCGCCATTTCCTTCTCAAGGGGGATCTTCCTGACCCAGGGACCGAACCCGGCATTGTAGGCAGACGCTTCTACCGTCTGAGCCACCGGGGGAGTCCAGAGGTAGCATTAACGATGAATAAACATTTGCTCAGAACCTTGATGTTTAATTAATATTCCAAAGTTCTCAGCATCATATAACCTGCTTATTTTCATCTTAATGCAATTATAATAAGGAAACCTTCATCTTCAGGGTATTTCAGACCAGAGGTGATGGCAATGGGAAATTACAATGGCAGTATCTGAAACACACTGACTTCAAAACAGATGACTGTTTTGGTTGCTGTGTTTTTGTAGCAAATCACACTTTAAAATCTTGTATTATGAAATGCTCTATTCATAAAAATGGATTTTATTGCATATATGTTAGGCATAACCATAATCACCAAATGAACATCTGCGTGTCTAGAACTCAACTAAAGAAATAAAATATTACTAACTCCTAAATAAATTCTCCATCCTCTCCCTAGAACAATGATGAATATTTTCCCCTATCATTCTTTAGTGTGTATTCTGAAACCTATTATTCAGTTTTTAGTTTTTTAAACTTTCTATAAATGGTGTCTTGCTATATTACACAGCAGGTTGCATATTTTGCTTAATATTATTTGTGTCTTTCATCCCTGTTAATATTCACAATGAAGGTTTATATTAACAGCTGTATGAACATGAATAAGAATCACAGTTTATGAATCCATTTTGCCACTGTTTTTAGTTTTTTTGCACTCATGAACAATGCTGCAATGAACGTCTTATGTCTTCTGATGCACATGAGCAAAAGTCTAAGGTAAAAACATACAAGTGAGATTTTGGGGAAATATAGCATTGTATCCTCAGCTTTGCTAGAGAATGCCAAAGTGTTCTGCAAAATGATTATAGGAATTTACTCATACACAGGTTAACATTTAAGAAAACCGAACACTCTGGCATTATTCTCAACTCCTCTCTGGATTTCATATGGCACGTCTAATCTATTAACAAATTCTACCAGTTCTACTTTCAGAATAGATCCAGAATCCAATCTCTGTGCTATCCCTTCCCACTCATGCCTATGGGGTCAGGCACTTTAGACCCTGCCCCTCCACCACTGTTACGTGTAGTGAGCCTACACCTCTATTGTGGGTTATGAACAGCTATGTCTTGCCTCCTTCTCACCACTCTCATATTTACCTAACAAACATAACAGTTTCCATTCTGTAGTCAGAGCAGTCCTTTTAAAATTTCAGTTCATAACGTTTTAGTTTTCTTCTTCAAACTGTATTAAGTTTCCTTTCTCTCTTGGACCCAAACCAATGATGTCGCGTCATGTTACCCATCTATCACATTGCCTACATCATGCCCACTTGCCTAATTTCCCTGTTTCACTTGCCTCCTGTTACTTCTCGCATGTCAGCCAAGCCGCACCTCCCAATGCTGGTCATTTCCTCGTCTGAAAACTTGTTCCCCAACCCCTTACACCAGACCTCCTCATAGGTCTTTCTAACCGCCTTCATCTATTTATTTACAGTATTACCTTCTCAGTAAAATCTTTCCTATGCACCTTATTTTTTTTTCATTTATTTTTTTATTTTTTTATTTTTTATTAGTTGGAGGCTAATTACTTCACAATATTGCAGTGGTTTTTGTCATACATTGAAATGAATTAGCCATGGATTTAAATGTATTCCCCATCCCGGTCCCCCCTCCCACCTCCCTCTCCACCCGATCCCTCTGGGTCTTCCCAGTGCACCAGGCCCGAGCACTTGTCTCATGCATCCAACCTGGGCTGGTTATCTGTTTCACCCTAGATAATATACATGTTTCGATGCTGTTCTCTTGAAACATCCCACCCTCGCCTTCTCCCACAGAGTCCACAAGTCTGTTCTATACATCTGTGTCTCTTTTTCTGTTTTCCTATGCACCTTATTTAAAGTCGTAATCTTGTTCCTAACTTGAATTCTTTCATGAAGTTAAGTGTCTCTAGTTTTTTGTGTGTGTTGTTTTGCTTGTTTTTTACTGTACTACTAATTCCTAGAACACATAGCAGAAGCACAGTAAGTAATAATTACAATAATAAAAGCCAATTCATGTAATGGCTACTACTTCAGGTGCCTGTAAGAAAATTACATAAATCAACTTATTTAATTTTCCCAAAGCCAGTGTGGAGAGAGAGGACTTCCTGTTGCTGTGATATAAAGAGGCCAAGGGTTTCTTCTTCACAGAAAAGAAACACAGCATGGGAAAACATGAACAAAACAATTATTCCATCACACTGGAAATCAATCAAGGCAACACGACACTTTGAGAAGCATTTCTTCTTGAAAAATTCCTGGAGATTCTGGTACAAACAGCAGAAACCTGGACCTTCTTGCCTGGAGCTGCTCTCAACCTCCCCGCCAACAGCAGCTTGAGAATGGAAACCAGCTTTGCTGCCACAGGTAGACGCAATTTGTGTTGGGATAAGACAAGGGAAAAGAAAAACAGTTTCTCCAATATAAAGTGGTGGATCTAGTTTAGAATAAAGTGGAAACCCCACAGCTTTGCAAGCTTGAGATTGTGGTCCAAGTTTGGAGTAACTGCTAGACTATCAGGATTTAACAAAAAGAAATCCCAGCAATCAAATAGACATGGAAGGTCTGATATAGCTGCTATGGTTATCCGAGGAACATATCTGGCTGGCTGAGGAAGAACCTTGGAGGGGTCTTCCTGCACAAGCTTCATTTTTCAAAACAATGTTAAAAAGACACTGTCCTCTTGAATTTCAAGAAGATGTTTTAAATTTTAATTACTGTATTTCTGTATTTCTAAAACTTTAAAAAAAATAAAATGTCAGTTAAAATTATTTTTTAAGATTTTTCTGTTGTTTGGTGGAAAGATAAACTTACTGGTTAACTTTTCTGTTATTTACTATTGATTATTGATTACTATTATTATTATTAGATTTAACATTTTCTAATTAATTATGAAAATAATAGGAATAGAGTGCAAATATTTCAAACCATAAAGGAAATATATTGGGATAAAAAAGAAATCTCAAGTAGTAAGAATGAAGGCAAGACAAGTAGGAAAACAAAAATAGTAGATTAGGAATGTTCCTCTGAATTTAAAAAGTGGATGTATACTGAATTTTCTTGAATGTTCCTTCTGCATTTCTTGAGGTCTTACATTTTTCTCTATCGTTAATATGATGAGTGCAGTAATAGAATTTTAAAATGTAAAGCCAAATTTGCGCTTCTGGCATAAGCCCAATATGGTAGTAAATTCAGTCTGCAAACACATGACTTCAGTAAACAGATGCCCTCAGGAGAGATCCTTGCTTCAAACTTTATTTCTCTGAATTTCTGTTTTATGTTTATTTGAACAGGTCCTGTGGGTGCTTCAGATGGTAAGGCATCTGCCTGTAGTGCTGGAGACCCGGGTTCAATCTCTGAGTCAGGAAGATCCCCTGGAGAAGGAAATGGCTACCCACTCCAGTATTCCTGCCTGGAGAATTCCACGGACAGAGGAGCCTGGTGGGCTACAGTCCATGGGTTTGCAGAGTCAGATATGACTAACACTTTCACTTTCACTACGGGTGCCAATTTCTTTTCAGCAATATTTCATCCAGCATTGCTAGTTGTTTTTTACCATATTTCTTTATCTAGTTTATCATTGCATGGAAATAGAAACCAAGTATGTAATTTTATAAATAAAATTCAACATAAGTTTCTTTATTCAAACAATGAATGCTCTTCATAAGTACCCTTGGAAATTATATTATTAAAATGCTCTATGATTTTAATTTGCTTAAAGCCAGACTTCCTATGTTCAAATCTTGGTTGTACATTTTATACCTGCAGGACAATTTCAGAAATGTAAGTTGAGAACTTTATGCAAATCTAAAATTTACCCCTGTGTACAACACAATAAAGTTTATTAGAAAGAGAGCAATTGTACTTAATCCAATTCTGACACAGAGTTTTCCTTTATAACAAATAGGTTCTAAGTGATGGGTTGATGTTTGGGGTTCACTGTTGTTTATTTTAGTTAAAACTTTCTTAGAGAAGAGTGCATTTTGGTCAGTTGGATTCTTGGATTTATTGAATATAAATATTTCAACTCAATTTTTTTCATACTTTCTTGAAAGATACAGGACAGTATAATAGCATGCAGTGGGAAAAACCTTGGGTAGAGAATCAGTTCTGATTCTAGCGCTTAGAAGCTGTATGATCTTCTATTTCCAGACTGTAAAATGAGCGTAATATTTTCCACTTCAAAAGACAGTTATAAAAGGAAATAGGATAATACATGTAAAATGCCTGGTACATAGGAGGCGTTTCAGAAATCTTGTTTCCCTCCTGTCGTCTTTCTATTTCTGAAAATATGTTCATTTGTTTTCCTTTCTGAATAAACAGATTCAAAGTGAAGTTTATTCATTCACTCTTTCATTCAAAAACACATTCAAGAAATAACTTTAAAGCACCTATGATATGCCAGGGACATATTTCTCCAGTAGCAGATTACAAATGATCTTTCCAACTCATGAGTGAAACTGTCAGCCAAAGAAATAACTTAGTAAAACTGAACAACAACAACAACAACAACAACAACAAACAACTCAAATCTCCGACACAAAGTCTTGCTTTCCTAGTGCAACACAATCTATTTGGAAAGCCTGAAACACAGGATCAGAAGCACCTCTAGAAATGAACAGGAGGGTACTGTGCCATGTAAAACTTGGTCACACTTTTACTGTCCCATCCTTCCTTCACATCCACTTTCCTTTCACCCACATCAATACTTCTACAGCCTACATGGCACAAACAGAGCAGAATTTCTTTTTATTTAACAGACAGACCAATTTTCTTATGAATAGTCAAAGTCTTATGAATAGTCAATTTTCTTATGAATAGCCAAATTATAAATACCTCTAAGAGCTTGCATATTTTGTAAAAGAGGAAATCTAGGGAGAAAAACAATCCAACATCTCAGAGGAGGCATTAGGACAGAGAGGGATGGCAGGAAGGCCTCATAAACAACGGTACCTTGAGCAGCTAGCTCTTTCCACCTCTCTTTGTTCTGCTGGATGATGTCCACCAGGTTGTTTTTGAAGCTTTTCAGGTCCACACTGGCAAGGGAGTAGTCGGGGGAGTAGGTTCCATCATTCGTGGTGCCTTTCATATTCGATCGTCTAAAGGAATCAGCAACGTGAGATAACATATAGGTTATTGAGCTAATAGTAACCACCAAAGAAACCAGAAAATGCCGAGGGCAGAAATATGGGATGAGGAAGCAAGGCCTGAAACACTTCACAAAACCAGCTGGAGAAGCAGGAAGGTGGCAGCCAGGCCCAGGGCTGCTCACTGCACACCTTCCTTCCCTCATGGACAGGGCCAGAGCAGCAGGTCATAATCCCACAACATGTGTTACGGGGTGGGGATGGCAGTGGGTGAGGCCTAAATAGAGAAGCAGAATCTTGAGACAGCTGACTTAGTGGTGAGTCCACTGGTGAACATCACAAAATAGACATCAGCGTTCTGGAGCTCAAAGTCAGATAACCGTCCCTGCCCCTCCTTCCATCATTTAATCACCAGGCTAACCTGGATCTTTCTCAGGTAGAACATGCCCTCTGTCTCTTCACTAGGGAAACATTTAAGGAACCTGTTGGTATGTTATTAGGAACAGCTATGTGTTCATATGGGCAAGAATTTAGCATAATTTTTCTGCAACTGGACATTTTAAATAATATCCTTTAACACATTTATCAATAAAAAAAAATCTAGATTGAAATGTTTTAAATTGTATATAAATGAACTTTACTATTACACATTATCCAGATCCATTGTATTCATGTCATCTAAAAGGCTAACTTTGAAGTAGGCATCTTTCTAGATATACAAGTGGTCTGTGATTAATTTGTTTGTTAGCAACACAACATAATTCCACTCTCCCAACTGCCTACCATGATTGGATATGTTAATATATCCAGGATATAATTCACACATTTCAATAAAAATTCAAATAATATTTATTATCCTGAGTACTGAATAAGATTCTGTAATACTCTTTAGTATTAAACTTGGATATTTTTCCTAGTGGACATAAAGTTCCTAATTTCAAAGGCAGATGCAATATATTATAGAGCCATTAGGTGGCAATACTACCTTGTAATTCTTCTAAGAATTTCCTGCTTAATGTAAGGAATAATAAAGATAATTATAAGTAAAAGAGAAAAGACACAAAAAAAGAAAACAATCAAACCTGCTTGCTCCATAGGAAGGAGTTTTGGTTTTCGAGTCTTCCTCTATAAGAGGAATAATAATTTTCTCTGTTGAGTCTGTCAGAAGAGAAAATGTTGGTTCTACTATGAAATCAATGAAACCTACAAAAGCAAAAACATAAGTAAATATCAATAAAGTTAAGTGTTATAATTTCCTAAATTCTAAATTAGTAATAATTCAGATCTAACCTCCTGAGAGCAATTTTCAACTACAATGTTGGCTTAGTTTACCCCTTGCAATTAATTTTAATCCAATAACACAATCTTTAGGAGAGTTTAACTGCTCTACAAAATCATCTCTCAAGCAGTAAAAATGGGATACAATTTAAACTTGCTAACTCAAGTGTATTGAGTTTCCTGTTAATATTCAGCCTCATATTATTGCTAACAATAATTTCAGACTAACCAGAGTCAATTTGTTTTTCACTGTTAATGAAAGGGATCACTCTCCTTTCTAAAAAATCTTCACTTGCTTGTTGAATTTTGTTATTGACCAACAAGACACAATATCCAAGCTCCAAAGAAACTAAATAGTTGAACAGTTTTTTCAAGCCACAGGAAGGCAACCACTTTTTTTTTTTTCTCATACTATATCAATCAGAGCTTTCTGCCAGTGAGGTAATATTTCAAATAGCTGTTTATTATTCTCAGGATACAAAATGTTAGTTCACAGAGCGTGGGTGTATTCTGTTAAATCTGTCAGGGAACAGTAACATCTCCGGGAGACAGCATTAATCCCACCACTTTGAGTTGTCAGGACTGAATAAAGACTTTTACATTTAAAGTACTCATCATACTAGAAAATGACAGACACAGAGAATGGGGAATGGTCCTCTAAGGAGCATTTACTACCTGTGTTTAGGTGGAGAAGAAGACAAGCTCTGTGTACATTCAACACCCGAGGGCCCAGGAGAAGTGTGGCACTGGAAATCAAATGTTTGTTGCCTTAAACACAACTGGGAGCAACAGACCATCATCTGAATATAAGAGAACACTGTGGGGATGCTTTTTCAATGACAGTGTCCTGGGAAATATCTACATTTAAAAAATATCCTATTCATCAGGAACTTGGATAAAAAGTAATTTCCATTTCATACCATTGGATTCACCGTAGTATATATTAAGGTACATTTTTAATTCAAAAAACTTCAGTAGTTTTGTATCTTAATTGATGACTTCAAGTTAAGTCACTGTTAATTGACCACCAGGGTGTTCTTTCAAGTTTTGTCTATGGTTTTAAATGCTTGGGATCTAGAGACTGTCAAATGAGTCACCTTTACTAACATGGCAGCAATCACAGTACAGAAACAAGCCTCAGAAACTTAATTTTTCTCAGTCTGCCCACAGAGGCCCTTAACTGCCGTATCCATACCTTGTAAATGATGAGAGGCGCCTGTGTTACGGTAGCTAGGAAAACAGTTATTGGAACACGGGTAGGAAGGGGGAAAGGTGAGCACAGGAAGCTTTCTGACAGGTGATCACCAGTTTGGAGGAGGTGGTGCAGGACCAACTACAGAGGTAAGGCAGTGATTCTTTCATTTATTGGTCATAGATGCCAGAAATGAAGATGCTGGCCCAGAGAATACCATTTTAGTATATTAATAGCAATAATATGTTTTAATCATGGGCTAGATTTGACGTTCCCAACATAAACACAAATGAAAAGAATAAATAAGGTTGGGAACAATGTCATTTTACAAATTTCCTATTGTTGATTTCCCTAACATATTCATATCCTAAGAATTTTTTCCCAAAAGAATATGAGCTAGTACATTAGGCATATTATTCAAATTTAGTGATAACAGAACAGATACATTAATATTTTCATTGGATTATTCAATATATAAAGAATTAAATTACAGAAAATAATCAGCAACAAAACAACAAAAAATGCTATCTCTTGCACGGAAAGAGAAGAAAGCTCTGTATTTTATAAAAGGATTACAAACAGAATAGCAATTATTAATTAATTTTGCTCTGTTGATTCATTTTGTGAGAACATTTCAAAATTCTTACCATTCACCTCCCTATAGATCAGTCTAAAGATTAAATTTATCATGCATATGGAGTAGATTTTCATGAGGGAACAACATTGTGTATCCATTTGAAAACTAACAGGCACACACTCGCTTTCCATAACCACCAATTCTCAGTATTACCTATTTGGGACTGGGCCACCATCGTTGACTTCCGATCGCAAAGCGGGGAAAATGGAAGCCCTAATTCAGCTTCTTTATCTCCCTACAGAAAGAAAAGCCCATTAGTACAGACTTGGTGTGGAGAAACT
Organism: Odocoileus virginianus; assembly: GCF_023699985.2. NCBI lineage: Eukaryota > Metazoa > Chordata > Mammalia > Artiodactyla > Cervidae > Odocoileus > Odocoileus virginianus. The sequence goes on along the minus strand of NC_069686.1, from coordinate 8,781,863 downwards.
AAGATAAGAGCAGCTTAGATAAAAAGCCTTAAAAAGTTGCATATTTTATTTCTTAATTGGCTTTGTGTATTTATTATAAAACCAAAAGCTGTTATTCAAGTTAATATAACTTTACTGAGTTGGTCTCCTTTTGGGGATGTGTTGTATAAGGCACACATTGCAGAAGTAAAATAACATGAACATTTTCAGCACCTGGAGACTCCACACTGCTATTCTAGAGAGAGAAACCTTTGTTCTTTGGAATTCCCTAAAGTCGCCATAAGTTAGTCATCTTGGTGTGTTTTTTGGCATTGGACAATCCAGCTCATGAATTTTCTGCCTTTTTCCCCCAATGCCAAATAACATCAGCAGATCTTCAGTATCAAGAATTCGTGATTGGACTGGTTTTTAAACTTACGAGAGACCTCCTTGGCTCAGCAGTCAAGAATCAGCCTGCAATACGAGGGACCCAGGTTCGATCCCTGGGTCAGGAAGATCCCCTGAAGGGGGTCCTGGAAACCCACTCTAGTACTCTTGCCTAGAGAATCGCATGGACTGAGGAGCTGGCAGGCTGCAGTCCATGCGGTCGCACAGAGTAGGACGTGGCTGAAGTGACTAAGCAGCAGCCGCTTGGTGGTCTAGTGGCTAAGGCACCACCCTCCCAAAGCAGAGGGCCTGGGTTTGATTCCTGCTTGGGGAACTGGATCCCGATACTGCATCTGAGAATTCATATGCTGCAACTAAGACCCAGAACAGTCAAATAAATAAAATTAAACAGTTTTTAAAAAAGTGTATTAGCATTTTGAAAGATCTTTCTACCTATAAACCAAGTTTTATTGAAGTTCCCACAGCAAGTAACGAGGAACATAGTCAATATTCTTACATTGTTTGCATGTGAGTGAAAGTCGCTCAGTCGTGTCTGCCTCTTTGTGACCCCATGGACTATACAGTCTATGGAATTCTCCAGGCCAGAATACTGGAGCAGGTAGCCTTTCCCTTCTCCAGGGGATCTGCCCAACCCAGGGATTGAACCGAGGTCTCCTACATTGCAGGCAGATTCTTCACCAGCTGAGCCACAAGGGAAGCCCCAGAATACTGGAGTGGGTAGCCTATCCCTTCTCCAACGGATCTTCCCAACCCAGGAATTGAACCGAGGTCTTCTGCATTGCAGGCAGATTCTTTATCAACTGAGCTACTGTTTGCATAAATCTTATTTTAATGTAGTTTTATCAGAGAAAATTGAAATATCAATGTTTTTTACTATTTGATCTTATCAACTGTAGATTAATTGAACACAAAGATTGAAGAACTCCACTTTTTGGGGGGGCTAAATATCATAAGAGATAATAGATTTAAAGGTGGCTACTACGTACAAAACTTTTACCATGATAGCATGACTGCATGCTCAGTTGCTTAGTTGTGTCAGACTCTTTGTGACCCCATGGACTGTAGCCTGCCAAGCTCCTCTGGCCTTGAAATTTTCCAGGCAAGAATACTGGAGTGGGTTGCTATTTCCTCTTCCAGGGGATCTTCCCAACCCAGGGACAGAACCTGCTTTTCTTGTGTCTCCTGCATTGGCAGGATACTTTACCACTAGTGCCACCTGGGAAGCCCTTAATTATGATAAGCTTTATCAAACACTGGCTCTTTGCATTCAAGGAGATTTGAAAGAGGAGAGAGGATACTTTGCGAGTATACTCTTGAAGAGGGGAGAGGACAGATGGAATTCTCCAGTCAAGAATACTGGACTGGAGTGGGAGGGGGGTTCAGGATGAGGAACACATGTAAATCCATGGCTGATTCATGTCAATGTATGGCAAAAACCACTACAATATTGTAATTAGCCTCCAACTAATAAAAATAAATGAAAAAAAAAAAGACAGAATGGGGGGACACATGTATACCTGTGGCTGATTCATGTCGATGTGTGGCAAAACCCACCACAATATTGTAAAGTAATTTGCCTCCAATTAAAATAAATTAATTAATTTTTAAAATTATTTAAAGAAAAAAAAAAGAATACTGGAGTGGGTTTCCATGCCCTCCTCCAGGGGATCTTCCCAACCCAAGAATCAAACCTGGGTCTCTGACATTGCAGGTAGATTCTTTATCATCTGAGCCACCAGGGAAGCCCCATAAGACCACTATTAGGACATATGATCTGGTCCTAAGATCAGGGGACAAAAGGGAGTGGTATACATTTAGTGGCAGAGCCCATGTCACAAGGCAACACCTGTCTGAGAACTTCTGTTCCCTTTGTCTGCTTTCTCTAACATCTTTTCATCATGATCTTTACATTATGTCAATGTGCGGCTTTAAAGTTTTTACTGATGATATTTTCTGGTACAATTCCTCTGATCCATGCCTCTGATTAAGAGGGGCAGAAAGTTTGAAATCAGAATTGCTCGGGAAGATCTAGATATGGTCACCAAAGAATTAGTAGGCCAAGCAGCTACAAACAGGAATGTTTTACTATGTCACAAGTTACAGAAAATAGAGGAAGAATTTCTGTGACCTCTCCCAGCAAACTTGGTCATTTCCCAAGAGAATAACATCCATTCCTTTTGGAATTAATAGTTATACTTGGCTTAAGGGACAAATGGAGGTGAATTATTAGTGTTGTTAGCCTTGGAGTCACAAGACACAAAGTTGTATCACTGCTATCTCTGTTCCCTCAGACAAACCAATCACAGGCTTTGCAGAAATGAATTCTCCTCCTCTGTTAACTAACTACATGATTTCAGTTGACTCATTTCAGGAATAAGGATATAATAGCATCTAATAGAGTTATCCTGAGGTTATCTAAGATAATTTATATGAAGTTTAAGGACACTACCTAATATACAGTCAGTAGTCAGTAAATATTTAATAAAAATCAGAGCTGGTTGGATAGCATCACTGACTCAATGGACATGAATTTAAGCAAACTTCATTAAGATAGAGGAGGACAGAGGAACTGGGTGCTGCAGTCCCTGGGGTCACAAAGAGTTGGACATGATTTAGCAACTAAACAACAACAACAAGAATCATAATTCATAACAGCAAAAGCACCTGCAAATTAGAGGTATTTATGATGTGTGATGCATATATTGGATGGTGTTAAACTACAAGAAAAAGGATTAGTACTTAATTTACTTCTAATGGACTGGGGCATTGGCTTTCCCTTTCTATTGCCTAGATGGAATTGACATAACAGGAATTCTGTTTCTGAAACACTAATTTGTAGGCAGCATGGGGGTGGCTTGGGATAAGTTAAGGATGAGGCTTGTGCTTCAAAACTGAATGAAAAGCAGACTTTGGGACTACAGATAGAAATAAGACAACCTGTATGAGGGCTTGATTGAAAGACTATTATGAATTTTATTTTAACATGTTGAGAATAAAGTAAAAGAATAATATCATTAATAGCTTGTTAAATAAAATGACATTACCATTATTAAAATAGAAATAAAGCTACTTATACGTCTCATGGGAAATGCAATACTGTAAATTCCTAATTGACATATGCAAAGATGATTAATTGCTTTTATTAGTTACAGTGTTGGTGATATTTTTAAAGATTTAGATTTAGATCTTTAAATTCCTTGACCTGAAAATGATCATTTGTGCCTTAAAAAGGCATTGGGATGATTTATTTTCCATGGATTAAATTTCATAAAATGCTGGATGCTAAAATTTTCATATAGGACTTAGGCATTGACAAACGTATGCAGAGACCTTCCTACAGAAGAAGTAGGAAATTTTATATTGTACTTGCTTCCTGTACTCCACAATTGATTTAGAATATTAAACTTCCACTGCTAAACACATTGAATGCTAAGCTGAGTCAATTATTTATTTATAAATATTTCAAAGTGTTATTTATTCTTTAGGGTGAATAAAGGCCATGAGCACAAGATTAGCAGGGGGCCTTGTAGCCAGATTCTGAGGGAACCAGGAACCCTAGAGGACAAGGGAGACTCCTAAGGGAAAGGGAAAGATATGTAAAGAGGGAGTCAGGATCCCTGAAGATGAGTTTGACAGACTTAACAATTTTCTTATTCTGTCCCTGAATAGGGAACATTTACTTTTCATCAAAGTGAAATCAGGGTCAAAAGCAATAGACACTGTGTAAGTCAACTGGTTTATATATTTTGGGGGGTTGTGCTTTCATTTGAGGATACTAACCATAGGAGGCCAAACAAATACTTTTAAAAACAAAAAAACTTGCTGAATACATGTATATTATGATGCATTGAATCAGATAAGTGGCTGATGCAAAATTTTAGGTCCCTAGGTCATTAAAATCCTAAAAGATAATGTTGTTAAAGTGTTGCACTCAATATATTAGCAAATTTGGAAATATCAGCAGTGGCCAAAAGGCTGGAAAAGGCCAATTTTCATTCTAGTCCCAAAGAAGGGCAATACTAAAGGATGTTTGAACTAATGCACAATTGCACTCATTTCACATGCTAGCAAGGTTACATGCAAAACCATTCAAGCTAGGCTTCTGCAGTACATGAACCGAGAACTTCCAGATGTACAAGCTGAGTTTAGAAAAGGCAGAAGAACCAGAGGTCAAATTGCCAACATTTGCTGGATCATGGTGAAAGCAGGGGAATTCCAGAAAAACATCTACTTCTGTTTCATTGGCTACACTAAAGTCTTTGACTGTGTGGATCACAACAACTGTGAAATATTCTTAAAGCGATGGGAATATGAGTCCACCTTACTTGCTTCCTGAGAAACTTGTATGTAGACCAAGAAGCAACAGTTAGAACTCGACATGGAACAATGGAGAGGATCAAAATTGGGAAAGGAGTACAACAAGGCTGTATGTTGTAACCTTTAACTTACATGTAGAGTGTATATGTATGTAATCAGTCATGTCCAACTTTTTGTGATGCTATGGACTGTAGCCTGCCAGATTCCTCTGTCCATGGAATTTTCCAGCAGGAGTACTGGAGTGGGTTTCCATGCCCTCCCCCAGGGGATCTTTCTGACCCAGGGACTGAACTGGAAACTCCCATTGGCAGGCAGATTCTTTACCCCCGTGCTACCTGGGAAGCCTTAGGTGTGCAGAGCATATCATGCAAAATGCCAGGCTGGATGAATCAATCACAAGCTGGAATCAAGATTTCTGGGAGAAATATCAACAACCTCAGATACACATATTATACCACCCTAAAGGCAGAAAATGAAGAGAAATTAAAGAATCTCCCGATAAGGGTGAAAGAGGAGAGTGAAAAAGCTGTCTTAAAACTCACCATTAAAAAAACCTAAGATCATAGGATCTGGTCCCATCACCTCACGGCAAATAGAAGGGAAAAAAGTGGAAATAGTGACATTTTATTTTCTTGGGCTCCAAATTTACCATAAACAGTGACTGGAGCCATGAAATTAAACGGTGCTTCCTTCTTGGAAGGAAAGTTATCACAAACCTAGACAGCATATTAAAAAACAGAGATATCACTTTGCTGACAAAGGTCTATATAGTCAAAGTTATGGTTTTTCTAGTAGACATGTACTGATGTAGAACTGGACCATAAAGAAGGCTGAGCACCGAAGAACTGATGCTTTTGAGTTGTCATGCTAGAGAAGACTCTTGAGAGTCCCTTGGACAGCAAGGAGATCAAACCAATCATTCCAAAGGAAATCAGTCCCAACTATTCATTGGAAGGACTAATGCTGAAACTCCAAATTTTGGCTACCTGATGTGATGAACTGACTCATTGGAAAAGACCCTGATGCTGGGAAAGATGGAGAGATGGAGGAGAAGACAGCAGCAGAGGATGAGATGGTTAGATAGCATCACAGACTCAATCGATGTGAATTTGATCAAACTCTAGGAACAAGTGAAGGACAGGAAAGCCTGGCATTCTGTAGTCCCTGGGGTTGCAGAGTTGGACTTCACTTAGCGGCTGAATAGAGCAGAACAGAGACCACTAAACTCAATTATTTAACCAACAACTTAGTTATGCCCCTGAATAAATTCATCTTTTCTTGGAGATGAGCCTGTAGGTAGGGGTTGAGAAAGTGGTTCCATCAACTTGGAAACTCAAGTAGCCTGATGTGCTCAGGCCTGATAGTTTATGTCTGTCTTAGCAATTCCCTTGGGGGTTGTTGGAATTTCTTCTTTGAAATGCCATAAAAAAGAACTAGTACAGGTATACCTTGGAGATATTCTAGGTTGGGTTTCAGACCACCAAAATAAAGCAAGCACTGTAATAAAGTGAGCTATATGAGTTTTTACGTTTCCTAGTGAAAAGCAAGCATTACAATAAAGTGAGCTATGAGTTTTTTTGTTTCCTAGTGTATATAAAAGTTATGTTTATACCATACTGTAGTCTAATGTAGTCTAATAAGTACGTACTTACATTATGCCTAAAAAAGCAATATACATAGGTTAATTAAAAAATACTTTATTGATAGAAATTTTAGCCATCATCTGAGTCTTCACGGATTTGTAATCTTTTTGCTAGTGGAGGGTTTTGAGTACTGATGGCTGATTACTGATCAGGGTGGTAGTTGCTAAAGGTTGGGTGGCTGTGCCATTTCTTAAAATAAGAACACAATGAATGCGGCACATCAATTGACTCTTCCTTTCAAGAATGGTATCTCTGTAATACGTGGTGTTGTTTGACAGCATTTCACCCATAGCAGAATTCTTTCAAAATTGAAGTCAACCCTCTCAGACTCTGCCACTGCTTTATCAACTAAGTTTATATAATATTCTAAATCCTCTGTTGTCATTTCAACAATTTTCACAGCATCTTCACCATGAATAGTTTCCATATCAAGAAATCACTTTTTTTGCTCATCCGTCAGAAGCAACTCCTCATGAATTGAAGTCTTATTATGATATTGCAGCAATTCAGTCACATTTTCAGGCTTCATATCTAATTCTAACTTTCCTATTATTTCCACATCTGCAGTTACTTCCTCCACTGAAGTCTTGAACTCCTCCAAATCATCCCTGAGGGTTAGAATCAACTTTTATTAAACTCCTGTTAATGTCAATATCTTGACTTTTTACATGAATAACAAATGTTCTTAATGACATCTGGAATAGTGAATTCTTTCCAGAAGGTTTTCAATTGCTCTGCTCAGGTCCATCAGAGGAATCACTATCTATGGCAGATATAGTTTTATGAAATGTAATTCTTACATAATAAGACTTGAAAGGGGAAATTATTCCTTGATCCATGGCTGCAGAATGGATGTTGTGTTAATAGGCATGAAAACAACATTATCTTGTACATCTCCATCAAAGCTCTCAGATAACCGGTGCATTGCCAACGAACAGTAATAATTTAAAAGGAATCTTTTCCTGAGCAGTGGGTCTCAGCAATGGCCTTAAAATATGCAGTAAAGCATATTGTCAACACATGTGCTGTCATTTAGGCTTTCTTATTCCATTTATAGAGTACAGGTGGAACAAACTTAGCATAATTCTTAAGGGCTTCCCTGGTGGCTCAGATGGTAAAGAGTCAGCCTGCAATGTGGGAGACCCAGGTTCGAGACCTAGGTTGGGAAGATCTCTTGGAAAAAGGAATGAATACCCACTCCAGTATTCTTGCCTGGAAAATCCCATGGATGGAGGAGCCTCGCAGTTTACAGTCACGGGGTTGCAAACAGTTGGATATGACTGAGCGACTAACACTAAGGGCCCTAAGGATTTTCAGAACAGTAAATGAGCAACGGCTTCAACTTTAAGTCACCGGTTGCATTAGCCCCTAACAAGTGAGTCAGCCTTTGAAGCTTTGAAGCCAGTCATGTACTTCCTCTTCAGCTATGAAAGTCCTAGATGGCATCTTCTTCCCATAGAAAGCTGTTTCCTTACATTGAAAATCTGTTGTTCAGTGAAGCAACCTTCCTAATTGTCTTATTTAGATCTTCTGGGTATCTTGGAGCACTTACTGCTTCACTTTGCACTTTTATGTTATAGAGATGGCTTCTTTCCTTTAACCTCAGGAACCAGCCTCTGCTAGCTTCAAGCGTTTCTTCTGTAGCTTCCTCCCCTCTCTCAGCCTTCATAGATTTGAAGAGAGTTAGAGCCTTATTCTGGATTAGGCTTTGGCTTGAGGGAATGTTGTGGCTTTTTTTATCTAACTAGACCACTAAAACTTTCTCCATATCAGTAATAAAACTGTTTTGCTTTCTCATCATTCATGTGTTCACTGCAGTAGCACTTTTAATTTTCTTTAAGAACTTTTTATTTGCATCCACAACTTGGCTAATCTGCAAAAGAGGCCCAGCTTTCAGCTCATCTCAGCTTCTGATGTGCTTTTTCTATTAAGCTGGGCTTCCCAGGTGGCTCAGATGTAAAGAATCTTCCTGTAGTATGGGAGACCTGGGTTCAATCCCTGAGTTGGGAAGATCCCCTGGAGAAGGGAATCTCTAGTATTCCTGCCTGGAGAATTCCATGGACAAGGGAGCCTGGCAGCTTATAGTCCATGGGGTTGCAAAGAGTCGGACATGACTGAGTGACTAACACATACATTCTATTAAGCTTAATCATTTCTAGCTTTCGATTTAAAGTGAGAGATGTGCAACTCTTCCTTTCCTGTGAACACTTTGAGGCCCTTATAGTATTGTTAATTTGTCTAATTTCAATATTGTCTTGTTTCAGGGAATAGGGAAGCCCAAGGAGAAGGAGAGAGACAGGGGAATGGCCAGCTAGTCAGTGAGTGGTCAGAACACAAACAACACTTATTAATTAATATCACCTTGCATAGGAGTGGTTTGTGGCACCCCAAAATGGTTACAATAGTAACATCAAAGGTCACTGATCATATAATACATATAACAAATACATATAATAATAACACGTATAGTAATAGTGAAAAATATATAACAAATACATATGTTGTTTAGTCACTGAGTCATGTCTGACTCTTTTGTGACCTGTCAGGACTGTAGCCTGCCAGGCTCCTTCTGTCCATGAGATTTCCCAGGCAAGAATCTTGGAGTGGGTTGCCATTTCCTTCTCCAGGGGATCTTTCCAACCCAGGGATTGAGACTCTATCTCCTGCATTGGCAGGCGGGTTTTTTACCACTGAGCCACCAGAGAAACCTCAACAAATACATACATAACAATAAAAAAATAAAAACATGTAATACTGTGAGAATTACCAAAACGTGACACAAAGACATGAGGTAAACAAATGCTGTCAGAAAAATGTCACTGATAGACTTGCTATATGCAGGATTGCCACAAACTTTCAGTTTGTAAAACAAAACAAAAAAGTAGTATCTGCAAAGCACAATAAAATGAGGTACAATAAATGAATTATGTCTGTAATTGTTTTAACTCTTCCTTAACAGAATGAAATGCTCTGACATCTGTCAACAAGATGTCAAATCCAGTGATTTAATACACACAGTTTTCTTTTTTCATTTCTGCATTTACTCTGAAGCCAAAACAATTTCTATAGTTTTAAAGTAATGAAGAAGATAAAAAAGGGTGAAGTACAGATATCTTGAGAAATCTCTTTCACTGAAGAGCTTTTAATCTCAGAAGCAACATCTGCAGCAAGCACATAGCAAGCTCCTGACCACAGGCATGAAGGGCACTCTTAGACTGAGGGTAGAATTTGAGGGATCTCCAGTTCTATAGGGAAATTTAATTGTGAAAGGAGGAGAAGATGCACGAGTTTGGCCTTGAAACAACTTACTTAAGGGAGTTAGTTCATCTAATTACTTTCCTTCATTCCTTCTAAAAAATGGGCCCTTCTACATGCACCACAACTAGAGTTTGCACACCACTACAAAAGATTCCACACGACACAAGGAAGGTCCCACATGCTGCAACTAAGACTTGGCCCAGTCAAATAAATAAATAAAAATAAAACAACTGTGTGAGTCATGGCCGAGACCCCATAGATTGCTTCAGGTTGGAGCTGGTCATCAGAGAGAATAATCACATGATTAGAGGCCTGGAATACTGGGGCAGCCTGCTCTCCTAGTATGAAAGGAGGGCTGGAGATTGACTTCCATTATATTGGCCAATGATTTAATCAATCATGCCTATGAAATGAACCCCCCATAAAAACTCCTGACCCCAAAGCTGAGCAGCACATGTTGGTTGGTGAACACACTGTACCGGAAGGTGGTATACACTGTCTCTAAGGGGAGAGAGCATGGAAGCTCCATGTCTGGGACCCTTCCAAACCTTGCCCTTTATCCATCCTTATTTGGTTATTCTGAGTTGTAGTCTTTATTATAAAACTATAATTGTTAAGTGTAGAGATTTCCTGAGTTACTTGACTCACTATACTCTAGATCCCCAAGTGGGAGTAGAGACCAAAGTGGGACACCATAGAGGAAAAAACATGTATACATGTTGTAGAGAATGCTGGTCATTCTCCATGTTGATGAAATAAAAATTCACATTTTAAGGCAATACAGGGAAAATTTAAACACAATTTTTTGCTCTGCCCATTTGGGCCTTTTCCCTCCCCTCAAGTGTCCATTGTGCGTGTGCATTATGTATTAACCAAATCTCCCCAGGGGCAGAAATACCTGCTTAATCATAAAGATGAAGTTTTCTCCTTCTGGCACCAGCCATGTCACTCTTTAGAAAATAACATAACTTCTTCAATGTCACAAGGAGTCAAGGTGACCCACTGCTTGCTTTGTATGTGCAGCCATCTTTGGTGAACTTTATGTACAATGCCAATACATCATTTCCCTTAAAGATAGTGATTCATGCAAAACAGACTGGTCAGGTGACCTGGGAAGATATGGACCATACCTAATGGAAGTTCTTAAGTACTCATTTATAAACTTATTAATGTTACTAGCTCTATCATTTGTATTCTGCTGATTTTTCATGATTATTGTTTCTTTTATTACCAAATGTGTGGCTGAGACTCAAATAAAATTAATGATTAGGCAGCTTGAAACAATTGATCAAATACATAGTTCTATAGGATCAATGATTATAAAAGTGTAACTCTAGGTATGGGAAGAAGCAACAAGATGAAACCATTTCCTGAACTATAACAGAATAGTATGACAAGTGTTCCAGAAGTTTTTGGCCACTGTTAATGGGTACAGTCCAGTAATATATTGAGTGGGTTTATCAATGAAACATTTGCCTGACATGGGAATGAGCATTCCTAGCACCATGGGACAAACTGGTCATGAAATGTCTCCTAAACCTTGGCCAAAATTAGGACCTAAAGGGAAGGGATTGTAAAATAAAGAATATTGCCCACCATCCAGTTCTACAAGAAGTCATTAACCACTGCAGTTGCCGATTTATAACACACACTGAAAGGAATTCAGAGTGAAGAGTAGAATGAGGGACTTTGTGCTAGGGAAATGGACAGAACTGGCCCTTAGACAGTTAAATGTTTTCAGCAGAAATTTCTTATGAACCTGTCTTGTATCTTTGCATACTTAGAAAAGTGTAACTAAGATGTCTGTTCCTAGTGACTAGTAACAACTTTCTGTGGAACATGTACTTGATTACACACATCCCTCTTGCCGAAATCACATATATACTGTCCTCTCCCTTTACCTCTTCAGAACAGTTCTCAGAACTCTCTGAGAGACTTTCCTAGATTATAATTCTCAGTTTGACTCAAATAAAATTTTCCATTTCTTTCTTATATTGGCTATTTTGTTGACAATATCCAGGCTTGCTTTTTCACATAATAACAGCTTCTTGCAGTTAGGTACATGTTCACCCAGCCAAAAACTATGTTTCTCAGTAATCCTTGCAACTACGCATGTGTAAGTAAATTTCAAACAAAAAGATGTATGCAGAAGTGTTATACATCCTCCCTTTCCCTTTTTATGATGAAAGCTATTTTCTGTCTTTGAAAACTCTAACCTTAGCATTTTACCTTTTAATAGCAGATAACAACTCTAATCTGTTCATTTCTTTCTCTCTTAGCTTGGCATCTAAGATAAAAGACTTGACCCTCTTTAAAACATGTATAATACTACATAGGATTATTTAATATGTTTATCTGAGAGATTAATAAATTCTGCCTGAAGTCCCAAAAATGTGTTGTGGCCAGCTGGTAATATCACGTCACAAGGTCTGGATTCTGTACAGAAAAGATGTATGTTAATATGCACAGCCACTATTTCCAAAAGCATTTGCACAGACACAGTGTGAAAGAGGCACCTGTAGGAAAAACTCCTCCATCAGGGCCATGGTCCATCGGTGGTGCAGCTTCCAGGATTTGGCTGGGTGACTGATGTCTGCTGCATGGAGAATCAGGGACATGGTTTTGGCTTTGTCAAGCCTGTCAAAACAAGGGCATGCTCAAATTATCAGAACAAAATAACCAACTGCAGTCTTTTCCAAGTCCATGCCCACAGATCTTTAATATGAAAACAAAATTATAACCTACCCTTCAGGTTGCTGCAAACTATTTCTTATATTTTTAATTTGCTGGAAGTGACCCGACATGTCTGTAGACAAGACCATTTCAATCACTAGGTTCCGAAGATCCCTGTGGAGTCATGAAAAGCAGAAAGATTTGGCCTTTTTTCTTTGTTCTCAAGTGAAACATTTAATATTAAGAATTACATTTTATTTTTTCTAATGGTATGAGCAGAAAAGATGCTATATTTCTAAATATAAAAGAGCTTATAGAAGTTTGGCTTTAGGATGTCGCCAGGAGAGCAATCTGTGAATGATGCTGTGTAACATCTCCTTTTAAAGAACTGGATGCTTTCCCTCCCATATACACAACCCTTCCCCACTCATACTTTCTAAATATTACTTTTAGAAATAATTAATATCAGAAAGGATCCTAACCAATTTTAGAGAAAAATCACTTTAAGGCAGAACTTACTATTAATAAAACTACCACCAATATCCAATATTTATTCATTCCAGACAGTGTTTTAAGTGCTTTTTATGTGAGGGGCACTATTATCCCCAACCCAAGAGGACTGAGTTGTTTGCCCAGTCACACAGCTAGTATATAGCAGAGATCAGACTCAACCGCAAGGGTAGTACTACCAAAGCTGACAGTTGGACCACTCCATAGTACCAAGTTTCCATCATAAGAACTCCAGGAAATCAAGACTATAAGTGACTGGGAATTCTCTGTTTAAGCTCTGGGGGCCTTGATCCTACATATCATAGACAAGGACTGTTGAAATTGTAACCAAGACACTGTAAATATGGTGACCATATCACAAAACCTATGCATGAATAAATCATTCTCACACTAAGCAAGAGGTGAGTAATCCCAGCAAAGCCTTGCATGTTCTACAATTCATTGCTTGCTCAGTACAGATAGGTAAAACAGTCACTTATGCTGGAAATCATATTTTATTTTTATTCTGTGGCCAGTAGAGTAAGCTAAATTACAAGTGTATGGCAAACTTGAATTATGATCGTGTGTCAAAGATGTTTTACCTAAAGTTGGTATGATTGGATGATTTGTTTTGAAAACAATACATATTGGAGATTCTTGGTGAAAATTATGGGTGCTCAACTCATCTGGGTTTTTAGATGGGAGCAATGAGAAAACAATACTCTGATTACTTACTGTTCATGATATTGGATAGCCTTCTTAGAATATACTTTTACCCAAATATTAAGGGAATGGAAGCTATCAAGGAAGTTAATACAATTATTCTCAATTACATTTTTTCTTCCAAACTATGAGATATCCATGTTACAATACCAACTGTACCAAAGCATTCATGTTAAGTAGGAAAAATGAGAGAAAAGCTTTATGAAATCTGTAAGATTTAATAAATACATTGTAGTTTGCAGATGTAACATGAAAAAAGAAACAACAGACCCAAAATGCATTATTTGTGCTAAACCCACATCAAACCAAGATTTAATACCTAATTTATAGTTTTAACCTCCCCCAGGAGTGAAAACTTAAACCAATCAATTATCTGGTCAGCACTAGGAAGGAAATCTGCCTGATAGACCCCTACTACCCCCCAGAGAAAGGTGATTTTGCCAGAAACAATCAGATCCTTGCTAGAATAACTTTCTTGTCTTGCCTCTTTCTACTTATAAAATTCTGCCATTTTGTACAGTTATTAGGAGCTCCTTTTTATCTGCTAGATGGGATGTTGCCCAATTCATGAATTGTTGAATAAAGTCAATAAGATCTTTAAAATTTACTCAGTTGAATTCTGTTTTGTAACAGTAATCAGTAAATGCGAGGTGTTATCAATAATCAACTAATAATATATCAATAAACTGGTACACAAAGGAAATGTATTTTTTATAAACATTTCTTGCCAAAATTTAAAAATTGTTGCATTCATGGTTACTGAAGTTACTTGAAGAAATAGATATGCAAACAGAAAACCTACAAGTCTTTAAAAAGCTATCCATATTTTAATTCTTGGTGAAATAGTATTAAGGTTATACTAGCAAATACATTTTTATAGCTTTTGAAAACAGCATTGGATTTATTAAATTCTACCATATAATAAATCATATATAAGTCAACTCATAAATCATGTGATATTGCTGCAGGGAGGAAGCCAATTCTGACTCCATGTTGGAACTGTCTCTTTGATTTGTTTGTCATTGCTTTTGTTATTATAATCATACAGAATGGTTTGCCTAAGAGAATCTTGCCCTTCTGCCTGACTGTTAAACTAAAGTGCCTTTGTTCACAACCCTGTCCACCCCTGGGTGGCAGGAAGGAAGAAATTAACACATCCCCTGCCTGAGGTTTGCCATTCTAGGAGATGTTTGCAACATTAATAGCCATTTCACTTTGATTTCTCACCTCCCCTCACCTTTAATCTATAAAAAGAACCTGGCATCCAGACACCAATAAGATGGCTATTTTGAGGTGCTAGTTTACCATCTTCTCTGTCTGCCTGCTCCCCGATTAAAGTCTCTTCCTTGCCTCAACATCTGTCTCTAGGATTCATTGGCCTATTGTGCAGCAAACAGAGAAAGCTTGGACCTGGTAACAATATTATGGTATTTGTTAAACAAATTTGGAAGCTTCCTGGCAGTCCAGTTGTTAGGACTTGGTACGCTTATTGCCAGGGCCACAGGTTCAATCCCTCGTGGGGGAACTATGATCCCATAAGCTGTGTGGCATGGCCAAAAAAAAAAAAAAAATTATAAAACCATTCAGTTAGGATATTTTGTACAGTAAGCTACTTGTTACTGTACAAAAATATAAAATATTACAGGAGCAAACTATTAGAATAAATAATAAAGATGTTAAAGAAAAAACTGTAATAGAAAAATATCATACCGAAACAGCAACAGAATCAACTTAGAGAAGAAGAGGGTTAATTCAAAGGAATAACAAAAGTTAATAATGCAAATATAACCTCTGGGAAGGATAATCACTGATGAAGCAATAAATTAATATTCTAGATGGAAAGAGTCAATCTCTGGGACCTTAGGAACCAACTCTGCACCTGATTCTACCCTTACCCTTCTATTTTCCACATACGCAACAGTGGAGCCTTTTATGATTAGATCCTGGCCTTCCTAGGTTGGTGACCCAACTGGGCTATGTTTCCTGTGGAATGAAATGTAAGACCTGAACTGGGTTCCCAAAACAAAATGCTTCTTTCCTCCCACATTAGAGCTTTTTCTATGTCTGTAAAAGTGATCCCATGTTTTTCCTGACCTTGAAAATCCAGAAAGTTTGAATATTTGAAAAAATAACCATGGGAAATTAGGGCTTCTTTTAAATTCTAAATTAACCTCTTATTTCTTTATTTTAAGGCAGATCTTAATCCCAGGTTACTTCTTTGGACATTTCCTTTTAGCTTGATTTAAATTAAAAAACAAACAAAGCTTTGATGTTTGCATCTGAATTGGATTTTTTTCAGCACATTAACTGATTTAACAAGACCTTTGTTAAAGATAAAGGCTTTTTAAAAAATATAAGTAGGTCACAGTATACTAGGGATGTCAGTTCAGTTCAATCACTCAGTCGTGGCAGACTTTTTGCGACCCCATGGACTGCAGGATGCCAGGCCTCCCTGTCCATCACCAACTCCTGGAGTTTACTCAAACTCATGTTCATTGAGTCTGTGATGCCATCCAACCATCTCATCCTCTGTTGTCCCCTTCTCCTCCTGCCCTCAATCTTTCCCAGCATTGGGGTCTTTTCCAATGAGTCAGCTCTTCAAATCAGGTGGCCAAAGTATTGGCGTTTCAGCTTCAGCATCAGTCCTTCCAATGAATATGCAGGACTGGTTGGATCTCCTTGCAGTCCAAGGGACTCTCAAGAGTCTTCTCCAACACCACAGTTCAAAAGCATCAATTCTTCAGTGCTCAGCTTTCTTTATAGTCCAACTCTCACATCCATATGTGACTACTGGAAAAACCATAGCCTTGACTAGATGGACCTGTTTTGGCAAAGTAGTGTCTCTGCTTTTTAATATGCTGTTTAGGTTGGTCATAACTTTTCTTCCAAAGAGCAAGCGTCTTCTAATTTCATGGCTGCAGTCACCATCTGCAGTGATTTTGGAGCCCCTGCCAAAATGTGTTGGAGCCCAAAGAAAACCAAGGTGAAGGAACAGATCAAGATCATCATGGAGGATCTGGAATTAGTCCTTGGCAACCTGAGGGATATAGCCAAGGAACTTGAGGAGCATGTTTACCGTCTATTGGTCACAGTTTTGTGTGGAAAGGAGATACCCCATGTCCAAGGTCAGGAGTGGCAGCCGTGAAGAGATCCCCCACGTCCAAGGTCAGGGGCGGCGGCTGTGCTTTGCTGGACCAATCATGAGGAGATTCCCCACATCTGAGGTCAGAGAAACCCCAGTAAGACGGTAGGTGCTGCAGCAGCTGTGAGGAGCTACCTCACATCCAAGGGCAAAGGAGAAGCCCCAGCAAGGCGGTAGGAAGGGGAATTCAGATTTAGAGTCAAACCCCATTCCCAGCAGAGACGCTGAGAGGGCTCAAACAAACCTTGTGTGCACCAGGACCCAGGGACCTCACAGAGACTGAGACAGAACTGGGTTTGAGCATCTCCTGTGGAGGTACGGGGCAGCAGTGGACTGCCACAGGGGCAGGGGCTCTGGGTGCAGCAGACTTGGGTATGACATAAGCCCTCTTGGAGGAGGTCGCCATTAACCCCACCATAGAGCTAACTAGGGATGCACTTACACTAAAAAATCTCTATGTTTATCTGAAATTTACACTTAATTGTATGTCTTTTATTTTTGTTTGCTATATCTGGCAATCCTACAGCAAATGAAGGAGATAATAATGACTAAAGGATCAAGAGGAAAAGAGGAAATGTTATGTTGAGTGGGAGGGGTACATCTTATTTTCTTCTACATGGCAATAAGCAATAACTTTTCATGTAAATTTTTTTTTAACAATACAAATGGTTTGGAAAATATTTAAGATTACCCTCTGCATCTAGGTCATTTTAGCATATCTGTAGTTTTTTCCCCAAGTAGCGAATTTTTGTTTTTTAGAAAAGCCCATATCCATGTACAAAAAAGTAGTATATGAAGGAATCAGACACAAAAATTCTGAATTAATGTAAGACCACATATTGGTACAATTGAGCAGAACTCCATTACAAGGAGGGCTTTCCTGGTGACTCAGATGGTAAAGAATCAGCCTGCGATGCAGGAGATGCAGGAGACATGGGTTTCATCCCCAGATCAGGAAGATCCACTAAAGAAGGGAATGGCTACCCACTCTACAATTCTTGCCTGGAGAATTCCATGGACAGAGGAGCCTGAGGGCCTACAGTTCATGTGATCATAAAGAGTTGGACACGACTGAGTGACTAAGCACTTTAGCACCATTTCAAGGAGTATGTAATTATGTATCTTAAGGTGTTATGTGGTCTTATGGATTGGTTATGATGCATATAGATGTTGAATTGGCCTTGAAATAGTTCAGCTCCATCTACAGGGCCTTGTTCCTGAATAGACTTCCAGTACTAATCTTCCAATCAAGAGGGATTTAGTTTGTTTTGTGATTAAAGGATTGACTTTCATCTGTTTTCTTCACATTAAATCACATAACATTTTCCCTGAAATTAAATTTCCTCTATATTTCCTCTGAAACTCACCTCCAGTCATCTTTGGATAAATTTATCAGGACATTCATTTCTTCTTCTTGCATAAGTCGGTAAGCTGCACTCACATGATGATTTTCAAGGACAGAGCGATCGTTATACAAAATGGCAACATCTGACCTAAGAAATAAAAACAAAATGCCTACTAGAGGATTTCTTCAGACTTCATGAGTATCTATTAAAAATACCCAAGTCATAAGGCATAATAATATCAGTAAAAATCCAATAATTGAACACCTAAATTTACAGAGGTACTTAGTTTCCTTTTTTTTTTTACTGTATAACAATTTTAAAAAACAGACTTTATCTTTTAGAGCAATTTTAGGTTTACAATAAAATTGAGCAGAATGTACAGACATTTGCCATATACCCCTTGGTCTCACACATACATAGCCTCCCCCATTATTAACATTCCAAACCACAGAGGTACATTTATTAGAACTAATGAACCTACATTAAACATTGTTATCAGAGACCATAGTTTACATTAAGGGTTTACTCTTAGTGGTGTAAATTTTATGGGATTGGACTAATGTACAGTGACATGTATCTACCATTAATGTATTATACTGAGTACTTTCACTGCCCTAGAAATCCTTTGTGATCTGCCAATTCAGACTTCCCTTCCCATCCCCTTAATACCTGGCAACCACTGGTCTTTTTATTGTCTTCACAGTTTTGCCTTTTCCAGAATATCATATGACTCTATGTAGTCTTTTCAGATTGGATTCTTGTACCTTTTAGTATGCATGTAAGCTACCTGCATATCTTTTCATGGCTTGATAGCTCAATTCTTCTGAGCACTAAATAATATTACATTATTTAGGTGTAACACAGTTTATTTATCCCCTCACCTGCTAAATGACATGTTAGTAGCTTTCAAGTTTTGGCAATTATGAACAAAGCTGCTATAAATACCCATGTGCAGGTTTTCATGTGTACATAAGTTTTCAGCTCTTTTGGATAAATACCAAGGAGAGTAATTATCAGCTCATATGGTGAGACTATATTTAGTTTCATAAGAAACTACCAAACTGTCTTCCAGTATGGTTGTACCATTTTGCATTCCCATCAGTAACGCCTGAGAGTTCCTGTTGATTCACATCTTCACTAGTGTTTGGTGTGTCAATGTTCTGGATTTTAGCCTTTCTAATAGATGTATAGTGATATCTCATTGTTTAATTTGCATATCCCTGATGACATATAATATGGAGAATCTTTTCATAAGCTAATTTGTCATCTGTGTATCTTTTTTGGTGAAGTGTATGTAAGGAGCATTTTAAAATCAGGCTGTTTTCTTATTGTTGACTTTTAAGAGTTTTTTTATATGTTTTGTACAATAGTCTTTTATCATATGTACCTTTTGAAAATATTTTCTCCTACTCTTTGGCTAATCTTGTAACTCTCTTGCTATACCTAGGATCATCTAGATTTTCTCCTATGTTATTTTCTAGGAGTTTTAGAGTTTTTCATTTTACATTTAGGTCTATTATTCATCTTAAATTAATTTCTGTTAACAATATAAGGTTTGTGTCTGGATTCTTTTTTTTTTAATGTGTCTGTCTAGTTGTTCTGGCACCATTTGTTGGAGGGACTATCTTTGCTCCATTGTACTGCATTTGCTTCTTTGTTAAAGATCAAATTTAAAAGGAAATCTATTGGGGGAGGTGATATATGCCATTAGCTAACTGCATATGTTATTCCACTTTTATAATAGTTCTGGAAACAAAAGAGGAAGTAACTATTCTAGTCCCTAATAAGTCATTTCCTTTTAAATTTTATTACAATAGTCATAGCTCAATATACAGAGAACTGAACTAGGAACACATATATGCTATCCTTTTAGAGAAAATTTAATATATTTTGTGCAAGTATCTTCAGAAATTTGCTGAGATCATGGGTAAAACTGTGATTTGCAAATCACATATTTTGTATCATACAATCTCAGATTTAGCCATGGCAGTTTTGTCAAGTTTATTGTATAATATGGATCTAAGCATCACTATTTCTTCCTTTCAGCAACAAGTAAAGATGTGTTTTTTAATTAGATTTAATTACAGCAAAGTCTATGTGATTTTGTCTCATAAATCTAACAAGATGCTGAGAATACAGAATGGTTTTAATGTTTGAGATAATCTCTGACTGCTATGGAAAGAACAGAATTCTAAGCAATACTCAGTGTCCATGGTAACATGTCGCTTAGCATTTGCTTTTCACAAAGAGGAAATTATCTCTATTTATTTACACTTTCAAAGATTTCTATGGCTTACAATGGCTGTGTTGAACTCAAATCTAGCCTTGCACCATGTTTTAAATTATTTTTCAGACATTTTGCATTATCTAGTAAATAGTTTTCCATATTAGAAAAGCAACTCTAAATCCAAGTAACAAATAATAAAAAATACAAATTATTAGTATCAGTAACATAAGACCAATATATATTTGGACAAAATGTAAAGCCAATAGAGCTTCTAAAAGCACATCATATTGATGCATCTGTGATCACTGCAATCTTTTTGTTCATAAAATGTTCAAGTTCTTATAGAATTAATCCATTAAATAATTGATCCTAATAGAAAATTTATAAGAAAATAAATAAAATACTAGACCTTTCCCTCACTTTTAATACAAAGCT
Organism: Odocoileus virginianus; assembly: GCF_023699985.2. Lineage (NCBI taxonomy): Eukaryota > Metazoa > Chordata > Mammalia > Artiodactyla > Cervidae > Odocoileus > Odocoileus virginianus. The sequence goes on along the minus strand of NC_069686.1, from coordinate 8,761,244 downwards.
TCTTAATATAAAATGGAGAAAAGTGTATTCTTCTTCATCTTCCTCCTCCCTCTCCTCTTTCTCCTTCTCGTCTTCCTCCTCCTTTTTCTTCATCTACTTTTCTTTTCTGCTGTCTAAAGTATAAGTTACAAATCTTCATCCAGTTGTAAATCAATGATAAAAGGAGAAAGCTAGGAATGATCATTTATACTGCTGCTAGAGGCCAGTCCATTGCCTTTACTTTTCAAAGTAGAAAGAGCAAGAATTATTTTTTAGGGAACAAATCACTTGCTCCCTTCTCTAATTCCCCAAACTGTGACCCTACTCAAGGCCCAGCTCAGTAATGAGCTGTCTTTAAAATCCCACTTATGAATTTAGTGGATGTAGAAGAGTCTTTGCTAAGCAAAAATGATCAGCATAGTTTCCCTTTCCTTTGATGTTTAACACAAACGAAAACACGACATCTCCATATGCTATAAATGTTAGGTTAGTAACATTCTTGCTGCCCAACCAGACTTCAAGGCCTTCCTGTTCACTTCATGCTCTTTTAATCTGGGAGACTCTAGGGGCAGACAGAATGCTTTCTCCAACATTTCATTGCCTGAATTCCAACTCTTCTCTCTCTGTCAAGGGGCCATAATTCTGAAGTCCACCCACTGAAGGCTATAAGACTATGACCGTTACATGTCTGTCTTTGGCCATGGGAGCACAGTTACATTAAGTACACTGGGTTGAGAGCAAGTATCCCTCATCTCAGTGTCTCAGCCCTGCTACTGCCATCAGGTGACTATGTGCATATAGTTAGGTAATTTCCTCCTTCGAGATCTTTGCTGTCTCTTCTTAGACTGTGAGGATTAGGCCAGAGGTTATAGAATGTGGATCTTGGTCACTGTAGGATCCCTTGAAGCTCTAAAATGCCAAGTATTTTAATGTTTCTATGCTCCCCACATAAAAACAACAGATTCCTATAGCTAGGAAGTCAGTTTTAAAAACATTGCTGTTAAAATACTGCACAAAAAAAGACCACACAAAAATCTGCACATGAACATTTACATAAACTCTAAAATTTAGAGGAAACCAAGATACCCTTCAGGAGTTGAATAAGTGAACTCTGGGACATCCACACACTGGAATATTATTCAGTAATGAAAAGAAATGAGCTATCAACTCATGAAAAGACATAGAGGAACTTTAAATGCATACTGTTAAGTGGGAGAAACCAGTTTGAAAAGGCTTTATACTGTATTATTTCAACTAGATAACATTTTGTAGAAGGCAAAACTGGAGATCTTAACAAGATCAGGGATTGCAGTGCTTAAAGCAGGAAGGAGGGAGGCTGGAATGAAAAGGTGGAGCACAGAGGACTTTTAGGGCAGTGACACTATTATGGATGATACTGTAATAGTAGATATTTGTCATTATACATTTGTAAAGCTCATAAAATGTATAACACAAGCAGTAAACTGTAATGTAGGCTATGCATGCATGCTAAGTTGCTTCAGTCGTGTCTGACTCCACGCGACCCTATGGACAGCAGCCCATCAGGCTCCTCTGTCCACAGGATTCTCCAGGCAAGAATACTGAAGTGGGTTGCCATTTCCTTCTCCAAATGTAGGCTATAGATTTTAGCTAATAATAATGTATCAATATTGGTTCATCAGTTGTAACAACTGTACCACACCTGAGGTAGGATGTTAAAAACAGGTGAAACTGTGGGGATGGGGAAGGAGTACATGGGCTATCTGTACTTTCTGTTAAATTTTTATGTAAATCTAAATCTACTCTAGGAGTTAAAAATAAACAACAAAAAATAACTAAGCTTAGTTTTCCCTCAACAAGAAGAGAGTAATTACTCTACAGTAATTCCTGAGTGAAATCAGTCTCTTAACTTACATCTCCATCTTAAGCATCTCTGACCAGTGGAAGACACAGAAATTCAGGATCCCATGTATACAAATGAATCGGATACTGATGGTCCTGGACCAAATTCTGCCTCTAAAGCAATGAGATCTCTTTGCAACCAGAAAGAGCTTAAAGCCCCTTTCTATAAAGGGCTGAATGAGTTCCCCAAAACTTCCAGGTTTATAATCCTAACCCCAGTACCTTAGAATGTGACTGCATTTGAAGCTAAGGCTTTCAAAGACATAGCTAATGTTAAAAGAGGTGATAACGGTGGGGCCCTCATCCAATATACTGATGTCCTTGTAAGACCAGGAAGAGACCCCAAGGTATGCTCAAGCAAGAAAAAATGTTGCTGAGGACACAGCAAGAAGTCAGCCATCTGGAAGCCTAGGGGAGAGGCCTCAGAAGAAACCAAACTTGCTTACACTTTGATTTTGCATGTTTAGTCTTCAGGACTTTGAGAAAATGTCTGTTATTTAAACCACCCAAACTGTAGTATTGTGTGACAGCCTTAACCAACTAATGCTCCTCTACTCTGGTATTTTGAGTCTAATAACTACCATTATCACCACAATTAAAAATCCAATTTTCTCATTGTTTTAAATTTAACATTTCTTATTAACCTATAAATAGGATTTCTTTTATTTTTAGATTTTTTTTTCAAAAATAAGTTTTCATGGCTTTCAAATACATAATGACACCAAACTGATGCCTTGACATGAAACTGACAAACTGACATCAAACAAACGATGCAAGATTTGTTCCAAGGAATCAATGTCTGACGTGTGTGACAGTTTAACGTAAGTTCTGGGCAGAGAAAAACTATCTTATGCGTATTTCTGTTCTTCAAATTACTAAATATGCCACCAAAAAATACAAGATTCTTGATAAATAGGAACTGGTTGAAGTGTTTGCAGCTTAAGGCATTTTGCTAAAATCTATTAAATTCATCTTTTTAGACATCTTCATTATTGTTTTGAAATCCTCTTAAAGAATAAGTAATACTCAGAAAAATTAATGTCAAATTTTAACTTAGAAAAGTTAATCCTTTACCTTACCTTGTCTGAATATGAAAATTGTTTGTAGTCCCTGTATGTTCATAGTCATGAATGGCAGCGGCAAAGACCATTGCTAAAATTTCCAGTTCAGTCAGCCAGTGCTATTAAATTAAGGAAAGATTCCATCACATCAAAAAGTAGAATCAATGTTGTCTTTTTACAGAAAGCTTCATCGCACAGAGTATAAATCATTATATAAAATTCTTTTTATGAAGTTTAAATAATTTTCCCTGTTTCATCTCCATTAACTGTACATAGTGGATGCTTCACAAGGTTGATGATTATTTAATAACTTGTAAGTTAAAAATCAAGACATTATAATTTTCCTTGTTGATTAGAAAACATGGTAATATTCTATCATTTAAAAGGTGAGCTCTAAATGGATTTGAATTTACAGCCTTACCAATTTGGGTTCTAATGAAATCATTTAGAGTTTAGTAATTTTTAACATATAACTCATATAATATTAAAATGTCTTTTAGCTCAACTTTTGTAGAAGAATTTACTATGAGAAAAGAGTTGAAAATGTTTACTTTGGTCATTAGAGAAACTGAACTTAAGTTTTATATTTAGAAATTTAGAAGAGTTTCCAAGAGTTTATTGCTTGCTCTTCTTAATACATCTATTTTATGACTATACAGTTAAACTTAATAGCAATGAAAGAGTAAATGTTTTCACATAAAATCCAAAGCACTGCTTCAAATACACTGATTTTTTTTATTATCAACTGGATGGTTTAACAAATTTTCTTTACTCTTATAAGTTCATTTAGGTAATTTAATAGTTTGTTCACCACTCACATTTTGTGTAACACTTTAACTGCATGATTCAATATGACAATCACATGTGACTATTTAAATTAAAAATAAGTAAAATTATGTCCTCTTTTTCAGTCACAGTAGCCACATGTCAATTGTTCAATCATAGCAAGTGGCTATCTTATAGAACAGTGCAGATAGAAAATGTCTCCATCACCATGGAAGTTCTATTGGAGAGTGCTGTAAGTGGGTAGTACTTGATGGCAGGAACGGAAGATCCAAAATGACACGGAACTTGCTCTTAATGGTCTTATTCCATATACATGGAAAAGGCTTTACACAAAGTAGCAGAAAAATACGATGTAAAGTACATGCATACTTGATGAAAACGCACAGAATAAAGGTATAGATAGGACATCTATTTGGTGGCAGTGGATCCTGGATGAAGGATGGACAAATATTGGTAGTTAAACGCAAGGTTGAGAACAGAGAGATTCTAAATAGAAAGAGTAAATATGGAATGATACTGTAGAGGTCTGTATGGAAATTGCACTGCTAATAGTACAGTTGTGTTGGAGAATCAAGTGAAGGGAGACTGAAAAGAGAAGGTGGGATATGGGAAATAATCAATAGATTACCTTGATTAGAATCGATGAATTAGGATTTTGAATAAAAGTCAAGGAGAAGCCACTGTAAGTCTATGAACCAAACAGTGGAGGTGACACTGTTGAGTTTCATGGTTGCCAAAAGGCACAGTCTTATTCATCTTTGCTTCTTCATATAACACATCGTGGTATTTGGTACATAGTAGAAACTTAACATTTGTCTGTTGAATTGAATTTCACCAGTTTTAATTTTAGGAGGAAGTAATAGGGAATGGTGGAAAGAGACTGTGTAATCAGAGAAGTCTGGTTTTAAACCAGGCAAACAAGTTATTTAATCTCTCAGGCACAGTTTCCATGAAAAGAGAATTAGTGATCATTCCCCTGTGGACTTTAAAATAAATTTAAAGTTGATATATATGTGTGGCACCTATCACAAGTCTTATCATATAGTAAATACAGAATAAATGGCATTTTACCAAACTTATTACCTTAAATGGGCTTCCCTTGTGGCTCAGCTGGTAAAGAATCTACTTGCAATGCGGAGACCTGTGTTCAATCCCTGGGTTGGGAAGATCCTCTGGAGAAGGGAAAGGCTACCCACTCCAGTATTCTGACCTGGAGAATTCCATGGACCATATAGACCATGGGATCTCAAAGAGTCGGACACGACTGACTGACTTTCATTTCCTTAAATACACTGTTTAAGGTATTGAATCTGGAAACTAATAGTGAGCTAACATATCTTTACTGATTGCAATTCAAAAATAAATGCCTCACAGTTGGATGACTGAAGCAGAAATGATATTCAGAACCAAGGAGAGTTGATATAACTAGCTGCACTGTGTTTATATGTGCATTTAATTGTGAGTCATTAAAAGGAAATGACATATTAAAAGCTTATATTACAGGCTGAACTGGGACTGAGCCTCCAATGTCCCCACTGAGACTATGGAATTAAACACCATAAAATGAAGAGCGATTTAAGTTAGACCAAATTTTGTAACCCCCAGAAATCCATTGTTCTATTAAAGAAAATTGTTGTTAGAGAAAAAAAATCACCCATTTTCTTAAATATTTCCTATTGGTTATATTTAAGATTTACAGACTTACCTGTGATTTTTAAAAGCAACATTTTATATCTACTAAGATAACAGAGACTATGAAGCTGCAATTGTAAAAAAATTAAATTAGGAAATCAGAGATAAATTTTAGTTATAGATTATATCAAAGTATTTAAAATTATTATCTTCCTAGCTGTCAAAATTGATTATACATATGCTTCCTGTTTTTGGTCTTACTAATCTCTGCCTCCCATAAACAGTACTTCTTTCATGAATTCATCTTGTTTATTGTCACACTACCATCTTAACAATTAAATTTAACATAACAAACTAGTTTGGGAAGAGAGAAACATTGAACATTCACATTTAATTGAAAAATACATCTATTTCATATTAGTGAAAGTAGAGCTGGGGGCTAATTTTTATCTTCTTAGTTGACAATTTATTTTATACTGGTGTCAAATGAGAATTCTAACTCAGAAAATGGCTGCTTAAATTTGAGGATTTTGTAAATGACGCATGAGGACAAGTCACAGAGAATAAGCCTGAATCATATCACTCTTCCCAACCAGAACAGAGGTCAGTACATAACCCAAGTTCTTCTTATCCCTAATGGACAGAAAATAAAAGTTAAAATGAAGAGTCATGAGGAATGTAGATATTGTGCTTCATCTAAACTGCATTTTGCCTAGAGAAGTGCTCAGGTAGACTTACTTGTAAAGTCCTCAAATTACACCAGAGGAAGGTATTAACTGTCATTAACACCATGTACAGTGTTGATGGAAAGAAAGGAGAAAGAACTAACATTAACTGGACATTTTAGGCAGATGGTTTCATTTAATTTTTATAATCACCCTATTTACCGTTTACAAGGTAAATGTTTTAAACCTCATTTGGCAGATAACACAGCCAAATCCTAAAGAAGTGAATCAATCTGCAGAAGGTCACATAGCTTTCAAATGGCAGGGCAGGAATTCAAACTGCATCTGTCTTATTCCAAAATTTCTGTTCTTTCAACAGATCACAGTGTTCCTTCATTCTGTGGATGACAATAGCCTTCATTATTTAAGGGAGGCAATATGTTAAATATATTCTTCTAAGGTTTCAAAAGCAGAATTTCTAGATAATTTAACTGGATACACTGATGGATAGAGAAGCTAACAAAGCTTTAAGACTTATGGTGTAATTTTCATATCTAAATTATTTTGTGTGTGTGCATGTATACAATAGAGAATGTATGTGTGTGTGTGTGTGTGTGTGTGTGTGTGTATAAGGCTGGGAGAATTTTAGGTTAGAATGTCACACTAACCTGTTGGTTCCTGGTGTATTTAAAAAAGCATAATTAATAACCCCTTACAGTATAGGTAGTTTTGAACCTTTTTTCTCTATCCCTTTGAATAGATGGAGTTAGTTTGCTATAACTAACCCAATGTGGAAAGTGAGTATAATAGTATTAATATATAATACATATAAGTTAATATATAGTGTAATAAATTGATAATATTTCTGACTAATTGCTGTTATGTTTCAGTAACTAGGTTAGGTTTACACATATGATATCATTACGCCTCACTGTCATACTACCAGGTGGTCAGGATTATTAAACCACATTTTAGAGACAAGGGAACAGAGTAGACAGCAGGAAAGCTAGGTAGTGGGGAAGTTAGGTTTGAAATCAATATCTGCTTGCCTTGAAAGCCCACACTGTGTCCACTCTTCCAAACACTGTTGTATTGGAAGTCATTTACAAGAAGAGAATTTCCATGTAGTTTGTAGAATAGAGACATAGTGGTAAATTTTTGTAGACTGGAGAAAAATTGAGTAGTTTCAAAGTATGAGGGGCTATTTCTGAGCGTAGTCAGTGGACCACAAGTTCCAAAGGAATAGTTTTCAAGTTACTTCTCTTCGACTCAGTATGAGAGAGAACACAATGCCAGGAGCCCTCAAATATAAGTGTTCTCTTGCCAAGGCCCTCAAATGGTTTCATATTCGAAGAGTCATTTGGAAGTGGGTTGGCAGTACATGGTGAAGCATTTGATCTTTAGCAAATAGCTCAAGCTACCACACACCCTGTCACCTTGCACAGAGCAACAAGTTAATTAAGTGAGAAAAGGAGACAGAGGGAGACAGAGGGTCAGCTGTCTTATCAGCTCTGCACTGCCTGTTCCAGGCCTGAGAGCATCCCAATATGACACTAACAAACCGAAGGACAGTGGCCTCATCGCAATCCTTTTCAGGCAATGGTCCTGTGAACATTTCACAGCTAACAGGCTGCACTAGTTGCCTGACAGTATTAGGCTGCTACTGGAGCGCTCCATAAACGTCATGCCGATAAGACCATTCTGAAACAGCAGGGCATTGGCTAAAACACTAACGTAAGTGACTATCAAATCTTTGGGTCTTCGGCTAAATGCATATTTCTATAAGGCTTTTTTTGTTTGTTTGTTTCAAAGAACCAATCCATTCATATGTGTGAAAATTAATAGTCAACTTCTACCACTGTTTTTTTTAATCTATAAAACTTGTTAAAATACCTTGCAAAAAACTATCAAGCTGGTAGTATAACCTAGTTTTGACAAAATAGTCAATACACTAAAAATTCATTTTGCTTTTCCTCTCATAATCAATCATAAAATTCTGCAATTGTTTAAATGTATTTTCCTGATCCTAGACAACACTGACAGTCTCCAACTCAACTATTTTTGTAATGGCCAAGCTAAGGGGTAAGAATGGAGTCCACTGACACTTTTCTTGTTAAAGGATGAATTTAGAAATAAGTTTCTAAACCAAACATGCTATAGTATAGTGAAGTTATATTTATCGGTTAGTATCTCAAAAAGTGACTATGTCATCTTTACTAACAATTTAAACTTTCTAGGAGTCATGCCAGGCTGGGCCAGATTTCCCATCTCCCAGAGAAGTTGGAATAGCTTGTTAGATTTTGGAACAAGCCTTCCTTGCAAGTCTGAGGGTAAACTCACATTGTGGGTTTGAATTTCTCTATTTGCCCGCTAATATAGCATCCCTCATCTGTTTAATGTCACCTGCAGCACAGAGATTCCAAAGCTGAACAAGGAGACTTTTATCTGGTTGCCTTTACACTTGTAGTACTTAAGCAAAAAAATGTATTTTAGAACAACATCCTGGTTACCTACCACCCTGAAACGGCATATATCTTCTCCTCATACTTCATAATTAGAGCCGATATTTTTATACCAAAGCAGGCAGAGCTTTTCCATTCTATTTTGTTCTGAGGAAACGTAATTAGTTCAGTTTCCATTTCAAACTAACACTTAAATATTTCATTTTTCAGTTAACCTTTCAATGCCACAGGATTCAGAAAAGAAGAAATGCTAAACATGTAAAATGAAAACCACCTCACTATCAGATTCAAGACCAAGGCCTTAGAAAGGAAAAAGTAAGCAGATCTAGCCAGGAAGATGCTACAGCATTTTTCCCAGGGTAACAGCATGTGCAGGTGTCAGGAGGCACTTCGTTTTTCACACTAATTGCCACGCATATAAAACCCAGGGAAAACAGAGTTCAAGGAACAGCTGTGACAATGAAGTCTGATTAAACCAATGGGAGCTTTAAAGGAATTTGTGGGTATGTGTGTATGCATATGCACGTCTGCTGGGAAGAGAAACAGATATAAAGAAAGTCATAGATACTACTTTTTAAAATTGTACAATATTTTAAAGTTATATCTTTGAATGTTTGTTTCTACCTGCTTCTTCCTTTTAAGTGTCAAATGAATTATGAGTAAACTTCAACCAAGAACCAAGTCCAACCATGACTACATTTGATTTGGCTCATTGGGCACATTTATGCCTTAGCTGAGTGATATCTATATTTACAACTTAAAAAGAGAATACAAGGGTACAATTACATATAACTCAGCCTTCTAGAAGGTTACAAATCTTGCTACTACATCAGCAAAGGTTTTTGGTTTTTGCCTCCCCCAAAGTAGGCCTTAACTCCAAAGCAGTTATATTACTTGCTGATCCTGTCAATATAATGAAAATTTCTAATGAATTGGCAGTGATATTCCGAAAAGTTTCTTCATTAAAAGCCCAGCTGAGCTCCCAGCTACTAGCCATTGTTAACTGCCAGCCATATGACTGAACCACTGTGGTTGCCTGCCCAGTGATGTCTTCAGATATCTGTGCCCACAGTTGCCAGCTGGTCACAATCACATGAGAGACCCCAAGTGAGAACCTTCTGTTTGAGACCCTTCTAACCAACAACCCTTGAGAAATATGATAAATTATTGTTATAAGCCATGGAGGTTTAGAGTAGTTTGTTTTGAAGAAACAGATCATCGAAACACCAGGCAGGAGTGGAATCTGAGCCCAAAACATTGATGGATCTGTAATATTTAGGAGGCAAAAAAAAGATGCAGAAGTAAAATAGATCATTTTTTTAGTTGTTGTGTGAGGCACCTTTCGACAAATCATAGCAAAGGGGTCTTATGTAGTAAATAACACACTGGATTCTTGGGGGAAAATGCATATAACACAAGGGTATACAGTAAACTTGGAGAGTCATGTACCTGTTATAAGTTTTCAAGATCTTCAGGTCTCCATACTGTGTCTGTAAGGGTTTTGCGTGTCACTAGGTAAGGAATACAGTCTCTGGGGCAGAAATATGGAAGAGTACTAGTCATATAGCTCTGAATGCCAATGACCTGTACCAATAAAGAGGACATGATGTCTGAAATCTAAACAGGTAGGCAATGTATGTTATGGGGTTTGCTAAACCATTCTACTTATTTTACTTACATGTGTTTTATGGTATTGCTTCACGTAGGCCAACACATGAGAATTCAAAAATGCACTTAGATGTTGGGGATCTCAACAACGACTCATACCCTGGGATGAACCCTCCCAGTTTGGAACCTTCAGAAGGAAGGACTGCCCTTCCCTTTTTATCTCTTGGAAGTCATCCTATGCTCTGAGACATTACAGGAATTCCAGGCAGTCTCAGACTTCCCATCATCTACTCATTGTTGTCCCAGCATTTGTACTGCTGAACCACTTATCCAGTCATCAACTGATCCATCCAGATGCAAAGAGGAAGAAGAAGAATTTGGGAAAATCCACATGAATAATTTACAAAAATATCTATTAGGATTTGATTGTAATTGGTGATACAAGCATGTAGAAGAGAAAAAGCTAGTGAGGTCAGCCTGGTTAATGAAATGAGGGAAGAGCACTAAAACTAACTTTTATTCCAAAGGCTTTTTTTTCTAGGTCACTTTTCTGGGAGTTGATTCCTATGGGGAAAGTGAGTGAGTGAGTGTCAGTCGCTCAGTCATGTTTGACCCTTTGCAACACCATAGACAGTAGGTAGCCTGCCAGGATCCTCTGTCCATGGAATTCTCCAGGCAAGAATACTGGAGTGGGTTGTGATTCCCTTCTCCAGGGGAACTTCCTGACCCACAGATTGAATCCTGGTCTCCTGTGTTGCAGGTGGATTCTTTACCATCTATCTGAGCCACAGAATTTACAAATGAAAAATGTCATATGGTCCAAATTTTGAAGAATTTGCAGTATATTTTCACTTGCTTCTGGAGATCTTTTTTCACGGAATTAAAATATTTTTTGAAAAATGTATATTATAGATAATTTGTTAACCCTCAAAAATCCAGAAGATAGTTACTTATAATACTTTTATGAGTAATAAAGAAACAATGAGAAGGGAATGGGATTAGATGTCGCAAACTAACAAACTTCAATCACAGAGAATTTCTTACCATGATACCTGTATGCAGCATTATGTAATGCACAGTTTGAGTGACATCAGCTGCATGAATCAAATTGTGGTAGGGATTTTTGTACTTGCTGTAACCAACTTCTAGAGCTTCTGCAAAGGCAATTAGGCAGGAAACAGGAATCTGCAGAAAGTAATAATTATGATTACATTTTGACCAAAAGAGTAGCACTAAATTAACATGAGCATAAAGATGCTTGGGATGGGACACATCAGTGAGTCAGATGTGGGCAGTAGTTTCTTAAAGTTAAATGTGGATTGTTCCAAGAAAACAGTTCATTAATCTGTCAGTTTTCAATGCTGATGAGAATTATAACCCCCAAATGTTTAATTAAGATAGACGAAATAACAGTCTTAACCATATAGCAATCTTTAAATTTTTATATCTTCTAGAGTCAAATAAGAAGGCTAGTTTTTAAAGGCATAAAATTTTCCAATTACAACTGGTAAAATCTAGTTTTTCTACCAGTAATTCAAGGAGGTTAAAATAAATGACCTCCCAGTAACTTCTAACTCTAAAAAATATCATGACTCCATAGATACACACTGAGAAATCTGAATCAAATTTGTGGCTGAGACAGGTCTAAGTGAAGTTAATTAGAAGCCCTTTCATTTTAAGAAAAGCTGCCAGAAACGGTTCATTTTGCATTTTAGGAAACTCATATTTCTTTAAGACACAGATTCCAATGTGTACACGAGTGTTCCATGAGTAATTCAAGGTGACATTCATATTTTGTTGCAATGACGCTATCATGGCTTTATGATACCACAGTGGAAATAAAGAAACGTCAGTGATTTGTAGAGAAAAGCCATATCATGTGGTGAACTCATCCCCACAGTTCTGTGATCTGCCAACCCAAAAACATTTTTAGATGAATTGATTAATGAGTCAATGTTTTGCATTTACACTCTCATACAGATAACTCATTCTAAGAGCATTTTACTTTTGTTCCACGTTTCTGACCTTGAAACGGTTGATAAGATCATATCTGGTGAATAGTTCATAAATCATAAACTTCAGACTATGTTCTCCACTTGCTTCATTCAAGGCAAATACATCAAAAGACCATTTATCAACATCCTGTAGGAAAAAAAGTAAACATTTTATATGACAACATCACGTGGTTTTGTTTCTTTCTATGAAAAATTCTTAGAAAGATCAGGAATTATACATCCAGCAGGTCAGATTTCAATTCAGCACATCAGACTTTACTTTCACCAGCATCTGATATGACAGGGACACAGTGTCTATGGATCCACAACAGTGAAGTCTGTATACTTAAGTCCTCCCCCTTAATCCCAAGGTTATCCAATTTGATATAATAAACTATAACTCCCTTATTCTTAGTCTCTCTCCAGATGAAAGCCATAAATTATTTTCCCAAAGTGGGCCTAATTTTAAGGTAGAATTCCAGGTTATGTGGGTGATTTAATTGAGGGATAGAGGGAAGATAACCCCGATTTACCTTCCCCACTCACACACCTACTATACTGCTTGAACGTCCACCTTTTCAGTTTAGTTCATTCTGTCGCTCAGTCGTGTCTGACTCTTTGGGACCCCATGATTCACAGCATGCCAAGCCTCCCTGTCAGTCACCAACTCCCAGAGTTTACTCAAACTCATGTACATCGAGTCGGTGATGCCATCCAGCCATCTCATCCTCTGTCATCCCCTTTGCCTCCTGTCCCCAATCCCTCACAGCATCAGGGTCTTTTCCAATGAGTCAACTCTTCACATGAGGTGGTCAAAGTATTGGAGTTTCAGCTTCAGCATCAGTCCTTCCAATGAACACCCAGGGCTGATCTCCTTTACGATGGACTGGTGGGTCCACCTTTTAAGAGCTACTAATTTGCTTTAGACCTTTGATATTTTAAGTCTTCTTTTTTTTCCAAGATGCAGATACTTCCTTGGCGGCTCAGGGGTAAAGAATTTGCCTGGCAATGCAGGAGACACAGGTTCAATCCCTGGTCTGAGAAGATTCCACACGCTGCAGACCAACTAAGTCTGTACACCGCAACTGCGGAGCGTGTGCTCTAGAGGCGGGAAGCGGCAACTCCGGGGCCCACGCGCCACAGCTACTGAAGCCCGCGTGCTCTAGAGTCCGTGTTCTGCATCAAGAGAAGCCACTGCAATGGGAAGCCTGCGCACCGCAACTGGAGAAGAGGCCCCGTCCTCCACAACCAGAGAAACACCTGCTCAGCAATGAGGAACCAGCACAGCCAAAAATAAGTAAATAATTTTTTTTTTTTTTAATATGCAAGTGCTCTAGAGAGAAGAGAGAGAGAGAGTACTGTTTCTAGGTAGAGTAATAGTACCTTATTCCTCACTCTAACCTTGGCTGATTCATCTTTACTTTTTCACCAGGGCCAGATGGTGAGATAAAGGAAGTGGGCCTCTTGACTGGGGAGGAGGGTAGTGTTTTTGGCATTTCAGGCAATTCCCCAGGGAAGTGATCAGGCCTGTAGTGAAACAGATACCCTATGAAAGTACCCCCTAATTGTGGGAAAGAGGGCAATGAGCAGGTATACCAAACCAGTCCAGCCACCTAAGGATATTGATTCAGGTAATTTCAGGTCAAAAACTTGCAGAGAAGCCCACAAATGGACTTGCAGTAAGTGTTATCAGTACATTAAAGATGTATTAAGATAAAGTTTGAGTTTGCAATCATAAGTAAATCTCTGAAACTTAGAAATCTACAGAAACACAGCAGAATCAGTTCTAATAATTATCAGAAATTATTAACAAAGAAGGTCTAGTGTTTGCACACATAGAATAGGTTTAGCATTGGACAGTAAGTGGATAACCTTAAAGCTGTATATTAATTTCAAATTTAAGCAGGCCCTGTATTAGAACTTTTCATTTAGCATATTTCACAGAGACAACAATACATAATGTAATAAGCTGAAAATATGATAAACAGTATTCAAGCCATCTTTTAAAACTCTTTTGACAAACAGTAACAATAACTCCAAATGCAGTTTTAATCATTTGGGAACACCAAGGAAATATTTTTTGGCTTGCTTGTGTACCTTTGTTAAATTCTTTGCATTTGGCCTTAATTTGATCCCCAAATACTTGCTTGATCTGTTTGTAAATTTAAAATCTCTCAGAGTTCTGTTAGAAGTCACTTTGCCATTAATAAAGCTCAAAGGAGACAAACAAACCTCTTACTAAATCCCAAAGCTAACACAGAGGAATCAGTTCAGACTGTTGCAAGGCTGTTGTTTACAGTTCCTGCTAGGGGTTTCCAACTGAGGAAAAGGTTAGCTCTCCATTTGGGGGCATTTTTTTTTTTATCAGCAATGATGATTTATATCTGTAAACTTCTGCAGATGCTTGGCTTTTACTTTGTCAGGCTGAGAACAAACAAGGCTGGAGGTATCTCAGGAAAGCAGAATTATTAAAACATGCTTAGTGATAATTCTCCTCAACCTGTTAGTTCGTGTTTCCTCTATACTACGTTTTTGAAATCTGCTTGCATTCTCTCATACCAAAATATTCTGGTAGTTGGTTTCTATAAAAATAAAATTGATTTTCTTGCCTACATTTGAGGAAATAATGAGGAAATAAAAATCTTTTAAGAGCTAAGGAATAATTCATATCCAATAATATGGCATTTCAGTTATATACTAGCCTCTATTATAGTTTTAGAAACATGAATATAAAAAAGCTTCTGAGTAAAACAAATTGCTTTTTTAAATGAATAAGATTGAAATCTAATATGCAGTAGAGAAAAAAGCAAATGCAGAGAAAAAACAAAGGGGATGCAAAGGGGATGTTTAAAAGGGAATTAAGGAACAAAAGAAATCAATATAAATGTAAACTAGGAAAGGGGTTTAATATATAAAAAATAAAGTAACTTGGTATATTCTGTTGCTAGTATTCTTTAAATTTTTGGTTAATACAGGAAACCACTATAAAGCTATTAGAAGAGACAAAGTTGAATTTCCTACCAAATTAAGCAACAGAATGAAATAGGGAATGTAGAATGACAAGCCTACAAAATGCCTCTTTAGTAATATAGTCTAGGAACAGTGTTCACATACACACACACACACAAAGTGGGAACATGTGAGTCAAAAACTTTTACCACATCAGATTTTCAACTCTAGTTATTTCTAATGTATGTAATACTGCAACTGAGCCTCAGACTAGGGCAACCACAGGGAAAGTCAGAGACAAAAGAGATAAATTGCTTTTTTGTTTTCTTTCTTGATTTTATCTTCCTTTTTATATTTTCTCAGACCTAAAATTCTAAACAATTTTCTTCAATCTAAGTTTTGTCCTTTAATTATATTTGACTGAAATGTCTTTTCACTGACAATGCATTCGTTTGATAATATATAGTAACAAAATATGTGTATTCTGACAAATGCTGATGCCATCTCAAAGTTGATACAAGATCCACCTAAATAAAGCAGAAAGCACAAAGCATAAAAAAGACAACATCACACACATATGTGTATTTATACATGGATATTAACAGCTGTTACTGATAAACATCTATATGTATTGATACAGTTTGTTAGTATAAACATTAACAAACTGATCCTCCTTTAAATCAAGTTACGACTTTAAACACAGGACATTTGTAAATGGTTAAAATAATTTTTTATATTCTGATATGTAAACTACATCAAAGACCTATTCTTATTTTCCTCCCATCACTTTAAAGAGACTAGAAAAAATGACTATTTGATAAACTAAGATAACTGAAACTTTTTACCTTTAATGTTACTATGACAGCTTCTGGATATGCCAAGCCAACCATGTGATAGGACTTTCTGTACATTCTGAAAAAGAAAAACAAGTGTATATATAAAAATCATTTACTCAAAGTTTTTAACTATTTCTTAAAAACAAAGAAATAATTACCTTTGACTTGTTGACCTGGTATCATTAGATACAGATTCTCTTTCTGGCAATAATGATAATTATTGCCATCATTTTTTACATGTTTACAATGAAAATAGTATTTTGTTTACTCACAATCACATATAAAGTCAATATGGTTTTAATATCTATGTAAAGAGATCTTTTCCTAAACTTCATCTTATTAAAAAAAAAAGACTGTCATTTGCATGTGCAGCAACAATACTTTTTAGCAGACCATCACATTCCAGAGAGCAGAGCAGCCTTGTTTTCTGTCCTTCTGTGTTACGAAATTTTCAGTCTGGAAGCTGAATGTCACTGAAATAGTCCTTTATAGGTTTTCTTTCTTTTTTCACAAAATGAAAATTATAGAAGAGAATATGTAACATCATCAGAATTTACACACCTTACTTTTTTTTGTTTTAGTTAAGAATATTTGGAGAAACCATATTGAAAAAAAATTGCTTAAGTTTGTTCAAACTGTCTTTTAATATTATTTAATAAAGATTATCAAGAAAGGATATTTTTATTTTTATAATAGCAACAATAAAAATATTTTTATTAATCAGTAATTTGTTGGTTCCATTTTCCAATGGAAAATCAAGATGACTTAAATAAATATAAGAAACTCTTCCACTGATTTGTGCAAAAATAGAATCAACATGATACCCTAATGTGTAGAAATAGCAATAGGTTTCTAATCAGGACTGAAAGAAACATGGTTCCTCCACAAAGTCCTGTGAAAACCATGGAATAATCATGTCCCTTAATTTTTACATTGTTAGCTCACAAGCAAGTTTCATTCCTAGATTACACTGTAGTAACTTCTCCTCACAAGATGTCTGAACAAAGCCATAATTTAATGGCTATATCACTATATTGGGGGGGGTCAATATAAGAAATATAAGAAAATATTCTGCATCTTTTATAGAATCACTAAGGGAAATACTAACCCTTTTGACTCAATGTATCTTATATTAAAAATCCATAAGACATTACTCAGTTCCTATGTAAATGCTATCTTTTTTTAAGATAATAAAAGCCAAATAATTTTTCATGCTTTCCTTTTTAATCTTCACTTCTCAGATGTTCAGAATTAAAATATTGTATTTACTTACATAGAGATTAGGCTTTCTTGATAAAGAATCTTCCCATTTTATTACAGAGACCTTGTTAGTTTATTTCCATGTTCCCATTTTAAAATTCACATTCAAAAAACTAAGATCATGGCATCTGGTTTTACCACTTCATGGCAAATAGGTGGGGAAACAATGGAAACAGTGACAGACTTTATTTTCTTGGGCTCCAAAATCACTGCAAATGGCAAGTGCAGCCATGAAATTAAAAAAAACACTTGCTCCTTGAAAGAAAAGCTATAACAAACCTAGACAGCATATTAAAAAGCAGAGACATTACTTTACCAACAAAGGTCCCTACAGACAAAGATATGGTTTATCCAGTAGTTATGTACAGATCTGAGAGTTGGATCATAAAGAAGGCACCAAAGAACTGATTCTTTTGAACTGTGGTGTTGGAGAAGACTCGAGAGTCCCTTGGACAGCAAGGATATCAAATCAGTCAATCCTAAAGGAAATCAGTCCTGAACATTCATTGGAAGGACTGAGGCTGAAACTGAAGCTCCAATACTTTGGCCACAAGATGCAAAGAGCCAACTCCTTGGAAAAGACCCTGAGGCTGGGAAAGATTGAAGGCAGGAGGAGAAGGGGATGACAGAGGACGAGATGGTTGGTTGGCATCACTGACTCAATGGACATGAGTTTGAGCAAGCTCTGGGAGATGGTGAAGAATAGGGAAGCCTGCTGTGCTATAGTCCATGGGGTCACAAAGAATCGGACACTACTGAGCTACTGAACACAATTTAATTTTTGTCTTGAAAGTGAAAGTGAAGTCACTCAGTCCTGTCTGACTCTTTGTGACCCCATGGACTGTAGCCTATCAGGCTCCTCTGTCCATGGGATTTTCCAGGCAAGAATACTGGAGTGGGTTGCCATTTCCTTCTCCAGGGGATTTTCCCTACCCATGGATTGAACCCAAGTCTCCTGCATTGTAGGCAGACGCTTTACTGTCTGAGCCACCAGGAAGTCTTAAATGACCTTAAATAATTTTTAGATGTGGCAAACAGTTATAATAAAAAATTATCCTTATCCTCTATCTCAGTTGGAAGATTTCAGAGCAGCCTATCAGAAAAATGCTAACATTACTTTCTCCACTAAGATAGGTATATATATTTTAATCTTGCAGAACAAGGAAACAATTTAATCACAATATAAAAGGTCCAGGCATTTTTTTTAATAAAAAATTTTAAAAAAATAAATAAAAGGTCCAGGCAAAGAGGAACTAAAGAGTTTTTTGATGAAAATGAAAGAGGAGAGTGGAAAAGCTGGCTTAAAACTCAGTATTCAAAAAACTAAGATCATGGCATCCAGTCCCACCTCTTCATGGCAAATAGATGGGGAAACAATGGAAATAGTGAGACTATTTTCTTGGGCTCCAAAATCAGTGCAGATGGTGACAGGAGCCATGAAATTAAAAGACACTTGCTCCTTGGAAGAAAGCTCTGACCAACCTAGACAGCATATTAAAAAGCAAAGACATTACTTTGCCAACAAATGTCCATCTAGTCAAAGCTATGCTTTTTCCATTAGCCATGTATGTATGTGAGAGTTGGACCATAAAGAAAGCTGAGTGCCAAAGAATTGATGCTTTTTTCTACTGTGGTGCTGGAGAAGACTCTGAAGAGTCCTTTGGACTACAAAGAGATCAAACCAGTCCCTCCTAAAAGAAATCAGTTCTAAATATTCCTTGGAAAGACTGATGCTGAAGCTGAAACTCTAATATTTCAGCCACCTGATGCAAAGAACTGACTCATTGGAAAAGAACCCTGATACTGGGAAAGACTGAAGGCAGGAGGAGAAAGGGACAACATAGGATGAGTTGGTTGGATGGCATCACCAACTCGATGGACATGAGTTTGAGTAAGCTCCATTAGTTGGTGATGGACAGGGAAGCCTGGTGTGCTGCAGTCTATGGGGTGGCAAAGAGTCAGACACAACGGAGCTACTGAACTGAACTGAAATGATATTTAGTTTAGTTTTTTATTTTTGAAGAAACAAATAGTTTTTTCTGTCTATTTTTTGAATCATTACTAAAAAATGGAGGTACAGGGGTAATGGAAGTTGGATGGGCAAGGAGCTAAGTGGTCAGGAATAAGAAACTTTAAAAATTAAGTAACTTTAAATCTGTGTAACTTCATGGCACAAAAGGCAGTATTATGTAGCAAAGAGAAAACACAATTTGGATCTTGGATCACAGGTTAACCAATCCCTAGCTGTGTGACCTCTAGAAAGCTAATGTCAGTTATTTGTAAAATAAGGATAATCATACACTTTTTATGAAGATAAATGATATAAACGCCTAGTGTAACATTATTATAAGTACTCAATATAAGAAAGCTGCTATTATTTTTTAAATGCTTGTTTGTTTATTTTTGGCTGTTCTCGGTCTTCGTTGCTGTGTTCAGGCTTCCCCTAGTTGCAGTGACCAGGAACTACTCTTTAGCAGCTCCCGGTCCCTGCAACTGGAGAAGTTAGTGTGCCGGCTTCTCATTGTGGTGGCTTCTCTTGTTGGGGGGAATTGACTCTAGGGTGCCTGGGCTCAGTAATTCTGGCCCCTGGCCTTAGTTGCCTGAAGGCATGTGGAATCTTTCCAGTGTCTTTTGCATTGGCAGAAGGATTCTCAAACACTGGAGTACCAGGGAAGTCCCAGAAATCATTATTCTTAATATTAACATTACTGTTCTCATTACTCTGCAGCCAATACCATTGGCTCCAATTCTGACATTCTTCAAGGCTCTTTGGGTTCAATGAGAACTCTCATGTTTCTTAGACTTGGAGCAGGTTTGAGAAATGAATATCCCTGTATATTCTCATTATATATAAAGAAAGAGAAGGAAGAGGATTACTCTTCTAAGGAGAAGGAGAAACCACTTCATTATCATTTTCTAACTCTATACTTGGGAATAGGATATTAGCGTGAAAACTTAAAAAATTAGTGTGGAAAAGTAGGATAACTCATTCTGGAGAATGAATGTGGGAGAAACCTTAATGCAGTGGTCTCACGTATGAGTAAATAGTCATTATATTACAAGCTGCTGAAAAAGAACAATGGATTTCCTGTTCTCCTGTAAGTGGTAAAAGTTCAGCTGGAAATAGGGAAGATTATTTTTGGCAGGTTTTTTATTACAGTTGCAGAATATAATTCAAAAACTGTAAAAAAAAAAAAAACGCTATCATATGCCGGACATTGTGGTGGACAAGAGACTACTCAGTGGAGAATAAGAAACCTATGTGTTTTTTTCACAGGGTTTATTTAGTGGTGAAGAGGGACAATAAATAAGAAATAATACATGAGTAAAAAGAGCACTAAATGCTATGAGGTAAACCACTGGTTGGGATAGAGAAAGTGATGAACAGTATACAGAGTAACCAGGAAAGGCCTCTGGAAAGATAGAAACGGCTAGTCAGAGTGAAGTTTGGGGAAAATAATTTCTGATAGAGGAAAGAGCAGAATTACTGGTCCCAAGGGAAGAAAGCTCAGTTTAGTTGCTCAGTCACGTCTGACTTTTTGTGACCCCATGGACTGCAGCACAGCAGGCTTCCCTGCCCATCACCAACTCCTGAAGCTTGCTCAAACTCATATCTATCAGGTCAGTGATGCCATCAAACCATCTCATCTTCTGTTGTCCCCTTCTCCTCCTGCTTTCAATATTTCTCAGCATCAGGGTCTTTTCCAGTGAGTCACTTCTTTGCATCAGGTGGCCAAAGTATTGGATATTCATAGAGTTGAAATCACACTAGTATAGATATTCAGTAAAGGGTGCTAGTAGCATTAGATGAGTCTAGAAGGTAAGGGGGCCTAGTCATGCAAGCCGTGATACAGAAGTTGCCTTTAATACCAGGTGAAATGGTACATCCAGTGAAATGGTAAAGGCAATCAGATAATTTTAAGCTTAAGAATGACAGAACTGAATTTACATTTTAAAAATCACTGTAGAAAGTGACTTGTTTAGAGAAAGCAAGTGAGGAAGAGGGGAGCCTATTGACAGTTATTGTCACGTTTCTGATGGCAGGTGACAAAGGCTTAGATTGGGGTTTCTGGAGAGGAGATAAGAAAGTGAGTAGGTTTGGGATACCCTGCTGTAAGCAAATTGCTTGGATTTGCTGAGGGGTTGATTCTTGGAAGAGGCTACTTGAGAGAAGACTCAAGAAGCCTTTCTAACTTTCATGATTGAAGATGATTATTTTTGAAAATTCTAGATAAACATATCCTTTTGTTTACATATTTACTAATGGAAACTCAAAAGTAATAGAAAATATTTCATTTCTATGTGTTTTAGTACTTTGATTTCTTTAAGACTACTTACTAATTTAGTTACCTTAAGTACATTTTGGTATTTCTGTGCAGCAAATGAAAAAAAAATGAAAGTTTAACGTATCAATATATTTCACAAAATTTGTTTTGATTTTCTATTTAATGAGAATGGAAATTTAGTTGGTTTACTTTTACAATTTTAATTTATTTTTCAGTTTGCCAAATTCTATCTTTTCTTAAACAAAAAGGCAAAATATACATCTCTTCATTAAAGCAAACATACACTCTTTTATCTCTGATTCTTTCACTGATTTTCTGACCTACTATTTAGATGTTTTCAAACTGATATTAAGAAAAATCAACTGTCACACACTTACCTAACTTGTTTTAAAAAATAGGAATATTATTATAAAAATTATTTCTCTCCAGCCCTACTTGTCTGTTTCAGATTTCAGGTCCCACTTGGCAGAGTTGGGAGCAGTTTATGCACTAGGTGTTGGAGGTATCATCTCACCTAACTAATCAAGCTCATTATACTTATTATGAAGGCTCTTTTATCAAAGGCAATTGGATATGGCTAAAAAATACACAAAGTAATTTGACTAATAATAATTCAGGTAATAAAGGCATAAACCAAGATCATAGATGCTTTGTTTCTTATGGTTATAATATATCTTTAAATCACATCAAATACTTCTTGCAATGCTTGTCATTTAGATTTTTAGGAACCCAAGAGGGCTTCTCATTGTTCCTTTAGCAGAAGAAGATGAAAGTTTAGGAAGTTTATTAGAGGCAATAACTAGAGATGTCTGAAGATAAAAAATAATGTGGTCTCCTTTAATTTTAAATACATTGGTAAAAAATTTCTCTGTTCCTTAATTTTGCTTTGATAACCTTTGTTATTTATAACTTAATGTAGTATAATTGTTTTTAAGTCTAAGTAAGTATAAGTAACTTTTAAGAACTATTTCTCAACATTGTCAGATGTAAGATGTTTATTTCGAGTCTTTTTATAGTTTTAGTTCTGAAGCATCTTATTTCCAGACAGAAAAATAAGCTATGTTAAGGGCTAAATAATATAAAATCCTGTCATATTAACATGTATTTCACATTAGAAACTCTAGTGATTTGACTTGCTGCTTCTAAGGACCAGCAAGTAACAGAAGTGCTTCAGTGACAGAAAAGTTAAAAAAGCTCTTCAAGGAGATTGGACATGAGAGAGCTTTACTCTTAAGGTCGTAAGATTGTGGAGTAAAGGCCTGCTTCACTTAAGTGTGTAGAAAAGGCCTGCTTGATTTTGTTATGTAGTATAGAACTTATTTTATCAGGCACTACATTTTACTTGGGTAATATTAGGTCTAGAGCATATGAATGTATTATAATTATTTTTAAACAGTTACTCATAAAGATTCATTTGAGAATGGCCATTCAAAAGTCTATACTTTATTTAAGTCTTTATACTAATTTAAAATAAATAAAAATAAATCCAGGACAAGATATTTTTTGTTATAGGGTAAATTCCCTCATAAAGTCCTAAATCTGCTTATTCCAGGTATACTTATGATTACAGTTTTCCTCAATAAGTAAACTGTAGGACTCTCATAATATTGATATATTAAGTATATTTTCTGCCTTTAAAATTTTTTCTTAATATACCAACAAGTTCACTTACCTTTCCACAAAAATTCCAGCTTGAACAACATGCACAATGCTCCGAAATCTTGGTTTTTCCTCAGATTTCTTTTTCATCATCCCCATTTTCCGTGTAAAGGTAGAAGCCAGCCAGTCCCGGACTTCTGATGGGACAGAATCCGACTGAATGTCACTGAGCTCATCATCAGTATCCAGCAGTCTCCTACAAAAAATTTATAGTGATTAAACCCATTTATGATAAAAACTCTCCAGAAAGCAGGCATAGAAGGAACATACCTAAACATAATAAAAGCCATATATGACAAATCCACAGCAAACATTATCCTTAATAGTGAAAAATTGAAAGCATTTTCTCTAAAATCAGGAACAAGACAAGGGTGCCCACTCTCACCACTACTATTCAACAAAGTTTTGGAAGTCCTAGCCACAGCAATCAGAAGAAAAAGAAATAAGAGGAGTCCAGATTGGAAAAGAAGAAGTAAAACTCTCGCTGTTTGCAGATGACATGATCCTCTACATAGAAAACCCTAAAGATACCACCAGAAAATTACTAGAGCTAATCAATGAATATAGTAAAGTTGAGGGATATAAAATTAATACACAGAAATCCCTTGCATTCCTATACACTAATGATGAAAAACAGAAAGAGAAACTGAGGAAACAATCCCATTCACCATTGCAATGAAAATAATAAAATACTTAGGAATAAATTTACCTAAAAAAAAAAAAAGACCTATATATGGAAAACTTTAAAACACTGATGAAAGAAATCAAAGATGACACAAATAGATGGAGAAATATACCATGTTCATGGATTGGAAGACTCAATATTGTGAAAATGAGTATACTACCCAAAGCAATCTATAGATTCAATGCAATCCCTATCAAGCTACCAATGGTATTTTTCACAGAACTAGAACAAATAATTTCACAATTTGTATGGAAACACAAGAAACCTCAAATAGCCAAAGCAATCTTGAGAAAGAAGAATGGAACTGGAGGAATCAACCTTCCCGACTTCAGACTATACATAAAGCTACGGTCATCAAGACAGTATGGTACTGGCACAAAGACAGACATACAGATCAATGAAACAAAATAGAAAGTTCAGAGATAAATCCATGCACCTATGTACACTTTATCTTTGACAAAAGAGGCAAAAATATACAATGAAGAAAAGACAATCTCTGTAACAACTGGATTTGGGAAAATTGGACAACCACATGTAAAAGAAAGAAACTAGAACACTTTCTAACACCATACACAAAAATAAACTCAAAATGGATTAAAGATCTAAATGTAACACTAGGAACTATAACACTCTTAGAGGAAAACATAGGTAGAACACTCTCTGACATAAATCACAGAAACATCCTCTATGACCCACCTCCAAAAGTAATGGAAATAAAAACAAAAATAAACAAATGGGACCTAATTAAACTTAAAAGCTTTTGCACAATGAAGGAAAATATAAGCAAAGTGAAAAGGCAGCCTTCAGAATGGAAGAAAATAACAGCAAATGAAACTGACAAAGAATTAAATTCCAAAATATACAAGCAGCTCATGCACCTCAATACCAGAAAAAAAGAACAACCCAATCTAAAAGAACAAAACAGACATTTCTCCAAGAAGACATACAGATGGCTAATAAACACATGAAAAGATGCTCAACATCACTCATTATTAGAGAAACACAAATCAAAGCCACAATGAGATATCATCTCACTCGGGTCAGAATGACTGCCCTCAAAAAGTCTTCAAACAGTAAATGTTGGAGAGGGTGTGGAGAAAAGGGAACCCTCTGACACTGTTGGTGGGAATGCAAACTAGTACAGCCGCTATGGAGAACAGTGTGGAGATTCCTTAAAAAGCTGGAAATATAACTGCCATATGACCCAGCAATCCCACTTCTAGGCATACACACCGAGGAAACCAGATCTGAAAGAGACACGTGCACCCCAATGTTCATCACAGCACTGTTTATAATAGACAGGACATGGAAGCAACCTAGATGCCCATCATCAGACGAATGGATAAGGAAGCTGTGATACATATACACTGTGAAATATTACTCAGCCATTAAAAAGAATACATTTGAATCAGTTCTAATGAGATGGATGAACCTGGAGCCCATTATACAGAGTGAAGTAAGCCAGAAAGATAAACACCAATAAGATAGGGAAGAGAGTTCATATGCAGATGTCTATTAAAGGATATATTGGACGGAAAGAAAAAGGGGAATTGAAGTTATAAAAATTGTCTTCTATTTATTAAGTTTGTGTATACTGAGCACAGAAAGTACATACTACTTGTATAGTCCTTGGAGTTTACAGAAGTCATTCACATGTGTTATTTTATTTGATGCATATCCTTAAATTTTAGGAAAATAATAACTTACTCTATAGATATTCATTCTGTTATCAACAGCACAGATGAGAAGGTGAAAAAAAGAAAGATGAAAACAAATGCAAAAGCTCATTTTGGGTGACCCAGCCAGTGTCAAGTGGAAAAGTTAGAGCAAATGCTATCTGTCTTGAGGGTGCAGATCTGATGGGTTTAGAACTGCTGGCTGAGAAAATCAGCTGTGTGAAGAGGAAGTAACCAGGAGCTCAAAGTGCTGTCCTGCCGCTCTCCAGTATAAGCCCCAGACAGACAACGTTGACGGCACTGGCCAGTAATAATAACTGCATTAATCCCGGGCAGCTCCAGTGATCCAGAACTTCCTAAGGGTCTGAACTGGCAAAATAGTGTGAAAGGCTTCACACAAATACACAGAGACTTTACAGAGCAATTGAACTTTGCCTCCAGGAAGAACACAGGCTAGCTCTGTCTGTCACTTAACTGTTGTTTCTTTGTGGGTGCACCAATTTAAGAACTCAGAGCTATTTTTGGCACACTTTAGCTTTGACCTTTGGGTTCCATTTGCTTTGGTAGATTTCTTTTTTTACAGATAGAGGCCTAAGGATTATGAGCCGATGTAGGGAAGGTAGCCAGAGCTGACAGCGTGTGTTAAAGTCTCCAGAACAAGCCACATATCATCTCTAGAGAGCAGGGATCAAGGGAAGGGCAAAAAAGCAGGAAGTTCATCGAAAGCACCCAAAACTACCAAAAAGAGGCTCAAAAGATAATATGACTTCCTCTATGTTCCGCTGGATTTTATAAATGTTTGGATGACAGTCCTTTGCCAATATTTATTTTTCAAAGTATTAAACAAGTATGAATGCATTTATGAAATACCTTATGAAAAAATATACACAACTTAAGTGCAGGAAGTACAAAATTACATGTACACACATGAAGATAAAAAAGACATAGTTAGAAGTTAATATTAATACTTACTCTAAATCATATTTAATTTTCATTTGGCTCTTACATTTGGATGATTTTGATTTATACCTAACACATGGACATTGTAATTCAAAGCAAATTGTTTTTTTCCTCCTTTTGCTCATTTAAAATTAGATTCCTCAATTAATCGCAGCAAGACATTCCACTACATAGTTTGAAAACTTCAGGGCTTATGCCATTTCTATTATTATTGATGCCATTTCTATTACTCCTTACGCAATGATCAAATAAAGCCAAAGAACAGGACAGGTGGAATGGGAATCATTGTGTGTAATCCTATGATGTCGCCGCGCTCCAAGAATTCTACTGCTGCCTTGATTTTCAACTACGCTGAGTAGAATGACAGACATACGGTAATGGTTGTCAATTGGTCCTTTGCAATCTGATGTGGAGGACTTTAGGACTACATGTCCTAAAATCATAAATTATCCATGACAGTTCATCAAACATGATCAAATCAGCATATGAGAGTTCATATATAGATGTGGTACCCAGGAGTCTAGAAATTCTTAGTCATCATGCATGATGTCATTTATTGAGAGGGAAGAACATATAACTTCAGGGGGAAAAAGAGTGATATAGATTAATTAATGAATATAAAAATAGAGGAACAGAGTGCATAAGGAGAAAAGCATGAAATATTCTAATGTACAAAAAAGCAAATCTCAAAAAAGCAACAAACTCTGGGACAGTTAATTTTTTATGTTCACACACCTAGCTTATAATGCTATGTTGTTTAGTCAAACACCAGTCTAGATCTTGTAGTGAAGGTATATTTTAGATGTGGTTTACATTGAAATCAGTAGACTTTGAGTAAAGCAGGCTACCCTCCATAATGTGAGTGGACCTGATCCAATCAAAGGCCTTAAACAATAAGAAGGAATCTTGCCTCCAAACTACCGTCAAGACTCAACATTTACATATGTCAGAATTTCCAGCCAGTGTCTGCCTCCTTTAAAGTATAAGTCAGACCATGTGTGTGCATGTTTAGTCATGTCCTACTCTTTGTGACCCTATGGACCATAGCCATGCTCCTTTGTCCATGGAATTCTCCAGGCAAGAATACTGGAGTGGGTTGCCATTTCCTCCTCCAGGGAATCTTCCCAACCCAGGGATCAAACCCACATCTCCTGAGTCTCCAGAATTAAAAGGCAGATTCTTTACCACTGAACCACCTGGGAAACCCAAGTCAGACCATGCCAATGCTTAATTCATACAGCCCTATGAAGTGCACCACAAGCTACATCTTTACCTATATCTCTTAACAATTTCTACCTTATTCATTTTGCTCCAATGGTGCTGGCCTCCTTGCTATAATCCTATCTGCCAAGCTTGCTTCTGCTCAGAATCTTTGCACTTGCTGTTTTCCCTGCTTAGAATCTCTTTCTCTTAGAATCTCTTAGATGTGTGGATCATTTCCTCACTGCATTCAGGTAGAAAGTGCTTCCTTGTCCACCACCCCCCCAACTCAAATAGTAAATACCTTGATTCTCTTTATCCTATTATAGACTTCTCAGCACTTATTACTGCTAATGTCATGCCATATGTTTATTAGGTTTTTTTTATTCAAAATGTTTTATCCAGTAGACTATAAAGACAGGTCAGAGAGTTGGTTTGTATCTTATGCACTGTTGTACCGGCATCTATAGCAGTGAATGGCACAGATTTGGGGGATCAACATCCAGAAATATCTATACTAAACTATTACAAGTGATTACCTTTGGGAAGTGGAGTAAGGATGGAGATAGTATAAGAAATTTTAGTCTTTTAAAGAGTTCCATATTCTTTGATTGATAAGCACAAGAGCATCCTGAGGGTAGTTCACTATTAGCCATCATCTCTTTATTACCTTTATGTTAATTTGCTCTTGAACGATCTCTTTACAATTTTTGAAGCAAATTATGGGGAAATATTTATTTGACTTGGAAAAATAGTAGACATTTTTCTGGATTAAGGACAAGTGTAAGACTGGATACTATAAAAACTCCGAGGGAAAACTCAGGCAGAACACTTTTTGACATAAATCACAGCCATATCTTTTGGGATCCATCTCCCAGAGTAGTGGAAATAAGAATAAAAATAAACTAATGGGACCTACTTAAACTTAAAAGCTTTTGCATAGCAAAGGGAACCATAAATGGAATGAAGAGACAACCTACAGAATGGGAGGAGATATTTGTAAATGATGTAACTGACAAGGGTTTAATCTCCAATATATGCAAACAGCACATACAGCTCAATAACCTAAAGACAACCCAATCAAAAAATGGGTAGAAGATCTAAAAAGGCATTTCTACAATGAAGATATACAGATGTCCAAAAAAACACATGAAAAGATGCTCCACATTGCTAATGATTAGAAAAATGCAAATCAAAATTACAACAAGGTATTACTTCATTCTGGTCAGAATGACCATAGTTCCAAAGACTAAAAATAAATGCTGAAGAAAGTATGGAGAAAAGGGAATCCGCCTACACTGTTGGTGGGAATGTAAATTGGTGTAGCCACTTAGGATAACAGTATGGAGCTTCCTTAAAAAACTAAAAATAGAACTACAATATGATCCTTCAATCCCACTCCTGGAAGTGTATCTGGATAAATCCATAATTTGAAAAGATACTGATACATGCACCCCTATGCTCACTGTAGCACTACTGACAATGGCCAAGACATGGAAGCAATCTAAATGTCCATCAGCAGAGGAAAGGATAAAGAAGATGTGGTACACTTATACAATGAAATACTACTCAACATAAGAAGAATGAACTAATGCCATTTGCAGCAACATGCATGGACCTAGAGATTATCATACTAAGTGAAGTAAGCCAGACAGAGAAAGACAAATATCATATGATATCACTTATATGTGGAATCTTTAAAAATGATACAAATGAATTTATATACAAACAGAAATAGATCCATAGACATAGGGAAAAAAAAAACAAAAACAAAAAACAACTATCATTACCAAAGGGGAAAAAATAGGCGGGAGATAAATTAGGAGTTTGGAATGAACAGATACACATTCAAGCTCATGCTCAGCTGCTCAGTTGTGTCAATCTTTTGCAACCCTCTGGAGCCTGCCAGGCTCCTCTGTCCATGGCATTTCCCAGGCAAGAATACTGGAGTGGGTTGCCATGCCCTCCTTCCAAGGATCTTCCCGACCCAGGGATCAAACCACATCTCCTGCATTGGCAGGCAATTCTTCACCACTGTGCCACCTGCGAAGCCCAGAGCATGGTAATAAATTCCTAATAAAGACACAAATAAGTTGTGAAAGAAAGTGAAAGTGAAGTCGCTCAGTCATGTCCGACTCTTTGCGACCCCATGGACTGTAGCCTACCAGGCTCCTCCGTTCATGGGATTCTCCAGGCGAGTACTGGAGTGGGTTAAGATAATTAATTAAGTTTGGATAGAAGAAAGTTTAAAGGCAGGAGGATGAAACTTAAATGAATTTTAAAAATAAACAGATACACCTAATGGAGCATATTTCTCCTCTCCTCCCTTATTTATTTTTCCTTTCCCTGGCACCTGCCCTGAACACTCTTTCTTCTGAGCACGACAGCAAGACCTTCAGATTTCATTTGACCATGCTAGATAGGGCAAGAATGGAAATTCCAGTATAATATCAAATAGTAATCCTGTAATCCTGGGCTGCTAGAGAGTTAACAGAAATAATTTTTCTATACATTTCTCTAAGATGTGAAGATATCTAAATAAGACTATCACACATCAAACATTTTAGAGTAGTTTGCCCTCATTTCATTTTTGACATATATTTGTTCAAGTAGCTTGTTAAAATGAGATTTCAAATACTATAATAAATCTTGCTTCCAAAACATCCAACCACTTGACTGCTCTTTATCCTAGGGTTGGATGGCAGAGTGAGCATAAATGTTGATTCCATGAGTGCTCTTAAAGAACAAAGACTTTGTGTTTAAGAAACTTACAACATGAAAACAAAAATCATTGGTACATTTCCCTTGGGAATTCTTAAAATGCACTATACCAAAAAGAAGGATCAGGAGTATACGTCCAAAATGTTAGCACTGTTGACCTCTGAAAAATGCTTCAGCTGGTGTTTGATGCAACTTTTTCTAGTCAATAAAGCATAAAGTGAGGGGGTCCCTAAACATAAGCTGTGGGTCACTAGGGGGCTGGTGAGCTGTGAAAACTGACCCTGCCTCCAATCAGCACTCTACTGATCCTTGGGAGCTATTTATACTCCAAATTTTCTCTTGAAATCTGATGACACAATTCCCCAAGGGTTTATATTTTGAACTAGAGAGTTTGTAGGAAAAGGGAATAAAGAAAGAGGCGGCCACGGAAGGAGAGGTCATGGGATTCTGACTCTTACAATTATATCCGTGAAAACATTTCTGTCCACAGTAGACTCTTGGAAAATAGTTACACTCATGTACCCGAATAGTTATTTCCAGGCATTCAGTGCCCACGTTTATACCTATTAAGTATCAAAATTCAAGTGCCAAATGCAACTAGGGGAAACTGGCTTAAATTTGAAATTTTCTTTTTCCTGCTTAATTATTCTTATAAAGGACACACTTCAACAAAAAACTAACTCATTCTCCTCTTCCTCTAATATTTGCTGGGCCCACAGTAGGAGCACATATCTCTGAATATTTCACCACTACATATTTAAAGCTATATATCAAGAGAACAAACAGCTACATTTGTTTTATCCTTCTGCCTTTTAATAAGTTTCATAAGAGTCTGACAAATTGGGTTGTAAACAAGAATTCTCAACTCCTTGTGTGATAGGGCTGCACCCGGCTGCCTGCAGCTCAGGCCCTTGCTGTAAGAACAGGTGGACACTGTGGTCCCAGTACCATTTCCATCAATCTGCCCAAGCTTGAAAGCAGCTGCTTCTTGGCCATTCTTTAAGGGTGGAGAGGTGAACACACCCTCAGTACCCTGGGCCTCCTCAGGAGAAAAGACCTAAGGAGGAAGCCCATGAAGACTTAGGAGACAGGCTGATATACATTTGGGTAGAGAACTCTGGGGTCTCAGGGTCAGAATACGGCAGAGGGGCACAGTGGACAGGGCAGGGAATTTCAAGATGTGAGTATCCAGCAGGGAAAAGTCATGAGCTCAGTTTCTCCTTGGCCTTGGAGACCTTCTAACCCCTGGGAAGGGGCAGACCAAAAGATGGCCATCATTGAGCACACTCATGTGGGGGACAGTGTCCAGGGAAGCAGTTCCACTGGCTAAGGGTGGTACTGGCCTCATATTCAGTGAACACCTTCCAAGGGAGCCCTTCTGGTATAACAGGGAGAATTAGAAGAAGTTGATATTTCTACAGTATGGTTATTCTTTGGAGATAAGTGGTTCTCTCATAAGCAAGTCTATTAGCATTATTTCTTTAGTTAACATATGCCTATGTTCTGAGGTGCCTGCAGCCTCTCCACACACCCCTTCTCCACCAAAAAACCCCAAGGTAATTGTCTTCACTCAGACTTCAGAACCATCCGAGGATGTATTTGATGATAAAGTCAGCCAACTTTATTGCTTACTTGCTATGAACCAAGCAAGGAGCCACGCTTTACTTCATTTAATTCTCAAAACACCACCATAAGGAAGATATTTCTATCAGTACCTGTACTTTACTGATGAATAAATTGAGGTACAGACACCTTAAGTGATTTGCTCAAATCACACAACTGGAGGCAGCCACGCCATTTTTTGAGCTCAAGTCTCTCTGATTTCAGGATCTGAGTTTTTAACTGATGAGCTATTCTTTACCTCAAATGTGTCTTTTGTTGACTAAGTGTCCAGGCTCCCTTTAAATTCAGACAAAAATATCAGCAATCATTATTCTCTATCCCATCTCTACGCTGAAATTCAGGTTTAAAAACAATTGATCTTTAAAAAAAAAATCTTAAAGGAGTTTGGTTCACCAGAATTATGATTAGAGGAAGTTTAAATTTGTTTTCCATGACTCGTGTGTTGAATCATTTTCTCAGAGAGAAATATATCTGGATGGTAGAATTTCAGGGTACTTTGAAGCGTAATAAATTGAATGCCAGGATGAAAAGAGGTAATACATTTGAAAAGCCTTGTTGACTTGTTTGGAACCTGTTTCCTGAGTACTAAATACATTTGAATTAATTTTTCCAGGCCACCACCTATATACATTTATTTATTTATTATTTGCCTTGTTTCAAAAGACTTAAAATGATAGGCTCACAGATTTATTTCAACAGCTTTTTTTTATTTGCTTGGTTTTGGTTTTTTGGCAATTTTCTCTTTCTGTCTACCTGACTAGGCCTCTGTCCAAGCTAAGGCCCAAGGCTCTGCACGTCCTCTGCACCCGCTCTGCACCCACCAAAGGAAGCAGAGTTCCAGGAACGGGAGGGTCATCCTCTGGGACAGGAAAGAAGGGCAAGGAAATGTTAGGGCAGGCTCTGAGAAGGGGTTAGGATCTCAGAGAGTTAGGATCAAGATTGTATTTAGGGAGTCAGTGGGGAGATGGAAATGAGGCAACGGGTAAAGCAGAAAACTGCCCTAGGCCTCACTGATGACTCTTGGCTTCCTACCAGGAAGTCCTTTTGGCTCAAAATATCTTCAAAAATATTCCTCTAGGCTCAAAGCCTGACATTCCACTAATTACCAATTTTTTTGATTAGTAAGCATCCTCTACAGTTAAGAGAACTGCCTCAGGAGTTGGAATCCTGGCTTCATCACCTATTAGCTGTGTGGTCTTGGAAAAAACAGTCCATCTTTTGAATCTCAGTTTCTTTGTCAATAAAAGAGAGATAATAGTGATAAGTAGTGAACTGAAAGTCACTCAGTCATGTTTGACTTTTTGTGACCCCATGACTGTAGCCTGCCACACACCTCTGTCCATGGAATTCTCCAGGCAAGAATATGGAGTGGGTTTCCTTCTCCAGGGGATCTTCCCAACCCCACGGATCAAATTCAAGTCTCCCTCATTGCAGGCAGATTCTTTACCATCTGATAATAGAGCTGATAGTAACAGTATCTCTAGTGGTGGGGTTGGAGGATGAAATAGTTACACACAGAAAGCATTTAGAATAGTGTCTGACACAAGGCAAGCCCTCAGTAACCTCCCAGCCATTTATATACCTGCATGAATTAGTCTAAGCAGATCAATTTATGATGTGCAGTAAAAGGAAGGTATCTTGTGACAGAAGTGTTTCTGACATTAAAGGAAGAAGTTGGTCAAAGTGCACTTGTGGGAACCAAAGAAAAACTTATGCATTCTATGGGTTGTAAGGAGGCAGTGGGAGGGATTGTCAAAAATATTTTTTACCTACTTTAAAATTTTAATGAGTAGAATAGGCAAATTAATAGAGATAGAAAGTAGAATAGAGGTTACCAGGGGCTGAGGGGGAGAGGGGGACTGGGAGTTATTGTTTAATGGTATAGAATTTCTGTTTGGGATCATGAAGAGGTTTTGGAAATAGATAGTGGCAATGGTTGCACAACATTGTAAATGTACTTAATTCTGCTGAATTGTACACTGAAAATGGTACATTTTATCTTACATTTTATGACAATTCTACAATATCTACCTAGTATTGATCTTCCTGTCCCACTTTTCAGAGAATGATATGCTGCCTCTTCTAATCAAGGTAATAAGACAGAGAGGAGGGTATTCCAAGGTCGATTTAAGTAAGTGTCCTTCCATGGCTCTTCAAGTTGCAGGCTGAAGAAAAAAATTGAGGTTGTGGCCCAGAGATAAAGCCTAAGGCCACGGTTTGCCAGATCTGGGAGAGGTGATTACACTATAGCCCCAAGGACAGGCTTCCTCTATGCCCAAGAGCTGTTGCTAGAGGCACTACTTACCTCCAATTCAGCACCTCTGCCTACTGCTTCTAGTACAAGATGAAATTTCCTGGTTGGGGGAGGCATTTTAGCCCTCAGGCTTCATATACAACTTAGGGCAATATCTGGGCCACATTCCTTTGATAAGCCTCAAAATTCTAGCCATTAGATTTCTAACATTCTCTGTGTCTATTCAGTTGTGTCCAACTCTTTGTGACCATATGGACTGTAGCTGCCAGGTTCCTCTGTCTGTGGAATTTTCCAGGTAAGAATGCTGGAGTGGGTTGCCATTTCCTCCTCCAGGGGATGTTCTTGACCGAGGGATCGAACCCATGTCTTCTGAGTCTCCTGCACTGGCAGGTGGATTTTTTACCTCTGAAGCCACATGGGAAGCCCAACAGTCTGTATATCTTTCCTGCTGCTGCTGCTAAGTCGCTTCAGTTATGTCCGACTCTGTGCGACCCCATAGACGGCAGCCCACCAGGCTCCTCTGTCCCTGGGATTCTCCAGGCAGTATATTTTTCCTACTGCAGCCTAATTTGACATCCTCTGTAAGTGTGGTCTCTGGACTGGCAGAACCGGCAGCAACTGGGAACTTGTTAAACCTGGAACTTCAAGGGCTCTACTCCAGACTTGGCTTCACAAGCCCTCCAGGTGATTCTGATGAATACTTTGAGAACTGCTCTCACCCACTCATGGTGTGCCAATCAGTGGAAGATCGTGGCCAAGGAAGTAAGGTTTAACCTTTTTCTGCAACGTGGATTTAGCAGTACTGCTTATTTCATAAGCCCATTATTTCACTATGAGAGAAGTGAGTGAACAAAATAGGAAGGAACTAGCAGAAGAATCTCAGTAAAAGTATCTTAATTAATAAATCTTTAAACTCATTTTATGAACAAGAATAATCTGTATGTTACTTAACTGAAAAATAGAAGAGTCAATTTCTCAATTTTTAGGACCTATTCTCTTAGCAACTCTTAAAATGCACTGCAGTATTAACTATAGTCACCATGCTGTACAGAGGTGCCAAATCCTCAGGGAGCAGAGAATGGATACTAAGAAGAGCTGGGATATATCTGAAGGATGGGGGTGTGAAGGAAGAGGAGGAATATACTTCTTTCTAAACCTATGAAGCTAAAAGACTAAGGGCAATGACAAGAAGGAGTTAACAATAGCCAAACAGAATAGCAAAATAATTATCAATGCATATAGTGTCCTTCATAAATAGTTGTTGAGTAAGTGAATAAATGTATAAAAACATAGGCAGAATGTCTTTGATCTTAGAGGCTATAGAATATTGAGATACTTAACAGTAGTTAGGTGAGGAATAAAATCATTTTCAGTCACGTCTTGCTCCATGTGTGAAAAGATAATCTCACGATTAAAATTTTTCTGTTACCCTGGCCATATATTTAGCCATGTCTTCATTAACTGACTCTTTATGTATGACACAGAATAAACTGAGGAGGAAAAACTCCTATTCCTGGATTTAAGTTTCAAAATCTAACTCCTAGAGAAGGAGGAAAGGCCCAAAAATGATGGAAGAATATGTGATGACTCAGAGCAGAGTTTCCATTCCTATTATCATCCAAAGAAGCCCTACATTAATTAGGAAGACAGAAGAGATCTTGAGAAAGGACACTTGAGTCCAACCTGAAATTCTCCAAACCAAGTCAAACACTGAGTGGGGATATAGCACATCCCAATATATTTCTAGGATCCTGGAGCAGAAGGATGCTAGATGCCCTGCCCACCCCCTTACTGCACCTTTTATTTTTTTTTTAATTTATTTTTTTCACCTTTTTATTTTAATAAGAAAAAAACAAGTCTCTGACATTCAGTACCTGGTACTTGCCCAAGAACCACCTGTGCTATTTAACTGTATCATGGGGTCAATATATTTCATGATTTGCCTTGGAAACTCAATCAACCTCTTGCCTTGTTTCTTGGGAAAATATATTCTAAATAGTTATCTTAGATATCTTAGATAACACACTTGTATTAGGACTTATTATTAGGATAAGGTGACTATCTACAAGGTTTGAAGATTAAGAACATGGGCTTTGGAGTAAGGAAGGTCTTTAAGGCTATAGGGATGCTCTCAGTAGCAAGTGACATCCAACCTAACCCAAAGTGGCTTAAATAATTGGATTTATTATTTTTCTTAACAGGAAAGTTGAAGACAGGGAGACTCCAGTAGGGATTTTTTTAAAAAATCAGTAGTCAACAGTATCATCAAGAACTCGGGTTTTCTCCATCTTTCTGTGCTGCCAACTTTAGTGTTAGGTTTAGCTCTAAGCTTGCAGCCAGATGGTTGTATCATTTTCAAGCATCATACCCAGATACAATACCCAGAAGCAAAGGACTCATTTTCCATGGGGAGGAAATCTTTTGATGAACCGCCCCCCCATTTGTCTCATTGGCCAGAATTATATCACATATCCATGTCCAAACTTGCTGGTTAGGGAGTTGAGGACTAATTTCTGATTTGGATCAATTAGGATATACCCATCCTAAGCCTGGGGCTAAGATTGGTCTCCCATGAATCACTGGCTTTCCAGAGAAGAGTGAATAATTGAAAAAAGAAAAAAGGGTTCTATTACTAAGGAAGAAAAGAATAGATGTTGGTAATCTCCATCTCAGTTTGAACTTGTCTCTGACACATAATACTTATATGATTCTAAGCAGTTTAATTACCTTTTTATGTCTCACATTTTTAACTTAACAGTGAAAATAATATACATATTACAGAATTTTTGAGACATGGAATCATATATGCAAATTGCATAATGTATTGCCTTGGATATAATTATCTATCAAATAATCTTGTTATTAATATCATTAGAAAAGAATAATGTTAAAAAGTTTACCTTTTTCAAATTCAGGAAATATTCATTTATATTTTATTGACCCAAAATATCCTAACAGTAAGATCATACCTAATACATGGAGCTTTTTATGTCAGCCATCTCTCAAAAGATCTGGTCAGATTTTTTTCCCCCCCTTTCACTAGTGAGGCTGTTTTTGAAATTTTGCAGAAAGTAACACATCACAGATGGCAAAAAACATGAAAATCAACCAAAAGTTACTGCAACTTTTTCTAAGCCTGGTTTTCACACTCCATCTCCAGGGTGAGAACAGCCTA
The DNA here is from genome assembly GCF_023699985.2 of Odocoileus virginianus. NCBI lineage: Eukaryota > Metazoa > Chordata > Mammalia > Artiodactyla > Cervidae > Odocoileus > Odocoileus virginianus. Next base: position 8,723,892 of record NC_069686.1, on the reverse strand, counting down.
CAAACACAGCACTCCAAACAGCCACCCCTCCCCACAGCTCACACCATAAAAATGGAATTCATAAAAACCATAATTTGCTTTTTAATGGTTCACTGAACTCCAGCAATGCCTTAGCACATACCCTTCAAACTGATTTCCTTAGGGACACCTCCAAACGGAAACAACTCTAAAAAGCACAAGAGTTCAAATTTATAAATGCTCCCCCACTAGGCGTCTGATAAACAGTAGGCTCGGTCACCCTCCTGGTGACCGTAGGCATAAACAGGTCTTTTCAGGGGACTTTGGGACCATTAATAAAACTACAGAATTTGAGAACAGAAAGGGACTGGTGACATCATCTCTGTGTAAGAAAACCACTGACTAGAGGAAAAAAAAAAAAATCTCTTGCCCAAAGGTTTGTCACAGGAGCAAACGTAGGACGAGTTGCTCAGTATCCCACACACTCTGCTCCAGCTCCACCTGCATGTAGTAATAACATTTAGTTTTCACTCTAGAGAGAGCATTTTTGCTGCCTCCGTGGCTATTGCTGTCTAGGAAAGCACTCTCTTCCATTCTCAATTCTAGGCATGTGATTGAAATAAAACTCACCTTTGAACTGCCTCATAAGATGCTTTATCAGTGAACTTGTATAGTCAGTTCCTCTGGATACAATTGTGTGAGGGATAAGCGAATGACCTAACTAGAGCCAATGAAACAGAAAAGTTGTGTCTGCTGGAAAAGAAAGCCTCTTTTATTCCTGCTGGATTTGAAGGTGGGAGGAGGTACCGCTTGGAAATACCACCTCTGTCTTGTTTTGCTACCCTCAAAGCCTCAGAGAGAGGTCATTCCAGAGTAATCAAAACAGGAAGATTTTTTATATCATTTTGTCCTGATTCACCAGTGCTTACAGTCAGCACTGGTCATCAGTGTTGGCAATGAGAGTTTGTTTAAGGTGATTTTGTTGGCTTTTCTTTTACCTGTAATTGAAATGCTAATGAAAGGTGTCCATCAGTCCAGCTCTTTTCTCTTCTCCATCTTCCCTACCCTGGCTCTAAGTGTCTGAGGATTACACAAGAGTCAGTGCCATCATGATGTGTAGGTTGTCGTGATTAATCACCCACGGTTTGCTCTCTACATCATGTTGATCTCTGAGTTTTAGAGTCCATGGGCTATAATTTTTGTCAAAATTATTGCCACACTGTTACTCTTGCTGAGCAACTGAGTTTAAAACCAATGTTTACTGACCTTTGATTGTATTGTGCTATGCACATTTTGCTTATTTGAAGATCCTTAGATATGTGCTATAGTTAGCTCCATCTTCACCTTCATTTTCCACCTATGCTTGGCTATTTGTCTCCTTTCCAAGATAACTTAAGACTACTTTTTTACTGAAGTACAGTTGATTTACAATGTTGTGTTAATGACTACTATACACTGACTCAATGGACATGAGTTGGAGCAAGCTCCAGGAGATGGTAAAGGACAGGGAGATGGTGAAGGACAGGGAAGACTAGCGTGCTGCAGTCCATGGGGTTGCAAAGAGTCAGACACAACTGAGCAACCGGACGACAACAACAAATACAGCAGTGACTCAGTACATTTTTCTGGAGGCTTCCTTGGTGGTTCAGCGGTAAGGAATCCGCCTGCCAATGCAGGAGGCATGGGTTTGATCCTTGGGTCAGGAAAATCCCCTAGAGAAGGGCATGACAAACCACTCCAGTATTCTTGCTTGGGAAGTGCTATGGACAGAGGAGTCTGGTGGGCAAGAGTCCATGGGGTCGCAAAAGATTTGGACATGACTTAGCGACTAAACAACAGCACACTTTTAAAATATTCTTTTTCATTATAGTTTATCATAGGATAATGAATATAGTTCTCCATGCTATGCAGTAAGACCTTGTTTCATGCATTCTATATATAAGCACTTATATCTGCTAACACAAGGGTGCCTACATCTTTTTGAGTTATAGTTTTATCTGGATATATGCCCAGGGTGGGGTTCCTGGATCATATAGTAATTCTATTTTTGATTTTCTGAGGAATCTCCATACTGTTTTTCACTGTGGCTACACTAATTTACAAAGAATAACTTCCTGACCTAATCTTTCCATAGTTACTCTTTCTCTTTAATCTCAATCTCTTTTTTATCTTAAGGGTCATGGAAGGTTTCTGTTCTAAAAAAAGCATGAAAAAAATTCATTCCTATTAAATAGACTGTTAAATCACTGCTTTTTCCTACGGGCTAGGAAATTCTTGAAAAATAATTTACGCTTTTTTCTTCTAGAGACATTCCACTTCAATTCCTCGTATTACCGTAATCTGACTGGTGGCCTTTTCTCTTTGTGAAGCTCCATTTCAGAGGCATCAAGACTCTCCTAACTGCATTCAGCGGTTCTTCTGTGGCATATTGATTTACCCTTTTTAGCAACCCTGGCTTTGCTACTCCAGACTCTCCAGATATGCTTTCTTTTATGTCTGTATTTCCTGAGTGTCCTCTGAAGTTGCTCCATTCCTAACTTTAAATGGTGTGTTCCCACATCACATATTGAATTAGCATAGGAATTCTGATTATAGGAAAAAAAAAAAGAAACCAACCTGAGACTCCTGGATTATAATCCCTAAATTCACATCTAACTGGCACCATATTTCTGAGCTCTCGTGTCCATATATCTAGCACATTCCAGACTCCCCTTTTTTTAACCGTAATTCCTTCTGTTAGAAGCCATGTCTTTGAGAACAGGCACAGGGAGTTTTGCTGGGGAGCTAGATTTATTAATATTAAGTAATTCCAACCATACCTGGTTTTGAATCTTAACTCTACACCTTCTATCCCATTTTATATCCATGTTCTTGTTATGATTTACTGCTGCTAAACGTGTTTCCTCTTGTAATCTTTCAGTGTGCTTGGTTTTTCTGTCATTCCAAACATCCCTGTTTCATGTTCACCGTATTAGTCCTCGTTCCTCTATTTATCTTCCCAGTTCTTGACTCATTTCTAATGACCAGCTATCCGCACAGTTGTACTCTGGATTCTGATGAGCGATGTGTCTGGTATTCACTTCACATATTCAATAGATATTTGTGTTATGAGTGAACATTCCTTAGTAAATTCCAGTACATGATGATTTCAAGGGACTTAGACTTCAAGGTGCCCTGGATTTCAGTCCATTTCTAGCAGACTAACTTCTTGAATTACTGATTGATAACCATGCAGTCTCACTCAGACAATCTCTCAAAATTAAGGACATTTAGATGAGTCAATTAAAGATTTTTCAAAAAATCAAGATGGGTATCTTATTAAGGTCTGTTTCCATCAGTTTGCACTCTGTTCTCTTTTCCTGGTAACTTAAGCCCACCTGACTTCATTTCTCAGGATCAAAAATTGCTCTCAATAAATTATTTGATTTTTAAAAATAAATAATATATCTTACTGTGCTATGTACCCAGAAGTCTCTGCATTTATTAGTACAACAAAAAGTTGTTATTATTTAACTTTTAGTAGTGTAAGTCACTCAAGGGTGTCAGACTCTTTGCGACCCCGTGGACTGTAGCCTGCCAGGTTCCTCTGTCCATGGTATTCTCCAGGCAAGAATACTGGAGTGGATTGCCATTCCCTTCTCCAGAGGATCTTCCCAACCCAGGGATCGAACCCAGATCTCCTGCCTTACAGGCAGATTCTTTACCGTGTGAGCTACAGGGAAGTTCCAATTTAACTTTTATGAAGTCCCAATTTAAAGTTTACTCTATAATTTAACTTTTATTCTGTCAGATATGGTGTTACACTTAATCCTCAAGGCAAAACTGTGCAATTAGCACTGTCATTATTGTTAATCTACAAAGATAAAGCTAGGAAATATAGAAGTTAAGTCATTTGCTTAACTCTTAAGAATTGAGTGGAGCATTCCAACTTTGATCAACCCACTCTTTCTGAATTTGGAGTCTGTAATCAAACAGTGGTAATTGTAAGACTAAGATTAATTCATATCAAGAAAATAAAGTTATAAATTGTGTTGTGTGTATGTGCTAAGTCACTTCAGTCATGCCCAACTCTTTGCAACCATGGATTGTAACCTGTCAGGCTCCTCTGTCCTTGGGATTCTCCAGGCAAGAATACTGGAGTGGGTTGCCATGCCCTCCTCAAATTGTATTGCAGGGCAATATTAATAAGCATAATTTCCATCATTTAAAGTGTATCTCCCAGCCAGCTGCCTACCCTCATGAATAGCAAATTATTTGAGGTCAAGGATGCTACTTTTCCTGGCAATATCCAAATCTAAATAAGGACAATCAAACAGAAGCTTTTTGTAGGTCACATGTTTCTCGATTTTATCTGTGTGGCTTTGAAAAACAAAAGCATCTAGTGATACATCTGAAAGCAGGACTCATAAAATGCTGATATTTGCATTTGAAAGTGTTTTGTCAAAAAACCAACAGTCATATTCATTAGGGAGTTGTGCTATAATTCCTGAAAGAAAGTCAGAATTCTAATTCTATAAGAAATTGTTTTTTATTTTTTCTACTCATATTTCAAGAGAGATTTTGTGCTTTGATTTATCTTAACTGAAATCCTGCAGTTGTTAAAACTTAGTGGGAAAAGATATGTATGTATATGTGTATGTGTGTGTGTGTATAGGGGAGAATTAAACCAATTCACAATTTCTATTCTATCCTGCTTTATCATGTTTTAATCTTTTTTTGAAGTCCAGCCCGCTCCAAATGCCTCTCTTGAATACTTACTGAAACATTTTTTTCTAGAAAGAGAATTTTCTAATAAAAAATCTCAGAAGTCATCAGTATTTTTAAAGTTTAAAAGAAACTAAATGCTTACTCAATTATCTCTGTTTTACTAATATCCCTAAGGCAAATGCAGTTTTAAAAATTATATACACATGGCAAAAAAAGTATCTCAGCTTGATGCTGTGTCTTACTAAGTGAGAAAGTTAGTTGTGTCTGACTCTTTGAGACCCCATGGACTATACACATGGAATTCTCCATGCAAGAATACTGGAGTGGGTAGTCATTACTTCTCCAGCGGAACTTCCCAATCCAGGGATTAACCCAGGTCTCCAACATTTCAGGTGGACTCTTTACCAGCTGAGCCACAAGGGAAGCCCCAAAATACTGGATTGGTTAGCCTATCCTTTCTCCAGGTCATCTTCCCAACCAGGAATCAAACCAAGGTGTCCTGCAGAGCAGGCGGATTCTTTACCAATTGAGCTATCAGGGAAGCCCTGTGTCTTACTAAGTCTATAGGAAATCAAACCATTTCAAGTATTTTTCCTCTAAAATTTCTTGAGCTGATATTTTAATCATCAAACTAGTTTTAGAAGATATGTACAAAATAATGTTGGGTCTAAGCAGTAGCATGATGACAAATAGTTAACCACATATTCACCAGGAAAAAAAAAAATCCTGATTTGTATCATTTGCCAATTTTTGTAGTATAAATACTCTTCAGTTCAGTTCAGTTCAGTTGCTCAGTCGTGTCTGACTCTTTGCAACCCCATGAATCACAGCATGCCAGGCCTCCCTGTCCATCACCAACTCCTGGAGTTTACTCAAACTCATGTCCATCAAGTCGGTGATGCCATCCAGCATCTCATCCTATGTCATCCCCTTCTCCTCCTGCCCACAATCCAGCCTAGCATCAGGGTCTTTTCAAATGAGTCAACTCTTTGCATCAAGTGGCCAAAGTATTGGATCTTCAGCTTCAGCATCAGTGCTTCCAATGAACACCCAGGACTGATCTCCTTTAGGATTCACTGGTTGGATCTCCTTGCAGTCCAAGGGACTCTCAAGTCTTCTCCAACAGCACAGTTCAAAAGCATCAATTTTTCAGCGCTCAACTTTCTTCACAGTCCAACTCTCACATCCATACATGACCACTGGAAAAACCATAGCCTTGACTAGATGGACCTTTGCTGGCAAAGTAATGTCTTTGTTTTTTAATATGCTGTCTAGGTGGGTCATAACTTTCCTTCCAAGGAGTAAGCGTCTTTTAATTTCATAGCTGCAATCACCATCTGCAGTGATTTTGGAGCCCCCCAAAATATCTGACACTGTATCCACTGTCTCCCCATCTATTTCCCATGAAGTGATAGGACCAGATGCCATGATCTTTGTTTTCTGAATGTTGAGTTTTAAGCCAACTTTTTCACTCTCCTCTTTCACTTTCATCAAGAGGCTTTTTTAGTTCCTTTTCACTCTCTGCCATAAGGGTAGTGTTGTCTGCATATCTGAGGTTATTGATATTTCTCCTGGCAGTCTTGATTTCAGCTTGTGCTTCTTCCAGCCCAGCATTTCTCATGATGTACTCTGCATAGAAGTTAAATAAGCAGGGTGACACTATACAGCCTTGACCTACTCCTTTTCCTATTTGGAACCAGTCTGTTGTTCCATGTCCAGTTCTAACTGGTGCTTCCTGACCTGCATACAGGTTTCTCAAGAGGTGGGTCAGGTGGTCTGGTATGCCCATTTCTTTCAGAATTTTCCACAGTTTATTGTAATCCACACAGTCAAAGGCTTTGGCATAGTCAATAAAGCAGAAATAGATGTTTTTCTGGAACTCGCTTGCTTTTTCGATGATCGAGCAGATGTTGGCAATTTGATCTCTGTTTCCTCTGCCTTTTCTAAAACCAGCTTGAACATCTGGAAGTTCACGGTTCATGTATTGCTGAAGCCTGGCTTGGAGAATTTTGAGCATTATTTTACTAGCGTGTGAGATGAGTACAATTGTGTGCTAATTTGAGCATTCTTTGAGATTGCCTTTCTTTGGGATTGGAATGAAAGCTGACTTTTTCCAGTCCTGTGGCCACTGCTGAGTTTTCCAAATTTGCTGGCTTATTGAGTGCAGCACTTTCACAGAATCATCTTTCAGGATTTGAAATAGCTCAATTGGAATTCCATCACCTCCACTAGCTTTGTTTGTAGTGATGCTTTCTAAGGCCCACTTGACTTCACATTCCAGGATGTCTGGCTCTAGGTGAGTGATCACACCATCGTGATTATCTGGGTCATGAAGATCTTTTTTGTACAGTTCTTCTGTGTATTCTTGCCAGCTCTTTTTAATATCTTCTGCTTCTGTTAGGTCCATGCCATTTCTGTCCTTTATGGAGCCCATCTTTGCATGAAATGTTCCTTTGGTATCTCTAATTTTCTTGAAGAGATCTCTAGTCTTTCCCATTCTATTGTTGTCCTCTATTTCTTTGCATTGATGGCTGAGGAAGGCTTTCTTATCTCTCCTTGCTATTCTTTGGAACTCTGCTTTCAAATGGATATACCTTTCCTTTTCTCCTTTGCTTTTCAATTTCCTTCTTTTCACAGCTATTTGTAAGGCACCTCAGACAACCATTTTGCCTTTTTGCATTTCTTTTTCATGGGGATGGTCTTGCTCCCTGTCCCCTGTACAATGTCATGAACCTCCGTCCATAGTTCATCAGGCACTCTGTCTATCAGATCTAGTCCCTTAAATCTATTTCTCACTTCCACTGTATAGTCATAAGGGATTTGATTTAGGTCATACCTGAATGGTCTAGTGGTTATCCCTACTTTCTTCAGTTTAAGTCTGAATTTAGCAATAAGGAGTTCATGATTTGAGCCACAGTCAGCTCCCAGTCTTGTTTTTGCTGACTGTATAGAGCTTCTCCATCTTTGGCTGCAAAGAATAGAATCAATCTGATTTCAGTGATGACCATCTGGTGATATCCATGTGTAGAGTCTTCTCTTGTGTTGTTGGAAGAGGGTGTTTGCTATGACCTGTGTCTTCTCTTGGCAAAACTCTATTAGCCTTTGCCTTGCTTCACTCTGTACTCCAAGGCCAAATTTGCCTGTTACTCCAGGTGTTTCTTGACTTCCTACTTTTGCATTCCATAAATACTCTATCTATAGGCAATTTCAAGCAAACAATGTTTAAGGCAGAGTTGAGAAAAGATGTAACCACAGTCAACCAACCAATGGGCCTGACAATCCTGATATTATGTGAGCTTTCATCAAAACTCCAGGAAGTCTCTAAAATCACCTTTTTGTCAGATGTGAATAAAAGGATGCAGATGAGAATTATGCTTAAACCCAGCCTTTAGAGTCAGGCGCCAAGACCTAACTCTACTCTTTAAATTATCCTCTGTGTATCTTGCATAAGCCATCTAACTTTCCTGTGACTCTCTTTGCTCATATGTAAAATGGTAATAATATGTTTTAATCTCATTAGAATTCCTATGATTATTAAATGAAATAGTACATTAAAATGCTTAGAAGAGATCTTGTCATATAGCTATAATAATAGGCTATTAGTAATAAATGTTAGGTACTATTTTTCTAGATTTTACAATCTAACTATCAGAATATTTTACACATTGTCATCTAAATCTTTCAGGGTTCATTGAACCTTGCTTGATAACAATACTCTGCCAGTTACAGAGGGATTAGCACTAAGAAAGATGTCATATGTTACTTACTAGTCCCAATTTTGTCAAAGTCTAGGTTTGTGGCCTTTGGCAAACCAGTTTACTTCAGGAGATTTGGTTCTTTCACTAGTAAAATACAGAAAGTAATGATCACCCTGCCAACTACACAGGACTGTGGTGAGATTACTATAAGTTAATGAAACTAAGAATTCTTGGAAGATGGTACATATGTGGGATGTTATTATTAATCTAATTTAAAATTCATGATGCTATTGAAGCATTAAAATAAAAGAGTGAGAGGTTTTGTGTCATTTGAGTAAGCATTTGGAAATAATGTGTTGTTAAGAGCTGGGATGTTTTGTTGTATTGTAAAGATGAAAAAAAAAACCCACATTTGTATCCTGAAGTAGTGAAGCATTTTTTTCTTCCCACAAAAGAGCAAGTTTCAAGTGAAAAGGAACTATACTTTGAAATATAACATATGTTTAAATGAATTAAGGATCCTGGGGAACTAAGTTAAAAATATCTATGAAATCATAATTTTCTAGGAAAGGAAATATAAAGGAAAAATTAATAAATAAAGCACATAATATTTTGTCAAAATGGATGGTATTATGTCATTACAAGATAAATAGTGTAAATTTCCAAATAATTATTAAAGGCAAAATTTCATAAGTTTTATAAATAAGTATAAAAAATGAAATGTCCAGGACAGATTGAAGAAATTTTAAATTAAGTTCAGTCAACTTGTAAACAAGAAAAAGCACACACAAAAAAGAAGGCAAGGAAATTATAGGAAAAATATTTGATTTTTAAAAAAATTTACCCATTGAATCTCTGTTCATGTATAAGAATCATATACATTTATATACATTCAGTGATAGCTAACTAAAAATCATTCTAAAAGTGTGCCTATGATTTTTTACTCTTAATTTATGACTTCACACTGTGCTTTAACAGAGGAGTTCTGTTCTAGAGAAAAACAATCACTGTGTAGCCTGGTCTTCACCACACCCTTTTTAATCAGTTACCAGTAAAAATTCCTATGGCCTAAAATTTAAATGTTGGTATATGATATGGGAAGACCAAGTTTCCTTGTTGAGTGGAAAAATCAAAATGAAAGTTATGAATAGTATGTTATCTTCTATGAGAGCCAGAGGGGAAAATATGAAATAAAAATTTGTAAGAAATCACTGAAAATACTCATAAGAAATTTATGAGTTAGGGAACTTGACTAGGAAACAGGTGGATAAAGACTTTCATAAGGTACCATTTTATATTGTTTTGATTTTTGATTTGTGAATTTATTACCTACTAAATAACATGTGTGTGTGTGTGTGTGTGTGAGTCCAGTACACCTCAATGTCACATCTGATTTAACACTTGTCACCTGCCCCACGCTCAGGCCTGACCAGAGGAGACACGTGTGATGGATTCAGCCTCCGTGTTTGGTCCCCTGTCCCACTCACCGTGCGGCTTCTTCTTGTTCAGCAATGTGGTGGGGTAGACAGGGGTCAAAGGGTCTTACAAGACTGGTGGGTTTGCTGTCATCTGCATGACACATACCCAAATGCTGATTACTTTTTCTCTCCTGAGGAGTTTCCGTGCTTCCTTCAGAGACAGCACCCTACACCAACTGGGTACCTTGTTCTTTGATATTTATGCTGAATTTTTGATTCCTACTCTGTCTTCTATATCAACAATCAGCCCACAAAGTCTGTTTTTTACCCTCTGAAATCTGTATCTGTTGGACAATGCCTTCAAAAGACCTCTCCTCCACCTGCCTCTTGACTTTGAAAAACTCAGTACCTTTTCTGTACCAACATCTGGAAGTACATTCTCTTTCAACAGGATCCCTCAACAATTCTCCTTTAGGCGAAGGTTTCTTAACCTCTATGGTATTAACATCTGGGGCTAGATAATTCTTTTTTGTGGGGGATTTTCCTGTGCATATTATGATGTTTAGTGGCACCCTTGACTTCCACCTGTTAAAACAGTAGCTAGCTCCCATCAGCCAAACCAAGAGTGTCTCCAGAAATCGCCCAATGACACCTTGAAAGCAAATGGCCTGATTGAGCACCATAGGACTAAGGTAATAATATTCTTCAAATGAATTCCCATTTCTGAATCTCCTTACCACTCTGGTATTAATAATTATCAGGCTGGATGATGGAGTTTAGATGATTATCAAATACACATGGGGAACCGCACTTAGCAAGCCCTTATACAGTGTCTGATAGATACCTCTCATGATATGGACATGTGACACCTGTTTTCTCAGAAGGAACTCTGAAATCTTGAGATAATAGGGAAACTTATATCAGTGAAAATCAGCATAAGCTTACATCTGTCTCTGACATTTAAAACTCTGGGCCTAAGGACTGTGAGAGCAGGGGGAGAGGAGACTTTAATTTGCTTATTACTTTATTGATTGACTGTTTTGTATTATTCAAGCATTTAGATTAAAATGTGTATTTTTTGGAAGAAAGAATCATAGTTCTTAATACGGCTACATCAAGAAGAACATTTTAAGTTTTAATAAGATTTTGATTTTGGTTTCTTAGCCAAGATATGAAAGCAGGGTCAAGAAAACAGGGGGAAAAAGGAGACAAGCAAAAAAGTTAAAAGGGCAAGGAGGTTAAAACTTACCTTGTTTCATCAATATAAACTGCTTCCAACACAGATGCTGCATATTCAATATTCTTCTTTAAGTCGACGACATTAACGTCACCTTTTTCCAGCTGCTTCACTAAGCATCTTAGTCTATTTCAAAAAGGAGCCAAAAAAAGAAAAAGAAAGAGATTTATCATGACTATAAGGGAAAGAGTCAATATTAAATATACAAATTGGGTTAAACTTTCAACTTATCTTTCCAGGTTATTAATTAGCAATATGTCCAGGTATATTTGAGGTATAATTAAGATCAATCTTTATTACTTAAACAACTATCAGAAATTATATTCACCTCTCAATAATATTAAGACTATAGGTTGCAGGTTTATGTACCATATTTCAAACACACTTTTTCTGAAAATTCAAACAATATAGGTTATTTTCATAAAAGTATTTTTAATACTAGAATTTATTCTATGGTGGTTGTGCTTCTTCAGAGTTGGCAATAAGAAATACGTAACAGGTACTCTTTTGACCACTATTGTATCAATTATTCACTGTTTATAGCAGTAGAAACAAAAATAAAAGGCAAAAGATTCAAGAAAATATAATTAAGATGAGAAAAAACATATGTATACAAGCTTAGTGGTTTTATTGCAATGATTTTTCAGTCAAGGCAAAACTACAAAATGTTTTCTCATGTTTTTGCCCATAGAATCATGTATCACAACTGTTTGAGAAATTTTAAAGCATTTCTGGATCTCTGACTCAGAAACTGTGATGTAATTAATACTGTTGTTTTAAGACACTACATTTTGAAATAATTTTTTAGGCAGAAATAGATATCTCAGGGAGTGAAATAGTACAAATTATCTCAATAATTTTCTAACACTTGTAGAAATTTCTATGCACTAACTATAAACCAAGTGTTTCTAAAGATACTTCCCTTTACTAAAAAGAAAAAGAAGACATGTTCTTTAGTCACTATACACTATAAACAAGCATTGTGAATACAATTCACCCATTTTCCTGTCAGCAGGCAGAATTTAATTTCTTGAGAAAAGGTATTTCAGAGAAAATAGAATACATCTACTTTTAGGCACTGCCTTAAAGATAGTATAACAGATTCTCTGAAAACTTACTTTGGATGATTTCCAATACCACGGTTTAGGGTATCAAGACAAGTTACAAATTTCAGCAGTGGTATTTTGCATTTCTTCATCCATAAGAAACTTTATTTCTCCATGGAAAAGAGCCATACCTAGCTTAAAACTTCTTATTCAGGCAACTACAATTACTTTTTGTATCACATATTTTTGTATGATAAAATTTTAGCAAACAACAACATTGCAAAATAAATTCCATGTGTCAATAAATGTCTTATTTGTCCAGAGTCAGCAAAGCAAAACAAAATAAATATCAATGACTAAAACAGGTTACTTAGAAAAATTAAGCCTGGCTCTGAGGCTTGTGTAAAATATGGAATATGATAATAATGGAGCAACACATAGAGTTTTAGGGGATTTTTGTAATTCTATAATCCAAACACATTGTACTTAGTAAAATTTCCTTTTATGTAGAAAGTAAAAGAAAGAGTTTCATACTTTGAAACAGCTTAAAAATATACCACTCATGTATCCTTAGCACTTTAGGGATTAGAGGGAGCTGCCTCACCTGAAAAAGTCTAAAAAAATCTAGTTAATGTCATAAATAATGCTAAATGACTCAAGGTTTTCCTTCCAAAATCAGGAACAAGATTCTACTCTCACCACAGATATTCATAATTGCACTGGATCTTTTAGCCAAAGCCACAAGGCAAGAATAAAAGGTATTCATATTGGAAAGAAAGAAATAAAACTGTCTTTGTTCACAGACAATGTGATTGTCTAAGTAGCAAATCTGAGGAAATATACCAAAGAGTTACTAGAAGTGATAAAATGTTATAAATGATTTTAACAAGTTTACAATATAAAAAGATACAAAAATTAATATCATGCTATAGAATAATAATGAACAATCTGAAATTAAAATATAAAACAATACTATTTACAATAGTTCTGAAAATGCAAAATTCCTAGTTATAAATCTGACAAAGTATGTGCAAGCCCTATACACTGAAAACTATAGAACATCACTGAAAGGAAAAATAGTAGATCTAAATAAATGGAAAGATATACCCATGCTTATGGATTGAAAGACTTTATATTGTTTTCATGTCATTTCTCCAAAAATTTATTTATAGATTCAGTGTAAACCCAGTAAATATTCCAGTGGGCTCTCTTGTTATTATATATATTGACATGTTGATTCTGAAATTCACATTGAATCAAGGAGCTAGAATAGTCAAATTTAACAAAAAGAACAAAGTTGGGGAATTTACACTACTTCAAGACATAAGCCTTCAAGACATTCTAAAGCTACAGTAGTCAGTACAGTATAAATGGCACAATACACTGCATTATTAGCACCAAGAAAATACAATAGGTAAATCAATAGATTTATAAAGTTAAAAATAGACCCACAAATATATAGTTAATTTATTTTGGGAAAAGACACAAAGATAATTTAGAGGAAAAAGGATAACCTTCACAACAAGTTATACTGGATAACTAGAAATATCCATGTGTAAAAGGAACTTTGTTTCATCCCTGCATTGCAGATCTAAATGTATATCCTAAAACTATAAACGTAGAAGAAAACATAAGAGAAAATGTTTGTGATCTTGGTTAAGCCAAAGATGTCGTACATACAACGCCTGCAATGAAATAATGAGTTGAACTTTAACCAATATTAAGAACTTCCAATCACAGACTAGGAGAAAATATTTGTACATCATATATCTGATAAAGGATTTTCAAAAAACATGTTAAGAACTTGCAAATCTAAATAATAAGATAAATAATCCAATACAAAATCTGCTAATGATTTTTTCATATCACCAAAAATGATATATTCATGGCAAATATGAAAAGATGCTCAAAATCAGTGGTCACCCGAAAAATTCAAATAAAATAACAAGGAAATATAATCAAATACTTTTTAGAATGACTAAAATTAAAATAACTGATCATACCAAATACTTGCAAAGATGTGAAGCAATTTAAACTACCACACACAGCTTCTGGTAATGTAAATAAGTGGAATCAATTTGGAAAACAATTGCCCAAAAAGTTAAACATGTATCTGACTCAACTGTTCTATTCTTTGGTGGAGAGAAGAATAAATATATGTCCTTACAAATACTTGGACATAAATGTTCATAGCAGCTTTATTTGTAACAGACCCAAACTGGAAGCAAACCAAATGTTCATCCACAAGTAAAGAGAAAACAAACTGGGCCATATCCATCCAAAGAAGTTTTACTTAGCAATATAATGAATAAACTGTTGATACACACAATGACGTGACTGAACAATAACTATGGTGAGTGAGATAGGATATATATGAATTTGTATAAAATTTTTAAATGCAATCTGTTCTTATTGAGACAGGAAGCAGATCAGAGGTTGCCCGGGAATTAGGAGGTAGAGATGAAGGAAGAGAGGAAGGGAAAGATTACAAAGGAGCTGGAAGAAATTTTGATGGTAATGGAAATGTTAATTTTCTTGATTGTGGTGATGGTTTCATAGGTGCATACATATGTTCATACTTATCAAATTATAAATTATAAAATGAAATATGTAATTTGAGATATAAAATGGATATGTGCAAAATAGATGCTTCTGTTACATGTCTGTACTTTTAATCAATTCCATTAAAATACTTAAATTTTTAATATATAATATCAAAGACACGGAAACACTCTATAGCAGCATTAAACTGCTCATGGTTTTTCTCCAAAAAGAAAGGCACTAATCTTTTTTTTTTTTTTTTTAAGAAAGGCACTAATCTTTGATAATTCATGAGACTTTTAAAATCAGCCTGAGTATTATGTACTGAACAGGTTTTGATGTTCTTAGCTTTTTGGTGGGACTACTTCCTCACCTTATAAGGATCAGAACACTTAAAAGAAGCCAGCAATGAAAATAGAAACCATCTTTGAAAATAATTGATTAGATCTGTGATCCAATCAAGCAGTCACAGAAAAAAAGCAATTTCTACTTTTGAACAAAGAGTACTGAGCTGTAGAAAATGATTTGAGTATTTTTATTCAAATATAGAACTGCCACTTTCCAAATGAAAAAATATGCAATGTAAAATGATGTAGCTTTCAGAATCAAGTACTTCATAGACTCTAAACTTAGCTTCTAAGATATTGCTATAAAACCCTATCTTGCAAAAGAACCACTTACATAATAAGGATATTATCCTGAAAAATCCCATGTGTCTATGCATGTCTTCATTAATTCTAGGATAAAAATGCCCAGGATATCTCTAATGCTGTAAAGCATGAATGATGTGTATGTTAATAATTTTAACTTAAAAAAGAATTGAAAATAATCATGCTTCTATCAGTGTCCCTATTTTTTACATAATTGAAATACAAAAGAGGGAAGGATGTGGTTGTAAGAATGCCACACTAGGAAGCAGAAGTGGTAATGCTAAAGGAACATCTACAGTGATATTAACATTAAAATATGGCCACACACAGAAGTGCACAAAGACATACAAACTGGGACTGCCAGAACTAGAAGCTGCTATGTCATTTTCAGTAAGTCCTGCTTGCCTCTAATTGTAACATGATTAAAAAATGATGACAAGAAGCCATTATTTAGTGAAGTTTTCTTGTCTATTCTGCAGGTCAATGCTTAGGAAATTAAAGTCTAACCTTAGTCGAAAAAGCAAGGCTTATAAATTGAAAGTCTTTTTAAGAAACTTTTTTTCCCACAAAGGCCAATGTTACTGTTGTAAAATCCCTTGATATCTTTATTTTATAGAATAAATAACTCCCAAAACAATTGGCATCACTGAAAAAATGGGAACAATTGTATGGCAAACATTATTGGCCTTTAAAATATATTTACATTCTACGTTTAAAGAAGCAAAATGACCCCACTGAAGTGGAGAACATAGAATGGAAAAATGAATTTTTGAGTGCAAAGAAATATATAATTTTTCTTCCTTTTCTTCCAAATCACATTTTGGGTTAACTATTTAACACTTTACTTCAAGAGAGTACTTTTTATTACAGAAATGGGCACTGCATAGTTCCCAACATTTTAAAGTATTCCTTTTAAGTACAGAGATACAAACACTGGAATAGTTAGAAATGCTTTCAAGATCAATTTTGTTCCTCCTTAGAGGCAAAGAACAATAAGACCATATTAACTTTAAAGGGAGAACCAATCATTTATACCTGGTTACTGTCACACCTCTGAAATACTACAGGCTATATCAACTCAAGGATTTTCTTTAAAATCACATACTTAAAGAACTATGTATAGTAAATACATATGTAAATACACATGTATTTAAATATATTTAAATATTTGACTATATAAATACACATTTAAAATATATATTTGTAAAAATATAAAATATTTGTAAACTCCATTTTTATATAGTAAATATATTTATATATTAAGTAGATAAATATATTTATATTTTATATATATATTTAAATCTATCTGTTCTGATGAAGAAAAAGTAGTGACTCTCACCTACGACTAAGTATTTATTTAAACCAGGGAAGAAAGGTTAGAGATAGGGTGTACACACAGCAGACCCACTGAAGGGCAGTTAACATTTTACGTCATTCTCTTGGACCTTGGAAGACACATGCTTAGCTCTGAGCTCACGTGGCCCCTCTGTGTTAAATGTCTTTCACTTGCCCCTTCAGATCCATCTGTTGGGCTCTGCCCTGCTCCTGGCCCTGAGGGGGAGAATGCAGAGACCTCAGCAGACCTTGGATCTGGTTTCAGGAAACAGGAGGAAGGGAGGCGTGAAGGCCCTGTTATTCTTCTCTCCTCCCTGGAGAGGCACCCACCACAGAAGGTCATTTGTCAGACAACCCTCTCCCAGTCCCCTCTCAATCTCTCTCTCGTTCTCTTTTCAAGTATAACACATCCCTTGGAGCCTAATGTTATCAGCCCAGAGGTATTGCATTACCCTGGTAGTTCCCTACATGGGTGTAACAACTTTAAATATTCTTTTTATTAGTTACTCCTCAAATTATGTTTTTACTATGTCAATCTTCTTTACCTAACTTCTACGACACTCCCTACAGCACCATCTTCTCATACCAGAGACGTTCAATATAGTTCTACTGTGGTGTTGTAAAGACTGTAGGGCTAGGGCTTTAAAGTCAGTGGGGGCTCACTCAACTTACATTCACTTTTTCCTGGTATTCCTGGAGAGAAGCAACACCCTAAATAGAGGGCTACTTCCAGCTTTCTGTAGTGATCAGCTTTAGAGTGAGCTCTGCCCAGGGAAACTGCACATAATGCTGAGGACCAGATGCTCCATAGGAGAGGCAGGAGAACCGTGGGACTAAATTGCCACCCTCACACAGGAGGAGCCTGATTCTGGAAAGGAGTGTTTATGGGGGTTGGCTGATGCTAGCTGGGTCAGAGAATGTGTGATATCATTTTTCTAATTTAAAGGAAAGAAATAGACAAGAGAAGAACTGTGGTTTGCAGTGGAGCCTGAAGGACTAAAAAATGCCTTTATTACTGTTCACCCCTGAAACATCATTAACATAACATAAACAGACTGAAAACATAAAAGAGATAGAAGGAGAAAGAACAGAAGATAATAGAGCAAAGAAAAGCTTATAATACAGTTTCTGGAAAAATAGTGAAATATGGTAACTGATTCAGCAGATACCAAGAAAGACAAACAAGGCAAAGAGCTTTTGATGGGTGATCACTGAGAGAAGCAAGATGACTAATGTCCAGAGAAGCTCAGAATAGCTGAGAAAATAGGGATAGCAAAGATCTTGTAATCCAAGGATCTGTCTTCATGCTAAAAAAAAAATGGTGAAAATCTTTTCACAGCTTCGATTCCTTTCTCCACCCCAAGTAGCAGGAGATTATCCTTACCTACTCCTGTAGCAAACCTGGAAAAGAGACAAGATTGCCAGATTGGAAACAGGGAAATTAAATAAAAGTCAGCATATTGAGTGATGATACCTCAGGTTCCTTTCTCCCACCTATTTACAGAATGGAGATTGTGGGATTAACCACAGGAGAGACGGAAAAGTCCCAGACAAATAAAACTTTGGAAACAAAAGTTTGTCCTTGTTCTCCCTCCAACTTTCAGTGAAGCCCAGAAGGTGACAAGCACCACCTATGACAAAGAGATTCTAATCACTTTTCAGACCCATTCTACAATATTAATGGCCTGTTATCAATGAGCAAGCCTTGAAGAAAAACCCCAAACATGAAAGACATTGATATATCTAAATAAAATAAAGAAACTTACAAGAAACAGATATAATATCAAGATGAAGGGAAAACAAAAAACTCCAATCAAAAACTGACCACAATATCTTACTTCATACCTGTTAGATGGCTGCCATAAAAAAGACAACAAATAATGAACACTGGCAAGAATGTGGAGAAAGAGAACCCTAGTTCACTGATGATGGGAATATAATTTGTACAGTCACTATGGAAAAGAGTATGGAGGTTTCTGGCTATTTATCTAAATAAAATGAAAACACAAATTTGAAAACATATATACACACTAATGTTTATCACAGCATTATTTATAATAGCCAAGACATGAAAGTAAGTTAAGTATCCATTAACAGATGAATGGATAAAGAAAATGTGGTGTACACACACACACACACACACACACACACACAAACACACACACTTATATATAATGGAATATTACTCAGCCATGGAGAAAGAATGAAATTTTGTCATTTGCAACAACATGAATGAACCTGTAGGGTATTATGTTTAGCGAAATAAGTTGAACAGAGAAGGACAAACACTGTTTCATTTATATGTGAAATCTAAAAAATAAATGAATGAATATAACAAAACATAAACAGACTCATTAATAGAGAGAACAAACTATTTTATAATAACTTTAGATGGTGTATAATCTATGAAATTATTGACTCATTGTGTGGTATACCTGAAATTAATACAGCATTATGAATCAACTATACTTTATTTTACAAAAACTGAGAAAAATAGTGAAGAGATTCATCCATGAGAGAAGAATATGCTGTGACTTTTTAAAAATAGAATAAATAGTGATTAAAAAGCTCTTAGAAACTGAAACTGATGATTTACATAAAAATGTCAACAGAAGAGGTAGAGGATAATGTCTAATAACCCATGAAGTAGACATAAAGACAGCAAAATGAATAATAGAATAATAATGATAAGAAAATTAGAATGCTGGTTTTGGAGATCTAATATCTAATTAGCAAAATTATAGACACCAGGAATGGAGGAAATTCTCAAAACAAAAGGACAATTTCTAGAACTAAACATCTCTATTTTGTAAGGGTCCAACTAACCACTAGGGTCAGTTTCATGAGCATCCAACCTCAGAGTCATAGTGGACCTTGCAATTAGGAGAATCTCCCCCCCCAACCCTTGGTTTAGCACTTTACTGTCACTATTTTGAAATTCTTAATCATTTTTGAACAAGAAGTCCCACACTTTCAACTTGCACTGGGCCCTGTATATTATGTAGCTGGTCCTGAGGTCAACCTGCAATTCTATACTCAGTAAAACTATCAATCAAGCTTGAAGAAAGAATAAAGGCATTTTCAGATATTCAATGACTGTAAAAATCTGACTTTCTATGCATTCTATTTCAATAAGCAACTGGGAGATGCATTTGACCAAAACAAGAACATAGCAGGAACTTTAATACAGGGAAGTGAAAATGAGAAGTCTCCAAAGGAGATAATGTGTGCATCCTAGGAATTAACTAGTCCAGATTGAAGTAGGAGTACGGAAGAAAGGAAGTAGGAGGGAAGTCTCTGGGGGTAAAAATGGAACTGATGAACAAAGAAACTGATGGGATGTTTGGAACTTTGTTCTGACAGATCAGTTGAGCATAAAATTATAAAAATACACTGCTTATGAAATCAAGGAGAAAGAAAAAAATTATACAAGATATAAGTCATTTGATTGACTCTACTTGATTGAGAAGTGAATAATACTTACAAACCACACTGCTATAAACAGCAATGATTTTAAAACAAGATAAGATATAATAAAACTCTTTTGAGAAAATGAGGCTAGGGAAGTTGAAATTAACATACAATAGAAATTTCCTCTATTAACATTACAGATGTCAGTTGGTAAAGTCTGAAATTGATAAATCAAAAAATATAAAGGCATATTATTTGGAAATATGCTAAAGAAAAAATAGCTAAAATGAACTAAATCATTGAGATTATTTAATTCTGGGAAATTGATTGCTTTTTTTAATAATAATAAAAAGAGTTGTAATGAAATAATCCCCTATTAAAGTATAACATCTGATATATTGTTCACAAAACAATAATTGCTCACATTTAACTTAGAAGTCAAGTTCATTATTCAGTACTTTTGGAATCACTGGCCACGACAAATTTAAATGACTGAAAAATAGCAAGACATCAAAATTCATCCTGAATTGCAAGCAAAGACTTTAAAAGGGTACAAAATAACAAAACATCTCAATCATGATTTGATGATTATATTGAAGCCCAGGTGTTCTAGCCTCTTTTAGACACACAGTGAAGCCAAAGGAAAGAAAACAATACATAATAATTAAATATACACCTGTTCATCACATGTTCTAGGCTCATGGACTAAACTGACTGAAAACAGGCACATACAATTCAGATTTGAGGTAGACACAGAAAAGGAAATATGTGAAAAACAGAAAGGGAAATATGGGGAAATAGTATAAAATATGAGAGTAGAGTAAACTATGATGGCTGAATTTATTACATATTTTTGCAAAATCAGACAAAGGGGAAAAGCATAGTAAGCAGTGCTACAAAAGTCAGATGAAGATGTGGAGAATTAAAGTTAGTACAACTTGATGCTGGGAAAGTTCAAGGGCAGGAGGAGAAGGAGCAAAAAATGATGAAGTGATTAGATGGCATCACTGACTCAACGGACGTGAGTTTGAGCAAACTCTGGGAGCTAGTGAAGGACAGAGAAGCCTCGTGTGCTGCAGTCCATGGGATCACAAAGAGCTGGACACAATTAGTGACTGAACAACAACAAAGTTAGTAGACAAGAGGTTGAGCATGGAAACATGATAAATCCACGGTACTCCTAAAGCAATAAGGGATGGGAAACCAGCAAAGTCTACAACTATACTGGCTGGGCAAAGCAACTTTAGCATCAGTTCCACCAAAAATAGCAAAGGAATGTTTAAAAGTGTGTTTAGGACATTTATTCCTAATTAATGCAGTACTTGTACCAAAATGCTTCAAAAATACACTACCAGAGAAGGGAAATCATATTAAAATAGATCTTTAAAGAAATATGCCTGCAAAAATATGAAACTATGGAGAGAAAAGTCAACATGGATTTTTTTTCCAGTTTCAATAAATCATAAACATCAGAAAACCTAAGAAGCAGAAATATTTCCATGGAAAATACAGTTAAAATCCTACCAGCAAGCAGAGAAATAGAGAAGCTCTCCTGTTAATCTTATCACCCAGAGATAGGAAAACTGGGGTCAATTAAAGCAGAGTGTCTTGAAAGAGCAATCCTTCATTGGGATGAAATTGGTGACATGTTAATAATAAGTGACCAAACTGACTTTCAACAAATTGATCGAGAAGATGGCTTTTACTGCAAAGGTTGCTGTATGTATTAGATAAAATCATTTTATCCTAATTTGAATCATTTTCTCTCCCTATCCCTCCCCAAATTCCTCCCTCTTTCCCTCCCTCTTTTCCTGTCACTTATGACTCTCCTTCCCTTCTCCCTGCCGATCTCACCCACCTCCATATTATGTATGAATACTCTGGATTTCAAGACACTACTAAAATTGGAAGACAAAAATTCCTCTTTGATTTTGCAGAATCTTCCTTGCCTCCACAGAAATGTAACTTTCATATATATAATCTCTCAGGATCACTGAAAATAATTCTTTCCTTCTGAGATCTCAGGAACACTACATTGACATTGACAGAATCAGTTTTGAGAATGCATCATCACTAGTTTAAACTACTGAGTCCCAAATTTAGTACAGCTTAACAATAGGAACATTACCTGCTGGCCTCAGTGGTAAAGAATCTGCCTCAAATACAAGATAAGTGTTTGATCCCACAGTCGGGAAGATCCTCTGGAGAAGGAAATGGCAATGCACTTGACTATTCTTGCTAGGAGAATCCCATGGATAGAGGATGGATAGGAAGCGATGATCAAAACCATCCCCAAGAAAAAGAAATGCAAAAAGACAAGATGATTGTCTGAGGAGGCCTTACAAATAGCTGAGAAAAGAAGAGAAGCAAAAGTTAGAGAAAAGGAAAAATATATCCATCTGAATGCAGAGTTCCAAAGAACAGCAAGGAGAGATAAGAAAGCTTTCCTAAGTGATCAATTCAAAGAAATAGAGGAAAACAATAAATGGGAAAAACTAGAGATCTCTTCATTAAAACGAGAGATACTAAGCGAACATTTCATGCAAAGATGGTCTCAATAAAGGACAGAAACGGTATGGACCAAACAGAAGCAGAAGATATTAAGAAGAGGTGGCAAGAACGCACAGAAGAACTATACAAAAAATGACCCAGATCACCACAATGGTGTGATCACTCACCTAGAGCCAGGCGTCCTGGAGTGCAAAGTCAAGTGGGCCTTAGGAAGCATCACTATGAACAAAGCTAGTTGAGGTAATGGAATCCAACTGAACTATTTCAATTCCTGAAAGATGATGCTGTGAAAGTGCTGCACTCAATATGCCAGCAAATTTGGAAAACTCAGCAGTGACTACAGGACTGGAAAAGGTCAGTTTTCATTCCAATCCCAAAGAAAGGCAATCCCAAAGAATGCTCAAACTACCGCACAATTGCACTCATCTCACATGCTAGCAAAGTAATGCTCAAAATTCTCCAGCCAGGATTCAATAGCACGTGAACTGAGAACTTCCAGATGTTCAAGCTGAATTTAGAAAAGGCAGAGGAACCAGAGATCAAATTGCCAACATCTGTTGGATCATAGAAAAAGGAAGAAAATTCCATAAAAACATCTACTTCTACTTCATTGACTACACTAAAGCCTTTTACTGTGGATGAAAAGAAAC
This sequence comes from Odocoileus virginianus, assembly GCF_023699985.2. Classification (NCBI taxonomy): domain Eukaryota; kingdom Metazoa; phylum Chordata; class Mammalia; order Artiodactyla; family Cervidae; genus Odocoileus; species Odocoileus virginianus. The sequence goes on along the minus strand of NC_069686.1, from coordinate 8,700,730 downwards.
TGTGGAAAATCCTTTAAAAGATGGGAATACCAAACCACGTTACCTGCCTCCTGAGAAATTGGTATGAAGGTCAAGAAGCAACAATTAGAACCAGACATAGAACAATGGACTGGTTCCAAATTGGGAAAGGAGTATGTGAAGGCTGTATATTGCACCTTGCTTATTTAACTTATATGCAGAGAACATCATGTGAAATGTCAGACTGGATGAAGCACAAACTGGAATCAAGATTGCAGGGAGAAATATCAATAACCTCGGATATGCAGATGGTACCACCTTATGGCAGAAAGTGAAGAGGGAGCTAAAGAGCCTCTTGATGAAAGTGAAAAATGAGGTGAAAAAGTTGGCTTAAAATTCAACACTCAAAAAATGAAGATCATAGCATCTGGTCCCATCATTTCATGTGAATAGATGGGGATACAATGGAAACAGTGACAGACTTTATTTTCTTGGGCTCCAAAATCACTGCTAGATGGTGACTGCAACCATGAAATTAAAAGACACTTGCTCCTTGGAAGAAAAGCTAAGACAGCCAGTTAAAAACAGAGACATTACTTGACTGACAAATGCCCATCTAGTCAAAGCTATGGTTTTTCCAGTAGTCATGTAGGATGTGAGAGTTGCATCATAAAGAAAGTTGAGCACCAAAGAATTGATGCTTTTGAACTGTGGTGTGGAGAAGACTCTTGAGAGTCCCTTGGACTGCAAGGAGTCAAACCAGTCAATCCTGAAGGAAATCAGTCCTGAATATTCATTGGAAGGACTGATGCTGAAGCTGAAACTCCAATACTTTGGCCACTTGATGTGAAGAACTGACTCATTTGAAAAGACCATGATGCTGGGAAAGATTGAAGGCGGGAGGAGAAGGGGATGACAGAGGATGAGATGGTTGGATGGAATCACCGACTTGATGGACATGAGTTTGAGCAAGCTCAGGGAGATGGTGATGGACAGGGAAGCCTGGTGTGCTGCAGTCCATGGGGTCACAAATAGTTGGAGATGACTCAGTAACTGAACTGAACAATAGGAATAAAAAGTAAAATATTCTAGAATGAATTAGTCATGTTCTACCCAGGAAACATAACAGCTGTGAACATTTAAAACTGAAAATTTAATTCTGAAAATTGATTACTGGGAGGATGGAAGATCATAAGACAACCAGGAAAATTGTGTAGATTCCTCTAAATAAGCAACTACTGGAGACTTTAGGAATCAAGGGGAAAAGACAAGGTCTCCAGATCCTTGCTGTTTTGGGAGCTCCTGTAGAAAAAAGGAGCACAGGAGGGGCATCTAGAATTACAGAAAAGATGCAACTGATACAAGGAAGGCTTCCTTAAGGCCAGAGAAGGAAGGAGAAATACAATGGCTTCTCTTTTCTTCCTCATTTATCCTTCAACCTCCTCAGTGTCTGCCTTTGGCTAAATTCAGCCAGATACCAGCTGACAAAGGAGGCTAGGAAATTCAGCTGTGATGATACAGAGCAGAGCAGGGATAGAACTAGGAGTAGACCCAAAGGCAGACAAGTCATACATCTGAATACACAGTAACCAGAAAGTGTCAAAAATCTTTTCTGAGATTTGGACATAAGGCAGAAAGGTGGGTAACATGTCTTCTCTCTCAGTTTGGACAAATCCAATCAAGAGTTATCAAGACGAATGCAGGTAGTTTAGCTTGCTATTGATTAAAGGATTCAGATTTAATGAAGTTATTTGTTCATTGTACTTACAGATCTCTGCCTTGTAGAAATCTATTGTAGAAGTGAACAATAGTTTTATCATCAGTGGAACAAACAACTTCACAGGTTTAAGACCTGTTTGTAAGCATTAGCCTGCTGTGCGTCTACCTCAGAAATCTTATCAGAACATTGTCTATGTACACCTTCTTAAATGTCTTTTGAACAAGTCATAACATCTTACTGATCTCCTCATTATTGATTTAAGGGAAAAATTGGTAGATATTTAATTTGTATTTGCATCACTCATGATTTTACCTTTTTGAAAAGTATATTTTAACAAAAGTATTACAAGTTATTGTACCATTTATCCCAACACCCTCAACACATAAAACAATGAAAAATGCAACTAAATCTAGAATGGAAGAAGGAACATAAAACTATAAAATATTTCCTCTCTCCCTTCCCTTCCTTTCTATTTCTTTTCTCTCTTTCTTTCTTAATTTCTTTCAGAACTAATAAAGACATAACTCTCATGAATTCCTATAGTATACGTGAAAAAAAAATTTTTAATGGCCCTATAAGAGATGCTCCAAATAGCAACTATTTGAGGAAACTGCACCTTCCTAGCAGATACACACAGCAGCATTGCTACCCTCAGTTCAGTTCAGTTGCTCCGTCGTGTCTGACTCTGTGACCCCATGGACTGCAGCATGCAGGCCTCCCTATCCATCACCAACTCCCAAAGCTTCTTCAAGCTCATGTCCATCAAGTCGGTGATGCCATCCAACCATCTCATCCTCTGTCATCCCCTTCTCCTCTTGCCTTCAATCTGAAAACCACAATCACAGAAAACTAACCAAACTAATCACATGGATCAGTATATCTAACTCAGTGAAACTATGAGCCATTATCTAGGGCCTTCCAAGATGCACAGCTCATGGTGGAGAGTTCTGACAAAACATGGTCCACTGGAGAAGGGAATGGCAAACCACTTCAGTATTCTTGCCTTGAGAACCCCATGAATAGTTGCTATCCTCACCTGGATGCATTTTTTTGTTATTCAAAATACAGACCAAGCTTTGATCCTGTTCCATACTCATACTACACAGTCATAGACACATATTTTTGTTTCTAAGTCCATTGCTCTTAATTGAGGCAAACAAGGCAAGCAATTCAGTAAGACAGATTCCTGATTTCAAACATGAAGTGACATGCTAAACAATAAGAAAACTGCCTTAGGCCAATTTTCCCCATGACTAGTTTTTAGGGAATTCTCAGTGGTCTAGATTTTCTGACTAGAGAATTGTTAGATACTTGAGTGACACCTCACATTAGGTGCTTTTCTGCAAATTCCTCCAACTCGATTGAGGTCAGTGCACCCCCATGTGTATTAAGATGCACTGCTACAGAGTTTAAGCAAGTATTTCAGATAAAATTAAATGGTCTTCTGAGACAATAATGAGCTGTCAGGAAGCTCTTCATCTGGAATGATTCACAAAATCAATAAAGGTCCTTGTCTAACTCTTTTGAATCCCTGCCAAACTAGGTTACAGTGAGTGCCTGGCAAGTACCAGCCTTTGTTGTTGTTGTTCAGTTATGTTGTGTCCGACTGTTTGCAACCCAAAGGGCTGTAGCCCACCAGGCTCCTCTGAATGCCACTATCTCCCCGAGTTTGCTCAAATCCAGACCCACTGAGTCAGTAATGTTGTCTAACCATCTCATCCTCTACTGCTCCTTCTCCTTTCGCCTTCAACCTTCCCCAGACTCAGCGTCTTTTCCAATGAGTGGGCTCTTTCCATCAGGTGGCCAAGTACTGGAACTTCAGCTTCAGCAACAGTCCTTCCAATGAATATTCGAGGTTGATTTCCTTTAGGATTGATTTGTTCTATCTCCCTGCAGGCCAAGGGACTCTCAAGAGTCTTCTCCAGAACCACTATTGGAAAGTATCAATTCTTTTGTGCTCAGTCTTCTTTGTGGTCCAACTCTCACATCCCTAAGAGACTACTGGAAAAACCATAGCTTTGACTATATGGACCCTTGTTGACAAAGTGATGCTCTGCTTCTTAATATGCTGTCTAGGTTTGTCATAGCTTTCCAAGGAGCAAGTGTCTTTTAATTTCATGGCTGCAGTCACTGTCAGCAGTGATTTTGGAGCCCAAGAAAATGAAGTCTGTCACTGTTTCCATTTTTTCCCCATCTATTTGCCATGAAATAATGGGACCAGATACCATGATCTTAGTGTTTTGAATGTTGAGTTTTCAACCCTTAGTTAGTCTATTTAATGTCAATCAATCCACAGCACTAGACCTGTATCAAATCTGTGTTCTCTGTGTCTGAACATGATTTCTAGATCTTGATCTTTCTGGAAGATCAAAATTTCTTCACAAAGCATCTCTAATATGGTGATTAAACACATCAATTTCTTGAGAAAATATAATTCTTAGTTCTTTCCTTTAACCCCACAAAGATTCCAATTTACCTCAAAACAAAGGCTAATCTGGAAATGAGCATGGTTAAAAATGTGATTAACATGCTTAAATAATTAAGTCAAGTCTCCCAGAATCCCATGATGCAGCACCCAGATTGCACCCATCTCCTCAGAAGAGAAGGGCTGCCCATCAGGAACTCTGGCCTGAAACAACTCCTTTTCCCAGCAGCAGTTTGCCCACCAGGGGAATCATGCAGCTTATAGTTCGGTGCATATGAATGGCAGCAGTGGTTCTGCGGGACAGATAAACATGAACTCCATGCTCATGACTGGCATGCCTATGGGTCCTGGTAAGAAACATTTCTGACCTCCAAGGAAAACACTGTGCAAATAATCCTGCATTAGTATTATTGGGAATAAAGACTCATTGCTCTAGGCACCCAGCTTTGAAGAAGGGACCAACCCGGATCTCCATCAAGGACATTTCAAGTGACGTCATTTGAGCAGAACTGGATTTTAAGCTGAAGTGTGATATCTACCTGACTTTTTTTCTTCCTTCTCCTAAGGACCATGTGTTTAATACAACTATTTTGGGCATTCTGCCTTCTTGGGATATGATTATGGAGTTAAGGTGTATTACTGATCACAAAAGTGTCTTGTGTCACTTTTTTTCTGTTTGGTGATCCACAGTCTTTGGAAAAAATGCAGATGGGCCAGAGAACACTGGAGAAACCCAGAGATTAGAACACCTGGTTTCTTGGTAGTTGTGGTATTGAGTGAAGACCATGGTCCCACCCTCGAGGGTTTTTGTCATAGGTTCTGTCTTGTGGAGTTGGCATTTCCAAGTTCTCCCCTAAGGACAGTGTTGAGTTGCTATTCTTGGTTGTCCTAGACTTTTTCCTAAATAGGATTTTTATCTGCCCCTAATGTCCTGCATTGCACTTCCCTGATGCTCAGTGGTAAAATATCCACCTGCCAATGCAGGAGATGCAAGAAATGCAGGCTCCATCCCTGGGTCAACAAGATCCTCTGGCAGAGGGCTTGGCAACCCACTTCAGTATTCTTGCTTGGAGAATCCCATGGATAGAGGATCCTGGTAGGCTACAGTCCATAGGGCAGCAAAGAGACAGACATGACTGAGGGCCTGAACATACACATCATATCAGATTCCTGTCAACACTCAGAAAAAAATGGACAGTATTTCATGCAGATTGAAATGTAAGAGCAGGCTTCGAAGTCTATACCTGCTTGGTTTTCCAGAGATAGTCCTCACCCTGGTAAAGCTCTATCTCATTCTCTATAGTAGCTCAGCAGTGGTTAATTTGAAGGAGGGTGCAGTAAGAAAAATCTGATAGAACTGACCTGCCCAAGAAGTCTTGAAGTTTCTTTGTTTTATTTTTAAGGCTGAAATTCCAAGGTTCAACTTCACTTTTCTCTCCCTTTTTTCCCCCCAGACCCATTATCTTGGCAAGTAACAAACTTTCATAGTTTCTTAGAGACTTTCCATAAATTACCTTCTACTAAACAATAACTGGGGTTTAATGAAAACAAGGTATCTCAGCAGGATTCTTAAAAAGTAGACTTTGATTTTTTAACCTTGGATTTATTATATAAATCATATTTATTATACATATTATTATATAGGCAATGAATATTCATGGTTAATAGGCAGAGGATGAGCAGATTTTCAACAATGGCTTGTAGTAGGAGGAAAATAGCATCATCCTATAAACATAGCAAGCACAACCTAAATCATCATAATATACAGAACCTCACAAACCACCCACCACAACAGAATCAGAGAGCTCTCTAAGATACTTAACAAGCTAAAAAGGTTTTCTCTCTTTGATTCCTTATTTATTTAAGGTCCATGCCCTTTTGGGGTTAACAGCTATGCCTGTTTTTCAACTTCCAGATAATCTCATACTATAATAAGTGGCCTGTCTATGTTCTCAGTTAGAAAGCAGTAGCCAAATAGCGAAGATCAAAGACCCACTGGCTCTCATTCTTTTTTAGGGTTGGTTTCCTGAGTAGCTGATGACCAAACAAAGCAAAGTATTGATAATTTTGGTTGCTGAGAAGAGTAATTCTCCTTATGGATAGTACATTCATGGCCCCAGCTTCTAGAATTCTGCTTTCTTTTTCTTTCTGTAGTGAATCAATCTTGGTTTCCTATGCTGTAGTCTTTGGGGTTTCAAATTTATAGCATTGACTTATTATAAGGAGATTTTTGTAAGATTAAAATATGAAGGTTTTTCTTTTTTTTTTTTTTTCTTGTTTGTTGGCCTTAACTCTTAAAATATTTTTATCAAATTGTGGTGGTTTAATCATTAAGTTGTGTCCAACTCTTTGTGACCCCAAGGACTGTAGCCTACTAGGCTGTTCTCTCTGGGATTTTTCAGACAAGAATACTGAAGTGGGTAGCCATGCCCTTCTCCAGGGTATCTTCCCAACCCAGGGATCGAACCTGGGTCTCCTGCATTGTGGGCAGACTCTTTACCAACTGAGCCAGGGAAGCCAGAGTAAATCATGCACAAAATTAAATACATACATTTGACTATTAAATATATAATCTAATATATTTTAAAGTATGTACTGAAGTATATAATATAACCTATATTTGAAATCATTTTCTAAAAAAAACCTGGCAGTTTCTTCACCCACCCAGTCTCACGCCATGTTCTGTTCACCAAAACATCTACTTTAAAATACTATCTTGCTGTTTTCTGTGGGATTTTTCTCATTATTTTTTAATTGAATACTTATTTTTCTATTTCTCAATTTTAATATTTTATAACTATCAACTTCCTGTTATGATAGTTGAAGACTTATGTGTTTCACATTTCTGAGTGACCATTTTACTTTACTCTAAATTCCTAATACTTCTCAATACAACTCATAACTTAATCAGTGTCTACATTTTATGATTATGTATATAATGCTTGGATTTCCCTTGTACAGGCAATGCAAGAGACCAGGGTTTGATCCCTGCATTGGGAAGATCCCCTGGAGGAGAGTATGGCAATCCACTCAGTGTTCCTCCTTGGAGAATCCCCATGGACAGAGGAGCCTGGTGGGCTACAGTCCATGGGGTTGCAAAGAGTCGGATGTGACTAAGCAACAAAGCACAACACATAAAATGCTTGTTACATGGCCATATAGTGTATATTGACTACATTTCCACCCATGGATTTTTAAAAAATTTCCTGAATTTATTCAGTTCAGTTCAGTTGAGTCGCTCAGTCGTGTCTGACTCTTTGCGACCCCATGGACCACAGCATGCCAGGTCTCCCTGTCCATCACCAACTCCCGGAGTCCATCCAAACCCATGTCCATTGAGTCGGTGATGCCATCCAACCATCTCATCCTCTGTCGTCCCCTTCTCCTCCTGCCCCCAATCTTTCCCAGCATCAGGGTCTTTTCAAGTGAATCAGCTCTTCGAATCAGTTGGCCAAAGGACTGGAGTTTCAGCTTCAACATCAGTCCTACCAATGAACACCCATGACCAATTTCCCTTAGGATGGACTGGTTGGATCTCCTTGCACTCCAAGGGACTCTCAAGAGTCTTCTCCAACACCACAGTTCAAAAGCATCAATTCTTCAGCACTCAGCTTTCTTTACAGTCCAACTCTCACATCCATACATGACCACTGGAAAAACCAGAGCCTTGACTAGACGGACCTTTGTTGACAAAGTAATGTCTCTGCTTTTTAATATGCTGTCTAGGTTGGTCATAACTTTCCTTCCAAGGAGTAAGCGTTTTTTAATTTCATGGCTGCAATCACCATCTGCAGTGATTCTGGAGCCCAGAAAAATAAAGTCAGTCAATGTTTCCACTTTTCCCCATCTATCTGCCATGAAGTGATGGGACCAGATGCCATGATATTAGTCTTCTGAATGTTGAGCTTTAAGCCAACTTTTTCACTCTCCTCTTTCACTTTCATCAAGAGGCCCTTTAGCTCTTCTGCCATAAGGGTGGTGTCATCTGCATATCTGAGGTTATTGATATTTCTCCCGGTGATCTTGATTCCAACTTGTGTTTCCTTCAGCCAAGCATTTCTCATGATGTACTCTGCATATAAGTTAAATAATCAGGGTGACAATATACAGTCTTGAAGTACTCCTTTCCTGATTTGGAACCAGCCTGTTGTTCCATGTCCAGTTCTAACTGTTGCTTCCTAACCTGCATACAGGTTTCTCAAGAGGCAGGTCAGGTGGTCTGGTATTCCCATCTCTTTCAGAATTTTCCACAGTTTACTGTGATCCACACAGTCAAAGGCTTTGACATAGTCAATAAAGCAGAAATAGACGTTTTTCTGGAACTCTCTTACTTTTTTGATGATCCAGCTGATGCTGGCAATTTGATCTCTGGTTCTTCTGCCTTTTCTAAAGCCAGAAATGTGGTTCAATCTGATACAACGTGGCCCACTGGAGAAGGGAATCGCAAACCACTTCAGTATTCTTGCCTTGAGAACCCCATGAACAGTATGAAAAGGCAAAAAGACAGGACACTGAAAGATGAACTCCCCAGGTCAGTAGGTGCCCAATATGCTACTGGAGATCAGTGGAGAAATAACTTCAGAAAAAATGAAGGGATGGAGCCAAAGCAAAAACAACACCCAGTTGTGGATGGGACTGGTGATAGAAGCAAGGTTCAATGCTGCAAAGAGCAATATTGCATAGGAACCTAGAATATTAGGTCCCTGAATCAAGGCAAATTGGAAATGGTCAAACAGGAGATGGCAAGAGTGAACATCAACATTTTAGGAATCAGCAAACTAAGATGGACTGGAATGGGTGAATTTAACTCAGATGACCATTATATCTACTACTGTGGGCAGCAATCCCTTAGAAGAAATGGAATAGCCATCATAGTCAACAAAAAAAGAGTCTGAAATTCAGTACTTGGAAGCAATCTCAAAAACAACAGAATAATTTCTGTTCGTTTCCAAGGCAAACCATTCAATATCATGGTAATCCAAGCCTATGCCCCAACCACTAATGCTGAAGAAGCTGAAGTTGAGCAGTTCTATGAAGACCTACTAGAACTAACACCCAAAAAAGATGTCCTGTTCATTATAGGGGACTGGAATGCAAAAGTAGAAAGTCAAGAAACACCTGGAGTAACAGGCAAATTTGGCCTTGGAGTACAGAATGAAGCAGGGCAAAAGCTAATAGAGTTCTGCCAAGAGAACACACTGGATCATAGCAAACACCCTCTTCCAACAACACAAGAGAAGACTCTACACATGGACATCACCAGATGGTTAACACCGAAATCAGATTGATTATATTCTTTGCAGCCAAAGATGGAGAAGCTCTATACAGTCAGCAAAAACAAGAACAGAAGCTAACTGTGGCTCAGATCATGAAATCCTTATTGCCAAATTCAGACTGAAATTGAAGAAAGTGGGGAAAACCACTAGACCATCCAAGTATGACCTAAATCAAATCCCTTATGACTATACAGTGGAAGTGAGAAATAGATTTAAGGGACTAGATCTGATAGACAAGACTGCCTGATGAGCTATGGATGGAGGTTCGTGACATTGTACAGGAGACAAGAATCAAGACCATCCCCGAGAAAAAGAAATGCAAAAAAGCATAACGGCTGTCTGAGGAGGCCTTACAAATAGCTGTGAAAAGAAGGAAATTGAAAAGCAAAGGAGAAAAGGAAAGATATATCCATTTGAAAGCAGAGTTCCAAAGAATAGCAAGGAGAGATAAGAAAGCCTTCCTCAGTGATCAGTGCAAAGAAATAGAGGAAAACAACAGAATGGGAAAGACTAGAGATCTCTTCAAGAAAATTAGATACCAAGGGAACATTTCATGCAAAGATGGGCTCCATAAAGGACAGAAATGGTAGGGACCTAACAGTAGCAGTGGATATGAAGAAGAGGTGGTAAGCATACAGAGAAGAACTGTACAAAAAAGATCTTCACGACCCAGAACATCACTCACACTCAGCAGGAGCCAGACATCCTGGAGTGTGAAGTCAAGGGGGCCTTAGGAAGCGTCACTATGAACAAAGCTGGTGGCGGTGATGGAACTCCAGTTGAGCTATTTCAAACCCTGAAAGATGATGCTGTGAAAGTGCTGCACTCAATATGTCGGCAAATTTGGAAAACTCAGCAGTGGCCACAGGACTGGAAAAGGTCCGTTTTCATTCCAATCCCAAAGAAAGGCAATGCCAAAGAATGCTCAAATTACCTGAAGTTATTAAGTGTTTCATTTTTTACTATCATTGTTTTTTATGTCTATTCTAAATTCCCCCCTAGAATCTCATTTGCATGTGCCAAATACCAGTTAGCAATTCCCCCTTTTTTTCTGGAGAACTCTGTCTTGGAGTTCTTTATCTCCTAGTTGAAATCTCCTTGAGTTATTTTCCACACCCAAAACACAGTTTTTATCCTGAGCCTTCCTTTAACCACACTCCCTAGTATTGTAGAGCCCCTGGTTCTGGAGTCTACCATCTTTCTTATTTCTAAATTCTCCCATTTTGTTGAAAAGTGAACATTTTGCTAGTAGTCACCAAGAAAGTATGCATGTGATATAAATCTCTGAATCTCTGCTAAAAATCATTGTTCTTTCTTCTCATTTGATTGACAGCTTGACAGAGTATTCTAGATTGTTAAATATTTTCTCATAAAATTTGAAAATTTTGCTTTGTTTCTTCTGCTAAAGGGAGTAATGCCCTTGGTCACTCTGTTCTGTTCTGACAGTCCTTCTGTTTTCCATATTTCAAAAATTCATTAAAATATCCTACCCTTTAATAACTCCTTTTTTCTTTTTTTGGTTTTGTAAGTTTACGAAATTTTACTCCTCTAGTATCATTTTAGAGGAGGTCTCAAGTGGAAAAAAGATACACATATCAGGCCACTATCTTTATTCAAAAGTAAGCATTTTCTTTTCTTGCTGCCTAACTAAATTAACAAAAAGAAGATAATATGGTATGGCTAAGATGAAAACTCATTTTTGATGAAGTACCTCAATAATTAAACAAAATATTAATAATGAGGCAGGAAACAGAGGGCTGGTACAAATGGGCATGGCCATTTGGTGTTGAAAAGATTACAGAGTGGTTTTCACAAGCAGAAGAAAAACTGTCTTTTTTCTGGGGCTGAAAAAATGACTGGAGAAACAAGAAATAAAGAATTATAGCTGAAAGTTCACTTGGATAGTAGGGAGAATCAGGTTTGATATATTGATAGAAACAATATCTTGATTGGCATGCAATTCAATGGTTTTCTACTTCATTACTCCCATCCACCCCCATGACTACGACTATAAAGGCTCAGGGAGACATATTCTGAAAGAGTCAGTGTACTCTAAAATGCATGAGTCATTTTCTTTTGTTAAATTTAGCATTAATTTTCTGTCTTCATCAGTTACTTTAGAATTTTTGCCTAAAGGTGAGATATTCTCTCAGGTTTTGTAACAGAGATGCTGGTTTTCTACTGCCTTTTGGCTTTAAACTGTCTTCAGCATGAAAAAAATCATGCTGAAGAATGTTATAATGAACGCTTTATCTTAGTGGTATTTAAAGGAACATTACTTTTCAAAGCAACTGCTTAAACCAAGTTTGCAAAACAGTCATGCAACTTTAAAATGACAAATGACAAAAAGATAAATGCAACTGACAAAATAGAAAGTAACATCAAGAAACCTATCTGAATGCTAACCATATGGACTAGAAGACTTGATCTGAACTCCAGTAAACAGTTGCCCCATGAAAGAGCCAGATGTTGAGAAAAGGCACTGCTGCTACTGCAGCTAAGGAAGGGAAAATAGCTATTCACACTCAATGTACATTACATTCACCAAGTGCTTGTATAGCCAGAAGAGAACTGAAGAAAGCAGTGGTGTGTACAAATGTCAGTATATTCAAAGAAATGAGGTTGTAAACATGTTCTTATTTTTTTTAAACTACCTTTCTCAGTGACTGCTTAGATTGAGGGCAGGAGGAAAAGGGGGCCACAGAGGATGAGATGGTTGGATGGCATCACCGACTCAATGGACATGAGTTTGAGCAAACTCTGGGAGACAGTGAAGGACAGGAAAGCCTGGCGTGCTCCAGTCCATGGCGTCGAAAAGAGTCGGGCAAGAGCGACTGAACTACAACAAAAGATGTTTTAAAGAAATAAACCTTGAATTAAAATTTTGGAAATAAGAAACCAATACATTATCAATAAAATTTTGTATGTTTTTTTATTGACCATCGAGATTGTTCCCCCAGTAGCTGTGGCTTTCCATCATCTGAAACTATGTCATCCTCAATACAGTGATGCTATTATTTCAGACAGAATGTTAGAACTATCTAGCTTAATCTTGAAGTTGGAGTAGATCCATCCAGTTAACCCTGGTGACTCAACTCAGTAACGTCACAGAGAAGATTTTTAACCATAATCTTAACCTCTCTTGGTGAAAGAAACGGCAACCCACTCCAGTATTCTTGCCTGGAAAATCCCATGGATGGAGGAGCCTGTTAGGCTACAGTCCATGGGGTCGCAAAGAGTCGGACACGACTGGGCAACTTCACTTCACTTCACTTCACTTAACCTCTCTACTGCTCTTCACCTCACTTGTCCTCATTATCTTCTTGCTCTTGAGCTTTCTCCTTTAATCATTTCTTGTTATGTATAGTAAGTTTTCCTCAATTACCAATGCTCAGCTAGGTCTTGGTTATTCCTCTCCTCTCAGAGGCAATGGTCATTGTCAAGGGAAGTCACTGCATCCTTTTTTTTTTTAAAGAACACCATTACTGAGATATATTAAAGATATAAATATTGTATATATGTAAAGTATGCAGCTTGTTTTCATATCAATATGCACTGTGAAAAGATCAAAGTTAAGCTAAATAACATATCCATCACATGTATATAGTATTTGTGTATGGGGGGATGAGATTTACTTTAAGATCCATCTTTTTATCAAGTTTTAAGAATACAATACAGTATTGTTAACTGTTTACTTGATACGCGTATACTTTTCAAGTTGTGACCTTTCCTCTAATCTCAAAGCTTGACTTGAATTATCAATCATTTTCCCTAAGAAAAACGTTCTATGTAGATGAAACTCAACCCTTTGAACTAGTTAGGTTCATAGGTGTCTCTGTTACAATGATATACAATTTGCAGCAACCTTAACTCAACCATACAGAAAACTCAGCACAAAAGCATTGCTTCCATTGAAGTCCAACTCTCGGTTCCATTGTACAAGCATACCCCGGGATCCAACTACGGACATCCCCGTTTACCCATATCATATACACTAACACTGAAACTTTGTGTTAGTTGTGTACGTGTGTGTATTTACACACAAACATCAGCTTCAAAATTGGCACTATTTCCCTACATATATCAAGAATTTAATCGAATATTTTGTAATTTATAAATGATTCATCCAATATGTTAATAGTCTACATGTAGTTTTGTTCATAATAAATCTCCTAGTCCTAAATTACCATTGGTAGTCCTGTTTATTCAAAAAACTATTTAAAATCTATCTGAAGACCATAAAACTTATTTAATTCTCACAAAAACCTTAATAAATTATTCTTAATTTTAAAGTTAGAACACTGAGGCTCAGAGTTTTAACTAAACTGCCCGCATCTACACAATTAAACAGTGGAAGAGGCATATCTAAAACTAGTCAATTTTTCTCAAAAACTCATGCCTTTTCCTTATGTATCAAGCTAAATACAAGACTGATTATGTTCAGCAAATACCTGAAATGTTGCCAATGTCAGTAAGCAATAGGAAAGAATATTTTCTTTTCAAATCTTTGCATTTTAAACTGTCAGCTTTTGATGCACTCATTCTTAAAGATTAGTAAAAGTGATAGCAAAGTAAACAGTTCTGGACATCTGCTGAGTGTCCACATACATACAGCCAGTTAAGTCCTATACTTAGTAGTATAGGCATGGATATGGCATAATTACAGTGATTCTTATGGAATTTTTCAACCGCCGAATCCTTCTCAGAATAACATAACACAATGCTCAAAAAAAAGGACAACACATTGTCCTTTCAGGAGTCTACCTTATCAATAAGGAAACTCGGTTTTGGTTTGAAGGGTACCTGAGTTTCACACACACACAACACACACAAACGCACACACATTTTATAACTCAGTGGCAACTTTCATTAATGCTATAGAATAAAAACAGATTTGAGAAAATGATAAAACAATATGGGGCTCTGTTTGGGCTTTTGATTTTATTTCTGAAGTTGTTTTTTAAAAATCTTTTCAACTGTTAACTCAGAACAAATCATGAGTGACCATTAGTTTAATAAAGAAAGACACATATTTGTAGTTTTTCTGAAAGGAAACAAAAAACACTTCCTTGCAAAAGAAAATATATCATTCTTAGGAACTACATTCCTAACCCAAAACAAAAGACACAAAGGAGCATCACTATAACTTGGCATTTTTTGACACACATTTAAAAATTATAAAGTGAAAGCCAGACAAGGGAAAATGCTTTTGATTAAATTAGTGGTTTTCTAGAACTCCATGGCAACAAACCCACGCTTGTGAAAAGCATCCTGTCTTAAAAATTGTATACGATCAAACTCCATTTTAACATCTTATTCTAAGGATAGTGTAAAATGTCAATGATACCTGACACCTAATGGCACTTAGGATAACTGGGGCATCAGAAGCTCAAGGAGGTGGTTTTCTAATAGTAAAAGCTGTAAAACGTGAAAGTCAAAGTCACTGAGTCGTGTCCGACTCTTTGTAACCCCACAGACTATAGCCCACCAGGCTCCTCTGTTCATGGAATTCACCAGGCAAGAATACTAAAGTGGGTTGCCATTTCCTTCTCCAATTGAATTAGGTCTCAACTTTCAAGCAACTAGTGACCTGATAGCCTTAACCTGTCATATTGCAGGAAAGCATATATGAATTTGAGAATTCAATAGACAGTAAGGTAAGAAGATGGCTTATATGGGGATGTGCTGATGGCAAGAAGGGGTAAGGCCTCACTGAAGACCCATTATCTATTATTTTAAATTCTAGTAAGGTGTCTAGACCTTACACTACATGAGTGATTTTAGGAAATGGTCATGACAAAAGCAGTTTTGATAGGACTATCTGGCTTAATTTTTAGCTGGAAAGAATCTTAAATCCAAAGTAATATCTATACTTATAGGTGACTAGCTGCATTACAGGATTTTATCAACTGATATATCACTAAGAGTTTAATTAGATGACTGAGAATTATAATGCAAAACTAGCACATAAAATCAACTTGAGCAAACTCATGAACTTTAAGAATCACTGGCTAATTTTTTTTTATTTTCAGTAATCTTTGCGACAGAGTAATAAAAAATATATTTTGAAGGGAAAGGAATATAAATGGAATTTCATTATAATGTTATTAACTATCAGATATGCAACAAACTGTTTTTGCTTTAAGGGATGTGTTAGCTAAATTAATCAGAAGAAAATAAAAAATTTCAGATTTTCTCATTTAAGTCAACAGAAAATATAGATGAGTGTTGATTTTTCAAATAAAAACATAACATTAAATTCTCTTTTCCCTTGGTTTTTAATCATTTCTTTGTACAAGCTTTCTGTCATCAACATATAAACATGCTAAATATTTTCCCATAAAAATAATTGCTAAAACTTATTAAACATTCACATTGTGTCAGAAACTCTTTAAAGTGCTTTACACTTATCAACTCATTTGATCTTCCATTAATCCTGTTAGATAATTTTACATCTATATTGATTTTATATGAGCATTCTGAGATAGTGGGAGATTAAGTAGCCTACCCAAGATCACACAACTAGCAAGTCGTTTCTTAGACAGGTAGCCAGACAGTCTTAAATATTGTACTAATTACCATGCTGGGCCTCCATGGTGGTACAGTGGATAAGAATCCACTGCCAATGCAGGGGACAGAGGCTTAATCCCTGGTCCAGGAAGATCCCACATGCCCCGGAGCACTGAAGCCCTCATGCCACAGCTACTGAAGCCCGCGTGTTCTAGAGCTGGGGAGCCACGACTACTGGGGCTGCGTGCTGCCACTACTGAAGCCGTGGGCCCCCAGCCTGAGCTCCGCAGTGTGAGAACTCACTGTGCGCCGCAACTAGGGAGTAGCCTCCACTTGCCGCAACTAGAGAAAGTCCACAATCAGCAGTGACGACCCAGTGCAACCAAAAGCAAAATAAATTTTAAAAACTTACCGTGCTATCCTTAGTCCTTTCTAGCTACTATTCTTGTAGTCTTTTGCCATACCTTCATTACCAAACTTCCCCACAAATAGTCACATTCTTGCTTCTGATCACTATTCCCTCCTCAGGGCCCACCTTTAACCTATGCCACGGCACTGAAACCAGTCTTGCCTATCATGATTTTTTCATAGCTACATCCAGGGATGCTCCTTGGTTCTTATGCTTCTCACACTCTACAGCACGTTTCATTTCTGAATGCTTTCTGGAATGTTTTCCTTTCTTGTTGACTCTGGCATCATCTTTATATGGTGTGCTAAAGTTTCTTTCTCAATTTTCCTTTCTAACAGCCTGTGCAGTACAATAGACTGAGTATAACCCTCCCCTCCCAAACATCTGCTGCAATGATATTTACCCTGACCACGTTCTTTAACCAATGCAATGTGTTTTTTGAAACAAGTGGCAGTCTTGAATGTATTTGCAGTTTGCCTTCTTCTCTTGGGTTCCTGTGATTCAACAGGAGCAGAACATACCCCAAGTAGTAGCCAGCTAACGACAATGAGGAACCATGTGGAACAGACTAGAATCTAACCTACAGCCTGGAGGCCTGCTGAGCTGATCCCAGATGAGGTCAGCAGAGAAACAGCAGATATGCAGATCCATGAATAAGAAATCAAAGGCTTAAAAATCAAATGTTGTAAATGACTAGGAAGTTAAAGTTCAGCTTCACTATCAAAGTGTGAGACTGTGATAAATGGCAAATGAGCTACCATAACACAATTCTAAGTGCTTTCATTTGTAAAGTCAAAGGAAAATGGTGTCTGCTTTGCTTGGGTTGTTGAGGAAATGAAGCACATGAGATAATACATATGAAGTACTTAGCACAGTGACTGAAAAACTGACATATAATATGACCCCAATTGATGCCTGCTATTATTATTCCACCAAAGAAGGTTCTCCTCATCTCCAGACTCAAATTTGCTACTGCAAACTACTCTGTGAGGTCACTTAAAGACCTTAAAATCTATAGGTGCTATCGTGAGCTCATTATATTTCCTCCTCCTTAGTACCTAACACTGAAAATGGCAATCCGTTTCACACAGCTCACAAGCGATCAAACTGTCTCCTCTGATTCTTCTTTAATTAACCCTTTTGTCCAATCCTCAATCAATTCTTTTTTCAATTTTGCCTCCAATATATGTCATTTATTCATCTCCTTCTCTCCTTACTGCTATTACCTTAATTTACTTATTTTACTGCATTAGTCCCAATTTTAAAGTATTTCTCACTGTTATAAAAGATAAAACTCTAGCCTAGTAGCTTATTACAATCACAGTTTATTTCTCATAAAGAATTCAAGCTATGAGTTTCTGGTTAGTAAATGATTTAGGACCTAAGTTCCTTCCTTCATGTGGTGCCACTATTTTTAATACTGGCTTCCATGATCTCTGGACTCTTATGTATCAAGCCAATGGAGTGGAAAAAAGCATAGATTGCTGCATATAGAAGGCATTAGGGTTCAGAGATTGAAGTGGTGCTCATAACTTCCACTCATCTTACACTGACCAGAAATCGGTCACATTTCACTTTAAAGGAGACTGAGAAGGGATATCCAGTTGTGTGCCAAGGAAAGAGAGGTGATGGGTGTGATGGACGGCCAGCCATACATTGCCCTACTTTCCTTGCTGGCCTCTGTCCTTCCAGAACTGGTTCTCTTACCATTCAATTCCTGGCAGGAGCCAGAATTTTTGTTGGTTAAACAAAAATTGGATCATCTGACTCCCATGTTTAAATTTTCCAACATCTCCCAGGAGTATGTTGACTAAAACCCAGACTCCTTACCTTGACTTACACAGTGCTTTGTAATCTTGTCCTTGCTTTACCTTTCTGAACGTGTCTCATGTCTATCTCTTCATCAGACACTAGGGGATATTCACACTGATTTTATTTTGTTTCCTTGACTATCCAAACAAATTCCTTCCTGGAGTGTTCTTACTGACCCTTCTCTCTTCCTAGAACAGTCTTCTATAATCCTCACATGGCTAGCACCCTTCCTTCCACTAAGACTTCAGCTTAAATGACACCTCTTCAAAGAAGTCCTCGCTGACAATCCCATCTAAAATAGTCACCCAGTCACTTTCTAGTACATCCTTCTTTGTTAATGTTCTGCATAGATCTTATGACAATTTGATATGTTGCTTTCTATCCAGAATCTACTTAGTAAGTCTATCTATCTATCTATCTATCTGCCTAACTATCTACGTAACTATTCATTTATCTATTCTTCCCATAGTATAAGTAGGCAGAGATCATTTTGTGTTTTATCCACCACCCTAGAATGCTAGCACTGTTTACCTTATGGTTAGTGTTCAGCAAATTTGACTCATTAATGAAGTTTGTTAAAATTTCTATGCATGAGCAGGCAAACTTTCATGCCCTAACCAACTCCACTGAGCTGAAAAGGCAAAGCAGGTTTGTTTCTTAAATTAACATTACAAAAGATAGCTGAAAGTTAAATGTACTAGGAAACAAACTGGTCAAATTATGCATAAAGTCTTAGCTGACCAACTTGGGTCCTCTTTACTTCCCACTGAGCCTAAAAATCTGAATGGAATGTCTGGGGATAGAAATTATAATATACTTTTCTCTATTGACTCAGGACTTTTTCCCTCTAAATAAAAATTTTACATGCAGTGAAACTATTAAATTTCAAAGTCTGGGACAAAATAGCTCCTTCCATTTAATTAATTGAATTATTCTTCCAGTTTACATTAGAAATCTCAGTGCAAATGTAGAACAAACTTATAATGTGTATTAGAAGTTAAAAAGCACAGTGGTACAAAGAATGTCAAATTCTTGATACTTAAAACAATGAAAGACATTTTTTAATATTTAATAATTTTAATAATGTAATTTAGTTTGATTAAATGTGGAATTAAGATTATTTATTTTGTTTCTTCTCTAGTAGAAAGTTTGAATAAATTTATGGCAGTTAATAATTGCTGAGAACTTCTGATATGCCAGTTCGTGCATGTGCATACTTTATAAGAACTATATGAGTTTTCAAAACTGAAGCAAAAGAGTTTGTAACTTTCCTGAAATCAGAAAGCTATCAAGAGTAACCACTATACACAGGGCAAATATGATTTGCAAACCACAATGTTACAGCTATGTCCTGAAGTGCTAAAAAAAAATATTTGCAAACAGTGTTCTTTGCCTATCAACAATCACACTACCTAAAATTTGAATACTAGCATTTTACTAAAACATCCCTTTTATTTAGGACACTATCATTCAATATTTCCTGCCTAGATATGAGGCATAATAGATTCTGACAAATCTACTCAGAATTACTTCATAGCCAACAAGGCAATAAAAGCTACCTGCAATGTTAGTTTCTGCATGTAAGAGACAGAGAGGGTAAGTATATCTAGCTTGCAGGAAACTTGAAATCTTGAACAAAGCACTGATGCAGTGCCAGACCTGTTATCTACAAGGAGTTGCTACATTTTGCTTCTAGCACTGCTATGAACCTTGATGCTTGCTTCCCTTTCTGACTTTACTGCTTCACCACTCTCCCAACCTCATTCTGGCTTAAACAGTAGATTATTAGAACTGGATGCTACATTAAGAGTTAAATCATCATTTCAGAATTTCATATGTTGAAGGATGTTTTTGCATTAATTGGGCTTAAGATCTTTCTTTTGTCAATGAAACAAATTAGTTCAGAGAGGTCTGTCATTAAGGACAGCAAGTGCTGGAACTCCAGCTTCTGTTCCTGGATTCATGGTCTTTCTGTTGTAGCACAATTTCCTCCTGTTACTGCTTCTGGTTGTTCATAACTCCTTAGGGTTCCTGGGATCTATGTGACTTCCAAAGACATCATTTTCCAAGGTAATTCCCCAAGACCACTATGCTTGCTTCCTTCTCTGATTCTGCTACTTTATTCCTCTCCCACTGCCATTACAATACCAGTATTTTTCTATCTTATTACCCTTATTTTCTGTGTTTTCTATCTGCTTAGATATCAGGAAAAAGGACAAAGGCTAAAGCCTGAAATACTTCTTTCTCTTTCTTGGCAAAAATTTTGTTTATTTATAAACACACCTTCTGAAGTCTCCAGTGATTGGGATTTGGGGAAACTAAGCAGAACAAAAAGATATCTTAGGCAGTTACTTGTCAGAGTCCCTCAGGTCACTTGGGGCATAGTGCCGGCTTCACATAGAAGGATACAGAGGCAAAAGAGCAATGGTGACATAACAGCCAGAACAAATGAAATAAACATGTGTATAAATATTTAAGTTAGCGAGAGCCATTACTCCCAGTGTTTTAGTATTTCTGTGTCTTCTCTAATCACAAACTATTCTTTGTTTAGTTTTCATTTCTAGTTTCAAGAGAAAGCAGATTTCAAGAGGGGCCATTTTAACATTTAACAATAAGGACATTTTCTACAGCTACTTTATCAAATGCACCAGTTCGTTCAATTTATTTTACTGGATTTCCAGACCTGAAACTTATTATTGCCTTTTGTCTACTAAAGGCAAATGTACTTAATTCTAAAATTCTCCCCTTCACCTTTGAGTCTATTGTTATTTTTGATCTACATTAATGATAAAACCCTAGAGGAAAAAAGCATATAGAATATGTATGTACTTGCATATTTGTGGGCATCTTATGGGTAATGTTAGACTTCCCTGCTGGCTCAGATGGTAAAGCATCTGCCCGCAATGCGGGAGACCCAGGTTCGATCGCTGGGTCGGGAAGATACCCTGGAGAAGGAAATGGCAACCCACTCAAGTACTCTTGCCTGGAAAATCCCATGGACAGAGGAGCCTGGTAGTTTACAGTCCATGGGGTCAAAAAGAGTCGGACATCACTGAGCGACTTCACTTTCACTTATGGGTAATGTTTGTATATATTTTTTTTAAAAAAACAAAGTGAGTATCCAGCACATGCAACATTCAAAACAAAATAAAGTGTTTTATAATCTCTAAATCCCTAGGAGGAAAGATTAAAGTCCACAATTAATGGAGTTCAACTGAATATTTGCTCATTTCCCCAAAGCTTAAGACTGTTGTCTAGTCAACACTAACCAGGGTTAAAATGAGAAAAACAAAGGTAGAGTGAGTTGCAACTTGGGTTTAATTTTAAAATATGGAAGAACTAATGGCAGATGAGTTTCTACCTCACATATAAAGAATAAACAGTCCAGGCTCCCTGGCCTCCTTGATCCTTGTCATGCTGTCCTCTTTGAAATCCTGTATTCCCATGCCCCTCTGACACTCCCTGATTCTCATTTTGCTTCATGTGGTCCTATTTTATAGCCTCTTACTAGTTCTCTTCTCATCATTCAGCTTAAATGTTAATGTTGCTCAGCATTACATACTTGCTTCTCTTCTCATTTTAGTCTACGTGTCCCCAGATTCTACTGTCACCTCTACGCTGGCAGCATAAATCTACATTCCCTGCCCCTCGTGAAGGTTCCAACTTACAGCACTTCCTACCTGTGTTCCTTATGCAGATGCCCCCAGTGACCTCAACCTCCATAACTCCAGACTGAGCTTAGTAACCCCAAGCCTGCTCTTTCCTCTCTACACTGTATTTTAAATAATGGCACCACCACCCATCCCGTCCTGCAAGGTTAGAACTGTGGTTATCAGCCTTATCTCAGACTTCACATTTAATACTATTCCCATCATACCTTGTGTATTTAACTACTCTTCTTATTTACAGTAATAACTGTACTTCAAATCCTGATCATCTCCTGCTTGGATTGTCAGCCTGGTCTACTAATTGTTCTGCCCGCTAGATGCTCCTAGCCACTTGCTTTAAACAATCCTTCATTATGTTACCACTGAGATAATCTTAATAAACCACATGTTCAAGCAAGGTAAAAACTCTTCAGGATCCCTGTTGCCTTTGGACTTCTGAAAGGAAATTCCTTAGCATATCCTGGAAGATGATATATTACTAGTCATCCTTCAAGAATTCAATAAAAAGCATTCTCCTTTATGAGATTTTTCTTGACATACTGAAACAGAATTAAATAATTCCTTCTGCTAATGTGATTGTATATGCTGCATATCTCTGACTTTGTATTTACTACACTATTGTAGGATTATATGTCTACATGATACTGGATTGTAAGCTCTTTGAGGCTTTGCATTGTGGCTATTTATCTTTGAGGAGAGTGAACAGAATTTTTAAGCATAAAAACACACCAATTTCCTCTGAGAACACTGGGAAACAAAAGAATTTTTTAAAATTGGATGATAAACCCCACAATAACTTAGAGCATAAATTGGAATATGGAAAATGGTGACCAGAAAACAAGTCGGAAACTGGTTGCAATAGTATAAGCACAGAAGAACTGAACAATTCCTAAAAAAAAAAACTATCCTGGGGGTCTGCAGAAAGGGTTCTGTTAAATATGGGGGAAAACTATTATTTGTCTATTTATATAATTTAAATTCTGACATTCAGAAGATTTTTCTTAAAATTTCTTTAATCATGTTTTTGTATGAAACCTGAAGGACAAATATATTCATTACGTTCTCCCTTCTGAAAATATTCTTTTGAATTACTGCTGTGTAAAACATGTTTGGGAAGCCCGAATTACTTACAAAAAGCCTGTGTTACTTCAAAAATGGCATATTTTTTTATTTTTAAAAATAAGGATCACAGTGCAGTATGATCTATGAAAATGCATCATTAATCTGGAAATAAATATCTATCCAGTAAAAGTGGGAAGTATTCTCTCTCTTTTTTTTAATCCTTAAATTCCTGGATATACCTTGTGAAATGACTTCACAAATGTTATCCATATAAATTTCTGAATGACCAGAGGCTCTTTCTCTAATAATCCTATCATGAAGTAATACTGCAGATATTTAGGAGAGCTCTTTCCTGGGTTATGTGTATTGACTGCACTCTATGCCCAACTTTTTAACAAATGAACATGAGGCTGTAGTGTCTATAGATCTGATAGATTTCTATGACATTTACAAAGAATTATACTATTAGTGCCTTATATTTTTTGTACAATTTATATATTTATTATTTGTAATTAAAACAAAATTTAACATTTTTAACCCTAATTTTTGTTTAGGTAGTCTGTGCCATAATTTTTATAAGGATTTCATTTTAGAACATATATTCTTCAAAAGTAAGAATATTCAACATTCATAGTATAGTCCCATCATATTATATTCAGAGCATATTTTCATCAACAACCCTGTACTACTGAATAATAATATAAAATTTGGCATTTTAATTTTCTTAATGCAGAAAACACAAAAAAGAAAGTAGAAACCACACATACTATATAATTTAGAAGAATATAAAGAGGTAAAACTCTCTTTTTAAATTAAAAACCTGATGCTTCTCATTCCAAAATTTTCCCCATGGCTATAATAATATGTCTACCTATAAATATCCATATATATATAGCACAACTTTTTGTTATAAAAGTGAGATATAGTCTACACACTATTCTGCAACGTTTTTAAAAAATTGTATTCATGTTTCAGCACCAGGTTTTCAATTCAATATGATATAAATATAGTTACAAATCTTTTAACATTTTGAATAAAGTATAATTTATTTATAATGAAACATATAAATCTTAAGTGTACAGTTTTAACAAATTTCAACAAATGTATGCATTAGTGTAAATGGATACTCGAACATTTCCATCATTCCCAAAGATCTCTTGCATCACTTCCCATAGAACACTGCATCACCCACCCTCACCTCAAGCAACTACTGTTCTTATTTCTTTCATCCTAGATTAGTTTTAGCTTATAGAAATGTATATAAATATAATCATACAACACCATCATATCTCATTTCAAAAATATTTAACTATTCTCATGTTAGTAGAATTGATAGGTTGTTTCAAGTTTTTTGTTTAAAATTACTCTCATAATTATATTTAGTCTTTAGATCTTTAGTACCTCTGAAATTTAATGTTATGAAATATGGCATAAATTAATTCTATTGAACACTGATTACTGGCATTTCCAAATCATCTACATTATAGTCTATATTTCCCACACTAGCTTCAAATTTCACATGTATGACATATTAAAATCTCAACATACTACTTAGATACACTATTAACCTATTTTTCTATTATTATGATATAGTATTGTCTCTTTATTATGGTAGTATTATGCACATTTTATTTTCTGATAGAGCAACTATCTCTTCATTTTACCTGTTTCTAAAAAGACAAAAATCTTCAGCTATATTCCACTTACATAAATGTATACAGTGGTGTCTGACATGTTAAACATCCAATAAATATTGTCTACTATCATTTTATGTAAGAAATGTTCATCTTCTCTTTAAAAAAGTAGTCTGTAGAAGAATATGTTCAAGAATATTTTTAGTAGAATTCAGTTAGAAAATGTTTAAAAATCATCAATTTTTTTACTTCAATTCATATTACTAACTTTGCGCCTTTATTCTTGTATGATTTTCAGGTTCTGCTTGTAAAATGTCATAGTAATAAATACTTCTTCTCCATAATATAAATTATGAGTGGAAACAAGTTTTAGGAACAGAATGAAGAGATTTAGGCATTCTTTAGAGAACAAAAAAGCACAAGAATGGGTATGTGGTTATTTACATCCTTAGATGTCTGTTTCCTATTATTTGATTTTGAAGGAGTCCTTTAGAATATAAATCTGTGCTCTCGGAAGAATATCTACCCATCCTAGTGTTTCACCATTTGACTTTCATTGAGAAAGTTACATGGACTGCTACTGAGGTGTTTCAGAGCTTAGGGGCCAGTCACCACATCACCCCTCCTGCTCCACTACTCACTATGTGCTCTGTGTGTGTGCACAGTCGCTCAGTCATGTCCAGCTCTTTGTGATCCCATGGACGGTAGCCCATCAGGCCCCTCTGTCCATGGAATTCTCCAGGCAAGAATACTGGAGTGGGTAACCATGCCCTCTTCCAGGGTATCTTCCCCATCCAGGGATCAAACCCAGGTTTTCTGCATTGCAGGTGGATTCTTTACCATCTAAGCCACCAGGGAAGTCCTCTATTCACTATATTAATCACATATTACTTGAGAATCATCTTGGCAAATGTCACTATGCTAGGTATTCAGGGGATTATGAAGAAGTCTAAGAACTTCACATATACTTAAGAAATGTGCTATTTATTTGGAACGATCACACTTTTTTTGAATAGGCAAAGAATGATTATATATTATTTATCTACCTACCTATCATCCTCACATATAAATAGATAGCTAGCTAAAGAACAAATAACTAATAACTCAAAAGAGTTATTAGTGCACTTCTAATTATAAAATCTTAAACATATGCCCTTTCATCCTAAATCCATCCCATGTAGCAGCCTTAATCCTCAACCTGGCCATTTGCCCCAGCTTACTCACCTCAGGGTCCATGCTGGGAAGGCAGATGGGATGGTTAGTGGAAAAGATGGAGAGGGTATTCCAGGTTGAGAGAACAGGTTACTCAGTTTATAAGAGTTCTTAAAATGTTAGTCTTTATCCAGTATATACCATTTCCCCCTAAATGTCACATGCTGTATTAAAAATACTAATCCTAAATAGGTGGTGATTTAAAAAAATGGGATAAACAAAAAGATGAGCCATACTGAGTCCCTTCCCTGTTCACATGAAACTATTACAACATTATCCACTAGCTGGCTATACCACAATGCAAAATAAAAAGGTTTTCAAAAAGAGATGAGCCATAGATGATGGATACACTGGGCAATCGAGTATGTAGATGTCAGCTACTAAGGACATCTAACCAGTTTCCCTGACTTGCAAGCTTCCACCATCCTCAAGGCACCTGATTACAATTTACTTTATCATGAATGTAGAGTGTATTGGACACAGTGCGCTAATGAATAACACAGGGCTCCACACCTCTTGATAATTACACTTCTTATTGGAGAGTAACAACCTACATACCTGTTATTTTCAAGTTAGCTACTCATTTGGCTCAGTGGTATAGAATCCGCCTGCCAATGCAAGAGACAGAGGTTCGATCCCTGGACCAAAAGATCCCCTGGAGGAGGAAATGGCAACCCACTCCAGTAGTCTTGTGTGGAAAATCCCAAGGACGGAAGAGCCTGGCAGGATACAGTCCATGGAGTCACAAAGGGTCGAACATGACTGAGCATACACACACAGCTCCTTTTTTTTTTTTTTAAGAATTACTAATTAAGAATTAAAGACTCTGGATCCTCTACAAAGCAAGTTGCATGAGATTCTTCCTCACAGATTCAGATTTGAATGTAGGATAGAATTTGCAGGCAACAAAAAATCTAGAGCTCTTGCATCATTAATAAATGCCTCCAAGAAAACTTGCAGGATTTATTTTGGCTAAAGGAATCTAAAATAAATTAG
Organism: Odocoileus virginianus; assembly: GCF_023699985.2. Lineage (NCBI taxonomy): Eukaryota > Metazoa > Chordata > Mammalia > Artiodactyla > Cervidae > Odocoileus > Odocoileus virginianus. The sequence goes on along the minus strand of NC_069686.1, from coordinate 8,674,048 downwards.
AAGAAAAGAGTAGCATTTACATTTTTAAAACATTATCAAAAGATAGTGGTTTAACAACATTAGTACTTCAAACATTTTAGTTACTTAAATATTAATGCCTTTAAAGTTTCAACCACAATACTGATGAGTAAACTAAATATATAACAATAGCAAGCTGAAGTAAAAGTCTATGTGATGCACTGGAATCCACGAAACGAAGCAGAAACTGCTAACTGAAAGTAAACTGCCTACATTTGAGTTTTGGGATTGGTTCAGAACGCATGTACGGGCTCTCTGGCTGCTGTGCCCCAACCTTCCCACTATGAAGATTTTCACCGCCTTTCTCTTAGTCTTGTCACTTCCCTTCACTGTCAGATATATACAGGGAGATGAAAGAGAGGTTAGGCACACAGTGTGTTAGTCACTCAGTCGTGTCCGACTCTTTGCGACCCCATGGACTGTAGCCTCCAGGCTCCTCTGTCCACGGAGTTCTCCAGGCAAGAATACTGAAGTGGGTTGCCATTTCCTTCTGCAAGGCACACAAAAGCCTGCCTAACAGCAAAGGTGCACTGAGAAAAAAGCACCTTTGGTTTTGCAAGCGTGCGGAGGTGTCAGTGTTTGCATGACTGCTCCTAGAACCCTTTCCTGTATCTCTCTATTCTTCCCTTAGGGGTGTACAGTGGGTGGCCCAAGGCCTTTTTCCCAAGAGAAATAATGCCAATTAATGAAGAGGACACTCATCTTCAAGTAAGGAATACTCTGAAAAATTGCCTTTATAGGCTCTAAAATCTAACCTGTGAGGCAGCAGGTGTGTTAAGATATATATGCTGCTCCTGCCTTGGTTAACTATAAAGTAAATTTCAGCTACCCCTGGGTTACAAAATCTATTACCTATTGCATCAAACTTCCTCTGTCTCTTTTTGTTTGTTTTGCTCTTTTCCATTAGTGGAAAAAGTCCTACTTATCCTCTTTTCCACTCTCCTTCTCCCACTGGCAGGAAGATATTGTCCTTGCTAATTGTCCTGAGCTCCATTTCCTGAGCTCAGAGGGGGGTAAAAAACAAGAGCTATTTTTCTTTTATCCTTGAGCTGACAACAGAGAGAAGATTTTCTCATTAAATTTGATTGGGAGTCATTTTTACATATGCCACTCTCAAGTACAAACTAGACAATATTCTTGGAATTTTGAAATGAATGTGAAAGAAATAGCTTAGTGTAGGTTCACCACAATAGGAGTCTGAAAGCCCATGTTCTTATTTTCATTATACTACATATAGACTTTGAGATGTTAGCCAGTCACTTACACCAGGTGCTATTGGGCTTTATTACTTTCATCCAGGCTTCCTACACTCCCAGCATCAGCACCCACACATCTTTACCTGAGACTCTCTCTGGATGCCGCTGCCCACTCTGTCACACCTGATTCTGGAAGTAGCCTTGAGTAGCACCTGACAACAGCAATGGTTGCCATAATAATTACCCACTTCCCTCACCCTTTGCATGGCATCATTTCATGGCACATGTTCCACACTGCTTCCTAGAATTTCCCTGTAAATCCCAGTTGCCCACACTCATAACTTGCTTGCTAACACATCTTTCCATGTATCTCTTCCCTAGCACTGTTTCCAGAGATCAACTGATCAGCTTTTGGGAGGGCATAAACAAAGACAGTGTTTTTCTATATTAAAAAAGCAGATACACAAGTTAGTGGAATTGGATAACTTGCCAGCCAGATGGCAAGAAGAACCCCACTGCTGGTTATAATTGCGATGGTGATAATCCTTGGTACACTCCAGCATCAGAGTTGCTAGCTCACTTGTGAAGAACGGGGATAAATGACAGATAGGAGGTACTTATGCAAAGTATTCAAGAGTTATGGCATCAACGGTAACTAAAGGAACTATGGATTTGAATGTTTATTGTTAAGTGTTGACCAGTGCTTAAAGAAAGAAAATGACAGTCTATCGAGTCCATTCTCAACTCAGAGGAAGGTGTGAGGGCCATAAGGTATTTATGGTAGCATTTAGATACTTATCTTCTATAATGAGAGGAACATGTTGTAGATCAGTCCTAAGACATTTTTGTGAGAAAGACTGAAACACAAAACTGGACAGTCGCTTACATTACAGTAAGGCCTTGTTAAGAAAGGAATGTGACCACAGGATGTGGAGTGGATGTACCTGGTAAACAAACCTCAAATTCTCTTGAACCCTAAAAGAGGTGAACCACTCCTTTGTTAAAGGATAACAGGCTTTTCTTCTCTGGCGTCTGTACCGATGATTCAGAAGCTGATCTCCCCTCACTTTACTTCCCTACTTCCAAACCAATCACCAGAGTCATGTCTTAGCTTGAACTGGCTTGAGAAGTACAGTTCCTTTTATAAGAGGAAAGAGACAATTCACAAAGAGCTGTAGGAGCTTGATACTATATAACAGCAAAAACTGAGAGCACACGCCTGAGAATTGATTTTGAGGATACTGAAATATAAGGGCTGAAATACAAGGAGTGGACTCTAAGGTTGGTATGCATGCATGCGCACACACAGACACACACACAAAATAAGAGATCAGGTGAACAGAAGCTTGATATTTGCTGCTGTAACCTTTCAGCCAGTTTCCAGAGTGGAACTAGTTCTAGACTCAAAACCATCAATTGGGAAACACGGTCCCTTTGAGGAAGTACCTTGCAACAGCACAACAAATATACTGAGTAGAAATTCCCCAACATTCCCCCAAGTTCCCCCAAATACCAGCATTGCTATGCACTGGAAAAAATGCTCACATTTTTGAGGGCTGTTGAACATCAGGGGACCGTAAATACCATCATGGACTGATTTTTTTAGAGTTCATGTATAGATGACAGGAGGTAAATGGAGTCCTGGCTCATATCTATCTCATGGTGGATCCATTGTGTCCATGGATCTATCCTATGATTATTTCCCCTGTCGCTGAACACAGAATCTGAACAGATGTAAACTCACAAAATCTTTGAACTGATTTCTAAATCTTTACAGTAAGAAGCATTATGGCAGGAAAGACCATGTACCAGTCCTTAAAATTTCTCCTTTCCCTCTGGTGAGGAATGTAAATCAAATGCAACATAGCATTCTGGGTGTAGTAGCAGATATCCGTACACCATGGAAGACAAAGATACAGAGACCATCATTTCCATCATCTCCACAATTAATTTATCTTTCTGGCTCTGCAGAAATAGGCTAGATCATGACAGATGTTGATCAACTAACCGCAAACAAATTAAGCAATATTAATAGCTCCATTTGCTGTTTCTGTGCTAAATGTGTTATCTTTTCTAGAGCAGATTAACAAAGCTTCTGACACATGATATGCAACTACTGAAGTGGTAAATGTTTTCCTTTCAATATCCCACAGAAAGGAGGATCAGAAGGAGTTTAGATTCATGGGTTAGATAGCAGCATATGTTCATGATTATGCCCCAGGATTGTTAGTTATCTTGCTCTTTGACCCAATACAGGGACCTTGACCATTTGGACAATCTGCAGAACTTCACACTAATCCACTCTATTAATGATAACATGTTACTCAAACTTGAGCAGCAGCAAGTGATAAGGAAACCCACACGGGGACATCTGTCTGACAGAGCATAAGAAACAAATCTTCTAATGATTCAAGTGAAGGTTTAGGAGCCCAGTTGTCGGGAACATGCCAGAACACACGTTACAAGATAAAGAGCATGTTATTGTACTTTGCACCTCCAGCAGTAAGAAAGGAACACATTTTGAAGGCATTTACTTCATAACACATTTGGCAATGTTACTTATGGGATAAGGCCTAATATACTTAGTATACTGAGAAAGTAACTTTCAGGAACAGGTGGGCTAGACTTCTGTGTTGCAATGACACCTCTCTCAGCTCACTCCTATGACTTCACGGGTGGTTCTGTTTGCCAAGCTGATGGAGCTAGAGGAAAATCTGTGCTTGGTTTCTTGATAATCCATTGCAGTAAATTGTTGGGAGCTGAAAATGCCACACTACATCTCAGTGACAGCCCTGAAAGACAATCGTAAGGGGAAATCCTCCCAGGAGGCAGGACCTTGAGTAGTGCATCTGGTCACCAACTGTGTGGACAAATTGGCCATGGAATTCTCCAAGCCAGGCTTCAACAGTACGTAAACCATGAACTTCCAGATGTTCGAGATGGATTTGGAAAAGGCAGAGGAACCAGGGATTAAATTGCCAACATCTGTTGGATCATTGAAAAAGTGAGAGAGTTCCAGAAAAACATCTACTTCTGCTTTATTGACTATGCTAAAGCCTTTGACTGTGTGGATTACAACAAACTGTGGAAAATTCTGAAGGAAATGGGAATACCAGACCATCTGACCTGCCTCTTGAGAAACCTGTATGCAGGTCAGGAAGCAACAGCTAGAACTGGACATGGAACAACAGACTGGTTCCAAATCAGGAAAGGAGTATGTCAAGGCTGTATCTTGTCAACCCTGCGTATTTAACTTATGCAGAGTACATCATGAGAAATGCCAAACTGGGTGAAGCACAAGCTGGAATCAAGATTGCCGGGAGAAATATCAATAACCTCAGATATGCAGATGACATCACCCTTATGGCAGAAAGTGAAGAACTAAAGAGCCTCTTGATGAAAGTGAAAGAGGAGAGTGAAAAAGTTGACTTAAAGCTCAACATTGAGAAAACTAAGATCATGGCATCCGGTCGCATCACTTCATGGCAAATAGATGGGGAAATAATGGAAACAGTGACAGACTTTATTTTCTTGGGCTCCCAAATCACTGCAGATGGTGACTGCAGCCATGAAATTAAAAGATGCTTGGTCCTTGGAAGAAAAGTTATGACAAACCTAGACAGCATATTAAAAAGCAGAGACATTACTTTACCAAGAAAGGTCCATCTAGTCAAGGCTATGGTTTTTCCAGTAGTCATGTATGGATGTGAGAGTTGGACTATAAAGAAAGCTGAGTGCTGAGGAATTGATGCTTTTGAACTGTGATGTTGGAGAAGACTCTTGAGAGTCCCTTGGACTGCAAGGAGATCAAACTAGTCAATCCTAAAGGAGATCAGTCCTGAATATTCATTGGAAGGGCTGATCCTGAAGCTGAAATTCCAATACTTTGGCCACCTGATGCGAAGAACTGACTCATTTGAAAAGACCCTGATGCTGGGAAAGATTGAAGGTGGGAGGAGAAGGGGATGACGGGGAAAGGGGCGAAGGATGAGATGGTTGGATGGCATCACTGACTCGATGGACAGGCATTTGAGTAAGCTCTGGGAGTTGGTGATGAACAGGGAAGCCTGGCGTGCTGCAGTCCATGGGGCTGCAAAGAATTGGACATGACTGAGTGACTGAACTGAACCGAAGGCTTTGTATGGAATACTGAGCAGTGGTAAATGATCTGACTGTGTGGTTGAGAGCTTTGGAAAGATGGATTGGGAGATTTGAGATAATAGTGTCTAGAGAAGAAATAGTGGAAGGAATTATTGGAGGCAGTCACAAAGTCTGTAGAGCTTCTCTTCTTGTACAAATGTTTTCTTGCAGTATAAACTGAATAACCAATGGATAGAATTACCTGTCTAGTGGAATAAGTTTTCTCCCTGTGGGTGCTACACTTATTGTGTAACGGCCCATGGGAGAAATAGTTACTGTGTTACAGATGTAGACTATGCATGGGCTCTCTCTTTGAAAGCTAATCTAGCTATTAATATTACCTCTGTTGAATGACTGATGTCATAATCAAAAACCAACAGTGATGACTTGGTATGACACATTCTCTTAAGGAGACCAACCAGTCATTTGGTTGTAAGTTGGTAATATTTGACCCTTTCCTTCATGGAAAGTACAATTAATTGTCATTGCTGGGATTGGTAAATATTTTGCTATGGATTTGCCTTTTCTTCCTAAGTGTCTCATCCAGCAATACTATCCAAGAGCTCAAAGAATGGGAGATTTACTGTCATTGGATCCTGTATAACTTCTTTTTGATTGCAAGTAAAAAAGGGCCTATATTACAGTGAAGTTAATTTCAGTCGCTCAGTCGTGTCCGACTCTTTGCGACCCCAGGAACCACAACACACCAGGCCTCCCTGTCCATCACCAGCTCCCAGAGTCCACCCAAACCCATGTCCATTGAGTTGGTAATGCCATCCAGCCATATTATCCTCTGTCATCCCCTTCTCCTCCTGCCCTCAATCTTTCCCAGCATCAGGGTCTTTTCCAATGAGTCAGCTCTTCGCATCAGGTGGCTAAAGTACTGGAGTTTCAACTTCAGCATCAGTCCTTCCAATGAACACCCAGGACTGATCTCCTTTAGGATGGACTGGTTCTTGCAGTCCTTGGACTGCAAGATCTCCTTGCAGTCCAAGGGACTCTCAAGAGTCTTCTCCAACACCACAGTTCAAAAGCATCAGTTCTTCGGCACTCAGCTTTCTTTATAGTCCAACTCTCGCATCCATACATGACCACTGGAAAAACCAGTCGAGGAAAGGTGACCAAAAGTGCATGGCTATGAGATATCACTCATTTTACTGTATATTGCATTACCCCAAATCTGCTGGCCTGATAAAATGTTGGATTTTATCTTGTGTTTCTTTGAGGCACAAGAAAACCACTAGTTTATGAATGACACCCTTACTCTGTGGGCTTGGGGTCTATCCTTTAAGAGTCAGCGACTATTGTGTGATGCAATGTCTCTAAAGGGCTTCCCTGGTGGCTCAGATGGTAAAGAATCTGCCTGCAATGCAGGATACCTGGGTTGGATCCCTGAGTTGAGAAGATCCCCTGGAGGAGGGCATGGCAAGCCACTCCAGTATTCTTGCCTGGAGAATCCCCATGGACAGAGGACCTTGGTGGGTTCCCAGTCCATGGGGTTGCAAAGAGTTGGACACGACTGAGCAACTAAGCCCAGCACAGCACCTGTCTCTAAACAGCTAGAACACATGGCTCTGAGAACCAAGAGTCAAACTAGAGGTAGTCCCTTATGCTGTGTCTCCCGGTGACCCACTTGGGTGATGGGTGCTTCCCATACTCAACTTTCAGTTCTGCTATATAAGAGGTACTGTTCCCCAGGGTGTTGAGCAGGGGAAGGTTTAACAAGGGAGTAGCTGTGTTCCAATAAAACTTCGCTTACAGAAACAGAATACAGCCAGATTTAGTCCCTGGTTAATTGTTCGCCTAACCTTGTCCTACATTATTTCTAAGTTTCCTTCATGGTCTAAAGTTCTGTATTATTTGCCTCTATATTCAAGAAAGACTTTAGAAATTTCTCCAAGTCATAAGAAATTATGAATATCTCTATGAAGAAATTATAAAGTTTATAAAAATCATACATAATCTAAAATAATTGCCAAGATTTTGTATTTTGAAATTAGTATTTTATAGTAAAAACAATGTATTTGTAATAGGCTATCTTTAAAAGTGAACTTTTTGAGCATTTAGCATTAATGCATTGATAGTTTTATTGAAAACATAATTTGAAAAATAATATACACTGAGGAAATTATTTTTTTTCAGATGACAGGACTTGCTGACAATAATATTCTGCACAAGTTTAATAGCTATAGCCTAAATCAGAAGAGAATAATTTTCAGCTTGGAGCACTCAGGAAGACAAGCCACATGTAACATATGTAATAACTTAGAAGCATGAAAGAGTCATTGTTTAAAGCATACTGTTATAATGAATTCAATTATGTAGTAATATAAATGTCTTCACTCCAATAAAAATGAATGTAGGTTATGTAAATCATCACTTTTAAATTGCTAAAAAAATTAGAGATTGAAGTGCTAAATAAAATACAATGAAATTTTTAATAAAGAAACTGAAAGATAAGCTCAAGTTACTGAAAACTTTAAAAACCAAATTTCTGCATATTAAACAATTGTAAATTAGCTGAATGCTTATGTTTATCATTATTCCTCCTCTTTCATTTTCAAACAGGCAAAATAAATAAAAAGATTAAATAAAACAATTCAGAAATTAACAGAAATAGTTATTTATATTAAAAATAGTTATAATATTAAAAGTAAAATTTGGCCAAGCACAGTTTTTAAAATTTTAAACAATACTGATAATATAAATGTGATTCACTGATAGAGAGAAAAATTATGGTATTTGGAATTACTGCCTCATTCTTCTATATATCCATAAATTGTTCAACTGAAAATTTTCATTTTCATCCAATTATGCATCCATGCTAAGCGCTTCAGTCATGTCCAACTCTGTGCAACCCTATGAACTGCAGCCCATTGTACATTTATGTATTTTTCCAGATACAACATGAGTTACATTATAAAGAATTAAAAGCATAAGAAACAATTCAACTAATTTCTTTTATTCAGTCGAAGGCAAAATGTACGTGACTTTTTTCTCTATAGTTAAAAAGCACAGTCTATATCCCATAAAAGGCTATTAAAGTAAAAGTAAAGTAAAATAAAGTCTCTCAGTCGTGTCCGACTCTTTGCGACCCCACAGACTGTAGCCTACCAGGTTCCTCTGTCCATGGGATTTTCCAGGCAAGAGTACTGGAGTGGGTTGCCATTTCCTTCTCCAGAATTTATTTTAAAAAACCCAGCTTAGTGCTATTACTTATCCATGGTCTGCCATGTTTGTCTTTATTTTTAAAATTTAAATAGTATTTCCTTTGTCCTCACTTCCTAGTTCTACTATTTTTCATAAAGGCCACATAAACATCTATTTGCTTCCCCAGTGGCTCAGTGGTAAAGAATCCACCTGCCAATGCAGGAGATGCAAGACATAGATTTGATCCCTGGACCAGGAAGATTTCCTGGAAGAGGAAATGGCAACCCACTCCTTTACTCTTGCCTGGATAATCCCATAAACAGAGGAGTCTGGCAGTCTACAGTCAATAGGGTCACAAAACATTGGACACCAGCTGAGGACACATGCACTTGTGCACTTAGCAGGTTTATAAGGTAGGCCTTGATCTTATTTTTATTAAAAAAAAAAGTGACAAAGAAGGTTTGCAAATCAATCTCTAAGAATTTCATGAAACCTAGGTTTTCCTTTCAGGTGGAAAGTTGGATATGTTTTTATGTTTATTTATGAGACTCAATTTGCTATTAATTCTGAAAAGAGAAAACTGATAAACTGTATCTTTATTTGATATAAACATATATATTTTTAATTCATATAGTATCAAGTTATATACAGAAAAATTAGAATTTTATATTTATATTGAGATATTTTTGTGTAGAATACAATAATATTGAACATAATACTATTACTACAATTTCATAATTATGGGTAAACACAATGAAAGATCATTTATTGCTCCTATGCCTAACCAAAACATTTCCATTTCTAGTAATGAAATGCAGAGCCTAGAAAGCAGAAAAACAAATAGGTAACCAAAGTGATAGGAGAAAGACTGACGACCAGCTTCCCAGTAATGGAATCACAATTATCTTCTAAGACTATAAAGTATTTGCCATGATCATGTTTGGTGGAGTCTGATAAAACATTAAAGATGAGAAAGGATAAATTATTCAATCTGAATATCAAGCCAGTCATTTCAGTTAAAATCTCATTCAAAAAATGAGCTGTTATTTAAAAGCTGAAAAGAGTGAATTGATAAGGAAACATTTACTTTGCAGATATATGCAGCCAGATAAAAATATGCATGAAAATACAGTTGGGCAAAATATCAAAAGGACAATATTAAGAGTGTTTCTCACATAAAGATGTAGAGAGGTGAAATAACTACAGTGATAGATGTGACTAGCTCAGGAATGATGTGAAAATTGTTCTGTAACCCAATAAAATAGTTTAAATTGGATTCAAAGTTATTGAGAAGGTAATTTAAAAGGAAAGAGAGAGAGAATGCCAATGTAACAAAGAAAATTGGTTTAGAAGTGATCAGCTGGTAGACAACCCTAAGGAGAGAAGCAGAGTTCTCTGGGTAATTGAGGCAGGACACAATGAACATACTAAAGATAAAAGAAAAATACAAACAAGGCAAAAATGACATCTGCAGAAAGAAACAAAATAGGACTTAATTTCATTTTTTGAAATAATACTTCATCATTCTACATTTCAACATTATTTGTGCACATTATTGCTATTTTTATTAGCACAGATGGTAATACTATATCCTTAGCCTTAATACATTAGGACTGCAAAGAACAGAAAAGTTGTAAGAAATCTTGTGGCTTTATTTCCTTTATAGTTCATAAGTTATTATCTTTTCTGCAGAGAGGAATAAGACAAGCAAAGGAAGTAACTATTCCTTTGGAGAGTATGGAGCGAATTATTAGTGAAGTTCAAAAGCTCCTGAAAAAATTTGAGCGTTCCAGGGAAAGTCATTGAACATAACGATTGTTTTGCAACTGCAGAAACTTAAAATTCACATAAAATTTTTCATATGCTCATTTGTGTGTGTATATGTGTGTGTGTGTGTGTGTGTGCACTCAGTCACTCAGTCATGTCCAGCTCTTTGCAACCCCATGGACTGTAGCCTGCCAGTCTCCTCTGTACCTGGGATTCTTCAGGCAAGAACACCAGAGTGGCTTGTCATTTCCTTCTCCAGGGGATCTTCCTGACCCAGGGATCGAATCCATATTTCTTCCGTCTTCTGCATTGGCAGGCAGATTCTTTACCGCTGCACCACCTCGGAAGCTCCCAGATGCTCATTTAGTGTTTTGTAAACCAGGAAAGACAGCCTCAGGGTACTACTGTATTCACTCCTCAGCATAACTTTGAGTAATAGGCAAGTATCATCCTATTTTACAAGGACACCTTTGGCCAGTTACTGCCCCAAAGACAATATAAACTTCTTAATCTTGGCATCCAGTGTACTCCTCTCTCTAGTTCCTCCCACATTCTCTTACATATGTTACTAGCTTCCTACGCATAAATGGACTCCTCAGTACTCTAAGACTGCACAGCTCACCTTTACAGATCCATACCTAGGGCAGAGACACTACTAGGTACTCACAAAACTCATATCCTTTCCCTCCTAGGAACCCAGCTTACACTGTATTTCCCAGTGTTTTTACAGATAAACAAGACCATTTTGCTCTAATTGGCAAGAAATTTTTCTTTCTCTATTTGGCCTCTTTTTGTACACTTTCATATCCCGCCTTGATCTTCATTAATGAGCATATTGAGAATTAGTAGAAAGCAGGAGGCTTCCGCTGCTATGAGTACCTAACAGGGAATACTGTTTTGTTTATCAGTGGCTGATATTATAGACCTATTTTAGGTACAGGATAAAAGATTAGTAGGTTTGTGAAGAAAAGATATTACAAAGCAGTCTCCTTAAAAATCATTTTAATAATTACATAAACATTGAATTAATCAAATATTAAAGTCTAACATCTAAAAGGACTGAAGAAACCTAGAGATGGAGCAACTTGAAACTCAGATGTCATAGGAATACAAAAGGGTGACTTAGTGCAGAAAATAGTTCAGCACTTTCTTATGAAGTGATTCTCTACATACCCCACTCAAGAGACTGATTCCATTAGAGAGAAAAAGTACATAGCTGGGTGGTCTGGGAATATTTTCATGAGGGTTTTTAAGGGATGGACTCTGGGGCACAAACAGAATTCTATATTGTTCAGGCAACTGAGTACAGCACAGTAGAAAGAGATGTTTATTCCCACAGTTTCAAGGACTACCATCTGGTTTTAGCAGGGAGGATTCTGAGGAATGAAGTGTCAGGAGAGCCAGAAGAAAGCACCTCTAAGCAAACACATCATCATTTCCACTGTGGACACTGGCAGCAGGGACTTGGCAAAGCTCTGCTCGTAAGTGACTTCACAAGCAATGAAAACTGACCAAGGCATCAGTTTTTCAGAACCAGAAGAATCTGCATGGTGTTTGTGAGTGCAGAGGGAACATCCCAGTGTTTCCCAGCACTGATTGAGTAAGGCTGTAAAGGTGACTAGTGGACCTATGCTGGGAAGATGCATCTAAGAGTCAATATTATACACAGGTTATTAAGAAATAAATATGCAATGTTAGATTATCCTCATTCATCCTCATGAACAACAGGGTAACAGATTACCTCTATAAAAATGAGGTAATATATGTTGTCAACTTTGAAAAAATGCCTTATTTTTTTTCAGCTTGCAATGTGTTACTTTTATTGACATGTTAGTTTATATACCTTTAAAGTTTTACAAACAGCATTCATATATTTTTATCATTTGAATAAATCTGTTGTTGTTCAGTCACTCTGACATGTCCAACTCTTTGTGATCCTATGGACTGCAGCATGCCTGGCTTCCCAGGCCTTCACCAACTCCCGGAGCTTGCTCATACTCATGTCCATTGAGTCAGTGAGGCCATCCAACCATCTCATCCTCTGTTGTCCCCTTTTCCTCCTGCCTTCAATCTTTCCCAGCATCAGGGTCTTTTCAAATGAGTCAGTTCTTTGCATCAGGTGGCCAAAGTATTGGAGCTTCAGCTTCAGCATCAGTCCTTCCAATGAATATTCAGGACTGATTTCCTTTAGATTGACTAGTTTGAACTCCTCGAAGTCCAAGGAACTCTCAACAGTCTTCAACTCCACACTCCAAAGCATCGATTCTTCAGCACTCAGCTTTCTTTATGGTCCAACTCTCCGTCCATAAATGACTATTGGAAAAACCATAGCTTTGACTAGATGGACCTTTGTCAGCAAATAAATGTCTCTGCTTTTTAATATGCTGTCTAGGTTTGTAAGAACTGTGGTGCTGGAGAAGACTCTTGAGAGTCCCTTGGAAGTTTCTTTCATTTCTGATATATGTCAGCTTAATATTAAGTGAAGAAAATCTGCCAAATTCCTGTTTGCTTGCAGAACTCATTAACAAAAATGAAAAGTTACTTATCTCCTTTTGTAAGACATTAAGAATGGACATGTTTTCACTGTTCTTCCTCTGGTTAGGCTGTGTTTAGATTTAAAAGGCTTGTATTTTGGTTTCATCTTGCTTCCAAATAATAAATTTCTGGTTTGAAGTTTAGACTCATTCAGTTATGCAACACATCTTAATACCCACACTTAAACATAGTTCCATCCTAACCAGATGTTAATACTCTCACACATTTATGCCTTATGACACTTGTGGCTCCAGAGTTAAATTTTAAATATTTATGATAAATTTTTTAAGAAAACAGATGATCTTTGAACATTTATCACACACTTTGAAAATATATATAAACTAATAAGTCATGGGTTGTAATGTGCAACACAGGAAATATAGTCAGTAATATTGTAATAACTGTATGGTGACAGTTGGTAATCAGACTCATTACAGGGATCAGTTTATAATGTATAAAAATGTTGAATCACTATGTCATGTGCCTGAAATTAACATGATATTGAAAGTCAACTATACTTCAATTAAAAAAAACAACAAAAAAGTGTTGTTTGATAAAACCATGACTTGCTGAGCTAAGACATTCCAAAGAGTATCTTTCTTTCCACTCACAATGCTATCATCATCCACCTAAAAAGCCATTAGCTCACAAATCAGTACATTAACAAACATATCAATTGAATACCTATTCTATGCTAGGTACTGTGTATGGTGTGGCAGAGTTTTAATTGAAAGGTGCTCTTCTCATTCCCCCAGACTAGACGTGCCCACAGACAAGGGCTCTGATAGTCACCATATTAGATGAGTAATGCTGTGACAAAGGAAAACATAGATTATTATGAAACAAACAAACCAAGCACGGGTCTTTCACTCCAGATGATATAGAAAGCTTCCTGAGGGGAGCTTTGGGGGTTACCCTTGCAGTGAGTACTGAAGCTACAGTAGGAGTTAGTCACATGAAGGAAGAAACCCAGGCATAAAGAATAACATGCCCAAAGACTTGAAGGCAGATAAGAGTAAGATGCCTGCATAAACTGCAAATCATTAAACACACCGGATCTTAGGGCCCCTTTGTGAAGTGTGGCAGCTGATGATATTAGAAGGCAGGTAGGGGCCATATGCACCATGAAGAGGTTTGGAATCTATTCAGAGGCCTGTGGGGGAGCCAGCAACCAAATAAAGTAGGGAATACCACTCCTGACATATTGCAGTATGCTGAAGGACAAATCTAAAAGAGATAGGACCATGGCAGGGAAACCAAGGCCATTTTGTTACCCAAGTATGAAACACAAGAAGGCAGCGCGAGTGGAGAGGAGGCGCTTGATGACTGATGGGATGTGATGATGAAAGAGAAGGAGATGCTAGAATTTAGAAACTGAGGAAGATTAGTGAGCATCACCCAGAGAGTGGCCGTGGCAGGTTGGACTGAGAGGAATGACCACTTCAGTTCTGAGCACCTCAAGCAAGTGGAGCTCATGGGACACCCAAGCAAAAATACTGAGAAGGAGCCAGGTACTTGGTCTATCATTCAGAAGAGAGATCTGAAGTGGTGACATGTACTTGAAATATATTAGAATGTGAGCAGAAGAGGGTCTGATGGAGCCTTAGACTTGCAGTTCTGCTTCATAAGTGACTCCAAAGCACATTGTTCAAAGACCACATACTCAGTCACGAAGAGTAGTGGAAGCTGTTGATGTGAATAAACATCTCCAGAAGACTCTGTAAACAGGAAGAAAGGACATTAAAGCTGGAATTATGAAAATGACATTATTTACAGGATGGCCAAGAAAAGATGGACAATGTATGAGAGAAACGAACTGGCAACGAGGAGCCTGGGGGAGAAAACCTCAAGGTAGCATGTACAGAAGAGTTAGAATGTTGGTACTCCTGAAGATGAGGTCCAGAAAGAAAATCCTGAAAACTACTGATTAAATTTGGCAACTGAGGGAACCAGGGATGTTAATAGGGCCCGTTACACTGGAATGATGGAGAACAAAGCCCGTTGCAAAGGGTGGAGGCTTGACCAGACGATGGGAAGGTGGAGTCAGTGAATGTGAACCAAGAACTTGTACTGTGAAGGGAAGAAGACAGCCAGAGTGGTAACAAGGTGGGGAGCCTACCAACAAAAGAGGTGGTACTCTGTTTCGGTTTTGACTAGTTCTTGTGGCTGCTTATATGCTAGGTGGGAAAAAAATAGAGATCAGAAAGCCAGGAAGACAGCAAGAACAAACATTCGAGAGAGAGGAAAATAGGCAGAGAAGGGGAGAGCCTGAATTATTATTTGGTTAGTTCATGTGCCAGGCACCTTAAGTACTATAACTTTAAAAAATAGATAGATATGAGTGTCTAACTGTGTGAAGATATGGCTGCCTCCACTTTAAAGATCAATGCAACGAGACTCGGAGTAGAATTCAGATGCTCTAGGCGACACAAGCAGAGTTGGGAATCAAGTACTGGATTTTCTGGCTACAATATGCATTTTCTTTTAATTACACCAGTTTCTCCAAGTTTTAAAACCTCCTTCTGCCTTTCACAAACATGAAAATCTCACCCCACACTTAACAGTTGATATAATATGTTCCCTCGACATAAATCACTATAATTTTCACTAGCAAAGGTTTTCAATCCCTCTAGTTTGAAATATAAATCAAGTAATACATATTTATTTCCAAATATAAAATTACAATGCCAACTATGTACTTTTCAACCTACATGCACCCTCCCACTCCAGATAAAAATTACTAACCCTAGCCTAACACATTCTAATGCCGTTTCACATGAAGAAATGAGTCCCGATGTTTGCCATTTTTGGTACCCTCCACATTTCAAAAGATTGACTATATATATAAATCTGTATAATCAAGAAACAAGTTTTCACTGAAAGCGTTGATGAGAGGTAGAAAGGCTCTTCCCCTGGAAGTTCAGTGCTACAGTAAGAGGATTCTGGTTTCACGCTCTCTCTGGCCCTCTCACCGTGATGCCCCTGTGACGACCATGTGAATGAAAAGATCTTCACCCACAGGACAGAAAATGGAACTGTTATTCAGTCAGTCGTGTCTGACTATTTGCAACCCCATGGACTGTAACCCACCAGGCTCCTCTGTTCATGAAATTCTCCAGGCAAGAATACCCGAAGTGGGCTGCCATTCCCTTCTCCAGGGGGTCCTCGCAACCCAGGGATCGAACCCAGATCTCCTGCATTGCAGGCTGATTCTTTACCGCCTGAGACACCAGGAAGGCCCACAGATGCATACTGCTGCCAAATACTTTAATGTCACAGACACTCCAAGGGGAAAGTAACATCTTTATAACAACATGATAATTCCCGGCTTCTAAAATTTTGTAGGACATCAGTGGTCCTAATTTCCTCTGGAGTTACATGTGATTCATTCTATGTAATATGGGCTCTTTATTCTGTTCATTTTTATAAACTTAAGAAGATTCTGCTAAGCCCATATTTATTTCAGCATCTTCGCATTCTCAACATGAATTACTCATTATCCTATTTTCTTAGTCATCCTTCCCATGTATATGTAAATGTATTCAGAACTGCCTTTGACAATGAATATTTTCTTTTCACTCCATCGCCCCCTCTCTCATTTTACCCTTCATGCTTTTATGTCTTGAAAGGGCAAGGTTATTTCTCATCATGTATTGATTTTCTTGCTTTTGTAATTTCTGATTTTGCCAAAAAGAAAAAAAAAATCATGCAATATGATTCTTCTACAAGGATAAATTGGTTCTTTTTAATTTTTATAAGGAGAGTTGCTGGCTCAATGCTCAGCAGACTGGAGAAGGAAATGGCAACCAACTTCAGTATTCTTACCTGGAAAATCCCATGGACAGAGGAGGCTGGTGAGCTACAGTCCATGGAGTCACAGAGAGTTTGACATGACTTAGCAACTAAACCACACAGGAGAAAAACCAACACTTAATCTTTACAAAACCTAAAATACTCTACCAAGTTTAATTGATATTATTAAAATACACAGTGTTATCTAAAACACTGATGATGAAAGTCTTAGTTATTAAAGGAGATTATTTTTAAAGATTCTATAATAAATTAATCCTAAAATTCTAGTTTAATTTTTCTGCCTTTAATCAACAAACTTTAAAATGCTCAGGATGGTTTTGCCCTTAATTTTGCATTTTAAATCTGTTCATATTTAGTAGTACTTGTATTTTTACTTACTCTCATACTTCTGCATGAGAACTCCTTTGCTTAAACAATTAGAATAAATGTATTAAAATGGGGTTATCATTACATGGACTTAATTTACTTCTGTAGTAACCAACCTAAGAGATAATTTTCCCTAGATAGAGTTTCTGATGGCTCAGAGGGATGCTATGAGAAGTGGGAAGTATACTTAAGCCCTCTTCCTTTTTCTCTTGGCTGAGTCATCCTTATCTGTACAGCTGTTCCTAAGAAGCTGCCAGAATGACTTCAGTCCCCACTAACAAGCACAGAACCCGATCAAGAAACAACAAAAAGTTTCAGTTCCTCTTCAAATTGGCATGATAAAGCAAATAAGTATGATACACATTGTTTAATTGTCATAAAATGGGATTGTTTTCTTCAGTGTTTAGACCATAAAATTCTGAATATTTATTCAGCCTCTACTGGATTCTATGTGTGTGTGTTAATCACTCAGTATTGTCTGACTCTTTGTGACCCCATGAACTGTAGCCCACCAGATTCCTCTGTCCATGGAATTCTCCAGGCAAGAATACTGGAGTGGGTTGCCATTCCCTTCTCCAGGGGGTCCTCCAGACCCAGGGATCAAACCCAGGTCTGCTGCATTGCAGGCAGATTCTTTACCATCTGAGCCAGTGAAGCCATGCTAAATCAGAAAGCAGCTTTCCACTTTGAAGTTTCTTCTACAGAAGAATATGCACTACGCCTGTGGTCTGCATCACTTGGACTGGACACTGGTAGGCTCTGTATAGCCTATGTCAGTGACTGCCATCCATTAAGGTCTATAAAACAAGGGCCAACTGAAAGGTACACAAGTTGTCTTAGTTTATAGTGAAGACTGGAAAAATGCAGTAATTGTTTAATTAATCAATATTCAAAGTCATGAATGACACTTGGTATGACCCTGAAATTAAAGACAAACAATCTAAGTATGGGAAACTCCTGACCATCTTCTTTCCTATTATGTCCAGATAGCCAAGAATGCGCCAGGTTGCTTTAGTAGGTTGTCTGAGTGGACAAAGGTGTGCAAGCTGTGGCACCTATGTATTCATGCAGCAGATTATCTACTGTAATGTACCAGAGCCTCTAGGAGGTGCAGGATGCAAGGTTTCTGTTTGGCCACACTGACCAGGAAGAAATTGGTAGAAGGAAACTTGAGAGGAAAGTATGGCTTTCCACAAGTTTAAGAAATATTTTAATTATTATGTTGCAAAGCTTTATTATAAATCAAACAAGAGAACAATATTCTCTAGAACAAAAGAAATATGTTTTTAAAAATTCATATTTATCTTTATTATCTTAATATGTAGATATCATTACCTGCAAGTAGGAATTTGTTTTGAATTTACTTTTTTGGGGACTAAATAAAACTAGCTTTTTAAAATTAACTGTTATTTTTAGTATTGAATCACCTTTCCTTAGCTCTTAGCTAACTTCAATTGAACAGTTTGCAAATGAGCTACTTTTTACAAAAGCCTCTGTTAAACATAAAGTTACACATATTATTTGACAGATTATCTTGAGGGTTTAGAATAGCAGATTCACCATTTCTGATTTTGTGACTCCTTAATTTCCATGGGATGATCTCCAAGTTGCTACCCTAAACCAGAAATATCTTGCAAGTAAATTATTACATATCTGCAAAATATTTTGTCCTATACCACTAGCAGGAATATAATTAATTAAATATCAATTTATCTTAATATTTACACATTCAGTCTCTTTCAATAGGTGATAATAAAGTGCTTTGAGGAAAATAAATCTGCTTTCAATGAGAAGCAAAACATACTATTTAGGGCAAATGACGGCTAATGACTTCTGTGTGACTATAAAGTAGATAGATGTTTTGCATACTGAGCAAGATATAAAACTAAAAGGGTCATTAAAAACAGCAGTAATGGCATTTTCCACTAAGAACATTTACTGATGCCCTCTGCCCAGATTCCAACTCATGAAATCACAGCCAAAATTTCCGAGCTCTCCTGGAGTTTCAATTGGCATATTTCTCCACTTCTTGCTTATTTCTCTGTGAAGGGACATTGTGTCCCATTTTTAATAGTTCACAAGCTCTCCCCAAGGCAATGTGTTGGAGCAAGCCTGAAGATTTTAGTTACAGATGTACATTTGACTATAAAAATTATTTCTCCCCCCCACAACTCTTAGCATACGCACACACATTTTAAAGAAAGTTATCTTGTGCATTTATTCTTTAATTTATTCACACAAAAAATGTCGAGTCCCTATTAGGTGCCAGGCAGCTGGTAATGAACTTCAGTAATTAAAAGTAGAAGAAAAAAAATGTGGTCAGTGACCTGCCATATGAATCTGCAATGAGAGAAATAAATCATAAACAGGGGAAACCTTATCACTTGGATAGCATTTCTTTCATTTTAACTACATTACTAACAATCTGTTGTTGTTGTTTTTCATTTCTGGAATGAATATAATTGGACCTTAACAGTGGTTTTCCAAATTACTCCCCTAGGACTTGATTCTGGCAAGGTTCTTTGGGACTCCCTCAGAAAGCACCTCGAACAGAGAATTGCACAAGGCTACCTTCTGCCCTTACTCATTTTGAATGAGCTCTCTGAATGTGCATAGTGACTCCAAATACGTATTTGAGCTGCCAGTTAATTTTTTAGTTACAGGTAGAGTTTCAAGGCTAAGAACCAGTTTATAAACTGCTAGGTAATCTTAAGATCTCTTCCAGCTTCACCATTCAAAGATTCTAGGATGTTGTCTGCCTCTGATTTTATAACTTCAAAGTAACTGTTTTTAGAATAAAAGTTGTTGGTCTGTCACTAATCATTGGAAATGAGAGCTATCAAGTTACACTGGACTTTAAGTCCTTCCCTGCCACTTAGCAGTTAGGTGATCTTGAACAAGTTAGGTTTTTTCCCTAGACTTCTTTTATAAAAGGAGATGAGAGTAGGCTCCACATCCCTAGGATTAAATCCAGTGTTGTATGGAAATTTCTTACTATGGTGTTGGACAACTAATAAGCCAAGAACCAATTCCAGACTTCACAGTTTCTTGGATTATTAGAAGCTGAATTCATTTCTCATGACGTAAAATCTGCTACACAAGTAAAATTATACATGATTCACCAATATTTTTCATTTTCAACTTGATGGAATTTTTACTTGAGATACTTAGAATACTTCATGAATTTTAGTAAAAACATTTGTAGAACATGCCAGTGGAATAAATAGGTGAAGTTATATTCTTTTTTTACTATTCTTTCTATTTTATGAAATAATAGAGGAGAGAGATTAAGTGGCTTCTCAGAAAGGAATAAGTAAATAGGCTTTAGACCCAGAAATCATATCAGAGATGGTGTTCCATGAAAGTAATACTGTAACTACCCGAGTTAATAAAATTTTAAACACATTTAGTTTCCACAAAATGAATTTTAGTTGAATGCCCAAGAGTGCTCAATATTCTGAGTGTTATGTATAATACAACTGTTTTATAAAATGTTTTGTTTTTCTAATTTCTAATGGTGAAGCTGGAAGCTACAAAATAAGGAAGTACTAGTTCACTCTGATGAGTTTTAACAAACAGATCTAAAATAAATGGCTTTGTAAAGGCTTTTGGTATTGTAAAGAAGTTAAAGCAGTGGGGGAAGAAAAGGATATTTCAAGAAGATATATACAAGTAAAGAACAGGAAAACACATCCAGTTTCTTTCCTCTTTGTCTAATAATTTAAAATATTGATTTATTGTCAATGCTGGTTAATACATCTTATGATATTAATAAGAAAAAAAACTCACACTTTTCCTCCCAAAATAAGGAACTAGTTTTTGTTTTTGTTTTTTTGGTAGGGATTCAGTCACAAAAGTTATACAGAGAAATTCTCTACTAAGGAAGTAATAACTAAAATAATGAATATTTTTCTAAGAAGAAATACAGGGACAGTTAGGAAACTGAACACAGACTAAAACCAGACCAAACACATTTTTTTTGGAAAACATTTCAACTGCTGCCCTAATGTCTAGCAATTGGAGCTAAAAATTTCTTTCAAGTTTATGGAGAGAAGGGGGAATTCTTTGGAAAGACATTAAGTGTCTGTCAGAGGAGAACTGGCTAAATCTACCTCCTATGTAAGCCCTGCTTGTAGATCCTGCCTGGGGAAGTGTGTCCAACTGTCATCAATGAAACAAGGTGAGGAAGTCTCCAAGGACCACAAGGATGGTGTTGAAAAGCGCAGGAACTCTGAGAGCAGCCATCTGCGCGCCCTCCTTCTAGCAGTGAGAGGCTGCATCAGTTTCAAGGGGCTTCTGGCAGGAGCCCTACATCCTGGCAGGCTAGGCCAGGGTATAGCCCTACCTTCCTACACAAAGCTACAGAGCCTGGCAATGAAGTTCTGCTCTGCAGATTTCTAGAGTGATAAACAATTTTTTCAGGTACAGCACAGATTTTCTTAGTGAGCTAGGGAATCAATCAGAGACTCAGTACAGCTAGGACAGGAGACATCCCAGTTTTGAAAAACTGTAGGAGAGTGGAAGACAGAGCCATAAATATTAGTGGTACTATTAATATTTACTGTCCATTTTCAAGACTAGTACCTGGAAAAAATACTCATTACAAGTTTATATGCTTCATTTCATTTATACCTCATGATAGTACTGTGAAGCAGATAAGGTAAAAAATATTATTTCAGTTTTATTGAGGAGAGACTAAAACACTAAAAGTTCTATGCCTCAGTAGTTAAGTATCAGGGAACTGAATCTATCCAATTTTAATTTCCTCACTAGATATTGACTCCCTCATATTAATCCTTTTTTTAAAACTCCATTTTGGGATCATCCATTTTCGGATCAATGTATACAACTTTAAGGGTATTTTTAAATTATAATTATGCTAATTATAAAAAGTATATGCATAATTTAGGGAATTTCAAAATGTAAAAACTTATTTTAATAATTACCTGTATGTGAGAAAATTCAAAAGAGATGGAAATCAGAGATCTCCTATGTAATCTTAAAACTTCAGACTTTCTCCCCAATCCAAGCACTGTACTTTCTACCTAATGCCAAGAATTTTTCTATTTTAGAGATCCAATTTGCATGGCCATTACTTTTTGCTTGAAGTTTTATATTTTGGCCCCAATCTATAAGAAAACAAAACCACTGCTCTGCGGGTCCCTACTGAAGTAAGCGTGCTCACTCCACACCTACACTCCTCTGTGATATCCACACCCAGCCTTTATCATTCCAGCGTGGGTGGTTTGCCCTCTTCACCCTCTGTCTGCTGCATTGTTGACTGCCCTCAACACAAGACTAGTCAGCTGATCTTAGTCATTCAGAAAAAATTAGAGGCTTAGTATTGGGCAATAGAGTCAACAAACATTAATGTGTTTATTCTGTGCCAGTTACTTTAACAGAAGTTATCACAACAAACTCTGAGGTAGGCACAATTACTCCTGAAGCTCAGAAATGTTTAATGACTTGCTCAGCATCATGGAACTAGTTATTGCTAGGATTTAATCCATGCTTTGGACTTTGAATTCATTGCTTTTTTTTTTTTTTTTTTTGTATACCAACAACACATCTTGGCTAACATCTTAGGCTATGAATAAACATTTATTAAGTTCAGTCCAGTTTAGTCACTCAGTCATGTCCGATTCTTTGTGACCCAATGGTCACAAAAAATGGACTGCAGCATGCCAGGCTTCCCTGTTCATCACCAACTTCTGGAGCTTACTCAAACTCATTTCCATTGAGTCGGTGATGCCATTGTTAACAGGAGCAAAAAGTGTAATAAAGGATGACCATGTTGAGAAATTAGAAGTAGGAGGATTTAAGTTTCAATATGACAATTATTGGCAAATATAGACTCTTTGATTAATAATTTAGTGACACATAGATATTTGCCAACACATGACAACCATATATGACTGAAAAGTATACATGTATTCTTACCTTACACTCTATACAAATACTAACTCAACAAGGATCACAGATCTAACACAAGAGTTTAAACTACAAAACTCTTAGAAGAAATGGGAAAAACTTCATAACATTGTATTTGTCAATGATTTCTTGGACATGACATCAAAAGCTTGGGCAACAAGAGAAAAATTCGATTTTCTCAAAATTAAAGACCTAAAGTAAATCAACCCTGAATATTTATCGGAAGGACTGATGCTGAAGCTGAAGCTCCAATACTTTGGCCACCTGATGCAAAGAGCTGACTCATTGGAAAAGCTCCTGATGCTGGGAAAGATTGAAAGCAGGAGGAGAAAGGGACAACAGAGGATGAGATGGTTGGTTGGCATCACCAACTCAATGGACATGAGTTTAAGCAAGCTCTGGGAGTTGGTGAAGGACAGGGAAGCCTGGCCTGCTGCAGTCCATGTGGCTGCGAAGAGTCAGACAGGACTGAGAGACTGAAGAACAACAACAAAGTGCATCAAAGGATGCTATCCAAAAAAAAAAAAAGAAAGAAAAGGCAACATATAAAATGGGAGGGAAAGTTCACAAACCATATTTCTGATAAGGAATTCACATACAGAGTATGCTAAGAACTTTTATAACTCAACTACAAAAATTCAAATCACCCAATTAAAAAATGGGCAAAGGACTTGAATAATAATCTTTTCAAAGAAAATATACAAATGGCCAATAAACACGTGAAAAGATACTCAGCATCACTAATCATTAGAAAATGCAAATCAAATTTACAATGAGATTACAATTCACACGCATTAGGATGGCTAGTATTAAAAAAACAAGAAACAGAAAATAAGCAGCCTTGGCAAGGATGTGGAAAAATTGAAACCCTTGTGCATTGCTGATAGGAATTTAAAATGGTGCAGCCACTGTAGATAATATTATGACAACTCCTCAAAAAAATTAAACATAGAGTTATCATATGAACCAGTAATTCTACTTCTAGGAATATACCCCCAAAGAACTGAAAGCAGGAACTCAAACAGATATTTGTACATCAGTGTTTATAGACTCATTATTTATAATAACCAAAGGATAGAAACAAACCAAATGTCCATTGATGAATGGATAGATAAACAAAATGTGGCATACACATACAATAGAATATAATTTACCCTTAAAAGGGAAGAAATTCTAGTATATGCTACAGCATGGATGAAATTTGAAAATGTTATGCTAAATAATATAAACCAGAGGCAAAAAGACAAATAGACTATGATTTCACTTACACGAAATTCCTAGAGTAGTCAGATTCATAGAAACAAACTAGAATAAGTAGTTACTAGGAATGAGGAATTGTCTAATGGGTATAATGTTTCAGTTTGGGAAGATGATCCAAAAGTTGTGGAATAATAGTGATAATTGAATAGCAATATGAATGTAATTAATGCCATGGAACTGTAGACTTAAAAACTATTAAAATAGTAAATTTTATGTTATGTATACTTTACCACAATTTAAAAATATACATGCCTGCACGTACTTAAGAAGGTGAGCTCACAACCCTTGAGCTTACAACCCTTTAAAAAAATGTACTTGTGTGGATTGGGGTCAAAGTTAGAGGGAAGGCACACATTACATTAAATATTGGCAATGCAGCTGCTGTTTTGTTCATTTAGTCAACATTTTATACTTATGTATTAAGTTTTTGTTCACTATTTATATAACATAAGGAAGTCATGGCTCCTGTCCTCAAAACGTTCACAGGCTATTTTGAGTAAACAGTACATCACACACAAACCTGTGATGCTGCTTCAGTTTGTTTCCTCTCATTCATTCAACAAATAATGATCGAATGTCTGGCACACACCAAGAATTAGTCTAGGCTTTGGGGACACTATGGTGTATAAAGCAAAGTTCCTGTCCTAATACAGCTGACATACTTGAGGAGAGACGGACAATGAACAACTGGGTAAATATGTAATGTTAGATGGTGATCAATGCTGGAGGAAAATAAAGCAGTGTTTGGGAGGGGCCTGCCTTGGTGAGAGCAGGTGAGGGATGTTTTATGAAGTGGCCAGTGACCTGTCTGAAAAAAAAAAAAAAAGTGATAATGTGGTATTAAAGATCTGAATGAAAGGAAAATAAGCAATGTGGATTTCTGCAGGAAGAGGATTCCAGGCAGAGGACAATGGAATTGCTGAAGCCCTGAGATAAGGAAACACAGGCATTCAAGAAAGTGTGGAAGTCAGGATGAATGCAGCAGAGGTTTAAAAACCTCTGCTTCAAAATGCTTCAAATTTTAACGATAAAAATATGAGAGCGAATCAATCAAAGTCACTGAGACAGTCACCAATGAGATGAGGGTGGAACTAAGTGAAGAAACTGTCTCAAGGGGCTTCCTTGGTGGCTCAGTGGTAAAGCATCCACCTGTCAATGTAGGAGACACAGGTCTGGTCTTGGAAGATCCCACATGCCATGAGCAGCTAAGTCTGTGAGCAACATGCAATAACCCTGTGCTCTAGAGTCCAGGAATTGCAACTATTAGCTCACGTGTTGCAACTACTGAAACCGGTGTATCCTGGAGCCACAACGAGA